>NW_026695214.1:2738515-3338515 GCF_021218885.2 Marmota monax | reverse complement strand
GATCTGTTACATCGATTTCAATCCTGTCCCATCCTTTTCCTGGCTTTTTGAGTTTTGTAAAGATTGTGATGAAGACAAAATGTGTTAATATACCGCAAGCCCAGAGATGAGCCACTGGAGCATAAGTGCTCAGTAAATGCCTCCTGCAGAGGCTATGTGGAAAGCCTTGGTGTTCATAGATGATGAGCCACATCCATGCCTACCACAGGCTTCTACATGCATTCTCCTTAATGATGAAAAGACACCACATTCTCCATAAATCTGGTCTTCCTTCTTTTTTAATCTTTTTTATTAGGTCTTCCTTAAATTACATATTTTATAATAGGACTAATGAATTTCTGCTGCAAAAAAAAAAAAATTGAGGCCCCTAAAGAGTTCATGAAGAATGTCAGAATTGGGCTGGGGATATAGCTCAGTTGGTAAAGTGCAAGTGCTTGCGTTGCATGCACCAGGCCCTGAGTTTGATCCCCAACACCACATAAACAAAAGAAAAAGAATGTCAAAATTACCCATAGTAGAACTATACACTGCTAATCATTGCTATTTTCATATGTGTTTCCGATCCTCACTCCCCCTCTAAGCATGGCTGTGTTTATTTCCAGAGTATAAAATCCTTCTAACTGATCGTGTAAATGAGTCAAAGACTCTCCAGATCTTAGTTTGTTAAAGGAATCCATGCTGCAGATGGGTCACATTATACCTGTGAGCTTGTGAGGGAAGGGGTGCAGCAGGGATATTTCTCTTGCTTTGATAAACCTCATATTCACACCTTATAGGATAAGAAATACATTATTTGAAGCTAATCCCACAGCAACAAATGATCAAGACATCCTTTCAGAATTAGGTTATCCAGGATTTTAGGGGTTTTTTTGATTTTTTTTTTCCCCACAGAACATAATAATTATTGATCTGATGCCTTACAAATAGAAATTTTTAGAAATGACATTGCCGGGATTACATATTTAATAAAAATATATACAAGGGAAAAGTCCAAGATTTATGAAGAATGTTTAAGATGACAATAGTTTAAAATGTTTACATAAGTCTTTCATATCAGTTAGATCACATGATTCAGTCTCTTGCCACAGTATTCTCAATTTAGAATCTTGTCATTCCTTGAGCTAGATTTTTGATGAAGAATCATGTCCCTGTCTCCCTAGTTGCAGATGGAGAGGAAACAATTCCTCCTTCTGTGTCTTAGAATCTGTTTTACTTATTTTACTAATTAAAAAGAATCTCATGCTTAACAGTCATGTTCTGAAAGTTGTTTTTATTTAGCATTGATTAATTAGACAGCAGAATTGGGAAGCATGTCCTTTTTAGCATAAGGGAAATTGAGTTTAATTTCTTTTATAAAAATGGATTAAGACCAGGCACAATGGATCACGCCTATAATCCCAGCAGCTCTGGAGGATCGCAAGTTCAAAGCCAGTCTCAGCAAAAATGAGGCATTAAGCAACTCAGGGAGATCCTATCTCTAAATAAAATACAAAAAAGGCTGGGGATGTGGCTCAGTGGTCAAGTGCCCCTGAGTTCAATCCCTGGTATCTCCATCCCCCCAAAAAATTAATTAAGGAATGTGTGATGTTACTAATCTCAAAATAGTAGCTAACTTACATGAAATTACATATTAATGATCTGAGGATATTAGCATTAGTAGAGCATTTGTTCCTAGCATGCCCAAGGCCCTAGGTTCCATCCCCAGTAGTACAAAAAGAAAAAGAAATGAAAAAAAAAAGTTAGTTTTTTTAGTATCATTTATCCAAAATACTTGGGAACAGAAGTGCTTACGATTTTGGAGTTTTTCAGATTTGGGGATATTTCTATAGATTTTTCCTGGATAACATCTGTAATCCCACCAACTCTGGAGGCTGAGACAGGAGGATTGCAAGTTCAAGTCCAGCCTGGATAATTTAGTGAGACATTGTCTCAAAATAAAAAATAAAAAGGACTGGAGATATGTGTAGCTGACTGGTAGACACCCCTGGGTTCAATCCCCGGTATTAAAAAAATCAAATCCTAAATCCAGAAAATCCTGAGCATTTTGGAATTTTGATTTTTGGACTAGAGATGGCCAACATGAACTGCGTATTTTTTGTAGATTCTTTCACATAATAGTTAGGAAATCCATACTTTGTGGTATTTTCAGCCCACCTTTGCCATTAAGGAAACAATTGGGTTAGTACCTGTCACTACTCAGATTCACATCTGGTCATACCACAAAGCCAGTGTTCAAGCACTCCACAGAGCCACTCCCCAGCTCTGCAGACACCTTTTGCCACACCTTCTTCTGCTGGGGATTCGTGACAAGTCCTTCCCCAGTTAGTGAGCACGTAGGGGGAGCGGGCGGCAGTGCGCCTTTACTCGGGCGGACCCTGACCCATCTGCAGAGCGTGTTTGAAATTCACAAGTCACGGCCGTGGGTGGCGTCCACCTCCCGGGCCAGCTGTGCGGCTGAGATGTCTCCGCGGGTCCCCGACCCACAACCCATGCCACCTTCGCCACCCCGCCTTCTGGGACCGCCGAAACGCCGGCCGGGCGCGTGCCGCGCAGGGTGCCGCGCTCACCCCGCGCTTCCGGGGCCCCTGCGCGGCGCGCCAGGTCGCTGGTGCTCAGCCCCGTTCCCATGGATACGGCCTGGGTTTCTAAGGACACGGTCCCGTGTTCTGGGGCCTTTGGGGTGCGCGGGCGCATGTGTACGGGGAGGCACCTTGCGCATGCGCAGGTTGCCGCGGTGGGCCAACGTGTCGGCGGCCGGTCCCCGGTCGCGGCCAGTGCGCATGCGCGCTAGCCTAGCTGGTGGCAGGCGTGGGCGGGCGTGACGCGGGCTGTCCGCTGTCCCCGTAACCATGGCACAGGTGCGTGAGTGGGCGTCATTGGTGTCCATGGGAACGCACTAGGTGAGCGACTGTGCCTGTGACGCAGCCTCCAGCCTGCCTGGTGCCTTCAAGCCTGGGCTGACCGCCGGGCTTTGTGGCTTCAGCTGCGACACAGGTGTGTGCGGGGCCTCGGGACGACGGGTCCGAGGGCGCAGAGGTGTGCGGGCGAGGGAGCGCCCCCCTCGGAGGCAGGCCGGCCGGGCGGCAGTGGGTGTGACCGGTAGCGGCGCGAGGTCCCGGGACCTGCCCCGGCGTGCGCTGGGTGGCCTGTTCTCCCCCGCGGTCTCTGCCCTCACCTGTGTCCGCATACCTGCCCCAACGATGACCGACAGGGACCCGGAAGGGCTGGAGTGGAGCCCAGGGGTGGAGCTGGTGCTTAGCACGCAGGCCTTGGGTTCGATCCCCCTTCCCAAAATACACATGGTCGGGAGGTGACAAGTTTTGGAGAAGCAAGTGCTCTCCTGCCTCTGTGCAGGATCCTGAGTGACAGGAGAAAGCCCCAGGTCTATACTTCCTGCCCTCTGGGCACAGGTACCTGATGTGGGAGGCAGGCTCAGCCCCGTGCTTCAGGACAGGAACTTTGTCCTGGACCCCAGAGATCTCTGGCCCTCTTATTTCTAGTTGATTTTCCTATGGCCTGGGACAACTCTTCCTTCACGTGTATTTTCTAAGGTGGCCTGTGCTCCAAAAAGTCACTGGTGTTGCTTCATTCTCCTCTTTCTCCTAGGCCAGCTTTAAAAAAAAAAAAAAAAAAAGTCATCATAAGGCAGAACAATTTGTACAACTGAAAGTCAAGGTTCAGGTGAGTTTCCTTTTTGTTCCTTAAATGACTTGTGTTAAGATTACTTTTAGGACTTTTACTTTCCTTGGTCTTAAATGTCTTTCCTAAAAGCATCTTATCCCAGTAATTCCTCCCCAGGATGTGTCAGGGCCATGCAGTGGCCTCAATGTATTCTCCTCTGACCGACTCTCTTCAGGGAATATTCACAGACTCATTTGGAAAATTGTTCACATTTCCTGGTGAGCTCTGCCTTTCTAAGAATCTGAAGGTATTTTCTATACCTCCTAGAAGCTAATTCTAGTGCTTTATATTAGTGTGTGGTTTGAAGGGGAGGGGACTGGATTTTAAATGGAACCAGCATTAGATTTCTTTGACATGAGAGTAATGGGTTATTGTAATTGTTTATTTTTTTTAGTAACATTGGTGTTTCAAAATTTTTATTTAACTGACAAATGACAAGTCATAAATATGGTGTGCAACTTGATGTTTTGATTAGTGTATATATTGTGGGAATGATTGAATCATACCAGGCTGTTCCTGTTATGTGTGAGTACAAAACCTGTACCTTTGTAGTGGATTTCAAGTCCAGGTAGTGTGAAGGCTTCACTTTGTTCTTTTTGCTCAATGTTGCTTTGACTATTTGGAATCTTTTGTGATTCCTTGCAAAATTTAGGAAAGAGTGTGTGTGTGTGTGTGTGTGTGTGTGTATGAGAGAGAGAGAGAAGTGGCAGGGTTGTAGAAACTGTGGATCACTTTGGTTAATGTGGCCATTTCAACTATATTGATTTTTCCAAACCATAAATGAGGGCTATCTTTCTGTTTATTTGTGTTTTCTTCCATTTCTTTCAACCATGTTTTATACTTTTCCACATACAGGTCAACTCCTAGATGAGATTTATCCCTAAGTGGATTTGTTTGTTTGTTTTGGTTTGGTGTTTCTGTATTTTGATACTATAATGATACTGCTATCTTGATTCCTTTTCAAACAGTTCATCGTTAGTGTATAGAAATGGTACTGACGTTAGTGTATAGAAATGCTACTGACTTCTCTGTTATTTTGTATGCTGTGCCTTTACTGAATTCATTTATTATTTTTAATACCTTCTATTGTGTTTTTTAAATTTAGGGTCATGTCATTTGCAAACAATTTCTTCCTTTCCAGTTTGGATGCCTTTTATTTCTTTTTCTTGCCTAATTTCTCTGGGCTGATACAACTAGTCCTGTTTTGATTAGAAATGGTAAGAGTGGGCATCTTTGTCTTGTTCCTGATCCTGAATGGAGGCTTTCAGCTTTGCTCTTCATTATGATGTTAGCTGTGTGCTTGAGATATATAACCTTACTGTGTTGAGGTATTTTTTTTTTTTTTTTTTGCATCTTTTGAGATAATCATGTGGCTTTTGTCCTTCCTTCTGTTAATTTGGTGTATCACTTTCATAGATTGATGTATGTCGAACCATACTTGTATCCCTGGGATAAATCCCACTTGATCATGTTAAATGTTCCTTTTAATGTGCTTGTGAGTTCAATTTGCTAGTCTTTGGTACTAGGGACTAAACCCGGAGTCATTTTACCACTGAGCAACATATCAGCTGTTTTTTTAGGGCCTCACTGAACTGAGGGGTTGGCCCAAACTTGTGTTCCTGCTGCCTAAGCCTCCTGAGTCTCTGGGATTACGAGCATGCACCACCACACCCAGATTCTCAGAATATATTTTAATTTCACTTTTATTGTCTTCCTTGAGCCATTAGTGTTTATGATCATGTTTTTTTAATTTCCACATAATTTAAACTTTTCTAGCATTCTTCCTGTTATTGATTTCCAGGATCATAATGCTATAGACAGAAAGGATACATTATTTAATTTCAGTCTTCTAACATTAGCTAAAACTTGCTGTGTGACTAAACATATCTTGGGCAAGGTTTTGTGTGCACTTGAGAATGTGTATTCTGCTGCTGTTGGATGGGGTGTTGTGTATGTGTCTATTAGATCTGTTTGTTGTAAAGTTAATTCCAGCCTAAAGTTTCCTGACTCTTCTGTCAGGATGATCTGTCTACTGTTGGAAATAGGGTATGGAAGACCTTGCTATTGCTGTATTGCTGTCTATTTTTCTCCATATTCATTAATATTTGCTGAATTTATTTAGGTGCTCTGATGTCAGGGGTGGCAAATATATTTACAAATAATAAATTATCTTGAGGAATTGATACCTTTACGATTATAGAATGACCTTTGCTTTTTCCACAGGTTTCAAATTCTATTTTGTCTCATAGATGTAGCTGCTCCTGTCTGGAATATTTTTCCCCTCCCTTTACTTTTCTATGTCTGTCCTTAAGGCTAAAGTGTGTTAGTGTGTTTCTTGCAAGGAACATATTACTGGAATTTTTTTTTTTTTTTTTTTTTTTTGTACCAGGGATTGAACTCAGGGGCATTTAACCATTCGGCCACATCTCCAGCCCCTTCTCTTTTGTGTGTGTGTGTGTGTGTGTGTGTGTGTGCACGCGCATGCGTGTGTGCTGGAGATTGAACCCAGGGACTTGTGCATGCTAGGAAAGCACTCTACCAACTGACCTATATCCCCAGCCCCTCACCAAGTTTTTAGGGCCTTGCTAAATTGCTGAGGCTGGCTTTGAATTTAGGATCTTCCTGATCTTTGTTTACTATTGTATTTCTTTTTTCCAGTCTTGGCTGTTGTTCTCTATATGTTCAGTTTTTCTGGTAGTATGTTGCACTCCACCACTGAGCCACATCCCCAGCCCTATTTTGTGTCTATTAGGTCTGTTTGGTATAAAGTTTATTTTATTTAGAGGCAGGGTCTCACTGAGTTGCTTAGCACCTCAATCCTCCTGCCTCAGCCTCCGAGCCACGGGGATTTCGTGTGGCTGGTAGTATGTTTTGGTCCTTTACCTTTTATGTATCTTCCAGACACTCTGTTATTTGTCATTACCATAGGACTACATAAGCATCTTTAATAGTTGTAATATTGTAGTTTAAGCTGATAACAACTTAGCACTGGGGGGGGGGAATTATAACATTATGCCCATATTATGTTAAGTCAGATTTTACACCTTCTAAATTGTGTACCTTTCAACAGATCATTGCAGCCATCTTGCAGCTATCTTTTGTTGGTCGGGGTATTTGTTGCCTCCAACTCGGCCCCTCCTACCCCACTCTCCTGAATATATCACCATTCAGAATTAGAGTTTTGTGCACTTACCTTTATTAGTGAGTTGTATACTTTTCTGTGTTTTCATGTTGTTGCTTAATATCCTTTTGTTTTCACTTAAACTCTCTAGTATTTCTTATAAAGCAGATTGCAGGGTGTTGGACTCTCAGCTATTCTGTGTCCTGAAATGTCATCGTCTTCATTTATGAAGGACAGCTTTGCTGGGAATACTCTTCCTGAGTGGACGTTTTTTCTCTCTGTTTTGAACATATCATTTCGCTCTCTCCTGGCCCACAAAGTCTCTGTCACAGTGTCTACTTTAGCCTCACAAAGTTTCCCTTGAATGTGATGAGCCTCCTATTTGTCACCACTCTCCAGTATCTTTGTATTTGATTTTTGATAGTTTGATTATTATAATGTATTCCAAAATATTCTTCTTTGGATCAGTCTTGCTTAGAGTTGTTTTAATTTCCTGAACTGGGGACCCAAATCCCAACCAAGATTTGGGAGGTTGACATGTAGAATTTAAATTGCTTTCTGCTTCTTTCTTTCTCTCTTTCTTCTCCTTATCGAATGTGAATAATCTGTAAATTTTTTACTTTGATAGTATCTCAAAGGTACCTCATCTTTTTTTTTTTTTTTTTTTTAGTTGGGCAGCAGTCATTTCACAGGGTTCCATGGATCTAGGGGCAAGAGTGACAAGTCAGGAGGGCCACTTGAACCCTCCCCCTAAACAACCCTCCTGCCTTGGAGAGGCCAGACCTCTGGTCCTCCATTCTGCCCCTTCTGGACCCAGCTTTCACCCTGACTTTCTTCCTGTTCACCTCAGGACTTTCTTTCATATCCTTCTTCCTAGGAAACCTTTCTCCTCTTTCCTTTCTCTTGCTCACCTGCACAGTTTGCCAGGACAGATCCAAATTTCAGGCATACGCATGCCCTCCCAGGTGCCCTCAGCGATGCCTACACCTCCTTTTTACAAACACCTCATTCCAGCAAACAGTTCTTCCTGACATCCTTGTTTTGACAATTGTGATCCTCTCCTCTTAATATTTATCCACTCCCTAAAAATATTTGTATGTCCCCCTCAATTCTTTTATTTTTTTTTCCCAGTACCAGAGTTTGAACCCAAGGATGCTTAACCACTGAGCTACATCCCCAACTCTTTTTTTAATTTTGAGACGGGTCTCACTAAGTTGCTGAGACTGACTTTGAACCTGTGATCCTCCTGCCTCAGCCTCGAGAGCCACTAGTATTATAGGCATGTGCCACTGCGCCCAGTCCCTCTCAATTTTTTTTCTTTATGCATTGTTTGCCTGATGGTATTTTGGGGGGAGGAAGGGGTACTGGGGCTTGAGCCTAGAGGCCCTTTACCACTGAGCTATAGCCCAGGTTGCCCAGGCTGGCCTGGAACTTTGTGGTCCTCGTGCCTCAGCCTTCCGAGTCTCTGGGATCACAGGTGTGGCCACTGTTCCCAGCCAGCTCTCCATTTCTTCTGGGTGGTAACTACAGCTTTATTCCTTTCATTGGTTGGTGTCATATTTTCCCAATTCTCCCTTCTCCTTGCAGCCTGGGGTCTGTGCACTTGAGAGAGCATACACCACTTGCAGTCTTTACGTGGCGTTTCTTTACATTACACTAATCCTTAGGACTCCAGGCTGAGTGACTTCCTCGGGGCACTGTGGAGTGGAGGATGAGCCAGGTGACTCGGCCACCACGGAGTTCCCACTGGGGTCTGTGCTTGGCAGGCCTTTCTCCAGGTACTCTACAGCCCACAGGTCCTCTCTGCCCCTAGGTATATCATCTGTCTCCACGACCCTTGCCCTTTGAGGTGGCACCTGAAACTCTCCAGGGTTCACAGGCTCAGTCCTATTACTGAGTAACAGATGGGTGTGGCATTGTCTAGCCCCTGGGTGGACGAGCAGTATTGGCATGGTGTACAACTGAGTGTCTGGAACCAAATGTTAGGGCTGCTTCAAGGTCAACAACCAAGATCCAGGCCTTCAGACCTCTCTCTGGGGCAACAGTGGGTGTGTGTCCCAGAATTTCCTGCACAGGTGAGCCTCCTGTGTTACTGTAGTTGAAATGATCTGGAGCTGATTTCTGTGGCTGCTTTCAGGTACAACAGTGCGAGCGAGCTCAGCAGGTCAGCCTACAGGAGCACTGACCAGGTATACCTCCCTCAAGGTCCCCAAACTGGCAGAACCACTCCACAGCCATAGCAGAGAGGGGCCGGGTAAGAGACTCAGGGCCAACACCTCATCTGCTGTGTTACCAACATCTGCAGACTTGCAAGATACACAGCCAGGACATGAGGCGCTACTGTGCCCTACTCTGCCTGAGCCCATCTTCAGCAAGTTTTAGCAACAGAATCAAGGCCAGAGGGGAATGTGGCAGTCCCCACATAGTGACAGGGATGTTTCCAGTTCTTGAGCTGAGACACTCTTTCTGTCTTGGGCTCCATCAGGGTATCACATATTCCTGCTTGAACTTGTAAGCACCCACAGAGCCTGCTGCCCATGGTGGCTGTGGCATAACGGGGAGGAAACACAAAGCAGGGACCCCCTATCCAGCCACATTGCTGTCATCACTCTCCTCTTTTCATGAATGTTACTTGGCCACTTTTAGATCAACCAATATTACAAAGAGTTTCCTACACCAGAGTTAAGAATATGGGGCATAGTGACAATTAACAGCCCACTTTCTACTTGTCATATAAGTTAAGCTCCATGCTTTACTCAAGTTTCCCTTCTTACCTAAAGTTCATCTGTTCCAGCTCCCTCTCCAGGACAAAATGTGACATTTCATTGTCAGAGCTCCTTAGATTCCCCACTGTGTCTGTTATTGGGACATTTCTTGTTTTTTATGTTGACATTACTTAGAGGTGAAGTGTTAAACAGGATAAAATTATGGAATGTTAATAGTCATAAATCATAGTGTGCATGAAAATTTTTAACCATCTGAAATTCTCCTTTCATGAGACACTTTGGTAGGTATCAGACCCAGCGTAACATTTACTTGGTCTTCAGTACAATTAGGAAAGGAGGGTGGCCAGGTGTGGAGAGACCATTCTCATCACTGAACACCCTCTGTCTGCTCCGCACAGCTCCCTGGCTCAGTCTGCTCAGGCAGAGAGTTGCTCTATGATGTTCAGGGTCTTATTCAGTAGCTGAGATGTGGTCAAAGATGTTCAAGTTCAGGGAGAAAACTTGTTTGAATCAGTTTTACAGTGTTAGAGCTTGTGTTCATTTCCTTTGCTGCTGAAACAAACACACACAGTTGGTGGCTTAAAACATCAGTAATTTGCCAGGCATGGTGGCACATACCTGTAATCCCAGCAACTCAGGACACTGAGGGAAGAGGAAGGAGCACAAGTTCAAGACCATCCTGGACAACTTAGCAAGATTCTGTCTCAAATTTTAAAATAAATAAATAAAAACAACTGGATATGTCAATCAGTGATAAAAAAAAAAAAAAAAAACAACCCTGGGTCAATCCCCAGTACTGCAAAATTTAATTAATTAATTGAAAAGGGCTAGGGATATAACTTAGTGATACAGTGCCATGGATTCAATCTCTAGTACCACAAAAAAATAATTAATGGATTAGAACAAAAAAAAAAAAAAAAAAAAGATACCAAACCCAGGCAACTTAGCAAGCTTCTGTCTCAAAATGTTTCCCTACCTTCCCAGCCTCAAAAGGCTGTAGCACTGCTTGGCCTCTGCCCTTCAGTACTAGTACTTTGTCTTCTCATCAAAAGCACTTACATGGGCTGGGGCTGAAACTCAGTGGTAGAGTGCTTGCCTAGCATGTGTGAGGCACTGGGTTCAATCCTCAGCACCACATAAAAATAAATAAAATAAAGGTCCATCAACAACTAAAGACAAATTTTTTTAAAAATCACTCACATGTTATACCTTATAGGATTAATGTCATGGTTTGAAACTAATCCCATGATAAAACATTAAAAAATACAGCCTTTCAGAATTAGATTTTCTATGATTTTCTAGTTTGTTTCACAAAACATGACAATCATTACTGGGGCCTGGTGCTTTAAATATATACACTATACAAGTAGTAAATTTAGAATATGTAAAAAAGAAGAGGGAGTAATTAAAAATATTCACACAAACCTCCCTCATCAAAGGGAGTGCACAATTCAAGTCTCTTACCAATGTTCCCAATTTGATATCTTCTCAAATTAGAATGTCTCAGCTTCATTTCTGATGCAAAATCATGCCTCTGCCCCCTGCTTGCTTGTGGAGAGGGAACATTTCCTCTTTGTGTGTCATAGAATCATTTGTGCCAATATTGCTAAATAAAATGAATTTCATTCTTAACATGCTCTGAAAGTTGTTTTTAGTTTGCATTCATTATATTGGCAGCTGGTTTAAGAAGCTCATACATATTCCGATGCAAGAAAAAAAGGAAAATGGCCAGGCAGACGTGGTACACACCTGTAATCCCAGCAGCTCTAGAGACTTAGGCAAGAGAATCACAAGTTCAAGGCCAGCCTCTGCAACTTAGCAGGCTTTTGTCCCAAAAATTAGTAAAAATGACTGGGGGTATAGCTCAGTGGTAAAGCACCCTGGGTCCAATCCCCAGCATAGAAAGGAAGGAAATGGTGGCTTGGATTTTATTCATAAACATATATTAAGGGATGTTTAATGTTACTGATTTTTAGAATCAGCAGCCAATTTGTACTGAATAATCATAGTGTTCTGTGTAGATTATCTCAATCTTCATAGCGTCTTATCGTAATTATACTAGTGAGGAAGCAGACACAACTTAGTACCTGTCAGAGCTTAGAATCACATCCTGAAAGTCAGAGCCTGCATTCTTTTTGTTTTGTATTGTTTTTGTTTTTGTTTTTTTGTGGTGCTGGGGATTGAACCCAAGACTTTGGGCATACAGGGCAAGAACTCTACCAACTGAGCTATATCCCCAGCCCCAGAGCCTGCATTCTAAATTTCACCACGGTATCCCTTACCAAATTATCCAGACCTTTCACAATCCACCTCCTTCACTTGGGGATTCATCTTGAATTTCACAACATTCTTAGTAAACACATTTATAACGTTACATAAATCTGTAGTTTATATATTCTATCTCTTACTGTGAGATATTTCTCTTTTGTTTGTTTGGTGTTTTGTTTGTTGTTGTTTTGGTTTGGTTTGATTTTTGTACTGGGAATTGAACCCAGGGGCGTTAACCTCTGAGCCACATCCCCAGCCCTTTTTAGGGTCTTGCTAAGTTACTTAGGGCCTTGCTAAGCTGCTGAGGCTGGCTTTGAATTCATGATCCCCCTACCTTAGCCTCCCGAGCTACTGGAATAATAGGCATGCACCACTACGCCTGGCCTTGATTTTATTTAAAATTTTATTTCCTGGAGAACTGGAGGTATGGCTGAGTGGGAGGTATAGCACTTGCCTAACATGTTTGAGGCCCTGGATTTGATGTCAAGCACCACAAAAATTTTTTGAAAGTATATATACATGTGTATATATGTAATTTATTCATTCTCTGGAAAATCTAGGTTACATCAATGAATTATATCACTGGTAGCATCCTGGTCGTGATATTAAACTATAATATAATTACTAGTTGGTATAAATGGGTGAAAGATACACAGGATATCTCAGTATTCTCATAACTGTATATGAATCTATAATTCTCTTAATTTAATAAGAAGCCCCCTAGCCAATCACATATGCAATCCCAGGTACTTGGGAGGACAAGGCAGGAGAATCTCAAATTCAAGGCCAGCCTCCACACCTTAACAAGTCTGTCTCAAAATAAAAAGAAGCAGGCATGGTGGCACACACCTGTGGTCTCAGAGACTCAGAAAGCTGAGGCAGGAGAATCACAAGTTCCTGGCCAAGCAAGGCAAATTAGACTCCATCTCAAAATAAAAAGGGTCGGGATACAGCTCAGTGGTCGAGTGCCCGTAGGTTCAATCCTCATGTCATAAAAGTAAGTAAATAAGTAGGAGAAAAAGGGCTGGCATTGTAGGTAAAACAGCCCTGGCTTCAGGTGCCAGTACTGCAAAAAATAAGTAAAATAAAAAGAAGCCCAAGAGCTGTGGCATACTCCTACATTCCAGTCACTCCGGGAGGCTGAGACCGGGATCACAGGTTTGAGGCTAACCTAGGCAACAAAGCATGATTCTATCTCAAAACCTAAAAATTTCAAAAAATAAAAATATTTTTTCACAAAACAAATTAATCCTCTAAGTAAGCTTAAGCATACATTTGTGAACTACAGTTATTTCCTTGATGATTTTCAAACTGTAGAGTCTTTAGTCAGATTCCGGCAGCTAACTGCCTGAGGTCTCCAGAGCCCGTGACATTCCAACTTGGAGATGAAGGCATGATGCCAGGGCATAGCTGCTCCCTCACATGGTCTTAACCCACCAAAGGGGAGATGCTGAGGAGGAAGCTCAGGCAGCCCCTGGTCGAGGCCTGCGGAGAATGACAGGCCTGGTGCTCCAGGAGCTGCTGGAAGGGACACTGTTGTGAGGATTGCGCAGTAACAGGGCTACCGCCCCAGCCCTGTGCAGGTGGAGAGCTGGTCTTCAGGTCTCCCTCCTTATCTCCTCTCTCTAACATGTCCGACCACAGGTGCAGACTAATCAGGTGGTGACAAGTGCAGAAGTACAATCCACACTCCCTTCACCACCTGAAAGGAGGCAGCACCGAAGGAGCCGTCAGTGTCCACAAGGCACAGTTTGGAATTGAAGCCACATTCCAGTCAGTGCTCCACATGTGACCCTGGGTAGACATCAGAGAGCTGGTTTGGGTATTGCTAGGTGCCAGGGAACAAAGGAAAGGTTTTCAGCAAATTAGTCCAAATTAATATCTTCTGAACTCTTCCTGCACACTCAAGGCTAAACTTAAAAAAAAAAAAAAGTTGGGGGTTGGGGAGGTAACTCAATAATGGAGTGCTTGCCTAGACTCCAAATCTTTTAATCATTTACAAGTACATGCACACATGTTAAAGGAACACATCACTTGTTTGACTCATGAGGTATACAGTTGTCCAGCAGTATCTCAGTGGAATTGGTCCCAGTACACACACACACACACACACACACACCGTCCCTCCTCTGCAAGAGCAGATATCAAAATCCACACATTCTCACGTCCCTTGTCTCGCCCTTTGCCCAGGTGTGCCAGGGCAGTGGAGTAGGTTGTAGACATGCCAAAGAAAGTGCCTGGAGACACCATGGGAGATGGGATCACTCCGGATGCAAAGCTGTCATTGTGAAGATATTGATGATGGCACATCAGATCGTCCCTACAGCCATGCTCTGGTGGCTGGAATCGAACTGCTGTCTCCACAAAGTGACAGCTACCATGGGCAAGAAGAAAAATCACCAAAAGGTCAAAGATCAAGTCTTTTGTGAAATTTTATAATTACAATCGCCTCATGCCCACAAGGTACTCTTCAGGTATCCCCTTGGACAAAACTGTCGTCAACAAGGATGTCTTCAGAGACCTGCTCTTAAACGTAGGCCCGTCGGGAGGCCAAGATTAAGTTTGAAGAGAGGTACAAGAGGCCAGAGACGGCGCCACAGAGAGTTCCGTGGTGACAGGCTGAGTATACCTCTGACCCTTGTGCTGCTTTGGCAAACAGAGCCCCTCCCCCCCGCCGCTTCACAGCACTCTGCCCAGGGCAGCTAGCTGGACAAGTGACACAGTGCCCTCAGTTCTGCAACCGTCCCCACTCGGGGGTTTTACCTGTTAGGCTTCAGAAGCAGCAACATTGTTGGCATCAGTTTGCTGAGCTTGCTTGTATGACCAGCATCCCAAGGAGCACCTGTTATGCACATGCAAGAAAGCAGCTTTTGCCCGGCATGGTGGCATGCACCTGTAATTTCAGCAGCTCAGGAGGCTGAGGCAGGAGAATTACAGGTTCAAAGCCAGCCTCAGCAACATAGTGAGGCCTTAAGCAACTTAGTGAAACCTTGTCTCAAAAAATAAAAAGGGCTGGGGATGTGGCCCACTGGTTAAGCACCCCTAGGTTCAATCCCTGGTACCCCTCCCCCAAAAATAAAGAAAAAAAGTAGTTTCCACAGGTAACACAGACTTGCCCTAGTTCCCAGTGTGCATAAGAGAAATCTAGTATCCTCCTAGATAGTGTATCTGGACGTTCCTACCCAGATTTGCTCTCATTCACTTGGCTAGGATTTGGGGAACAGAAAGGGGGCAATCACATAAACATATTGGAGAAAAGACAGTCTCTTCAACAAATGGTGCTGGGAAAAGTGGATATGCACATGTAGCAAAATGAGATTAAACCTCATTCTCTCACCCTCCACAAAATCAAAGTAAATCAAGGACATAGGAATTAAGACAAATGATGCTGCACCTGCTAGAAGAAACTGTAGGTCCAACTCTCAATCCTGTCAGCAAGACTCCTAAGGTGCAAGAAGTAAAATCAAGAATCAGAGAGCCTGCAGAATGGGAGAAAATCTTTGCCACCTGCACCTCAGATAGAGCATTAATCTCCTGGATATATAAAGAACTCAAAAAACTTACCACAAACCATATAACCCAGTCAAAAAATGGGCAAAGGACCTGAACATGCACTTCACAGAAGAAGAAATACGAATGACCTACAAATATATGAAAAAATTCAACATCTTTAGCAATTAGAGAAATGCAAAATAAAACTACACTGAGGCTGGGGATGTGGCTCAAGCGGTAGCGCGCTCGCTTGGCATGCGTGCAGCCCGGGTTCGATCCTCAACACCACATACAAACAAAGATATTGTGTCCGCCGAAAACTAAAAATAAATATTAAAAAAAAAAAAAACTACACTGAGATTCCCTCTCACTCCAGTCACATGGCAGTTATCAAGACTACAGGTAACAATAAGTTGGCAAGGATGTGGGGGGAAAGGTACACTCATAACACTGCTGTTGGGACTGCAGATTTGTGCAAGCACTCTGGAAAACAATATGGAGAGCCCTCAGAAAACTTGGAATGGAACCACCATTTGACTCAGTTATATACTCCTCAGTATATACCCAAAGGACTTAAAATCAGCATATTTCAGTGACACAGCCACATTAATGTTTATAGCAGCTCAGTTCACAATAACCAAGCTATGGGACCAACCTAGGTGCCCTTCAACAGATGAATGGAGAAAGAAATGTGAGATAGACACACACACACACCTACAATGAAATATTACTCAGCCATAAAGAAGAATAAAATTATGGTGTTTGCTGGTAAATGGATGGAACCGGAGACTATCGAGCTATGTGAAATAAGCAATTCCCAAAAAACCAAAGGCTGGTTGTTCCCTCTGATATGAAGATATGCAGATGCTAACACAATAAGAGGGGGTGGGGATAGAAGTTCATTGGATTAGACAAATGGAATGATGAGAAGGGAAGGGGGATGAGAATCGTAGAGACAGTAGAATGAACCGCACATCACTTTCCTATGTTCATATGTGAACACACGACCAGTGTAACTCCACATCATGTACAACCCCAGGAATGGGAAGTTATACTCTATGAATGTATGTCAAAATGCACTCTACTGTCATGTATATCTAAAAAGGACAAGTAAAAATACATAGGTTTAGAAAGGGGGGGGGGGCATTCAGGGACACGGTGTTTTACTGCCCCGCCCCCTTTTCCAGGATGATAGTCCTTTATAGAAAATGTGGCGTTTGTATAAACCTGTACACATCCCCTTGTGCACTTGATATGGCCTCCCGATGAGTCACACCTACTGCGACGTGGACGCGGTGGGCGCTGTGGCACTGGAGGTCGGGTGCACTGGGCACCGCCGCAGGCTGCACCGCCTGGTTTGTTAGCCCAGCGTCCCCCTCGCTGGCCAGCCCCACCTGCCGACGGCCGCCTGTGCACTGGCCAGGGCCTCGCTGCGTCACAGTGGCCCTGTGTCTGGAGCCCTCTTGCTTCTCGGTGGGCCCCCGCCGCCTGGCGCTGGGGGTGGGATGTCCCGCGCAGCGTCTGCTGCTGCCCCTCCGCCTCTGCCCCTCCCGCGCGGCCCCCGCTGCATGCTGGGAAGCGGTGCGAGGCCTGGGTGCCATGGAAACGCACACTCTGCAGCGAGGGTAGTTCCGATGTCACGGGGCAGCGTCCCCAAGAGGCCCAAGACAGGAGTTGGAAGGAGCGCGCGCTCGTGTGTGTTGCTGGGTGTGTGCGCGCGCACAAGGATGCCCGAGCTCTGCGCATGCGCCTGTCCTGGCCCGGGGTCGCAGGGACCGCAAGCAACATGTTGTGTGGGGGCGTGCAGCCCTGACGCGGAGCTGTGTCCCGGTAACGGTGACGCAGGTGTGCTGTGTGCGTCACCGGGATGCGGGGCGCCAGGCAGAGGTTAATGCACTTGCTCCACCGTGTGGACTGCTGTCCATTTCTGCGCAGGCAGCGGGAGGCGGGAAGCATCCGTCAGGAGCCACCACTCCACTCCGGGAGCCACAGGTGTGACAGGCTGAGCCGGTGGGTGTGACGGGCCGAGGTACAGTCCGTGGTGGGGTGTAGGTTTGTGAGACCATGTCTGGCACGGATTTGTGCTTCTTTGGTGGCTTTTCAGCAGATGGCAATTTTGGTGATGACAGATGTGTGATCTTGCAACCTATAGTTTGTTTCCTTCCTGCTTCTACTGAGTAGTACCTACCTGAGAGCAATGGGCCCCAGGGGACAGAGATCAGAGCCTGAATCTCCTTATGAAAATGACCAACAAGGACAAAGACATGGTCGTGAGATGACAGTTTCAGAGTCCTAAGTGTTCTCCCCACAGGCTATCTGGACGAAAAAAGATGGCCTAAAAGTGCGGGTTTTTTTAGGTGGTGGGAGATCACCCTGAGCCAGCAGAGCTGCGTCATGTTCCAGAACCTGAGTGTTTGAGCCTGGTGCTCAGGGAACTCTCAGACGTTCAGGACCTAGGGACAGATGTACCTCCGAGTGTGTTTTCTATGTTAGCTTGTGCAGCAGAAAGACCCTGGTGCCTCATTCTTGTTTTCCTCTCTCCCCAATCCAGCTAAAGAGAAAGCATCCTCAGTTGGAAGACTAATCACACATCGTGAAGTCAAGGTTCAGGTGAGTTACATGTCTTGGTTTTGAATGATTTTCCCCTAGATCTTAACAAGAGACTTAAAGGTGTTGATCAAGAGCATATTGTTCTTGCCTCTGCTTTTTTTTTTTTTTTAAACCAGGGATTAAACCCAGGGACACTTAACCACTGAGTCACATCCTCAGCCCTTTAATTTTGAGACAGGATCTTGCAGAGTTGCTTAGCACCTAGCTTTTCGTGAGGCTGGCTTTGAACTTGCGATCCTCGTGCCTCAGCCTCCCAAGCCACTGGGATTACAGGTGTGTGCTACCACACCCATCTTTTTCCTACCTTTTTTAGCTTTCTGAAAATAGAGTTGTGATGAGGATGAAATTTTTCATACACTTAAAAACATATTGTGGCCCCCTAAAGCATAAGTGCTCAGGACATGCCAGCTTTGGAGGCTGCGTGGAGAGCTTGAGTGTTCACAGACAGTGAGCCACATCCATGTGAATGTGACTGTATACTAAGAGGTCATACAGTGAACAGAGCTTCAGACAGCCCAGCACAGGAAGCTCAGCTTGAGGCCCTTCCTTGAGCTCCATCTTTAACTTTCCAAAATTACAAAATGCACTCACACATATACCATGTTTATGATACAGTAGTGTTTGTTATACAGTAATGTGTCAGTGTTTCCCCCCTTAAAGAAAAACTGTGATTCCATGGCATTAAGAAAGTGTATCTTTGGGCCAGGTGCAGTGGCGCATACTATAATCCCAGCAGCTAGGGAGGCTGAGACAGGAGGATCACGAGTTCAAAGACAGCTTCAGCAATGGAAGGCACTTAGCAACTCAGTGAGACCCTGACCCTACTAAAATACAAAATAGGGCTGAGGATGTAGCTCAGTGGCCAAGTGCCCCTGAGTTCAATCACTGGTATCAAAAACAGAAAAATCTATCTTCAGGCTGGGGTTTTAACTCAGTAGTAGAATTCTTGCCTGGCACATGTGAGGCACTGGGTTCAATTCTCAGCACCACATAAAGATAAATAAATAAAGATATTGTGTCCAACTACAACTAAAAAATAATAATAAAAAAAATTAAAAAGTGCACAGTCTGGATGGCTAAAAAAAACCAGATGTGTGTTTTGCACAGTTTTGAGGCTGGAAGGCCAAGATAAGGGAGTGAGGCCTTCAAATTGCAGACTGCCCTTTCCTACCGTGTCCTCACAGGGCATAAAGAGAGCTCAGGGCTTGAGGATCCTTTCTGTAAATGCATTAATGCCATTTATGAGGACCCCACCTTCTTGACATAATCACTTACAAAGGCCCCACTCCTGGTCCTTCACCTTGGGGGACAGGATTTCAATTTAGGCATTTTGATTGGACACAGCATTCAGTCAGCGGGGAGTCTGCAGAGGCAACTTGGCTACATTACTTGCTCAGGGTCTGATTTGTGTTCCAAAGACAGGGAAAAGATAATCCAGGACAGGAAGGTGATAATGATTTTAGCAACACCCTTTTTGCAATATTAGGCCTTATATCGAATTTCTTTGTTGCTGTAAAAAATTACCATAGATTTATTGGTAACAGAGCCCTAGTGGTCACACATCTGAAATCAGCATCCCTGAGCTGAGACCAAGGTGTTGGCAGAGCTCTGGACATGTTCCTAATAAGGGTTCCTGCAGCTGCTGGCCCTGTGTGGCTTCTGACCCTTCTTTTACCAACAAAGACAAGTCAAGTCCTTCCTGTCACCTCATTCTGACCCTGCTTCTGCCATCACATCTTTCTCTTCTTAACCCCCACCCCCACCCCGCCTTTGCTTATGGACCCTTTCGGTTACATTGGGCTCACTGAGATAATTCTGGATAATCATCCCTATTTTAAAGTTCAAAGGCTAGCAATTTTAAGTCCATCTGCAACTTTAACTTCCCTTTGCCATTAAGGTGACATTCACAGTGCCAGAATTACCATGTGGATATCTTTGAGACAATGATGCCTGACACAGACCTGTCTATTCAGAGTTTGACCAGTGACTCCAGTGTACCTGCTCCCTACCAATGTGACCCTTTTTGTAGGCAAGTTGTGTGAGTGTGTGTGTGTGTGTGGCTGAGAACTGAACCCAGGGCCTCCCACATGCTAGGCAAGTATTCTACTACTGAGCTACACCCCAAGGCTCCTTTTGATTCTTCATGTTGTTTCTTACAATGGAATTAACACTGACCTGCTATAAAATAATTGAGACCCCTAGGGAGCTCATAAAGAAGAAATTTAAATTATCCACAATCCTTAGGTACAGTGGCCATGCCTGTAACTCTAGCTACCTGGGAAGCTGAAGCTGGAGAATCACAAGTTCCATCCCAGCCTAGGCAACTTACAAAACCCCATCTAAAAAAAAAAAAAAAAAATTCTAATTGTACCATTCAGAGAAAAACGTTTTTAAAATGTTGGTATGTTCCAGACCTCCCAACAATCTTTCATAATTAAATTCAGGATTTTAATGTTTTTTTTTTTTCACAGAACATCCCAGTATGTGCTGATGAACAATGCTACAATATCACTGGGTACCTTACAAGTAGGGACTGAACAAATTACACCTGCAAGATTCATGAACACAAATAATAGATGTGGGCAATATAAGTAACATTTCCAGGATAAAAGAATAGGGTTGCAGCAGTTAAAATGTTCATACATACACCTGTAACCTTGGCAATTGAGGAGGCTGAGGCAGGAGGATCCCAGATTTGAAGGCCAGCCTGAGAAACCTAGTGAGATACCATTTAAAAATAAAAACAGCTAGGATATAGCTCAGTGGTTTGGCACTTGTCTAGCACATATGAGGCCCTGGGATTAATCCCCAGCATCACAAAGGAAACAAACAAAAGTCACACTAGTCTCCCTTGTCACTTTAGAACACTCGATGCAGCTGTTCACTCGATGCTAATTTCTCAAACTGTCATCTTCTCAGATCAGTCTCTGAGCTTGATTTTTGATGCAGAATCATGTTTCTGTTCCCCTGGGTGCTTGTGGAGAGGGAGCATGTTTTCTGTAATATATCAGAATCTCCTGTGCTAATTTGATTAAGAGTTTATTCTTGAGATCAGGTTCTGAAAGTTTTTAGTGTTGATTCTATAGGCAGCAATTTTGAACAGCACAAACTTCAGCCTAAGAACAAATGGGAAAGGGCAGACTTGACTTTCTTTTATGAAAACATTAAATGGGGCCTGGGATATCACTGGCTTACCATGAGCAAGGCCCTGGGTTTAATCCCCAGCACCACAAAAAAAGAAAGAAAGAAACCTAAATGGATGTGTAATGTTCTTGATCCTCCATAACAACAGCTACCTTACATTCATCATTATGTATGACTAGGTGTTTGGGTTGATTATCTTCCTTATAATTGAGACGGTCATGGCTTATAATCTTTTTATTCCACTTTTAACCGTGAGGAAACACACACTATGAGTTGGTACTGTCACTCCAGCCTTGGGTTCAGCATTGTGGTACTGTAGTGGACTTCAGCCTGGAGACACAACTGATCTTCTGTATGGTTAATTTCAGTCTCCAGGTCAGCTGCTTCCGTGTCTCCCAGTCCACCCTGAATCGCCGGTTGCTCTCTCCAGTGTGGTCAGCTCCCACCTGAAACAAAGAAAGGCATTGCTATCAGGTATGACAGGTACCTCACAGAACAGAATCTGGTGGCCAAGGCCATGTGCAGCTGGGCTCTGGGCTCCTGGAGGGCCTGGGTTTGTCCAGTACCCCTCCACCTTCCCCAGGGAGTCATGTGCATGTGCATGTTGGGAAGAAAGGGTGAGGAGCGAGGTCACATTAGGTCATTAGGAAACCCAAACTGCAGGTGGTTTTTATGTCTCTCTTTTCATTCCTAGCTCTGATTCTGTGTCTTCAGTGGAAGAAATCCCGAGATGACCAGTCAAGCCCAGAGGTCTGACGCCATGGCCCACGTAAGAGTGTATTACTTTTCACTCTTGGAATATGACAGTCAGGCTTGAGGGATCGTTGTGAATTGTGCTGAGCTGCTTACTCGGTCTCCCGTACACTCAGTTTTTTCTCCAGAGAACTGTTGAAGTGATGCAGGAACAAAGCCCCTTGAGGGGTGCTCAGTCCTGTCTGTGGCTTGCTGCCTTAAATATGTTGGTCCCACTTGACCTCAAGAGGAGACAGATTCTCCGCTGATCTTGTTTTCCGGGTGCACAGGAGGGAACTTTCAGATCCGCTGATCTCAGTCTTAGCATGCAGTGAGATGCCCGTCTGGGGGGCTTTCACAGCTGGGCAGAATTGGATGTGGCTATGAGGAGGGCCTGTGGACACAAATCACGTTCCCTCCCCCAGTATTGGAAAGTGAGCCAAGGGCGCTCTACCTCTGAGCTATACCCCCAGACCTATTTTATTTTTGAGACAGGGTCTTGCTATTGCTAAGGCTGACCTTGAACTTGCAATCATACTGCCTCAGCCTCCCAAATAGCTGGAATTACAGGCATGAGCCACTGTACCTGAATCAGCTTTTGTCATTACAGAGGAACACTGTTTAAAGTCTGCTCTGGCAGGATGGTGAATTCGAGGCTTGGAAACATTAAAATATGCCAAGCCCTGTCTTCTAAAATAAAAGACCTGATATTACAGGCAAAAATCTCAGGATTTTAATTTTCTTTTTTAAAAAAAAAAAAAAAAAGAGAGGCTGAGGTTGTGGCTCAGAGGTGGAGCCCTTGCCTAGCACGTGTGAGGCCCTGGGTTTGATCCTCAGCACCATAAATAAATAAATAAAGGTATTGTGTCCATCTGTAACTAAGAATATTCCCCAAAAAGTGTGGGGGGGGGGAATACTGTGGGAACCCACACTGGTCGGGCATTTACAAGACACTGGCAGGCTCTGCTGTGAATTCAAGGACAGCTGGGACTGCCTTGTCTACTCCTCCCGGGCAGGTGCCAGTCAGGGTGTGGGCTGCTTCCCGTGCCTCAGCAGCGCTCAGTGTGGGGGCACCCAGGGTCCTGCCCCCAGGCACTGGTGCCTCAGCCTTCCTGTGACCCACTGTATTTATCCCACCCCAGGGAAGCCACTGTCTCTTCTCTCATCCTGAAGCCCTTTCTGTCTCTCATCCTGTTTGCAGGGTTCGGTGACATTTTCAGATGTGGCCATAGACTTCTCTCAGGAGGAGTGGGCCTGTCTGACCTCTGCCCAGAGGGACCTGTACTGGGATGTCATGTTGGAGAACTACAGCAACCTGGTCTCACTGAGTAAGTCGTTGCCTCGCGGTCTTGGACTCTGCTGCCTGGAATGTCTGATTTTCAGGAACACCTTTCAGGAGACTAGCCAAATGTCTGCCTCCTGCTCCCAAGGGAACGTTCTGAGTTTCGCAGTATGGAAGAAGACATTACACACCTTCATCTTCCCATCTGCCACTTATCTTCCCACCTTTGTCTGGCCTCCTGTGTATCTCTCTGCCTTAGTGACCAAGGGGTGAATTGGAATTCTGGGGTATTTATTCCATGGCCATCTTCAAAGAAATGAAGCTTTATCTTAGGCTACCATGTTAATTGCTCTTAATGGTCTTTGGTACTTTGAGGATCTACCTCAGACCCAAGGTTATTTGTTTTTGTTTTTTTTTTTTTGGGGGGGGGGTAGTTATTGGGGATTAAACCTAGGAGCACTTAACCACTGATTCACATCCCCAGCCCTTTTTTATATTTTATTTAGAGACAGGGTCTCACTGAGTTGCTTAGGACCTCGCTAAGTTGCTGACAGTGACTTTGAACTCACGATGCTCCTGCCTCAGCCTCCTGAGTCGCTGGGATTATAGGCACACACCCCACACATGGCTCCAGGGTGATATTTTGATACATGTATGTGGTAATAGTGATCAGATCAAGATAATTAGCACATCCATCACCTGAAACATTTATCCTTTGTTTGTAGCCAAAGCATTTAAGTCCTCTGTTCTGTGTCTACTTTGGCATATACAATAAGTCATTATTAACTATGGTTCCCCTATAGTGGTGTGGAGCACTAGAACACACTCCTCTTGTCCAACGGCAATCTTGTGCCCCTTTGCCAACCTCACCTACCTCCCTCCACCCCCCGCCACCTCTGGTACCCACTGTTCTACCCTCTACTTCTGAAATCGCCTCCTTTAACTTCCACGTGAGAGAGAACGTGTGGCATTGATTTTTCTGTGCCTGGCTTATCTTAGGCTCCTCCGTGTTGCCCAAATGTTAGAAGCTTATTCTTTTTTATGGCTGAGTATAAAAGCACAACTCTCCAACTACATGTTTATGTTGTTTCATAGTCGTTCTGCGTTTGATTTTCTTGGATTTTCTAGGAATGCCATCACATCATCCACAGAGTATTCTTGTTTCATCTTCACTTTTGAGATTTTTCCCTCTAATTCCTTTTACTGAAATGTGTCAGCTGACAGGAAACAACGGGGCTTGGCCATCAATATGCTCTTCCTATTTGATGTTAGTGGCAATGACTCCGGTGCTTCCCCTTTGACTGTTGAGGTGCCAGGAGTAGAATCTGCATTACCAGGAGCTCTGGGTGACCCTTATTTGTTCTACTGAAGGCCTTTAGGTTTTGGCTTGGGTTTAGGTTTGATTTTGTTTTCCTGTAAAGAAAATATGTTGTTTTTCTTTCAGATTTGGAATCATCCTATGAGGCTAAGAGTTTAGCGATACAGAAGAATATCTACAGAATGAATCTTCACAAAAGGAATTCAGGTAGCAAAAGTAAGTCTCATCCCCCGAACAGGATGCGTGAAGGTGAGTCTGAAGTCCCACAGGGCTCTCAAGAGAGAAACCGCAGTCGAGTAAAAGTCAACTCGAGAAAGGCGCCTGCCAGCAGAGACCGCACCCCTCCGAGACCACACGCACGGCCGCACAGCAAGGAGAGCTCCTACGAGTGTAAGGAGTGCGGCAAGGCCTTCAGCCGTGGCTACCAGCTCAGTCAGCACCAGAAGATCCACACGGGCGAGAAGCCCTACGAGTGCAAGGAGTGTAAGAAGGCCTTCCGCTGGGGTAACCAGCTCACTCAGCACCAGAAGATCCATACCGGGGAGAAGCCCTACGAGTGTAAGGACTGCGGCAAGGCCTTCCGCTGGGGCTCCAGCCTCGTCATCCACAAGAGGATCCACACTGGGGAGAAGCCCTACAAGTGCAAGGATTGCGGCAAGGCCTTCAGGCGCGGCGATGAGCTCACTCAGCACCAGCGGTTTCACACCGGGGAGAAAGACTACGAGTGCAAAGACTGTGGGAAGACCTTCAGCCGTCTGTACAAGCTCATCCAGCACAAGAGGATCCACAGCGGGGAGAAGCCCTACGAGTGCAAGGACTGCGGCAAGGCCTTCATCTGCGGCTCCAGCCTCATCCAGCATAAGAGGATCCACACTGGCGAGAAGCCCTACGAATGCCAAGCGTGTGGGAAGGCCTTCACGCGGGTCAACTACCTCACTCAGCACCAGAAGATCCACACTGGGGAGAAGCCTCACGAGTGCCGGGAATGTGGGAAGGCCTTCCGCTGGGGCTCGAGTCTTGTGAAGCACGAGAGAATCCACACAGGTGAGAAGCCCTACAAGTGCACAGAGTGCGGGAAGGCCTTCAACTGCGGCTACCACCTCACTCAGCATGAGAGAATCCATACCGGTGAGACGCCTTACAAATGTAAGGAGTGTGGGAAGGCCTTCATTTATGGGTCGAGCCTTGTCAAACACGAGCGAATTCATACAGGAGAGAAACCCTATAAGTGTAAGGAGTGTGGGAAGGCGTTTAGTCACGGCCATCAGCTCACACAGCATCAGAAAACACATATTGCAAAGTCGTACACATGTAAGGATTGTGGAAAGGTATTCAACCATGCGAACCATCTTAGAGAGCATCAGAAGACACATAACAGCTGAAACCTGCCAACATACACGACACACCAAGGCCTCCCTCCTGCATTCACTCCTTCCTCAACATGAGGGAAACCCATGATTTAATTTAACATAAGAAAGCCTTCACTGGTCATCCTTCTAACTACAGAACATCACAAGTCATACTAGAGGCAAACTTGGAGAGTTGGAGAAGTCACTTTTCTTAATGAGTACGACATGCTCAGTCATTTTTACTGGACAGGTTGGCTGAGCAAATGCACAGAGCTTGCCGATACCATTCCATCTTTTTTATGTTTGAGGTTCATTCTAGGAACAACTCTGCTGATGTAATGTGAGGAGGCCGTCAGCCATGACCCGTCCCCTGCCAGTTATCACCGTCCACCTCTACCCCCGGTGAGACACACAGCACCCTGCTCATGCTCATCGCCTGTGCATTACAGATGCTCCTTGGCACACAGTAGGCTCATATCCCAACAAACCCACCCTACTTGAAAAGACATTCACAACTGCATTTAATACACCTGACTCAACAAACATGGTAGGTCAGCCCAGCCTACCTGAAATGTGCCCAGAACACTCCCATTAGCCTAAGTTGGGCAAAATCATCTAACACCAAGGGTATTCAATAATAGTGGTGAATGTCTCACCTAACTTATTAAATATTATATAGAAAGTGAAAATCAGTGGTTCTATTGGGCACACTTCCCACCATCGGGAAGCTCTAAAATAGTGATTCTTTTGGGCACACTTTCCACCACTGGTAAGTTCTAAAATCAGTGGTTCTCTTGGGCACACTTCCCACCATTGGGAAGCTCTAAAATCAGTGGCCGTATTGGGTAGCTTTCTGCCATCGTGAAGTTCTAAATCAGTGGTTCTACTGGGTAGCTTTCTGCCATCGTGAAGTTCTAAATCACTGGTTCTATTGGGTAGCTTTCCGCCATCGTGAAGTTCTAAATCACTGGTTCTACTGGGTAGCTTTCCGCCATCGTGAAGTTCTAAATCAGTGGTTGTATTGGGTAGCTTTCCGCTATAGTGAAGTTCTAAATCAGTGGTTCTACTGGGTCTGCTTTCCGCCATCGTGAAGTTCTAAATCAGTGGTTCTATTGGGTAGCTTTCCGCCATCGTGAAGTTCTGAAATAAGTGATTCTACTGGGTAAGTTTCCGCCATCGTGAAGTTCTAAATCATGGCTCTACTGGGTACGCTTTCTGCCATCGTGAAGTTCTAAATCATGGCTCTACTGGGTACGCTTTCTGCCATCATGAAGTTCTAAATCATGGTTCTACTGGGTAGCTTTCCGCTATAGTGAAGTTCTAAATCAGTGGTTCTACTGGGTCTGCTTTCCGCCATCGTGAAGTTCTAAATCAGTGGTTCTATTGGGTAGCTTTCCGCCATCGTGAAGTTCTGAAATAAGTGATTCTACTGGGTAAGTTTCCGCCATCATGAAATTCTAAATCATGGCTCTACTGGGTACGCTTTCTGCCATCGTGAAGTTCTAAATCAGTGGCTCTATTGGATACTCTTTCGCACCATCGTGAAGTTGAAAAACCTTGGCTGTTTTGGGTACACTTCTTGCACATTATGTTAAAAAGATGAAAGTTGAAATATCTGTAAATCCAGACCGTCTATATTTGTAGAATGTATGTTATGTGCTTTGTTTGTACACAGGGATAATCACACCTACGTAAAACTGCTATGTGGAAATTAAATGTTCGGTACATGTAAACTCTCTGAAAATGTATCTGGGGTATTGTTTCAGATCAGTATTTATCACCTATTGTTCTTGTGATCATCACCATTAGTGTTCTTAGTGAGTTATCAAGACCACCTGGAGTGCAGTGAGTTTAGAAGAGATAATCGAACATCTAGGTTTCAGAGAGCACAGAAGATGACTGTCACATCTTGGGCTGGACAGTCATGTCGGTGCACAGAAGGCATGGACATAAAAGGTTAAGTGCAAGGCCTGTGAAATGATGCCGCAAGATGGAGAAAGGGCAAGCAGATGCTCACTCTGCATGCACCTACGAGGGACTCAGAAAACAGATCAGCTAAGAGGGGAAGAGTAAGCACTTCACAGAGAAGGCTCAGCAGCGGGGGAAGCACATGGAAACCAGCTCAGCATTGTGGCTCTCCAAGTACAGTGCCAGTGAAGACGGGGGCGCCGGATGGCACAGGTCAAAGTCACAGCAGCTGAGACTGTACTTCAAGTGTCTTACCACGAAGGACAAGTGAGGTGAGGACGTGTGTGATTCAGTCATTCCACATTGTATACATGTATCAAAACATCCCTTTGTACTCTGTAAATATAATATAAACAGTAAAAAGTGTAATTCAGTTGTTTGTCAAAAAATACTAATAAAGAAATTTTTAAAGGCACATTTGAGCTGGACTCTTGGGGAGGAGCTAGGGCTGTCCATAGCCTTGCAGAGGAGGCAGGCAAGTGGCTGTCCTGGGGAAGGAGCCAGGCCAGCTCTCCCTGGAGGCCTGAGAGAGCAGTCAGTCTCAGAAGGGACCTGAGCCACCATAAGCTCCTGAAGTGAGGTACAGGTTGTCTCTGGGGAAAGCCAAGCACCGAGCAGGAGCTGAGACTGCGAGGGCTGTGTACGGGGCATGGGGGTCGGAGAGAGGAGAGCGAGCCTGGCCATGGGGACCAACTACCAGAGCTCAGGGCCGGGTTCTGGGAGACTGATGAGGGCGGGCTGGGGGTGGGGCTCAGAAGCTGGGAGGGGGGCCTGGGAGGTGCCGGGGAGCTGCCTCAGCCAGTGGAAGACCCTTCAGCACAGGGCAGACAGCCATGTCTGGGCCCCGGGGTGTCCTGTGGAGGTGGGCAAAGGCTCCAGAGCAAGATCAGAGCAGGGCTTAAGTTTGACTCTTCTCAGGGTTGGGGCTGCATGTCAGCTAGAGCTACTTAGTGCTCACTGTTTGGCTAAGTGACAGATTGAGTCCTTGAGGGAGCATGTTGGGGTAAGGGTCAGACCCAGGCCTCAAGGCAGTTCCTTTCTGGACCATGTGCCACACCAGACAGCCTCATAGAGGCCACCGTCCTTCCTAGTACCCCCTTCTCTATGGACTCTAAGCCAGCCACAGCAGAATGGACCCAGGGGCCCCCCAGAGCTAATTAATGGGTGGGCACTGCCCTTCCTGCCAATTCTATATAGACAGGAGTGGGCGGGGGGGGGCAGTAAGGAGGGCAAGGGGACACGTGTGTGGTGAGGAGGGGCTGGAAGTCCGTGGAAGGGGTGCGCTCCACGGTGGAGCAGAAACAGGACTGTGAGGCTCCCGAGCAGAAAGGCAGTCTGAGCGCCTCCTGGGTGACTGACAGGAGGTGGAGCCGGGCACCGCGGGGGCGAGGCAGTAGGATCGCACATTCCAGGCCACTGGGGGCAGCTTTGTGAGACCCTGTCTTAAGCTGAGAAAGGGCTGGCGGACCCCTGTACCCGAGAGGCACCTCCACCGTGCTGTGTGCCCGCGGTTCTCCTGAACTCACTCTGCCGGCTCACTGGATCCGGCCCCTCGGCACCATGCTCTCTGCTGCTGCCCCACCCAGTGCCTGCTGGGCTCTGGGTCCTGTCACCGCACGACACCCCTGCCCCTCTCTGCTTCTGAGTGCAGCTCCTGTAGGTCCCTCACTGGGAACATATGATAATTGTCTTCCTGTGCCTGGTTTATTTCACTCACTTAGTGTCCTCCAAGTTCATCCGCCTTATCGCAAACACCCATGTACTGTATATGCGAAGACCCCTAAGGGGAGTTTGATGTTTTTCACAAGCCGGGAGCAGTGGCAGCACGCGCCCACCCCGTACCCAGCCGCCAGGGAGCCTGAGGGAGGCTGAGGCAGGAGAGCGAGGTCATCCTCAGCAATTTAGCCAGGCCCTCGGCAATGTACCCAGACTGTCTCAAAATAAAGGGGCTGGGGTGTGGCTCAGAGATAAAGCACCCTAGGTTCAGTCCCCAAGGTTTTCACCCCCCAAAAAATAAGTACCTGAGGGAATGAACATGTCCCCTCTTGGTTCAGCCATTCACAGTCCATAGATGTCAAGACATGAGTCATGCATGTACAGAAATTTTTGTCAACTAAAAGAATAAACAAGACCGGGTACTGTGACCCACACCTGGAATCCAAGCGGCTCAGATGACAGAGGCAGGAGGATCACGAGTTCAAAGCCAGCCTCAGCAATTTGGCAAGGCGCTAAGCAACTCAGTGAGACCCTGTCTATAATAAAATACAAAATAGGGGTGGGATGTGGCTCAGTGATCAAGTGCCCGAGTTCAATCCCTGGTACCCCCCCCAAAAAAAAAAAATAAAAAACTTTTCAAGGGGGCTGGGTTTGTGACTCAGTGGTACAGCACTCACCTAGCACGTGTGAGGCCCTGGTTCAATCCTCAGCACCACATATAAATAAAAAAAAGTATTGTGTCCAACTACAACTAAAAAATAAATATTAAAAAAAAAAAAAAAAAAAAAACACTTTTCAAGGCATTCTGCTCCCTGGTGCTGGAGGGCTCTGAACATGCCCAGCCTTCACAGTCCAGCAGGTCCGGCCATCCTGGTCCAGGGGGCGCCTGCAGGGCCCCGGAGCTTCTCTTCTCTGAGCTCGAATGGACTCCGCATTAGAGGTGTTTTCAAGGAGAGCTGGGGAGCTTGAGGCTGGTGGCTGTTGCTCGTTCTTCTCCAAGCTGTGCCAGATCCCAAATCCAAAACAGAGAGCAAATCCAAGTGGGGAAGTGGGACAGCCAGGTGGGAGGCAGTCACTGCTTTAGCCTCAAGGGTTTCCACGTCAGGCTGGAGACTGGTCCAGGGGAAGCTATAGAGGACTGTGGAGCCCTCTTCCCCCAGAAGACCACACACCGATCGCCATCCAGACCCCAAATCACACCCAGGTCCCACAGTGATACCAAGGGGAGGGCAGGCAGCACAGGGACCTGTGGACCAAGCCATGTCCCCAAGCACACCAGCCATCTGAGAGCTCCCATCCCCCTATTCACATTGTGCAGTTATGCCGGTCCATGCCGGGGACCCCATGGGGCACTCCAGAAGAGACGGGATAGGGACGGATTAGCACTGAGTGCCAGGGAGCAGGCGGGGGCAGTGAATGACTGCTGGTTTCTGTGCCCGCTCCCTTCATGTTCTCCCAGGTCTGTGCTCCAAGATGGGTAGCCTAGGGACAGCAGGTCTCCTACCTTGAAGTGAAGAGGGGTGCTGTTCTGGGGCTGTCTCCAGATGGCCAGTACCACCCCAACAATAAGCAGCAGCACAGCCACTGTCACGGAATCAGAGTCTACAGAGAACAGGCGCTGGGGCCACAGGCGCCAGGATCAGGCACAGGATGGTAAGCAGGGGGATTGAAAGGGACATTGGGGAGGACGGGTCCAGTTCCAGAGCCGAGTAAACCAGGCCCCTGTCCACATCCCCAAAAACCCAACCCCACCCTCAGCTTCAGAACCCAGAAGTGATCCTGCAGCTCACCAAGCAAGGAGGCACATCAGAGACCAGCTGGCCAGATTTCAGAGTCGGGTGGCAGCGGAGGGGACACACAGGCTCCTGAGCTGCTTCTGTCCAGGGTTCACCACAAGCATGTCCACCTCTGTTTCCTCATTCTCCCCGGAACTTGAGTTCTCTTCTGGCTGCACCTGGATGAGAGGTGAGTGGGCGAGACTGCAGCCACCCCACACATCCACCATCAGGCAGCCAGGCTCAGCAAGCTTGTCAGGGCTGAGGGAGTCTCACCTGAGGACCAGGACAGAGAGGCCACCAGGGAGTAGGCCAGCAGGGACCCAATGGACATGAGGTCCACAAGGTCACTGAGCCCAAAGGGGAAGGCCATGGATGCTAGAATTAGGGCACCAGAAGGGTGAGGCGGGCAGGGGGACAAGGTGAAACTGGCTGGGGAAACATCCAAGTTCAGGAAGTCCCTCAGGGAAGGCGGGCTGTCTCACCTGTGAGGGTTCCAGAATGATGATGGCCAGGGCGCCATGCGTGACCTGGCATGAGTCTCGGGAAGAGCAGCCCATCCTCTGCCATGGCATAGGTCACCCAAGGCTCAGGGAACACGGACCCCAGGAGACTGGAGTAGGAAAGGGACCAGCTGAGGGCATGGAGCTGTGGAAAGAGGGCTTCCGCCTTGACCTGTGCGGAGCGGCAGGTCCCTCCCTCCGTCTCAGTCCTGAGGGCGGGGGACCCTAAGAACCCGACAGCAGATGGGAAAAGCTCTTGGCACCCACCTGAAGGAAAGGGCACACAGGGTGCCCATGGCCATGGCTTACCGGGCAGCAGCCCACCCCACGTGCACAAAGCCTCGGTCGGGCTCTGGGCGTGGAACTGGTACCAAGGGGAGGACGGCAGCCCGGGGACCTACTGGTAGTAGGGCGTCCTGGGAGTGAGCGCGGAGGAGACGCCAGAGCATGTCACAAAGCGGAGCTGAGGGTGGCGGGCCTCCTCCCCTGCAGGGGACACACACTGAGGGGCACAGGGCCCTCTCCCCCCGCACACTCCCCAAAGCAGGCGGGCTCCACCAGCTCTAAGCCCAAGGGCAGCCCGATCTATGTCGCGGCGGCCTCGGGAGGGACGGCCACAGCACCTGTAGTGGCCATGCTGTCAAAACCAATAAATGCAACAAAGCAGGTGGCCGCTCCGGGGAGAGTCCCATCCAGGCCGAAAGGCACAAACCTGCCCTGTGCGCAGACCTCCCCTGTGCGCAGACGTTCCCTGAGCGCACACCTCCCCTGTACGCACACCTCCCCTGTGCGCAGACCTCCCCTGTGCGCAGAGGTTCCCTGTGAGCAGACGTCCCCTGTACGCACACCTCCCCTGTGCGCACACCTCCCCTGTGCGCAGACGTTCCCTGTGAGCAGACGTCCCCTGTGCGCTGCGGGTTTGCAGCTCTCCCTTGATGAAGCTCAGCCAGAGTTTCCGCCTGTGAACAGCCCGCTGACCAGGGCCGACTCTCAAGCTCCCGGGGCCAAGGGTCCTGTGGGGAGGAACAACCGGAGAGTCCAGAAAAAAGGGACCCAAAGGCCTGGTAAGAGCAGGCAGGTGGGGAGGGTGAGTCGCCCACAAGGCACAGTCGGGTGGGAGGAATGGCTTCTGCTCTTCCCTGGCCCAGGAGGGAAACTGGTGGACAACCACCAACTGTATGTCAGAATTGCTAAGAAAGAAGATCCATTTATTCACTGGTACTGGGGGTTGAGCCCAGGGATGCCTTACTACCAAGCTACATGCCAGTCCTGCTTGTTTGTTTTTTGACATAGGGCCTCCCTAAATTGCCCAGGCTGGCCTCAAACTTGTGATCCTCCTGCCTCAGCCTCCCACGTCTCTGGGGTTACAGGCCTGTGGCCACCTCACCAGGCTCTTCACAATACAAAGAAATGATAAACATCTGAGATGATGGAAATGTCAGTTACCCTAATCTGATCATACACATTTTCTACATTTATTATCACACTGTAACAATATATCACACTAAACCCCATAAACATGTACAATGATATTTCATTTAAAAATGGCCAGGCACAGTGGGACTTCTCTTTAATCCCAGTGACTGCAGAGGCTGAGGTAGGAGGTTCCGAAGTTTGAGGCCAGCCTGGGCAACTTAGTGAGATGCTGCCTCAAAATTAAAATGCAAAGCAATGGGGACATAGCTCAGTGATAGAGCACCCTAGGTTTAGGCCCTAGTATCCTAAAACAATTAATTTTTCTGGGGATGTAGCTCAGTGGTAAAGCCTTTACCTGGCATGCATGAGGCCCTGGGATCCATCACCAGCACAACAAAAGGGTAAAATGATTAATTTTATTATTGAATTTCAACTCATTTTTTAAAAACTTTTCAAATTTTTTTAAATATTTTTTTAAATGTTTATTTTTTTAGAAGTAGTTGGACACAATACCTTTACTTTGTTTATTTATTTTTATGTGGTTCTGAGGATCGAACCCAAGGCCTCACATGTGCTAGACGAGCTCTCTACCGCTGAACCACAACCCCAGCCCCAAAAAACTTTTCAAATTTTTAAAACTAATTTCAAATTTTTTAAATTGTTGAATTAATTCAACATTTAAAATCAGGGACTGAGGATTTAACTCAGTGGTAGAGCTCATAGTATGCACAAAGCCCTGGGTTCAATTCCCAGCAACAACAAAATTTTATTTTTATTTTTTTTTTTTTAAGAGAGAGAGAGAGAGAATTTTTTTTTAATATTTATTTTTTAGTTTTCGTTGGACACAACATCTTTGTTTGTATGTGGTGCTGAGGATCGAACCCGGGCTGCTGGCATGCCAGGCGAGCGCGCTACGGCTTGAGCTACATCCCCAGCCCAAAACAATTTTTTTAAACAAGCTTTGGTCTCGGTACCAGAGAAGAAACAAAGTCACTGGTTCTGAGCTTGGCACTGTCTTGCCTCCCCAGAGACATGTGGCTTGTCATCACTGAGAGGCGCTACTGGCCCCTGGTGGTGGAAGCCAGGAATGCCACTCAGCCTGCTGTGCACAGGGCTGCCCTGCAGTGATCTGGCCCAGGGCTCCGGGTGCCAGGGCTGGGGAAGACCCGCCTCTGCCTGATCTCTCACCACATCTCCACCTCCCTCCAGCCCTTCCGGCCCCAGGCCCTTGCCGGTCTCATTCCACACCCTGCCTCGCCAGTGAGCGGCAGCACCAGCCCCAGAGCAAAGAAGTCGGGATACGTGTCCAGGACACTAGGCATACGCAGAGAGACGCTGCCCTCCAGGCCCTGGGAGATGTGGTTCCCAGTCAGAGCGCAATGGCGGCACTCCAGGCCCGGGCCACGCGGGCAGCTCCTGCAGTGGTGGGAGGAAGAACAGACCCTTCCAGAATGTGGCGCCCATGATGCACCATTGACCATATTCATAATGAGAAGAGACTACTGGGCACAGAGGGGTGATCCCAGCTGAGACAGGAGGATGGCGCCTTCGAGGCCAGCCTGGGCCACTTAGCAAGACTCTGTCTCTGAATAAAAAGGACTGGGGATAGAGCTCAGTGCCAAGGCACCCCTGGGCTATTTTCCACTTATGCCAAAAAGTACATGAATGAATAATAATAATAAAAGATTAGAAAGGGGCTGGGTTCAGTGGTAGGGTGCTTGCCCGGAAGGTCAAGGCCCTGGGTTCAGTCCCCAGTACAGTGGGGAAAGGAAGGGAGGGAGGAAGAAGGAAGGGAACAGCGGAGTCCATGGGGAGGGCTTGGAGGTTGAGGGTCAAACTCTCTTCAGAGGGCCAAGGTAAGCTGCGGGTGCAGCTCAGTAGCAGAGCATGTACCTAGTGACCCACCGCCAGCACTGCCCACCAAATAAACGTTCTGGGCAAGTCTCACCAGCAGCACAGCTGAGCAGAGGTGGCAAGACAGTGAGGGAGCAGCTTAGCGGCCATGTCCCCTCACCTACGCCCTCATCTACAGGAATCCCCTGCCCCAGGCAGTAGTTCCAGTTGGTGGTGGTTGCTACTGAGAATTGAACCCAGAGGTGGGTGCTTAACCACTGAGCCACCCCCCAGTCCTATTTTGTATTTTAGTTAGAGACAGGGTCTCACTGAGATGCTTACCCCTCGCTGTTGCTGAAGCTGCCTCAGCCTCCCCAGTCGCTGGGATTACAGGCCTGCACCTGAGAAACTAATGTGACTCCATTTTTAAAAATAAATGAATAACAGCAGCTTCTACCTTAAGGCCTGACCTAAGGAAGGGGGCGTGACCCTTGTCCTTGGAAAAACCCACAGAGCACTCCTAGGCCCATACCCTCCCTGCTGAGTTGTTTGTCTGTAAATAACAGTAAAGATCTGCTGCACCAGGTGTCCCTGACTCAGTCAGGCTAGGTGAGGACCCATAGCAACCCCCTAGCAACCTCCAATCAGCATAAGACGGGGAAAAATACCTAGAATGCCAGATGACCCCCAAGTAGTTTATGGTGGTTGATAACATGTTGGGAAACCATGTAGTTTAGCACGTACACCCTAAACCAATCAGTTCAAAGGAATCCTCCTCTTGTACTAACCAATCACCCATACCCAACTTGTTTCCACCAGTGAATGTGCTAATCAATGTTGTTTGATTTTCCCACGGTATGGAATGATTTGCTGTGTGATGTTGTGACGAATAGAGTATCCCCCCAAAACCTATAAAATCTCACTGAACAAAGGACTGGGACTCACTCCCTGGGACCGCTGCGATGGGAACGTCTGTGAGTCCAGGCTCGAGCTTGCAATAAAGACTCTTAACGAGTATTTTGTTTTTTTAAAGAGAGAGAGAGAGAATTTTTTTAATATTTTTTATTTTTTAGTTTTCGGTGGACACAACATCTTTGTTTGTATGTGGTGCTGAGGATCGAACCCGGGCCGCACGCCACCAGGCGAGCGCGCTAAGGCTTGAGCCACATCCCCAGCCCGCAATAAAGACTCTTGTATGCTTGCATCGGATTCGGCTCCTGGAGGTCTATTGGGGTCCCGCGAATCTGGCATAACACACCAAGGTGCCCAGCAGTTCTACTTCTTAGTTCTGACACTTACGGAAAGCAGGACAAGTAAGTGGGCTGACATCGGGGGTCTCCCTCTCCCGGCGACCAGCCTGCATTAAACAACAGTGCTCCGGATGAGGGTCGAAGCCACTCGGATCCCCTAACCCACTCTCCGAGTCCTCAGTTCCTGTTATCTTCCTCATTGCCCTGTGATCTCACCGATGACATAGGAGAGTACGAGGTTCCAGCCAGTGATGACAGCCAGCAGCTGGCCCACATAGCTGGAGAGACAGGTGGAACCGGACATGGTACCCTGGCCCCACAGTACCGACAGAAGGCAGGGCGGCCACCAGGAAGCAGATGATGGTGGCTGGTCCAGCTGTTTCTCTGGCCACTTCCCCAGCCAGGACATACACGCCCACTCCCAGGGCGCTGCTCACACCAGGGCCATAAAATCCAAAATATTCATACAGCAGCACAAGCAACTCGGAGACCCCAAGACCAGCACCGGTGGCCACCTGTGTTCCAGCTTGTGACCAAACCTGTGCACATCCTTCCACAGCATTCTGGCAGAGTCCCAGAGGATGCAAAGATCCCTGCAAAACACAGGACAGAAAGGCACCAAGAAGGCTCCATGGGGGCTGGGGCTGGGGCTGGGCCTGGGGCTTGGCGGTACAGCACGCATCTTGCAAGTATGAAACACTGGGTTCAGTCCTCAGCACCACATAAAAATAAATAAATAAAATAAAGGTATTGTGTCCGGCTACAAGTAAAAAACACTTTAAAAAAAAAAAAAAAACCGCTCACTTCACACTGGGGAGTCGGACGTAAGAGGTATCCTTGGAGCAAGAAGTTCCCAGGAGCAGCTGGTGAAAGCCCTCCAGCTCAAATATGTGGGGTCTTGGGGCTATGTTAGAACCTCTACCCTTTTCAAAGTTCTGCAGGTGTCACTTGATGAGACCAAAGGCCACTCGCAGTACAGCTCCTGGCGCATAGTAACCACGCCACCCTGGAGCCCGTGGGCATGCGCCCTGCTGGAGGGAGCCGGCTGACGTGGGAGCTCCCCCACTTCTTGGCTGCCTGCTCCACAGGCACGGAGGGTGGTCATTACCCTCCCTCCACGTGTGGGGCTTGGTGACAGCTGAAACCACTCACATTTCCAAGCCAAGAACCCCGGGTCACTTTGCTTCATGGCTTGCCGAGTGGAAGGGAATTGGAATTTGGAGCTGGGCCTCCTCTTATGTGTCTTAAACATCTCTAGGTAGGTTACATGCAAAGCCAGACAAGCTAGGAAACAGGTCTCAGAGCCACAGGCTTCTCCCTACCCGCGATCCATTCCGCAGATACCAGCTGGGCGTCCTCTAACCCAATCCAGTCCTGACATGTCTACCTGGAGTTGGCATCAGACCCCCAGGCGGAGGGCTCAGTCCCCAGGGATGCCCTGCATCGGACCCACTCACCAATCCTGGCCTCTCACCTTGTGCCCCAGCACTTACAAACAGGTGCTGCCTTGACCCCTTCCCAACGCAATTCATTTTTCATAGCAGCTCGAAGAATTCTATGGGACACTAGGCCTACATTTACCAGTTTGTTTTAAAGGATATTTTAAAGGAGACAAATGAGCAGTACACGGCTGGGGTCAGCAAGGGCTGAGCTCAGGAGCAAGCAACCGCGGAGCTGGGCTGTCCACCCTCCTTGGCACTTGTCCCTCCTCCCCTGGGCTTCCATGCCATCTTTGTCCTGAGCTCTGAACCCTGTCCTGTTAGGGTTCAGGCAACAATGAAGCGTGAGAACCATGTTGAAAGATTGGGCAAAAAGGCGAGACGTCATGCTGACACGAGGGGACCCAGGGCACCCTTCTCTCCACAGCCCTCCCGCCCCCCCCCCCCCCCCCGAAGCATTCCTCCCTGTATGGAGTAGGACCTTTTTTTTCTATTTTTTTCAAACTAGTGATTAAATCCAAAGGCACTAAATCACTGAGCCACACCTCCAGCCCTTTACATATTTTATTTAGAGACAGGGTCTCAATAAATAATAATAATAAAGCATGGAGGCCAACTTTGAACTTGAGATCCTCCTGAATCAGTCCCCCAAGTCACTGGGATTATAGGCATGCACTACCATGCCAGCCCAGGACCCCTTTTAAAATAAGACCTACTATCAGAAAAGCTAATTTTTATGGTCATCTATATAACAGAAAGGACAGGGGAAAACAGGCTTTCTATGACCTTCTTTGGAGAAGAGAATTTTGAGTTCCTATAACCTGCTTTGTGAGCCAGGAACCATGAACAGAAAGACAAATTCACACAGGAATGTGTATCAGCTGTGCCACCCAGTCCTCCCCAGCAGCACCCAGCCACTCTCCTCCGGAAGGCAGATCTCTCTGCCCTCAGGCCAGGCTGATAGTCTGCTGGGGAAACTGCAGGCCCTGTCCTCCGCAGAAGAGGGGTTACCCTAGAGATGGACTGGACTTCTGGGCCCTGGAGCTCTGGATCAGAGTCGGTGGGTGGGTTCAAGCTGAGCTGGGGTGGAGACCTGTCCTGCTCAAATATCTCCTGGAATGCCCAGTGGGCAGGGCAGGGAAGGGCACAGAGGAGCCTGTCTGCAATGATGCCATCAGAAAATGACTTCTCTGTGAGTTTTTAAAATTATGATAAAATACACACACAATTGGCCATCTGGGGGCTGGGAGGGGGCTCAGTGGTAGGCTGCCGGCCTGTACCCAGGGCTCCCAGCACAGGGGACCTGGGGCCTGGATGTGTTCCCCCAGGCTGTGCTTCATCCTTGTGAGATCCCTGCAGCCAATCTGATAACCCACCCGCTTCTCAGCCCTCCGCACACTCTGAGACTCAGCATGGGGACGTCTGGGATCCTGGATCCCACCCCAGCTCCCGTCTACTCTTATTTTCAAAGAGAACATGAGCCATCATAGATGTGCCTTCTTAGGCTGGCTTGAGGAAAGGTGTGGGGACAGATCTAGGGTTGTAGATGGCATTTTGTCATGTCCATGGTAACAGGTCTCCTCTTCTGATCAATCATCTTTTCTTCCACAAGAATTTTTTTTTTGGGGGGGTATTGGGGATTGAACCCAGGGGTGCTCTGCCACTGAGCAACATCCCCAGCCCTTTCTATTTTTTATGTTGAGATTGGGTCTTGCTAAATTGACCAGGATGGCCTGAATCGGCGATTCTTCTACCTCAGCCTCCTGAGTTGCCGGAATTACAGGCATGCACCATCACATCCAGTTCCAAAAGAACTATTTTAAATACAATTTAAGAATCCAGAGACAGCTGGTTGTGATGGTGCAAACCTGTAATCCCAGAAGCTGGGAGGCTGAAACAGGAGGTTTACCAAATTCAAAGCCAGCTTCACAATTTAGTGAGACCCTGAGCAATTTAACCAGACCTTCTCTGAAAGCAAAAAAAATTAAGAGGGCTAAGGATATGGCTCAGAGGTTAAGTCCTCCCTGGGTTCAATCCTCAGTACTAAAAAAAAAAAAAAAAAAAAAAAATCAGGCAAATTTGGCCTGCTGGTGCACACCTATAATCCCAGCAACTAGGGAGGCTGAGTCAAGAGGATCACAAGGTCAAAGCCAGCCTCAGCAACTTCATGAGGGTCTAAGAAACTAAGTGAGACCCTGCCTCAAAAAACAAAACAAAGAATCCCCAGGCAGCTGGGTGTGGCAGTGTATGCCCGTAACCTCAGGGAGGCTGTGATCCTGGAGAAGCAAACTTGAGACCAACCTCAGCAATATAGTGATACCCTTAGCAACTCAGTGAAATCCTGTCTTTTTTTTTTTTTTCAGTTGTACTTGGACACAATAGCTTTATTTTATTTATTTATTTATATGTGGTGCTGAGGATCGAACCCAGGGCCTCACACATGCTAGGTGAACACTCTTGGGCTGGGGATGTGGCTCAAGCGATAGCACGCTCGCCTGGCATGCGTGCGGCCCGGGTTCGATCCTCAGCACCACAAACAAACAAAGATGTTGTGTCCGCCAAGAACTGAAAAATAAATATTAAAAAATTCTCTCTCTCTCTCTCTCTCTAAAAAAAAAAAAGAGTCTATTCGCTAGGTGAACACTCTTGCTGATCCACAGCCACAACCCCCCCCCACAATACCTTGTCTTAAAAAAATCAAAAAGCCTGAGGATGTGCCTCAGTGATAAAGCACTTGCCCAGTATGCCCAAAGACCTGGATTCAATCCCCTGCACTGTGATCGATTAAAAGAAGAAAAGAACCCCAACTTTATTACTAGTGATATTGGAACCTGAGAACTTGGGGGCGGGGGCTGTAGCATGCATTACAGGATGTTCACAGTGTCCCTGGTTTTGACTCACTGGGTGTCAGGAACACCACGTGCCTTCCAATTTCTAACAAAAATGTCTCCAGACACTACTAAATGCCCACTGGGTGAGAGCCACTGGTGTAGCATAATAGTTGCAGTTTCAGTCATCTGGGTCAGTTTAACGGTAAGGGGTGAATGGACTCTTACCCCACCCACCAAGTAGGAAGGAAGGATAAACACACTCACTCCCCTTGAAGGGGAAATCCTTCCCTCAGGCATTCCGTGTGAAAGGCTAGAGACCGGAGGTTTCAGCGGCAATCTGAACCAGGCATGGGGAAACAGATGACAGGTGAAGATACGGAGGAGACTGACTCAAATCATGAAGCTTTTAGATTCTCCACAGGATTGGAGAGTGGTCCCAGCACTGTAAGATAATCCCCTGATATTTAGGGAGTGGTGGCCAGCTGCTGTCCGCACTACTCTTCCAGGTGGGCAGTGATAGCCAAGGGCTGCTGCTTCTGCAGGTAGTCCCAAGAGCTCCACTGAGCACCTATGTTGCCGCTTTAAACCTGGCTTCACCTGTATCCCTAGGGCTGCAAGGCCAAGGGCTCCCTGGGGCACCAACATAGCACTCCTGAATTCAGGGACACCAGGAGCAGTTTACAGCCCTGCTGGCGCTCCAAGGGACCTTAAATCCTCATGTCTGAGCCCACCTGCAGAGATGCCAGTGGATCAACCCTGGGGCAGGCGTCTTTAGCCTCTCCAAAAGAAAGGTAATGGCCACTTGCCAGTCCCCTTGGAGAGCTGCCAATTCTCTTCCTCCAGGTCTGCTTCCCCTCCTGGAGGTGCAGGATTATCCCTGAGGTGTGCTTTCGCAGACCCAGTTAAGGACCTCTGAGGACTTAGTTACAATACTAAGGGAGTGAGCTACCTGGAGAAAGACTTGGAAAGCAGAGTTGCTGATTTTTGTTTTTTTCTCTTCTGTCCTAATATATTTTCCTAACACAAAAAGTTTCCTACAGTACTTAACTGTTCCGAGGTCAGCCTATGGTTGCTGGTTGTATCTTAACCCTAGGAAAAGGGAAAAATTTATACCCAAAGACAGAATTTAACAAATGATGGGGGCTGGGATTATGGCCAAGTGGTAGAGCGCTCCTAGCACGGGCGGAACCCGGGTTTGATCCTCAGTACCATGTAAAAATAAAGGCATTGTGTTGTGTCCATCTACACCTAAAAAATAAATCAATAAATATTTTTTTTTAAATGATGGGCTCACGGGCTGTGGCAGGATAGAAGGCAGCAGCCTGAAGAAAGCAGTCTCCATACTTGTGGTCACTCCACTCAGGCCCGCAGTGCCCCCCTGAGTGAAGGCCACACAACCTAAAATCAGCCACTTTGAAGTGAGCCAATCAGTGGCCATTAGGACGGTCACAATGCTGTGTGACCACCACCTCTGTGAAGTTCCAAAACTTTTCTATCACCCTTAAAATACAGCTTCACTAAACAGGCACTCACACCTATTCCCCAGGAGCTCGGGAGGCTGAGGCAGGAGGATTGCAAGTTCAAGACTCCACTCAGCAACTAAGCGAGGCCCTATCTCAAAAAAAGAAATTAGTAAATAAAAGAGCCGGAGATGTGGCTCAGTGGTAGACTGACCCGGGTTCAAACCCAGTACTGCAAAATGTTTTTCTTGTTGTGTCTGATTCACCTCGAAAGCTGTCCTGTTCTCTGCCTTTTAGGTGTTATGCAGACTATAGGGGAAGTGAGTTTTTCCATGCCAGAAACCCTCAGGACGTGAAAGAATTTTGCTGTCCAATGGCCCAAAAGATGCTTGGAAAGGCAATGCAGAAGAAATTAACAAATGATGGGTTGAAAATGCTAAGCTCTGCCTCCAAGAATACAGCTGGGTGTGCAGAACCGAGGCGCAAGGGGGACCACGGAGGGAAGAGCCGGCAACGTCTATGTGCCTGCAGAACCCAGGAGGACTCTATGGGTTTGATGGTGCATGCTAGTCATCCAAGCAACCAGAGGCTGAGGCAGCAGGAAAACAAGTTCAAGGCCCTGCCTCAAAATTAAAAAAAAAAAAGGCTGGGGTGTGGCTCAGTGGCAAAGACCCCCTGTACAAAAAAAAAAAAACAGGACTGTGACAGGCTCAGAGATATCCATGATGGGAGCCCACATTCAGAAGTTTTGGGGTTCCTCCAGTTTTGCTGGATTCCTCAGTCTCACCAAAACCTCCGTTAACATGCTGAGGTACCAGTAACCCAAGCAAGTGAGCTGACCTACAGACTGTGGCAGAAATCCCTAAAAACTGAACTGCCCGGACAAGCAGCTGTTAGGCTGACCTCTTGGTAAACAGGGCATTCTCGACATGGAGATGCACACTGTTGGGAAACACTTCCAAAAGCAAACTTCCTATGCCCATCCAATCACCTGCACAAGACATGAAGAAAAGCCAGCACTGTAGAGAAGGTAGGCATGCTGCCAATTGCAAAGACCAAGCCAAGAGGCTTCTTAGAAGGTGCTCAGCTTGAGGAACTGAACAGTAGCTTATTTCATATTAAAATACAGTGTCTCTACCTCCTTGACTTTGGAATTTTTCTCGGGTTTAATCAGTAAGGTGTCCTTCTGGACTGTCTGGCACCTCTGCTGGACATATGTGCAATAGCATCCCCTAGTGGTCATAACAGAGCAAGACCAATTACAAGGTAACAGGAATTTCCCCTTATTAGTGGCACATTGGGATGCTGGCAAGGTCAACTTTTTTTTTTTTTTTTGGGGGGGGTACTGGGATTGAACCTGAGTGTGCTTAACCACTGAGCACATCCCCAGCCTTTTTCAGTTTTTGAGACAGGGTCTCACTAAATGGCTCAAAATCTAACTTGCTGAGGCTGACCTTGAACTCCTGCCTCAACTTCCCAAATCCCTGGGATTACAGGTATGCACCACCACACCCAGCTAACTCCCTTTCTATCATCACCTTCCTCCTCTGTAAAATGAGACTATTAGGTGGATTTAAAATTGGGATATGCAGAACAATGCTAGGCATACAACAGCACTAAAGGTTACGGAAGTTACCTGCGAGGGTGTGAGCCAGGGCCTTATCACTGACAAGAGTCCCAGCCCTCCTCATTGAGCACCATTCCCCAAAAACTTGTTAGGGATGTAAATCCTGAGGCCCTACCTGAGGCCTTGGGGTGAGTGGAGCCCAGCATCAGCCCCCTGTGACCTAACCAGCCCCTACAGGAGACGCCAGTGACTCAGATTTTCAGGTCCACTACATACAGTGGCATCTCTCCATTTTCGTTTCTCCTGGTGTTGGAGACAGAAGCCAGGGCTTCCCGCATGCTGGGGACATGCTCCACCCCTGAGCAACACCCCCAGCCCAGGCTTCTCCATCTTAACTGAGCATCCCAATCACCTGGGTCTCTGCCTACAAGGCAGATTTGGATTGAGTCTGAAATGAACCGAGATTCTGCTTTTTTTTTTTGGTAATGGGTATTGAACCCAGGGGCACTGGACCACTGGGCCACACCCCAACCCTATTTTGTATTTGATTTAGAGACAGGGTCTCACTGAGTTGCTTAGTGCCTCGCTTTTGCTGAAGCTGGCTTTGAACTCACGATTCTCAGCCCCCTGGTCCGCTGAGAATCGTGCCAGCCTCAGCCACTTAGTGATTACCTAAACTACTGCTATCCCTGTTACCAAAAAATTGATAATCCCCTGAGCCGCTGGGATTACAGGCGTGCGCCACCATGCCTGGCCTGCATTCTATTTGACATTAGTTTACAAACATATCTAGATGGAATAGATTGACCCATCTTACAAGGAGATTGACCTCTTGAAACTTTCCTCATAGCTGGTTAAGGTGGCCACACCTGTAATCCCTGCAAAGTGGGAGGGTGAGGCAGGCTAATCTCGAGTTCTAGGCCAATTTAGGTAGGCCCTGTCTTAAAGGATTAGGGCTGGGGATGTGGCTCAATGGTTAAGCCACTCCTGGGTTCAATCCCCAGTACCCAAAAAAAAAAAAAAAAAAAAAAAGAAACAAAATTCAGATCAAAAGTACACAGTTGTGGTGGTACATGCCTGTAATCCTTGCGACTCAGGAGGCTGAGGCAGGAAGATGGCAAGTTCATGGCCAGCTTTAGCTATTCAGTAGACCCTGTATCAAAAAAAAAAAAAAATTGAAAGGCTGGGGATGTGGTTCAGTGTAAAGCATTCCTGGGTTCAGGCCCTGGTACCAAAAAAAAAAAAAAGAGGAAAAAAGAACACAGCCATGATAATTAGGAACCCTTTGCTTTCCGGGGACCTCCCCCCCCAAGTGAACTCCCCACCACCTGTCCCCACATGGTGCTGCTGGAAGCCCTGGGGAAGAAGGTGACTGACAGCAGGAGAAAGGGCCACACTAAGTGCTGGCTTTGCACAGCTGCCACCTTGCATGCCGAGACTCTGTGTTTTTGACAAGTTCCCAGGAGAAGCCAAAGGGCGGGTTTCAGGGTTGAGCACTGAAGCGTCTATGTGCTCAATAAACTCTGCCCTGACTTAAGAAGGCTGCACCTGTGATTCTCCACCTCAGAAGGTGGAAGAGCAATGCACCTCTATTAGAAATCGTACTCGGAATTTTGCTCTTTCCCCAGGGCTAGCAATTATAGGGTGACATGCTCCCCTGGGGTGCCGGGTGGTTGGTAAGGAAGCCAGCTCCCGTCGGCCGGCTCATCCTGTGGCCGCCACATAGAAAGCGGGCCGTTCTGGGTGACTGTGCCCAGCTGAAGAGTGATGTTCTGAGCGTGTGTAGGGATCCGCTCGGGTGTTCAGCAGGAGGGCTTTCCATGTTCGGTCTGGAGTGGGTTCACCAGGATGCCACAGCTGTGGAACACCGGGATCAGCCGCAGGGATTGGGAGAAACCCAGGGGTTCTGAAGGATCTGAGGATCAGACAGGAGGGTGGGGAAGGAGGTGGAAGAGGTGTGACTAAGGGTGTGGCTGTCCAGGGATGTACTTAAGTCTCCATGCCTCCGTTGCCTGCTCTTACTGCAGAGGCTGAGCCAGGCGTACATCCAAGTCCCAAGATGTCAGGCTCCAAGGCCCTTCCTGAAGGTAAGGCGGGAGGGCAGAAGCAGAGGCCCAAGGAGCCTCAGCTGCACTGGGACTCGGGCTGGGAGGGTGACGCTGCTGTGGCTCTGCCCAGTCTTGTGGACAGTGGAGAAGCTGCTCAGACACTGTTGTTTTGAGGTGCTGTGTTGTGTGGGGACAGGTGCATGGAGTACTGCATACATGGCGTCTGAGTGGCAGGCCACTCTCCTCACGCTAGGTGTGGGAAAGGCTGAGACGCTTACCCCATAGGCACAGCCCTGGGCATGAGGCCCTGGGTTGCAGTCCCTGCGCTTGCTCCACGGCCCGCTTCTCAACTGGTCACAGCAAGGACAGTTAGCAAGAAAGTGTATTGGTGGCTGCCTCTAATCTGCCTAGCTACTGCCTGAGCATATATACACAGGAACTGCTCAATAAAATCAGATCTGCTTCCTGCTTGTGTGTGATGTGTCTGGGGACTTGTCATGTAGTCAGAAAGCAGGTTTAGCCCACCTGGAAAGCAGGGCAGGGTCACAGTTTTGAGAGCAAAATGGGTAGCATTGCGCATTTGGACTGTTTCTCTCCTTCCAAGACAAGCAAGAGAGGCATCCCCACAAGAAGCGAACATTGTTCACGCAGAAACAGCTGGAAGATCTGACCCTGATTTTCAACAGGAACCCGTACCCAGACCCCAACCTGAGGAGACAAATGGCCTCGAAAATGAACTTAGACCCATCGGTCCTGCAGGTGGGAAGCTGACCATCTCTTCTAGCTACCTCTCTGTACCACCCTAAGCCCGGCCCTCTAGGGGAGGGCCTGACCTTTGCTACCACCCCAGGTCCCAGTAGCCTAAGGCCTAGACTTTGCTACTCATAGCAACCCACCCCTCTCCAGACCCCTGCCGGCACTGAGGATGGGCAGAGTTTTTTCTGTAAGGACAAGATAGTGACTATTCCAGGCTTTGTGAGCCAGGCTGCAATCACAGCATGGACCCAGCCACAGCAACATGTAGGCAAATAAGGCTACCTGTGTTCCCAGGGACCTTATGGACCCAAGTCAGAAGTTCATGCAGTTTTCAGGCTGGGGTTATAGCTCAGTGGTAGAGCCCTGGCCTCACACAGGTGAGGCACTGGGTTCAATCCTCAGCACCGCATAAAAATAAAGGTATTGTGTCCATCTACAATTAAAAATATTTTTTAAAAGTTCGTATAGTTTTCACATCGCAAAATAATATTCTTACTCCGATTTTTTTCCCCCAACCATTTTAAAGATGTAAAAACCACCAGGCATAGTGGTGCATGCCCATATTCCCAGCAACTTGGGAGGCTGAGGCAGGAGGATCACAAGTTCAAAGCCAGTCTTCAGCAATTTAGTGAGGCCCTAAGAGAGATCACAAGTTGAAGACCAGCCTCAGCCACTTAGTGATTATCTAAACTGTTATGCCTATTTCCAAAAAATTGAAAGACCCTGTCTCAAAACAGAAAATAAAAAGAGCTGGGGATGTGGCTCAGTGGTTAAGTGCTCTTACCAGTAACAAAAACTTTTCCCCTATGGAACGCTTCATTAATTCGCATGTCCTCCTTGCACAGGGACCATGTTTTGCTACAATTTTAGTATATGTGCTGCCAAAGCAAGCCCCCCCCCAATTTTTTTTTTTTTAATGCAGAACCTACTCATGGGCTGGGGATATATAGCTCAGTTGATATAGTATTTGCCTCGCACGCATAAGGCCCTGGATTCAATCCCCAGCCCCACACAAAAAAAGAACCTACTCTTTGCTGAAGGGTCACACCAGGCAGGTGGCGTTTTGATTGGACCCATCATTTGGGGCAGTGGCCTGAGCTCAGGCCAAGAGCCTCCACAAGAGGGCGCCACTGCCCCGTGATCTCCCGCTCTGGGTTCCCTGGTCCCTGCCTCACTTGGTGCCCAGACAGGCTCTCCTGCTGCCCTGGGATCAGGCTGGGCGGGGGGGGGGGGGGATCCCTAACGGAACCGAGGTGGGGAGCCAGCTCTTCTCACGTGGAAGTCCCCATTTCGCTGAGCAAAGGGAAACCTCTTCTGGAATCTCACTCTTCCCCTCAGGTTTGGTTCAAGAACCACAGAGCAAAACTCAAGAAACAAAAACTGCACGTCCAGCAAAAGCAGGAGGCCCCCCAGCGGGAGTCTGCGGAGCCCCAAGCCCCCCAGCGGGAGTCTGCGGAGCCCCAAGCCAAGGCCGGGCCCACCTGGAGCAGGGCAGTCGCAGCCCCTAGAGAGCCGGAGCTGGGTCCCTGCCTCGCGGCCCCAGTCTACACCAACCGCCAGACCCCCTCCTTCCAGCTCAGCATATGCCCCCCTTTCAAGATCCACACAGTCCACGCCGGGAGCCACAAAATGATCCACTTTGGCTGCTGCCGGGACCCCACCGTGTACTTCCTCCAGCAGATTTCAGAACCCCCTCCGTGCACCCCAGGCTGCACGGTGGCTCACCACCACTCCTCCGTGCCCCACCACCACTCCTCCCCCACCACCACTCCTCCGTGCCCCACCACCACTCCTCCGTGCCCAGCAGGGAGGCCACGTGACCATGGGGAGCTCTGGGAAGCGGGTGCTGCCCACCGAGAGGAACAAAGACGGGCATAGTGGGTGGCTGGGTCTCAGGCCTTCCTGGAGAATGGCCTGTGGAGTTCGGCAGGGTACTTTTGCTGTTGTTGTTTTAATACTGGAGATGGAATCCTGGGCACCCACCACTAAGCACATCTCTCCTTTTTCATATTTATTACTTAATGACAGAGCATCAGCTAAGTTGCTGAGGCTGGCCTTGAATTTGTGATTGATCCTCCTGTCTCAGCCTCCAGAATGGCTAGGATTATAGGCCTGCACCACTCGACCAGGCTCAATTTGTGAGTTCTCAGACAAATGCTACCAAGTGTGGTGACACCTGACCCAGCCTTAAGCCACTTAAGGAGAGGGAATGGTTCAATGGCTAAGTGCTTTTGGGTTTGGATCAGTCCACTACCATAAATAAAATCAATAAATGTCATTTACTATTGCCCTAAAATGTCTCATTCTGTCTTCCTCCTGTAGAAAAGGGTTTTATGTAGCTGTGAATTGTTGGGCTCCTGGGTGGTCACAGTCCTGGGATTCCTTGCTTCTGCACACTCATCTGCATGCCCTCTACACCCTGTCATGCTTTTGGTCCCCATCATAAAATTCCTGGTGTAGGCTACCTTTAATCTAGCTCACTTTTGGAGGCTCCAAGTTTCTCTGGTAGGATCCACTCTGCTTGCTGTGTCACATCAGGGCACATGGCAGCACAGCCTCCTGGTGGGAGCGATCACATGGAGAAGCAGTAAGCTCAGACTGCAGCCGTTCCCTTTAGAGAACAGAAAGCCTTCCAACCTCCACTTCCATGAACTTCCAAAGCAGGGAAAAAAAAACAGTGCCAACCTTAGTGGCTGCCCCATGGTGGAAAGAATGGAGGAGATGGAGCTGAGTGTAGGGATTCACACCTATGAGCCCAGCAGCTTGGGGGCTGAGGCAACAGGATCATCGCAAGTTCAAAGCCAGCCTCAGCAACGGAACAAGGCCTAAGCAGCTCTGCAGGATCCTGTTTCTAAATAAAATACAAAAGAGGGCTGGGGATGTAGCTCAGTTAGTGGAGTGCTTGTCTCACATGCACAAGGCCCTGGGTTCAATCCCAGCACCAAAAAAAAAATTAAAAGGCTGGAGTTCATTTCATTGGTTTCCTCTGCAGTTCATGATTTTTATCTAGTTTTGTGTTTTACTTTGTAGTACCAGGCATGGACCCAGGGGTGCTCTACCACTGAGCTACATCCCCAGTCCCCTTATTTATGTCTTGTTCTAAGACAGTATCCCACAAAGTTGCCCATCCTGGCTCAGCCTCACCGTAATCCACTGGGATTACAAGCCTGTACTCCACAGGAATTTTTGCTTTTTTTTTTTTTTTTTTGGTACCAGGGATTGAACCCAGGTCACTTAACCATGGAGCCACATCCCCAGCACTTTTTAGTCTGAGACAGGGTGTCTCCCTAACTTGCTAAGTTGCTGAGCCTGGCCTTGAATTCGTGCTCCTCCTGCCTCAGTCACCTGAGCTGCTGGGATGACAGGCGTGCATCACTGTGCCTGGCTTTTTACCCAGGATTTTTATTATGGTGTGTGGTGCTGGGGATGGACCCAGGGCCTTGTGCGTGTGAGGCAAGCACTCTACCAACGGAGCTGTATCTCTAGCCCCTTTACCTGGTTGTGAGTGTGGAGTATTTTCCGATTGCCTGGAGTCTTTCTCCTTAAGGTGAGAAGGGACAGCGCCCCCACCCCCCATCTTCCTTCTGAGAGCAGATCCTGTCACGTGGTACTGTTTCAAAAGATGTTCTGAAAGAAAAAAAAAAAAGAGTGGTCAAGGGACACAGTAAGGTAGGAGGCAGATAGAGATGGAGAGACAGGGGCCCAGGAAAGCCACAGGAGAAGAGCTTAGCCCTGGCCGGGGACCTTCCCTGCGGGCTCAGCATTTCCCAGACTTGATGATCAGGATAAGAATCACCCGGGAGCTGTTAAACCCAGTTCCTGGATCTCAGGAGGCGCCCTGATTTGACCAGTTGTGCTTCACAAAGGTCAAAGCCCGGGAAACCCAACCACAGCCAGGATCTCCCAGAGACCTTCTAAGACCCAAGGAGAAACCTCCCCTCCGGAGGAAGTGCCCAGGGTGAGCAAAGGCGGGGGTCCAGGTGTGGAAGAGCCTGAGCGCTTGTCCCCAACAGCGGGTGAGTCTGCACTGGTGGCGGGAGCAGGGCTGGGGCCGGGCGCCATGGGCAGCCTGGAATGGGGACGCCTGGAGAAGGCAGGGTGGCCTCGCAGCCGACCTGCCTCGCTGCAGTGGGCGCCAGCTGCCCACGTCTGCTTGGTCTCATGTTTGCTGGAGCTGGGCACAGTCCCTCCAGGGGCTTTCTTTCCTGTTCCAGGCCTTCTTCATTTTGTTAGTATTGCTACTGTCTTATTATCGTCACCACCTTTTTGTGAGGGCGTGGTACTGGCCACATCCCAGCCCTTTTTATTTTTGTTTAGAGACAGGGTCTCGCTAAGTTGCTTAGGTAATCACTGAGTTGCCAAGGCTGGCCTTGAGTTTGGGATTCTCCTGCCTCAGCCTCCCCAGCTGTGGGATCACAGGCACACGACTCCATACCTGGCTGGTCCCATATGTTCTTATAAAATGTGTGCTGGCATATGTCATTGAGGTCCCCCAGGGGAAATCAGCATTCTGTCACCATGCCTGAGTTTTGCCTGTTGTTGAGCTTCAGAGAAAATCTTCCTACTTCTGCTTCCTTGCATTTGCTGTTTCATTAGGGAGTTTCATTCACCTTAATGGGAGTACAATGTTTGGCCGGGAACAGAAGCACATGCCCCAAAATCCCAGCAACGAAGGAGGCTGAGGCAGGAGGATCACAAATTCAAAGCCAGCCTCAGCAACTTAGCGAGGCTGAGCAAGCCAGCAAGACCCCCACCTCAAAAAAACAAAAATGAAAAGGGCTGGGGATGTGGTTTAGGGGTTGAGCACCCCTGGGCTACATCCCTGGTACAAAAAAAAAAAAAAACTTTGTTCTCAGATGGCTGAAGAAAACTGAGTCAAAATTTTGTTTTTGGGGCTGGGGATGTGGCTCAAACGGTAGCGTGCTCGCCTGGCATGCGTGCGGCCTGGGTTCGATCCTCAGCACCACATACAAATAAAGATGTTGTGTCCGCCGAAAACTAAGAAATAAATAATAAAATTCTCTCTAAAAAAAAAAAAAAAAATCTCTCAAAAAAAATGTTTAAAAAAAATTTTTGTTTTTGGTCAGGCACAGTGACTCACACCTATAATCCCTGCAACTCCTGAGCTGAGACAGCAGTATCCTGAGTTCAAAGACAGCCTCAGCAAAAGTGAGGCACTAAGCAACTCAGTGAGACCCTGTCTCTAAATAAAATACAAAATAGGGCTGGGGATGTGGCTCAGTGGTCAGATGCGCCTGAGTTCAATCCCCGGTACAAAAACAACAAAAAAATTGTTTTAGTCTTTACCTATATTTTTAATATATATATTTTTAGTTGTAGGTGGACATAATACCTATACTTTTTATTTTTATGTGTTGCTGAGGATCAAATCCAGGGCTTCACACGGGCTAGGCGAGCGCTCTAGCACCTGAGTCACAACCCCAGCCCTTGTTTTTATTTTGGATACTGTGGACTCAACCCTGGAGCGCTATACCACTGGGCCATGCCCCCAGACCTTTTATATTTTTGAGACAGGGTCTCACCAACTGGCTTAGGCCCTCCCAGGTGGGCCCCTAAATTGCCACACTCCTGCTTCAGCTCTGGAGTCCCAGGGACCACAGGCATGCACCACAGAACCCAGCAGGAGGATCACAAGTTCAAGACCATTCCTGGCAACTTAGGGAGACCCTATTTCAACAACAACTAAAAGTCCTAGGGGTGTAGCCCAGTGGTAGAGCACCCCTGGGTATAATTCCCAGTAACCCGGGGGAAGGTGGGGAACATCTCTTTGGGTTCTCCATTATTCCAATGGTAACCAATTAGTCCATTTATCAAAATTTTTGATTGTCTTAGGCAGACTCAGGCTTTAATTCCCAATGAGAGCAGAAGACTGCTGGCCCAGACTCACTATGCAGCAATGCTTCCCAAGCCTTTTCCTTGCCACTCTATGCCCAGGTCCCGGGGCAGTGTTACCAAGCAGGTGTCTTCAGAAAAGCCAAGTATGCATATGGACATGGTGTGCAGGTGCATACCTTCACGTGTGTGTACATCCAATGTTTTTGATCTGTGCTGCTGAAGACAGAACCCAGGCCCTGGGGCAGTCAGGGCAATTGTCCCAACAGTTGGCCACATCCACAGCCCCTTCAGTTTTGTTTAAAGATTTATTTATTTATTTTTTTAGAGAGAGAGAAGTTTTTTTTTAATATTTACTTTTTAGTTTTCGGTATACACAACATCTTTGTTTGTATGTGGTGCTGAGGATCGAACCCGGGCCGCACGCATGCCAGGCGAGCGCGCTACCGCTTGAGCCACATTCCCAGCCCCTTAGTTTTGTTTTGAGCAAAGAGTCTCCCTAAACTGCTTAGGCTTGCTACAGCCCCAAGGGTGGAGCTAGGCTCACCTGTTCCTTTGTAATATAACCCCTTGCCCTGTTTAGGATAGAATCTTCCATGGAAGTGCCTTGTGTGTGTCCCCTTCTCTTACTGTGCCCTTGGGTGTGGCCTACCCAGGTGTCAGTCAACCTGCTGACAGTGGACATCATGAAGATACTCAGCCCCCTGAAACCTGACCCCTTGCCTCATTTGAATGGCTTCTCCTCAATAAAAGGGGTCAGCGCGTGTGTGTGTGTGTGTGTGTGTGTGTGTGTGTGTGTGTGTGTGTGTGTGTGCGCGCTCTCTCTCTCTCTTCCTGCGGACCCTTAAGGTCAAGGAGCTGTCATAGTGACCCCAAAGAAAGGGTATTTGTGTCTCTTGTGGTCATTTCGTGCAGCCCAGTTAGCCCAGTTTAACTGGAGTGACCCCTGAGCCTTTTAGTCGCGAGAACAGAAACCTAGCAATCCCCCTTATATCAGAGAAGACATTCGGCCTTTGTTTGTTAGAGATTGGTTAACTTCACTTAGCAAAATCTGCTCTGATGCCATCCATTTCCCTGCAAATGCCATGATCTTGTTATATTTTTAGTGCTGAGTAATATTCCATTGTGTATAAATGCCACATTTTTTTAATCCATTCATCTATTGAAGGGCATCTAGGATGGTTCCACAGTCTAGCTATTGTGAATTGAAGTAGCTGTGTCCCTGCAGTATGCTCTTTTTAGGTCTTTTGGGATAGTCCGAGAATGGGAATAGCTGGGTCAAATGGTGGTTCCATTCCCAGCTTTCCAAGGAATCTCCATACTGCTTTCCAAATTGGCTGCACCAATTTGCAGTCCCACCAGCAATGTACAAGTGTACCCTTTTCCCCACATCCTCGCCAGCGCTTGTTATTGTTTGACTTCATAATGGCTGCCAATCATACTGGAGTGAGACGGCATCTTAGCTCACTAAATTTTTGAGGCTGGCCTTGAAATTGGGATCCTCATACCTCAGCCTCTGGCTTACTGACAGGCACCACGTGCCTGGCACTGTCTAAAATTTATAAGAACTTTTTAAAGCTCACTATACTACCACAGGCCAGGGCCAGGATGTGGTTCACAGACTATGATTGGACAATTTCGGATTAGAATCAGAGTGACGAAAACACCAGTGTGGTTATTTCCTGCCGCCCCAGTTAGTCCAGTTTAACTGGAGTGACCCCTGAGAGGTTTTCTGGCTGCCTATTGTGCCAAAACCGGAAATTTTTCAGAAATTTTTCATCCCAGCGGAGATGAGCTGGCCTCCCTTCCTAGAGAAATTAGGGAATCTACCTTCCACCGGAGTCCGCACCCCGGCTCCCGCGCGCCAGGTTCCTTCCCTCTGAGCCTGCAGCCGGCGTCTCCTCTCCACCGCACGGTGCCAGAGCGCATGGCCGTCAGCTTCTCCTTTTCGCAGCGGTGAGCAGGTCTCCTCCTGGGGTAAGCCTCCGGGATTGCGCATCACCTCGGTCCACGCCCCTGAGCCTGTTCCAACCCGGATGGCGCCACACCCGCGCGCACTGAGCTCAGACATCTCTTCCACATACCAGTGTCACTTCCTTTGAATAAATACCCAGAAGTGGGATTGCTGGATCCTGTGGTAGTTGTGGTTTTAATACCTAAGGACTCTCCATACCCATTTCCACAATGGCTGTTACCAAGTACATTGCCATCAATAGTGTTCCTTTTTATCCACATGACCTCCAACATCCCCCCCCCACCCCCAATTAATTTTGGGAACGGGGATGGAATCCAGGCTCTCATACATGTTAGGCAAGTGCTCTGCCACTGAGCTACATCCCTGGCCCCAAAGCTGATATTTTTTTTTTTTCAGATTTTTTTTTTTTAATGTTTATTTTTTTAGTAGTATATACTTTTATTTTATTTACCTATTTTTATGTGGTGCTGAGGATCGAACCCAGGGCCTTGCACGTGCTAGGCGAATGCTCTACCACTGAGCCACAACCTCAGCCCTTTTTTTCAGTATATTAAAGTGAAATATCAATAATATCAATGGTGGGGTTTTTTTTTCCTCATTTCCTAACACAAATCTTTTGTGTTTTTGAGAATAACCATTCTTAAGGTATATAAGGTGATAGCTAATATTGTGGATTTAATTTAATTTGCAGTTTCCTGATGCGTAACAATGTCAGACAACTTTTCATATACCCGTGAGGCATTTATTTTTTTGCTTTTTATTTTTCTTTTTTCCCCTTTTGCAACATGGGAGATTAAACCCTGAGTACTCTACCACTGAGCCATATCCCCAGCCCTGTTTATTTGTTTATTTTTGAGACAAGTTCTCAGCAAGTTACCCAGGCTGGTCTCCAATTTCTGAGCCTCCTTCCTCAGCCTCCCCAGTTGCTGGGATTCCAGGTGTACACCACCATGCCTGGCTCCTGTTGGACATTTCTATATATTCTTAGGGAAAATGTTTGTTCAGTTCTTTGGCCCACTGTCTTTTTTCCTGTGGTTCTGGAGATGGAACACTCCACAGCACAGAAATTTTCCAGCATAATTCCTGAGGGCTGCTGTCACTCCAGTTTTCAAAATTTCAAAAACTCGGGTTCTCCTGGAGATGCCAGGACACCTGGTGCACCTTCCAGGAACGGCCCTGGAGCTCCATCTTCTGCTCTGGGGTCCTCAGGGCTCTGCCCTGCTGCTTATTCCCACAGACTCCACCTCCACTCCTTCCTGCAGTAAAATGGAGGGTTTCCACCTCCCCAAAGGCATGTAAGCAGTAGAGGCCAAAGTTGACTCTGGTACTTGGAAATGGCCATATTGCTAGGGAAAGCAGGAGCTCCCTGGAGTGTCTTCTAGTCATGTCTTTGTCCCTACCCTTAGAGAACTTCAGATGTGCCTCAAGATCTACAGAACTAGCCAGACACACCTATAATCCAAGCAACACTGGAGGCTGGGGAAGGAGGGTCCCAAGTTTGAAGCTGGCCTCAGCAATTTCGTGAGGCCCTAGGGAACTTAGCAAGACCTTGTCTCAAAATAAAAAAAATAAAAAGGACCGGGGTTGGGGCTCAGTGGTTAAGCACCCCTACGTTCAAACCCTGGTACCAAAATAAATAAGTAAAAGATCTGGACATGGTAGTGTGCACAACTGTAATCTTGCATCTTGGGAGACTGAGACAGGAGGATCTCAAATTTAAGGACAGCCTGGGCAACTAGAGGCCCTGTCTCTAGAGAAAGGGCTGCGGGTATAGCCCAGTAGTGGAGCACTTGACTAGCACATGCAAGGCTAGGAAGGAATATTTTAAAGTTGTCTATTTCAGTGATCACGGTCTGGCCTTGGGGCCCATGCCTATAATCCCAGTGGCTCAGAAAGCTGGGATAGGAGAATCACAAATTCAAAGCCAGTCTCAGAAATGGCGAGGCGCTAAGCAACTCATTGAGACCCTGTCTCTAAATAAAATACAAAATAGAGCTGGGGATGTGGCTCAGTGATTGAGTGCCCCTGAATTCAACCTCCCCCCCCACCTGGTGGTGGTGGGGATCACAGCCTGATTCCTACAGCATACAGCAATTAGGTTCAGTGAAAAAGGGTAACCCCATTGAGATTGTGACACCATTTTATCCCTCCTTTATAAGCTGGCCAGGATGCTACCCATTGTCATGGGGCCCTTAGCATGGTTGGATGTTTCACAAGTATCTTGTGCATTTTGTGGGTCCCCGCCCCCCCCCCCCCTCGCCGCCGGGGTTGGGGGGTGGGGTGGGGGGATGGAGGTGTGGTGCAGGCACTAGGCATTGAACCCAAGGGCCTTACCACTGATCCACATCCCCAGCCCTTTGTATTTTCTGTTTTTTTTGTTGTTGTTGCTGTTGTTTTTTGGGTTTTTTTTTTTTAATTTTTATTGTTGGTTGTTCAAGACATTACATAGTTTGTATTTTCTGTTTTGAGACAGGGTCTCCCTAAATTTCGGGCCTCACTAAGTTGTTGAGGCTGGTTTTGAACTTGGGATCCTCCTGCCTCCACCTTGGCCTCTTTGCAGAGAATGCCTTCCTGGGTTTGATGGACACCTCTTCCTCAGGGTTTGTTTTATCCCCCCCCCCCCCCGCAAAGAATAATTGGGAAAGGATCAATGCTCTTAGTGTATGACTTCCTTCTCACTCTCCTTTCCCAGGTCTCTCTATTTTGGGGGCTTGTCAATTTCCATATATAATACTGAGCTTCCGGAGTCACTGGGATTGCAGGTGCTGTGCCACCTCTCTGGCAAATGACAGGTTTAAATAGGGGGAGCATTGGCAGGGGGCCAGAGCTCTGCATAACTGAGCAGCTTTAGTCAAACTATGGTCTGGCTGATCATTCTTGCTCCTGTGAGGGGGCTTCTTCTGCTTTTCTCTTACGATGTTCATCTGTCAGAACTGTGATCCTGCAAGGGGCAGCCAGTTCCCAGGAAATGTCAGCTCCTGCTTAGGGCAGCGGCCTGTGGTTGTGGGGTGATGTGCCTGCAAACCCGCACTGTGTAGGGCAGGGAAGGGAGACTTCCAGGCGCCACTCCAGGGGTCTGGAACAGGATGTAAAGGTCCTTGCAAGTCTCTGTCTGGAGGGAGATGAGATAGGGTAGATAAATTTGGAGCTCATAAACTCTGTGTTACTGGTTTTCAGATGAACACTCCTTAAATGATTAACATGCCTAAGTGCAGACTTGAACAGGATCCACCGACTCCAAGTGTAAGGTAAGGAAGGGGGCGGCTGTAAGGTGAAGGCAGGGGTGCCACTGGACATCTGCAAGGTCCACGTGGATAGTCAGTGCTTTTAGCAAGAGCAGCTTCTGCAAGACCTGTTCTGCATTGGTGGACACTTGGGTCACTTCTGGCTAATGACCGTAATGCCTCTGGAAACATGGACATACCCACACCTCTCCAGGACGCTGTTTTCAGTGTTTTAGATGTAGACACAGATGTGGAATTGCAGCATCTTGGTAATTCTGGTTTAACTTTTTGAGGAAGCACCAACCAGAAGGTGAATCTTGAGACAAATTCAACAAATTAAGGGCCCTTTTGTTGTGTAAATAAAGATCTTTTAGCTCAAAACTGCAAGTCCACATTGAGACCTTGAAAGTACTTGGACATATTAGTGCATAAAATAAAGACATGCCCATTTGGTGAGATCCTATCAAAATATAAAGGACTGGGATGTAGTTCCCAGAACTCCTGGGTTTTATGTCCAGTACCACAAAACAAACAAAAAAACATGAAGCCATCCAAGACCTCTAGGAGCTTAGTATTTGGTATTTAAAAAGAATGTGTTCCTCCCAAACTCCTCCCAAATGCCCTTGGTTCTTCCTAGGCCCCTGGCTAATCAGCAATCTCAACTTTTTTGAGGACACAAAATGGGTTTATAGCCTCAAGCCATGCCTGGGGACTTGCGGGAAGAGTGAGGAGATTAGGGTGTGTCTTGCTATTAAGGTTCTAAAGCTCTAGAGAGGATGTGACCTAGAAGTCCCTGCAGGGAGAAATGCAGGTATACTGGATTTGGGTGGGAGCGGGAGCCTTGGGTGGGGCCTAGGACTTGCAAATGAGGGCCTGGCTTTCCCCAGGAAATAGCCCCAGGTCCCGAGGAGGCTCCCTGGGTCCTCAGCCCCCACCCCCCCACCCCCAGCAGTTTGCAGATTTCCATTGGAATGCTTTTCCTTGGGGGTCCTAGGGTCTCTTTGTCTTCTCACCTCCTGTCCTGCCTGGTTCAGCCTGAGCCCAATGGATAGGATCACCCAGATGCTCCTGAGTGAAACAGGCAAGGGGAAGAGAGGAAACTAAAAAATAAGTACACAAGTACTGCCAGTGATCATTCCACTGCAGCTGTGTGTTGTGCAAAGTGATGGGAGACTGCCCTGGGGTCGCCACCTGTGAGGGGCACCAGCTTTTTCTTCCTGTTGTTGCAGTACTGAGACTCAAACCCCAGAGACAGGGCTGGGGACACAGCTCACAGATGGAGTGCTTGTCTCCCATGCACAAGGCCTGGGTCAATCCCCAGCACCACAAAAAAAAAAAAGATTGAGGCAGTGAGTCTGACTACATTGCCCAAGTTGGTATCTACTTGTGATCTGCCTCAGCCTCCCTAACAGCTGGGAATATAGGGATGTGCCACCTTGCCCAGCATGGAGGTGACTTTTTTTTTTTTTTATACAGGGTATTAAACTCGGGGGCACTTCACTGAGCCACATCTGCAGCCCTATTTTGTGTTTTAGAGACAGGGTCTCATTGAGTTGCTTAATGCCTCTCCTTTGCTAAGAGAGGCTGAGGCTGGCTTTGAACTCATGATCTTGCTGCCTCAGCCTCCCCAGCTTCTGGGATTAAGATCATGGTTTACATGCCTGTAATCCCCATGATGCAGGAGGCTGAGGCAGGAGAATTGCAATTTTAAGCCTAGCCTTAGCAATTTAGCAAGGCCCAAAATAAAAAAAAAAAAAATTAAAAGGGCTGGGGATGTGGTGCTGTGGCAAAGCGCACCTGGGTTCAATTCACAGTACCAAAAAAAAAAAAGAGAGAAAAAAATAAAACAAATACAGTTGGGCATGATGGCCAAGGCCTGAAGGGACTCCAGAGGGGGAGACAGGAGGATCAAGAGTTTGAGGCCAGCCAGTAAAGGAGTGAGTTCCAAGGTCGATAGCATCATGGTGGAGGTCATAGAGACAGGGCTCGGGACATAGGAGGGGAGAAGCCACGTCTCAGGATGGTGCAATGAGAGCAGTCTGGAATGTAGACGACAAAACAGTCTTGCTCACTTTGTTCCTAGTTGGAAACTTCTTCCAATGGTGGCCAAGCCATGAAGAAGGAATCCATCCACCCAGAAATGCCTAGTAGACCCAGGGGGCACCATTGCCTCTGGCTGTTCAGTTTTTAATTTTCTGTTTTCATCTTGCTAGGGACTGAACCCAGGAGTTCTTTAACACAGAGCCACATCCCCAGTCCTTTTCATCTTTGATTTGAGTCAGTATGAAATGGAAGAGCCTGGAGTGGACGGGGAATGAATGCTTCCCAGGCAGGTCAGGGACCCCTTGCCGTCACTAGCATTTACCTTCCTGGTTTTCTAGTTTGGTCTTTTTCTTCTTTAACCTCCTTTGCCAACCTGCCAACTGTGTCCCTCCACCCTAGCCCAGGAGCACACCCCTTTAAAGCAAAGAAGACACTGGAAAGTAGAAAGCCAAGACATTCACTGTAGTTTCCTTTGACCAAAAAAAAAGAAGAAAGAAAAGAAAAAAAAAGGAGCACTTTTCATTGCAATCCAGCCCTCTCCGCTGGACCTGGTGACGCCTCAGTAATGGGCGGGGTGGGCTGTTGAAGCAGAAGGATCTGGACCTCAAGTTTGAGACAGCCTCAGCAACCACAAGACCCTGCCTCAAAATAAAAATAAGGCCTGGGGATGTAGCTTAGTGGTAAAGCACCCCTGGGGTCAATCCCCAGTGCAAAAAAAAAGGTAGCCACAGATGGTGGGATGGTGGGATTCCAGTCCTTTTTGGCAGATAGAAGCAGCTTTCTGGACTGACCAGTTTCCTGGAAACAACAGAACAAGGGAACACAAGTTTTATTTTAGCCCTTATCACCTTGTACTTGTTGGGGAAGCTCAGTGTCCCTTGGGCATGGAAAGGGAGCCTGCAGATAGCTCTGTGGAGCGGAATGCCGCAGGGAGATGGGAGATAGGCTCCCACAGTAGACCAGGTCTGGAATTTAGTGTTCCTGGATGTATGTCTCCAGATCACTATAGGACATTTATTTTACTCTTTTTTTTTTTTGGTACCAGAGATTGAACTCAGGGACACTCAAACACTGAACCACATCCCCCATCCTACTTTATATTTTAATTAGAGACAGGGTCTCACTGAGCTGCTTAGCACTTCACCCATTGCTGAGGCTGGCTTTGAACTTGAGATCCTCCTGTCTCAGCCTCTGAAACGCTGGGATTACAGGCGTGCACACCACATGGCTTTGTTTTACACATTGATGCAGTATTCCCAAACATGGATTCCATGAGCAGGGCACCATGGTGCACATTGTAATCCCAGTGACTTGGGAGGCTGAGGCACAAAGATGCCAACTTGGAAAGCAACCTGGAGAACTTAGTGAGACCCTGTCTCAAAATAAAATAGGACTGGGGCTGGGGTTGTAGCTCCGTGGTAGAGCACTTGCCTCTCCAGCATCAGGCGCTGAGTTTGATCCTATGCACCACATAAAAATAAAGAAATAAAAATAAAGATATTGTGTTCATCCACAATTTTAAAAAAAATTTAAAAAGTAGAAAGAACTGGAGATGGCTTTCTAGGAAGCCTCCTGCCACTGAGCTTTCCCCCAGCTGTGGTTTTTTTCTAATGGAGAAGCTAGGAGCAAGAGGTTTAACTCAGTGTCAGAGTGCTTTCCTCCAACACAGGAGACCTTGGGTTTGTTCCCCAGCACAAAAGTTCGTCCCCCACATCAGTGAAGGATTTAGAATTTAGGAATGGCAACACAGTCCTCCCAGATCTCCCTTGTCCATACAGCCCTAGTTGTTGAATGCTCAACTACCTTAAATACAATTCAGTGTTACGTGCATGGAACCCATACACATCCTCAAACATACTTTCAATAATTATTTTATTTTGGGGGCACTGGGGATGGAACCCAGAGGTGCTCTGCCCTGAGCTACATCCCTGGTCCTTTTTATTTTTTATTTTGAGACAGGGTCTCACTGAGCTGCTCAGGCTGGCCTTCAACTTGAGATCCTTTTCCCTGGGGCTCTGATGTTGCTGGATCTACAGGCCTGGGCCACTGCTCCTGGGCGGTGACTGACGCGCTTGAGGTGTTCTGGGTCCTTTTCCTGTGTCTTTAGCTGACTTCCTTATATACATATGTCCTAGGCCTGCAGGGCCCACTTCACCCTGTGCAGAAGAAACAGGAAAACCAAGCAGAGCCCACACAGGAGAAAGATATCCTGCTGTTTTCCTCTTGCCTGCTTGGTGTCCTTCTGTCCTGCCACAGGTGCACTGTGAACTCAAGGAGGAAGGACTCCGTGGGCCCACCTCACCCCTGTTCCCCCGGCCTCCTCAGCACCCTAAAGTCTCCTCCACCTCAAAAGAGAACACTTATCCCAAGAGCTGGATCCGCATTTCCTTCCTTCAGTTTTCTATTTTCCAAGTTGTCTTCAGAAGCTCTGAACTACTCCTCCGACCAAGTAGAAAATCAGGTTGAGGTGGGAAAGGGGAGGGTTCAGTTGGGTGCAGTGATGCATACATGCAGTTCCAGAATGGAGGCCGAGGCAGGAGGATTGAAAGGTCAAGGACAGCCTCGCCACCTTAGTAAGGCCCTCAGCACCTTAACAAGGTCCTGTCTCAAAATACAAAATGAAAAGGCTGAGGATGTGACTCAGTGGTGAAGCGCTCTAGGTTCAGTCCTTGCTACCAAAAAAAAAAAAAAAAGTTCTCTTGCATGGCAAATAAATAAATGGTCTATCAACAATTAAAAAAAATATATTTAAAGGGCTGGGGATGTGGCTCAGTTGTTAGAGTGCTTGCCTTGCATGCACAAGGCCCTGGGTTCAATCCCCAGCACCAAAAAAAAAAAATTTTTTTTCAGAGGCTGGGTTATGGCAGTGGTAGAGTGCTTGCCTGGGATGTATGAGGCCCTGGGTTCGATTCTCAGCATCGTACATAAATAAAAGAAAGGTACATTTATTATATAAATAAAATAAAGGTACATTGACAAGTTAAAAAAAAAAATTCAGAAATCACAGAAAAATCCTATTCAGAGAGAGAGAGAGAGACCAGCCTAAGCTGGAGGGCAGAGATGGGTGTGTCCAGATGTAAATCCTTTCTTGAATGGACCCTGGGTCTACAAAAGAAGGAGCTCCCGAGAGAGACAGCAGTCTTTTTCCTGCCTCCGGTTGGAGTACTGCTGAGCCCCAGAGTAAGTAATCCCCCTCACCCTCTCCCACCTCCCCTGGCACCTCCTGCTCTTCAGACTTCAGTGGGGCTGCTCCCCTGCCCCAGGAACACCCAATATGCCCTCTGCCCGCCTCGTCCTCTGGCCTCTGCTCTTTGTTATCTTTATTTTCCTGGAGTGCAGGGGTAGGCCCATGGTAGGCAGCTGTTCTACAACTGACCTGCCTTCTCCACCATGGCCTGTGTAGAACCTGGCCCCTCAAAGGGGAGGGGGTGGTGGGCTGGTTCTGCTTAGGTGCCAGCATAAGGACAAAGACTCGGTGAGTTACTTTGACTTGTGCCAATGTTGGGTTTGTCTAAAGTTGTGTTTATTCCTGCATCAAATACTGCTCAAGTGCAAGTGTGGATGTCCCCTCTCCTGGTGTGCTTGGAAGGGGTTGGTGGGCCTTCCAGCTGTGATCCTCCCTGCTCAGATAAGGGCCCTATGAAGGGTGACCTTGGGGCAGGACTCACCTGATCACTGATTGTGGGTGTGCTAGAGCTCAAAGCTTATGTAGGCAGGAGGAAATTCAACCATGGGAAGGGGAGAAGGAGTGATGGGGCAGCTGGGTAAAGCTCGGCGGTAAAGCGCTTGCCTCCCAAACGTGAAGCGCTGGGTTCCGTTCTCAGCACCACATAGAAGTGAATGAACAAAATAAAAATATTTTTAAAAAAGGAGTGATGGCCACAGTGTAGGTGGCTGGAGCCATTGGCTTCCCCATGGTGTGATTTTCTTTTTTTTTTTTAATGTGGAGCTGGGGATTAAACCCAGGGCCTTGAGCATGCAAGGCAAGCACTCTACCAACTGAGCTACAGCCCTAGCCTCTAACTGGGATCTTCACAAAATTCTTGGTGGGTTTTGAGTCTGGCATAGAGTACTTTTTAATCTTTCTGACCTTAGCATTTGCTAATGAGCTTGTTTCCTGGTGCACATGGCTGTTTTTTTGTTTTTTTTTTTGACCAGGGATTGAACTCTGAGCCACATCCTCGGTCCTATTTTGTATTTATTTAGAGACAGGGTGTCACAGAGTTGCTTGGCGCCTCCCTGTTGCTAGGGCTGGCTTTGAACTCCTGATCTTTCTGTCTCAGCCTCCTGAGCCCCTGGGATTATAAGCTTGGGCCACTGCACCTGATGTGGAAGGATTGCTGCCAGGGCACTTGGTCAGGTGTCCTACAACTTTGGAGCACTGTAGAGGACACTCAGGTCCACTCTCTGCACACAGTCATGTTACAAATGTGCCTGTCCTGGCCAGGCTAGGAAATGGAAGGGGACATCTCAATCGGTGACCCTCAGCCCTGGGGGCACTTTTCTGTATTCAAAATCAGAAAGTGCTGCCACAGTTGAGTGCCACTGGTTGAGGCAAGCCATCAGACCTTCCACAGAACCCCAGTCATGAATGCAGGCCATTTCTAGTAAACTGGCACTGCACCAGGACAGTCCCTCCAGCTTTGAGACCGCTGAGGACTCTGGGGAGTGGGTCTGGCCCCATAGAAGCAATCGATAGGTCACACTGTCATTTCTTTGCAATGGGGGCTGGTTTATAGCTCCCTGATAGAGCCTTTAGCTAAGCAGGCTGAGGCTCTTTTAATCCCCAGCAGTGGGTAGGACCCCGCCATGCAGCTGGCCAATTATAGGCAAACAGGATGGCAATTTGTTCACCCCTATGGAAAAGGGACTCTCTAAAACAGTTCCCTTTTTCCCTGTGAACAGAAGCAGGTGAATTTAAATGGTCACCAACCACAGTATTTCAGGTAGTCCCAGTGTGGTAAGACACACCAGTGCTCAGAACCAATGGTTCTGCCAGTGTTCACGTGACAGTGGAGGTTGACTTAGGCAATCTGAAGCCTTGCTCTTCCGCAAGAGGTGGCAGTTTTATAGCTAGCTGTTTGAACTTCATTTAAATTTGGTTGAAGATTCTATCTCAGCAGAGGCAGAGTAGGTTATGAAGTCTACATAGTGGATAATCTTCAAATCAACCCAAATTGGCCTCTAGGAATTGGCCTCTAGCTCCCATGAAGAGCTAGGCAGCTTGGAAATTCCTCTGGCCTGCAGTACACCTAACAACCAAGGTTATCCAGGATTTCCTCTCAGCTTCCAGCCTCAGGAGTGGGAGGAATGGGCCTTTTGGGTTGGACGTCTCCTGCACCCACTGCCTGCTGGGGCTCCATGTGGTACAGCTGGTGACATGCAATCTGGGAGTGTGTTTTTTTTATAGCTTAAAGAAACTACTGCCATATTGCATGTGACCTCTGGAACCCAAGCTTTCAGAGTGTGTCCTCAGACTTGCCTCCATCTGCTTTCCATTCTGCCTTGGTTTTGGTACTCCGGAGTGAACTCGGGATCACTCAAACACTGAGCCATATCCCCAGCCTTATTTTGTATTTGACTTAGAGATAGGCTCTCAGAGTTGCTTCATACCTTGCTATTGCAGAGACTGGCTTTGAACGCCTGCCTCAGCCTCCCTAGCTACTGGGATTGCAGGTGTGTACCTGGCCATGTTGCCATTTCAAGATGGCAAAAACTGATTCATAGGAAGGTCCTTCGTTTTGAAGGGGGGTGACTAGATGGGGCCTTCTCCCTTGATCAGGAAATGGTGCTTAGGTCTAAGTTGGTCAGGCTGGCTTTGAACTTGCCCTTCTCCTGCCTCAGCCTTTAGGTGCTGGTATGACAGACTCAATCCCTGCAGTTCAGGCCCCATAGCTTGACTTCCTAGAGAATGTTCCTGTGCACGTGGGTGCTGACCCTTTTCCTGCCCTCTTGTGATCCTGTCCCACTGGGTGTTGTAGAATGACAATTTTATTTTATTATGGAATAACATATCCCATGGTGCAGCTTCCCTACAGGATGCCAAGGGCACACTCAGGTCCTGTTCCTGACTCCTGGTGCTGGAGGCCCCTGCCTGTGTCTGGGAACAAAGCTCAAGCTGTGATTTCAAGCCCTGGGGTGTTTTCTGTGACTCAGAAAATACCTGCTAGGCTTGAACTTCACAATTTGAGAAAATGCATCAAAAACTTGAAATGACTTCAAGGCCCAGGTAAGTTTTTGGAAACCTATTGGGGGACTGAGAGTGGGAAAGCCAGAGGCAGCCCTTTTAAGGTGAAGGTAGGTCTCTGGGTTGTGTTGGATCCCAGGAGGAATGGGATTTTGTTGTCTCTATTTCAGCCCATTAAGGTTGGATAACATTTTTTGTATTTCAATCCAATTCTATAAAAGTGTTTTAGTTGTAGACAGAGGACTGGGCTGGCTGAGGACTGAGCTCACAGCCTCACCTGTGCTAAGCAAGAGCTCTATCACTGAGCTACAGCCCAGGCCCAAATCAAATTACTGCTACCTTGCTGGGCTGATCAGTGTAGCCAGAGGTCCTTCCCAGTTGGAATGGAGCCAGTGGGGTGGGGACAGCCAGCAGCTGGGGTATGGCTGGAGATGTCACTGAAAGCCTGTCTTGGGAAGACTTCATCTTCCCTGTGGCTTCTTCCAGGTTTTTCAGCTTCGTGGCCACTGTAAAACCAGTAAAATCAGTCCCCTGTTGCCTTGCCTCACCTTGAGTCTAGGGCAGTGCTATAAAGGGGCCATGGACACATCTGGAACCAAGGGCCAAAACCCTCTACAGGATGCTGGGTGTTGTGGTCAGAGCTAACAGTTTGTTCTGTTCAAGGTTCAAGGGTCCAAAGGAAGCACTCACGCAGAAGGCCCAGCAGCAAGACTGGCTCAGGGTGCCCCTCAAGTGAGAAGCACTTTCTGTTTGTTCAAGGGGGGAAAGTGCTTCTCTTTTGGGTGTCACCCTGGGACAAATGCAACCTTGAAGAGTTTGGAGACAAGGTCTTGCTAAGCTGCTGACCTGGAACTAGCTATGCATCTTCCCAAAATGTGTTGACTCCTGTTAATAGAAAATGATAGTTTCTAGTTTGTCATGACACCTGGCTCCAGGACCTTCTTTCTGCTCCAGTCAAGCCCCTGAATCCAATGTGTTCTGGAAATCCCAATAAAGGTGCTTCTCCCTGCTCACCTGGTGTTGGGTTCTGTTGTTGCAGGGCTGGGGCTGCACACCTACACCAGGCCCTTGAGTATGACACAGACAAGGCAAGACTCCTGCCACAGAGCCTGCTCCCCACAGCATGACCTGCCTCTTAGCACTGCAGCCCACCATCCCTGAAGCTGGGAGAAGGAAATCTCTCCACTCCCAACAACCTGCAGCCATGACCTGAAGAGCAGGCCTGCCCGCCTCTGGCCAGCTCCTGTTCCAGTCCCCCCACCCCCACAGGACCCCTGAGGGCTGCCTGCTCTTGTGCTGTTAATCCTCCTCCCAGGGGAACCAGTGTAGAGCCCACAGGAGCCAGCAAGGGATGTCCTGCAGACCTGGTGAACACCAAGGTCCAGGCCTTACATGTCACTCACTCCATGGTAAGGTCACAGGAGACATCACCTACATCATTTCCCAACACCTTCTGCAGCCCAGAAGGGGGTCCTAGTTTGAGGTCCAACAGCAGGTGAAGTGTACAGCATCTACTCCTAATCCAGCAGCCCCGAGTTCACCTTTATTTCCCCTACTAACTTCCCTTTGGATTGGGGTGGAGAGTACCTATAAAACTGCTCAGTGAAATATTGGGGAACTGAAGTGGGGAGCATGGGTAGTGCAACAGCGGCTTAGGAACAGGTGGGGTTCAGTTTCACTTAAATGGGTGACGCACAAGGCCATTCCAGATGGTAAATGGGCACAGCAGCACCCCCCTGTGGGTAGTGTCCACCTGACTGGGATCACACTCAGGCCTTGCACAGGCTAGGCAACTGCCCTCCCCTGGGCCACACCCCTGCTCCTGGCTCTCTTGCTGTCTTCAACCTGCACCCTGGGGTGAGTGTGTTTGCAGGATTGTGCACCTTTGCCCTGTGCTGTCCCTCTCCAGCTCTCCAGCAGGGTCACAGCGGACTCCAGCAGCAGGCCACCCTTCCTGCCTGCTCTGATTTAGCATTGCATGTGTGCTGTCCCCTGCAGAATGTCATCCCCAGGGAATGGTTGAGCTCCACAGTGAAGCAGGCCACCAGGAGAGGGCACAAGATCCTCTGGGAGCAAGGGACTTGGGCAGCCATGAAGTAGAACACCCCATTTCCCTGACAGGAAAACAGGTGACAGCCCTGAGCAGTGAAGGGTGCAATCCTGGCTGGGACAGCAGGGACAGTGGGAGGGGAACCTGGGGCAGGGGGAGCTGTGGCCTCTCTGGAGGCAGTATGGGGTTGAACCAAGGGGGTTTGAGCCAGGTAGACCTGGCCACATCCCTAGCTCCTGCACTGGGAGCCTGGTGAGGTGCCACACACCTGAAATCCCAGTGCTTCAGAGACTGAGCACAGAGGAGGGCAAGTTCAAGGCCAGTGTCAGCAACTTAGCAAGACCCTGTCTCTAAATAAAAAGAGCTGTATGTGGGTGACAGTGGTGGAGCACAACCTGGTATGGGGGAGGCCCTGGGTTCTGTCTGCACATTGGGACCCAGGCTGCCAAGGGGAACAGGTGCTCAGCCAGGGGGCTGCCTGTGGCAGTGCTGCCAGGGAGAGCGATGACTCAGTGGTGCCCTCTGATGTTCAAGTTTGAAATCACAGTGGATAATTGTGGAAGACCATCCTAACACGTGACTGAGTCACACACCCCTGGCTGGGTGCTGAGGCACTTAGTCACAGAAATGTGGCAGAGCTTTCCCCACTCTTCTTGGGTGCAAGGGTCGCTGTCTCCTGCATGGTGTGTCTTGCTACAGCCCCATGGGTGAAGCTAGGCTCACCTGTTCCTTTGTAATATAATCCCTTGCCCTGTTTAGGATAGAATCTTTCATGGAAGTGCCTTGTGTGTCCCCTCCTCTTACTGTGCCCTTGGGTGTGGCCTACCCAGGTGTCAGTCAACCTGCTGACAGTGGACATCATGAAGATAGACTCAGCACCCTGAAACCTGACCCCTTGCCTCATTTGAATAGATTCTCCTCAATAAAAGTGGTCAGCACGTGCTCTCCCGCTCTCTCTCTTCCTGTGGACCTTTAAGGTCAGAGGAGCCTTCACAGTGACTCCAAAGAAAGAATGTATTTGTTTCTCTTGTGGTTATTTTGTGCAGCCCAATTACCCTAATTTAACTGGAGTGACCCCTGAGCCTTTTAGTTGCTAACTGAAACCCAGGAGATAATTTTTTTTTTCCAGGAAAGAAAGTCCCACATAATTGCACTCCTGGACAGACTTATGCAAAGAACAGTTTGTTGTTTGGGGGAGTCCGTGTGGTGGCACACAGAGTATGGGACTTTATTTTTTGTACCCAGGACCTTGCACCTATAGGCGAGCCCTATAAACACAGCTACAACCCTGATTGATGGTGACTTTGTTTAAACTGGGAATTGGACCCAAAGACACTTGACCACTGAGCTACATCCTTGCCCTTTTGCATGTTTTACTTTGAGACAGGGGCCCTCTAAATTGCCCCAGCTGGCCTTGCAATCCTCAGGCCACAGCTTCCTGGAGTCCCTGGGTTTATAGGCATGGGCCACTGAGACAGGCTAGGGACATCTTTATTTATACTAAATGTTCACAATGTTTCTGAATTTTGAGTTTAGTTGGGTTGTATTTTATTTGACAACCCTCCTCTGGCTTCCAGTCACCCAGTGGCTTCTGATCACCCTGTGTGACCCAACTGGCTCTCTGCCAACGCTGTGTCCAGATGATAGTAAGTCTGACAGGACAACTCAGTGTGCAATCTGCAGTGACTGGACAGATATCTTTTTGAAGCTAGGCGTGCTGCCATGAGGACTCCCAACCACTCTGGAGGTTGAGACAGTAGGGTTGCAGTTCCAGGCCAGCCTTAGGAAGAAACATCTTGTCTGGTCATCTCCACCCTGATCTGTCTCAAAACAAACAAGTAAAACGGGTTGGTGCTCACTGGTATAACTCCCCTGAGTTTAATCTCTGCCGGTTTCTGTTCTCTCCACTAAAAGGCTCAGAGGTCTCTCCAGTTAAACTGGGCTAACTGGGCTGCACGAAATAACTACACAAGAGACACAAATTTGGGGTCACTGTGACAGCTCCTCTGACCTTATGGGTCTGCAGAAAGAGAGAGAGCAGGAGAGCACAAGATGACCACTTTTATTTAGGAGAAGTGATTTAAATGAGGCAAGGGGTTAGAGTTCAGGGGGATGAGTCTATCTTCATGATGTCCACTGTCAGCAGGTTGACTGACACCTGGGTAAGCCACACCCAAGGACACAGTAAGAGAAGGGAACACACACAAGGCACTTCCATGGAAGATTCTATCCTAAACAGGGCAAGGGGTTATATTACAAAGGAACAGATGAGCCTAGCTCCACCCATGGGGCTGCAGCAAGACACACCCATGCAGGACAGTACAGTATATTTCTGCGACTGAGCACCTCAGCACCCAGCCAGGGAGTGTGACCCAGTCACCTGTAAGGTTGGTCTCCCAAAAATCCCCAGTACAGAAGAGAAAAAGGCAGGGTAAGGTCATGGGCCAGCCTGCAAGTCCTGGTAAGAAAGCAGTGGTCAGGGTCATTGAGGGCTTTTTCCTGGGTATAAGTGAGGATGATTGTGTGTGTTGGAAAGGACCCTGCAGAACAGGGTGAGCCTGCATGCCCATTAGTCATCCCAGAAGTCCTGGTGCCACCAAGGGGAAGGCACTGGGGTATGGCAAATGTTTGCCCTCTGGACACTTTGGAGGCAGAAGCACAAGGTCCCTGACTCCTCCCCAGGGCTCCCACCCTGGGTCCCCACCAATGCCCCCCACCACACACACACACACAGCTTCCCCCTGCACTGGGCATAGTACCCAAGGGGGCTCTGCCTCCGAGCTTCATCCCCAGTCCTCTTTGTTTGGGGACAGGGTCTGGCCAAGTTGCCCAGGCTGGCCTCCAACTTGGAGCCCTTCTGTCTCAGCCTCAGGAGGGTTAGGGACAGCAGGCCTGCACGCTGTGCCCACCTTGGGTCCCTGGCACTGAACAGACCCAGGATGTAGGAGACCTGAACGGTAACAATTGGCGCATGCGCAAAGCCATAATGCACACAGAGCAGTCAACCCCAGTTTATATAACAAAGGGCCCTGGCTCCCAGGTGCTGGGCGGCCCTCCCTGCTCAATAAAGGGGAGGAGCAAAGGCGCACTTTTCCCTCACGGCCAGCAGGCGGCGCGCAGCGAGGGCACGTTGGGCAAATGCTTCTCCTTCTGGCCAGCAGAGGGCGGGCCGCCAGGGCTCCCTCAGGGAAGGTCAGAGCTGGGATCCTGGGGTCCTGGTTCCTAGCCAGGCGCCCTCCCTTTATGTCTGTCTCTATTTCTCATTTGTCCCCTTGTAAAATGAGGCCAGTAAGACACAGTGAACCACAAGGTAAGTATTAGCACGTTGTCAGGAGGACATCGGTGACGTTCTTTCATTTATTTATCTTTACCTGGGGCTGAGGGTCCACCCAGTGCCTCACAGGTGCTGGGCAAGCTCTGCCCCTGGGCCACAGCCCCGCCCCCAGAACACGGTGATTTTAAAGCAGCTCCCTGTCCCATTCCCAGGGGACCAGATGACCTGTGCTGAATGCTGCTCCTGAACCTCTGGTTCCTTTTTTGTGGCTGGTGCTGGGGATGGGACCCAGGGCCCTGTGCAGGCCAGACAAGCACCCTACCAACTGAGCTATATCCCAGACCCTGAAACTTTTATTCCTACACTGATAACTGTGGGAATCTGAAAACCAGGGTCACATGGTGCTGAACCTGTTTATTTCCTGTTCAGCCCCTTCAGGATATGAAGATGCTGAAAAGTGAATTTCTACAGTTCATTTCCTTACTTTTTTTTTTTTTAAGAAAAAAGATTTTTTTAGTTGCAGTTGGACACAGTACCTTTATTTTATTGATTCATATTTGGTCCTGAGAATCGAACCTAAGGATTCCCACATGCTAAGGAAGCATCTACTGCTGAGCCACAACCCCAGACCCTTTCTTTTCTTTTCTTTTTTTTTAGTGCTTGAGATCCAACTGGGGTCTCTAGCACTGGGCTCCACCTCTAGTTCTTTTTCTTTCTGGGGGCACTGGCGGTGAAGTCAGGAACCACCCAGGCCTGTTTTATATTTGATTTAGAGACAGGGTCTCACTGAGTTACTTAGGGCCTCCCTTTTGCTGGGGCTGGCTCCTCCTGCCTCTGTCTCCTGGGCCCCTGGGATTACAGGCATTCCTCACAGCACCACTCTCTAGTCCTTCTTCATTTAATTTTTGGTACTGGAGATCAAACTCAGGGACACTTTACTGTTATTGAAAGCTCTGTCCTTGTCCCGGATGCCAATTCAATTAGGAGGATATGTATTTGGGAAAAAGGAAAAAGTTGATTGCTTTGCTAGCAAAAGAGAAGCCCAGGGGCTGGGGATGTGGCTCAGTTGGTGGAGTGCTCACCTCCCATGCACAAGGCCCTGGGTTCTGTCCAGAGCACCACAAAACTAATAAATAATGTTTTGTCCATCTACAGCTCAAAAAATATTAGAGAGAGAGAAAAGCACAGGGGCCTGGTATGGTGGAACACATCTATATTCCCAGCAGTTTGGGAAGCTGAGACAGGAGAATCCCAAGTTCAAAGCCAGCCTCAGCAACTGAGAGGCACTAAGCAACTCAGTGAGACCCTCTCCTTAAAATAAAATACAAAATACAGCTAAATATGTGGCTCCGTGGTTGAGTACCCCCGAGTTCAATCCTCAGTACCTAAAAAAAAGAGAAAGAAAGAGAGAGAAGCACAGGACTCCTGTCTCAGAGGCTGTGGTTCTGCCCATGAGCAGGAAAGGTGGCTTGGAAGGAGGGGACTGGAAGTCTACCTCCCTGGGTTCTCTGTTGGAGGGTAATTCACTTGTTAACTTGGGAGGCAGTCACTTCTGACCTCTTCTGGTGGCATCCCCTAAACCTGGATGACTTCATTCCTATGGTGGGTGTGCACTCAAGGACAGATAAATCAGATAAATCAACCTAAAAGGGGGAAGACAGGGAGTGCTGTTTCCCCTGAGATGAGGGAGGGGGGAGATTAGGGAGGAGCAGGGAGAGGAAGACAAAAAAAATGTCCATTTTTAAAAATAGATGACAGTGGCAGAGCAGCAAGAGCTCCCTTCAGAGCATAAGGTGGGCACTGTTGCAGGAGGACTGCATGTTTGTGGGAAATTTAGCAAGACCTTGTCTCAAAATATTGACAATCACAACTGTTGGGTGCAGAGCAGGCTGAACTCAGTTGTCTGCAGGGCAGGCTGAACAGATGTTGGCTGCAAGATAGCCCACGCACTCAAACCCCCCTCTATCTGGTCCTTTATCACCTGTTTGCCTCAAGTCTGAACATTCAACCCTGCTCAAGGCTGAACACTTAACCCCCCCTTGGGCCAACAAGGCAGCTTGCAGACCCAGAGGCCCCATTAGATTTGGGCTATAAAAACTCCCTCCTGCCAGAACCCCCTCTCTTGCTCTTTCCGTCATGCTCTCTTTCTCTCTTGCTCTTTATCTTTCTTACGCGCTCTCTCTCTCTCTTGCTCTTGCTCTCTCCCTGTTCATCTCTTCTCTTTTCTCTCTCTCTCTTTCCTTCTTTCCTTTCTCTTTGTTGCACTGCTGCAATAAAGATCTTTTGGTTGCTCTGAGTGTTGTGGTCACTTTCCTTTCAACAACATATCTAGGAACATTAGCATGATACAGACTTGTCCCTTGCTGGGTGCAGAGGTGAGCAGCTCTACTCCCAGCAGCTGGGAGGCCCAGGCAGGATCCCAAGTTTGAAACAAGCCCCAGCAATTGAGCCAGGCCCTAAGCTGTTTAGGGAGACCTGCTTCAAAACACAGAGGGCTGGGGATGTGGCTTAGAGGTTAAGTGCTGCTGGGTCCAATCTGTGGTGTCAAAATCCTCTCCTTGACTCTTTTTTTCTTTTTGGTACTAGGGATTGAATCCAGGGTGTTTACACGTAGTTATTTCTACTACACTAGCTCCTTCTCCAGCACTGACCTAACCTTAATCATACTCAGGGAACCTAAGCCTCAATCTGGCCGCCATCTTGTCTTTGACCCACCCAGCCAGGTCTTCCCAAAGAATCCTGTCCAGTTATGTCCCTGATCTTGTTATCTAATCACTTCTGATGCCTGACCAAGTTCCCCATCCCCCACTGGGAATTGACCAAGAATCCTGCTGGGTCAGTTGAAGCAATATCCCTGCACCCTTGATGCCTCCTGTCCTTCTTTTCTACCCCTGAAGCCTCCCTGTTCTTTGATGACAAATCCCATTTTGCCTTCTCTTCTTTGGACTTGGATTCTGTCTGTCCCCCTGTAAGGATAGTCTTGACACCCACTGCAGGGTGTTGAGTGAAGTCCTAACAAGCTGTGGACAGGGATGTAGCAAGGGGGAAGACTGCACCCCTAGCATGTGGAGGCCCAGGATTACATCCAGCATTGCCAAGAAAGTCACCCTCACCCTGGGCAGGACCAGATAGTGGAAGCTGTAGGGTGTTTTGTTTTTATTTTTGGTACCTGGGAATGAACCCAGGGTGCTGAATGACTGAACCACATTGCAAGCCCCGTTTTTACTATTATATTTAGGGACTCACTGAATTGCTTAGGGCCTCACAAAGTTGCTGAGGCTGCTCCTGCCTCAGCCTCCCCAGCCACTGGGATTACACACATGGGCTGTAGTGCCTCCTAAATGCTGTAAGTCTTGCAGGTCACATGTCCTTGTCGGGATCACTCAACTCTGCACTGGAGGAAAGGGACCATGGAGAACAGGAAAAGCAATGAATGTGGCTGTGAGCTACCCACAGGCCTTGAATTTCATGGGTCAGAAACTGTTATTCTATTGTTTCTTTTTCTTTCTTTCTTTCTTTGTCAATAGACCTTTATATTATTCATTTATATGTGGTGCTAAGAATAGAACCCAGTGCCTGACACATGCTAGGCCAGTGCTCTGCCACTGAGCCACAAACCCAGACCCCCCAAAATGTTGTTCTTTACAATTTTTCCTTCAACACATTCAAAGGCCGATTTCAGGGCCCACACCTGGATTCTCACATACTCAGGAGGCTGAGGCAGGAGGATCCCAAGTTGGATGCCAGCCACTTCAATCTACTGAGACCCCATTCCAAATGAAAACAATAAAGGTCTCGGGACATAGCTCAGTGGCAGAGTACCACCTGGATACAATCTCCTGTACCAAAGACACAGACAAAATTCTCAGCTCAAGGGCAGTTCCACAGCCAGTCCTGACTGACAGCCCAGCTTTCCACATGCCCACAGGAGAGGGAGGGTGGTGACCTCACATGGATGCACAGAATCTGGCCTGCTCTGCAGGAGGTTCTCAATGCCCATTGGATGCCCTTCAGCTGAAGAGCAGAAGGAGGTCTCTTGTGCTGTGACCTTCTGGACTGTCTCTGGCAGCAAGGGGACCAAGCATCTTGTGGACTCAGGTGTGTTGGTGGATGGGAGTTAGCAGAGAAGGGCCTTCTGTTGGTCCCCCAGGTGGGTCTGAGGAAGTCTGGGATCTGGCTGAGTCTCTGCAGATTAGCCCTGTCCCCAAGCAGGTGCCATTCCAAGCCTGGGTCTTCTGTGGACACCAAGGACAGGCTGTTTCTGTGGGTTTAAATAGCTTTCTGAAATGGTCCTGTTACTTTTCCTTCTGCCATGCTTCAAAATGACCTTGTGTGAGGTTGGTGTTGTTAGACTATTTATGTCCCAAGGAAAACAAGTGTCCTGCCCAGAGCACCAGACCACCTTCTGTTAGGTTGGGGGCAGCGACTTGGTGGGCTTGGTGGGGACTCAGTGGCAACTTAGAACAAAGCAGCCTGTGCTGCTTTGAACATCAATCAGATGCCCGTGGAAAAGCCTGTCAGTCAGCCAGCTCTCCTGACTAATGCCTGTCAATCAGCAGGACCCCCTGGCCAATCCTGGAGTTCAGCCAACTCCAAGGGGGCAAGGGACCCTAAGAACACCTTTTCCTGTCCCCAGCCCTCCCCTTCCTGCTGTAAGCCCCATAAAGTCCAGTCTGGTCTGGCTCTCACATGGTTTCTCCTCAGACCCTTCTTCTGTCCACTCTGTGGGTCTGATCGAGTTCCGTCCAGGAGTGGATATCTCAATAAAGCCTGTTCAGTGGCCCTTTTAAATCTGCCTCCTTTGGTTGCTGCCTGCCTCGCCTGATCTGACATCTTCTACTGTTGAGCACTGAGGTCCACCTGGGACTAGGTCCCCTTCTGGTCTTTTCTTTGTTTTGTAGGGGGACTGAACCCCGGGGGGGGGGGTCTTTCTCTCACTGAGACACATCTCCAGCCCCCCCAGCCCCTTTTATATTTTGAGGCAGGATCACCCTAAGTAGTTGAGGCTCTTGCTAATTTGGGAAGACAGTGATGATAAATTCCAACATTTTGGTTGTGGTTCAGTGGTACAGCGCTCACCTGTTGTGCATGAGGCATTGGGTTCCATCCTAAGCACCACATATAAATAAAATAAAGATATTGTGTCCTCCTAAAATTAAAATAATAATTATTGAAAAAAATGTAGAGCTGGGCCCAGTAGTGCATACCTGTAAGACCTGTTGCTGAGGAGGCTGAGGCAGGAAGATCAGGAGTTCAAAGCTAGTTTCAACTCTTTAGCAAGGCCCTTAGCAACTTAGCAAGACCCTGTCTCTAAATAAAGAATAAAAAGTGCCGCAGTCTGGCTGGGCACAAAATCACGAGCCACTCAAGCAGGAACAAACTTTATTTTTTGAAACTGCCGCCAATGTTCTGTATGCCCCCGGGAAGATCGCCCGTCCACACACGCGGCACCCCCAGAGAGAAGTTTCTCCCCCGGAACTCCCTCCTACTGTACTTCCCCAACCAATGGGAACTCTCCAGGAGTCCAGTAGCAGGCCTAGGTGAACAGCAGGAGTCCAATATCCATATGAATGCAAATCTTAACATAATCATATCATCTCAATGGCTAGCTGGCATCACCTTTCAACCAAAAATGCCATGCATCATAAACTTGGCTGACTCTTAGCAAAAAAAGAACTGGAAAAGTGGCTCCCTGGTAAAGTACTCTTGGGTTCAATCCCCAGCATCCACATAGATCAATTAAAATGAGTGGAGGAGCTAAGCAGTGGAGGTCTGGCCTCCTATGTGTGAGGCCCTGAATTTGATTTTTCCCACACTGGAAAAATAAGTTGATAATAATAATAACATGTGCTCCTTGTGCTCCAGAAAACTAACAACTGGGTCTGAAGCCAAAGGAAAAAAAATTTTTTTAAATCTTTTGTATATACTACTTTATCCCCAGCACCTAGGATGCAGCCCAGCACACCTCAGGTGCTCAGTATGAATTAAGTGATATGCATTAAATCTTGGAGCTGTGTGGTACACAGATAAACAAAATAGGTGGGTGCTGGGAGCCATTAGCCAAGTAGGTATGACAATTTCCTTGCCAGCGTACCCCATGTTGCTGACATGTTGCAGTGACATTGAATGTAGGTGACCTTGCTCAAGGACCAAGGCAGATTAGGGTGTTCCCGGTTTTAAGATAATCGTGTTTAGGGCGTTCCCAGTTTAGGTTCCAGGTTTAAGGTTTAAGATTATTCCTGCTGGGAGTAGGGCGTATCCTGCTGCCTGAGTTCCCCTTGAGTTCTCACGGGATTCAGACAGTATATTTTGGGAGATAGAAGCCCAGTGGATTGGGATTTGGGCAGAGAACATGGATTTGGGCAGAGAACATGGATTTCCCCAGAACGTGATTGTAGACGGCTGGTGTGAGTTCCGGAATAAAGAGCTGCTGTTTGAATCTACAAGCTGTGAGGTGGCTCGTGATTGTGTGCCCAGCCAGACTGCGGCATTTGTGCCCAGCCAGACTGCAGCAGGTGGGCACCTCTGGCCTTCAGAACAAGTCAATCCAGTCAGCAAGGAACATTCCCCCACTCCCACTTTTTCCTAACTTCCCTCCCAGAGAAGGAAGTGTGAATCCAGGGGTGGTTTCCATTGTATACTGTGAATAGGACCCTCACCCACCTGAGCCTGAGCCTAAACAGGGGACTGGTAGCATTACAGCCAGCAGCACAGGGCAGGAAAGCATTTACTAATCTCTGGGAATCTTGACAAAAGAAAGCATTGTCATTACCATTCAGAGAGCAGGCAGACAAAGCCAGGGATGGTGGGGGGTGCAGGCCTCAGGCCTCAGGGCACTGTTCAGGACCAGGACCCAGGATCACTTGCAAATTAACTCTCAATTCAGGGGAAACTTTTTTTTTTTCTTTTATGCTGCTGGGGTTTGGACCCAGGTGCACTCCACTGTCCCAGCCACTTTGATTTTTTATTTTGAGCCATTGTCTTGCAAATTTCCCTTGGCTGGGCTTGAAGTGGTCTCCTCCTGATCAGCTTCCTGGTTAGAGGGGAGGAGTAGCCTGCTCCATGCCCCGCAGCTCAGACTCAGGAAGGATTTCTTTCTTTTTTGAAGATACATATTGTTTTAGTTGTAGATGGACACCATGCCTTTGTGGGTCCCTTTTGTGGTGCTGAGGATCCAGCCTAGTGCTTCACACATGCTGGGCAGCACTCTACTGCTGATCCAAGGTCCCAGACTTGCAGGAACAAAATCTGGGGAGGGAAGCAGAGTCTCTCCTCCCCCATCCTCCCCCAACCCCCTCAGGCTGCCCAACCTCTCTTCCTAGGTTTGGATTTTCTCTTTCCTCTCACAATTCCAATGAACAAAGTCAAACCGCTCTGCCAGGCGTGGTGACCCTTGCCTATAATCCCAGCAACAGGGGAGGCTGAGGCAGGAGGATAGAAAGGTGGAGGTCAGCCTGGACCCAACACCCCATCTCAAAATGAAAGGTACAAGGGCTGGGGCTGTGCCTCCATGGCAGAAACACCACTGTCCCTGCATCCATCCTACAGGTGATAGTGCCCTTTAGCAGTTGGCCAAGCCCCTGGCCAGTACAGGGAACGGGAGAAGAGAGGCTCTGCTTCAGTTGGTTCTCTGGAGGGGAGATTGTGCTGTTACCGCTTTTGGCCAGTGAGGAGTCCTTGCTTCCTCAATGTTGAAGAATAACACCAAAGAAGCACGCCAAAGCAAGGTCAGAGTAGAAATTAGAAGATTATTAAAGGACAGCAGAAAAAACTTCTGGAGTAAGAAGGGGACCCAAGAGGTGGAATCCATGAAGTTGGTTGTCTCCCCTTTTTATAGTTTTGGTGATGGAATGTAGGTTGGAAGGCCCGAAGGGTGGGACACAGGTGGGCCAAATAAGTAATCTGGGCAGGAAGGACTTCATTAACACTTCTTGGGATGGGCTATCTCCAAATCTGTTGGGGCTGTTTCCTGGGCTCCATTAACATTTCTTTGGGGTGGACTTTGGCCTAGGGACCTTCAGGGACTTCATTAACATTCCATGAGTTGTCCAGCATTTCCCGGATCATTCTCAGCATGGCCTCCATTTTAGATTTCACTCCATATTAGACCCGATTTACCGAACTACACTGGCTACCTAATTTTAAATCTGGCTTCAGTGCCATGTCTGGCTCCTGCTCTTCCGAGAGGCTGCTGTGCCCAGGGGTGCAGTGGAGTCTGTAGGCAATACCAACAGCAATCCCCGCACAGCAGCATCACAATGAGTTTCATAGCATTTACTTCTTATTAGGTCTCATAATTCATCTAGAGGTGGTCTAAAGTACAGAGGAGACCCAGTGTGGTGGCCATGCCTCTAATCCCAGTGACTCAGGAGGCTGAGGCAGGAGGAAGGCAAGTTCAAAGCCACCCTGGGTTATTTAGCAAGACCTGTCCCAAGATAAAAATTAAGAAGGGTTCAGGATGTAGCTCAGTGGCAGAGTGCCCTTGAGTTCAAACTCAGTCACACACACACACACAAAGTGATCTGGCGGGCAACTGTCCCTTCTGAGGCCAGGAAGAGGGACATTCAGGGAGGTAATTTCTTCCATAAGCTTGGAGCATTTCTGGGAAAGGAAGGAGGCCTGAGACTTTGTGGGCACACAGTGACCCTTCTGGAGGCCTCAGTGCCTGGGGACTCCAGGTGAGGGAAGGAATGTGTCCATGTGTCCCAAGACCATCCCTAGCTGCTGGGCAGGATGCAGCTCAGGGTGGAGCAAGGGCTGCTGGGGTGGAGGCCCCAAGCCTGGCACAGACTCAGGGTGGTGCAGAGCCCTCTCCTCCCAGTCAGCTGGGACCCTCAGCCTGGGGGAGAGGAGGTCCTAGTGGAACACAGCCTCCTTTGCCATTCACTTCATCTGCCACTCCTTAAATCCCTCCAGACCCTTTTGGCAAACGCTGTGGCTTCCTCAGCTTTGGGGAAGAAAGGTCTCAGGCAGGAAGGTGGAGGCCAGCTGCCACAGCCATAGGGACCCCAGACTAGAAGGGCCGGGTCCTCCAGTGGCCCTCCCCTTGGTGGACTCATTCACCTTTGGCTTTAGTTCTCTTTGGTTTCTCCCCATCTGTTTACTGGTGCGTTACTCAGGGCGAGGGGGACGCCTTGTACCACATTTGCACAGGCCCAGGGTGGAGCAATAGGGGTCCCTCAACATCATTCCCAGGTCATGCCCCTAATCTCTCCCCTTCCTCCCCGATTCTTTCTATCTTTGTTTACTTCTAAAATTCATTTCTTTTCTTGGTACTGGGGATTGAACACCAGGACATTTTTTCCCACTGAGCAATGTCCCCAGGCCTTTGGTTTTTGATTTTGGACTCTGGATCCTGGAGCTCCTGCCCAGCTCCCTGAGTCACCAGCTAAGACCTCAACCTTCAAATCCACCCCCTTCCCTGCCCCACCCCTACCCACCCCACCCCCTTCTGAGTTTCCTGCTAGGGCTCAAGGTCAAAGTCAACACTAGGGGTTTTATGAGGACTGTCAGAAACATTTCCACTTTTTTTTTTTTTTGGTACTGGGGGTTGAACCCAGGGTCACTTAACTACTGACCCACATCCCCAGCCCTTTTTAAAATTGTATTCTGAGACAGGGTCTCACTGAGCTGCTTAGAGCCTCACTAAGGCTCTGAGACAGCTTTGAACTGCGGATCCTCCTGCCTCAGCCTCCTAAGCTTCTGGGATCACAGGCCTGTTCTCTCACTTTGATGAAAGTAACTTTCAAGAAAAGTCACTGTGAGCCAGGCATGGTGGCACACTCGTGCCTGTGATCCCAGGATCAGGAGGTGAGGTGGAAGATCACAAGTCCACAGGAGCCTTGGTGGCTTAGCAAGACCCTGTCTCAACTCAGGGCTGGAGGTGTAACCAGGTAACCTCCTCCACTCCAGCTCTCACAACCAAAACTGTTTGTAGACGTTGCAGAATATCTCCTGGGGGACACACATACTGCTCCAGACTACAAAATCCAGGGTGTCCTGGACCTCTCCAAGCACAAAACAAGCCATGGGTCTCATCTGCTCTATGAGCTTGAGGAATATTGGTACAGACATTGTTGAGGCCAGGGCAGTGGAGCAGGGCTGTAATCCCAGGGCCTCCAGAGCTGAGGAGGAGATGGGGAAGTGCAAGCCAGCTCAGCCATTTAGCAAGGCCCTGAGTGGCTCCCTGAGCACCTGTTGGAAAGTAATAACAATGGCTGGGGCTGGGGCTCACTGGTTAAGGGACTGGGGGGGTTCAATATCTGACACCAAGACATAAATTACCAAAACAAACAAATAAACGTTGAATGAATGACTGAACCCCACACTGCAGGATTAACTTCCTTTGGGCTATTTACTGTATATTCCCCTTTATAATCACTCAGCAGTAAATGGGTCATTTTTTGTTTTTTAAGATTCTGTGATTGAAGCAGGAGCGATCTACCAATGAGTGGAATCCCTAACCCTTAGTGATTGATTGATTGATCAATCAATTTACTTATTTACTCTAGGTAGTGCTGGTTGTTCCAGCAAGGGCTTTGCACATTACTAGCAAGTGGTCTACCATGGAACTACATGCCCAGCATTCTTATTTTTATGTTTTGGTACCAGGGATTGAACTCAGGGGCACTTGGCCACAGCTTTGTATTATGTTTCTTTAGAGAGAGGGTCCTAGTGAGTTGCTTGGTGCCTCTCAGTTGCTGAGACTGGCTTTGAACTTGTCATTCGCCTGCCACAGCCTCCCCAGCTGCTGGGATTACAGGCAGGCACAAGTGTGCCTGGCTCATTTTTACTTTTATTTTATGTGAGACAGAGTCGAGTTACCCAGGCTGGTCTTGAATCTGTGATGCTCTCGCCCATGCCCCCAAGGACCCTGTGATGACTGCCCCAGTATGATGTCAAGCAAATACATTTTGTGGAGCTGGAGATTAAAAACATGTATTTTTAAACCTGTGAAGGGGAGTCTGATCCAGTTAAACTAGAATCCAGAGCCACAGGGTGGGTCAGGAAGGAGGCTCTGGGGAGGGGGTGGGGGAGTGGTCTCCAGTGCTCTTCCCTGTCCTGAGGCACAGGGGCCTCTGGTATATAAGAGCCCAGCAAGGCTCCTGCATGTGGTAGTTGAGAGCTGGTGAGCCTTCCCAGACCTGCTGAGCTCCACGGAGGAGCCGAGCCTCCCTCCCCACGTGCTGGCCCAGTGTTCTGCTGTCCCAGGAGCCACAGCCCCATGCCCAGGTTGGTCTGATTTTTGCCTTTTCTTGTCTTTAGGTCTCTGAAGGATTAGACCAGTGCGTTAAGGCCTGACTGTCTCCTGGGTGAGTAGACCAGCTTTTCTGTGTGAGGTGTCTACCTAAGTCTCCCAGGCTGGCCTGGAGTTGGTCCCCCTGCCTCAGCCTCCAGTGATGGCCACTGGGATCCCAGGCACGTGTGTGCCTCTGGGCGCAGCAAGTAGATGTCCCTGGTTGCTCGGAGACCCCTCACTCAACCTGTAGTTCTCAAACTGTGGGGGCACTTTTTGTGCCATAAAAAAATTGCCGCCAGAGTTTGAGTGTTACCGATTGAGTAACCCCACAGAGGTGCCAGCCAGACTTCCATCTTGACAAACCGTGTTTGGTCCTGGACATGCTGTGCGTTCCAGCAGACCTGCTGTCCAGACCTGGCCTGGGACTCACCCAGCCTGTGGTACTCACACGCGGAAGCACTCTTCTGAGATCAGCATGGAAAGTGCTACCATGTTTGAGTGTCACTGGGGGCGCCACCCAACCCCCTCCAGCCTGTGGCCTCCCAGGATAGCAGGGGCACAGCAGGGCCAGCTCTTTCATTGCACTGGGGGTGGGTTTCCTCTGCAAAGGGAGATGTCTGCTGCAGGATATCAGGAGGTGGGGTGCTAGCGAGCGCTTCCCGGGCATCTGCAGGTCTCCCCAGCTGGTAGGACCTGAGTAGTTGCAGGTCTGGCTAAGTAGAGGTCTCCTCCCAGTGGACACAGGTGGGTGTTGCAAGGCCAACCTACCTCAAGGACCTTGTGGTCACATTTGAGAACTAATGCTCATAGCCTTTTGGTCTTAATTTGATTGGTAAACTAAGCACTGTAATTGTATTTGCAAACTTTTGTTAACTTACTGCTCAACCCCACCTTGTCATTGGTACTGGGGTTTGAGACCTGGAGAAAGGCCCTGAGCCTTGCTCACCTGGTTGCTCAGTCTGGGGATGAGCTTGTGATCCTGCCTCAGCCCCAAGGGCTGCTGTGTCTCCAGGCCTGGGGCAAGCTGAGCTGCTATTGCTACTTTGTATTTAAAGGTAGACTAAATTTAAAACCTGTTGGTACTTTGCATTTCAGTTTGGACTTGTTTGTTGCCACTTTGTATTTTAAGGGTAGATGAATATAAATTTGCAGTCTTTTCCAGGCAGGAGTCCACCCCCAGGGAGGAAGACAGCCTCGAGTTTCACGGAACCAGTTTGGAGTTTAAGGCTCAGACAGGAAGACTTAGAAGGGTGGCACTTGCCTTGGTCTGGACTAGAAAGTGCTTCCCTTCTGAGTGTTGCTGTCTGAGGTGGCCAACGGGAGCCTGTGACTTCTGCACCAATGTCCAGCCCTCAATAAGACTTCATGCCCCCAGAGTAAGCTAATTCTTCCTCCTTTGGTTCCTGCAATTGAACCCAGTGGTGCTAATCCCGGAGCCACATCCCAGCCCTTGGAGAGAGTCTGGTTAAATTGTCCAGACTTGCCTAGAGTCGTCTAGGGATTACAGCCTTGAGCATGCCCACCCTGGCTTCAGCTAATTGTTCACATGAAGACTAGCATATTGAGAAGGCCAAGGGTTGACTATCCTGGTGTCATGGACCCTACTAAGACCCCCACCAAAATAGGACATGCAGGGGTGAAATGGGAATGTGGTTTCCCCTAGATGTGACCCTTAAGTCTACCCTATTTTCAATATGCCAAATTTGTAGTGGTCAGTAGGTTTTGAGTTTCCTGTTCCATTTGGGGAAATGTGCAATCCTAACCCTCAGCTACAGAGGGAATTTTTCTGTTGCCTGGGTTTCCTGTGCCTTGATTTCCCCCTTTCCAAAGGGCCCCCAAGGAATTCTGGGAGTCTTGGGAGCTGCCAGAGGCTTAGCCATTGCTGAGACCTCCTTGGGAAGGTGGCTCCCTGCATTGGACCTGGGCCAAGTAGTTGCCATTGCAGGCAGGAGCTGAACATTGTCTTTAATAAACTGTTTTCTTTGAACTCTTGGTGCTGGTCTTTTGATCCTTTAGCATCACTGGAAGCTTGAACCGGGTTACCCCAGTCAGTTCTGGGCATGAGTTTTCACATCTACCCCCGTGGTCACCATGTCTGCATTCTCTGTAGGGCAAAGGAGCCTTCTTACCATTTGGGCTTTACACCCCCTGTAATTGTTTGCTGCTGGGGTCTGACCCAGAAGGTAACCACTGATCCCCTCCCCCAACCCATGACTTTTACTGACAGGGTTTTAGAAGGTACTTGAGTTGGGTTTGAAACTCAGTGTCGTCAGTGTCCCAAGTGTCCATATTTAAAGACACAAGTTGCATTAAGGCTGGTCATAAATCCCAAGGTAAAAGGTCTTCTATGGCTTCTTGTCCTTGTGGGCTGGGAAATGTCCATCACTGCCCCCCTGAGTGCAGGGCAGAACATAGACATGAGCTTTTATGCTTTTTGGGGGAAGGTGTTCTTCTGGATGTAGGGGTGATCCAGGACCTTGGACAAAGCAGGCAAACCCACTACCACACAGCTGCTTCCCCAGCCCAATACTGTGCACCTTAATCTTTTGAAGTAATTCCATTACCTTCCAGTGACCCTGACTCTGTTTTCTAGTGAACAGGCTAGTCTATGCTCTCTGCTGCTGGGGGGGAGGGGGGGTGTCTGACTGGGCTGCTGCCCTACTCAGCCATATCTCAGCCCTGTGTTTTCCCATGAGGTCTCAGAGGCCCAGGATGGCCTCCAACTGGCCTCTGGGGGCTAGGCAAGCGCTCTAGCCACTGAGCTACACCCCAGAATCCTTTCTCTGCTTTGATTTTTCTCCTTTTCTGCAGTCATGGGGGATGAACCCAGCATCCCTCTGCCATTTAGCCACATCACCAGCCCTTTATTTACTTATCCAGAGGCAAGGTCTAAGTTGCTGAGGCTGACTTTGGCCATCCTCTCTTGGTACAGGATTGGACCCAGGGGCTCTTAACACTGAGTCACATCCCCTGCCCCTTTATTTTATTTTAATTTTTTTTAAAGAGTGGGAGAGAGAGAATTTTTTAATATTTATTTTTTAGTTGTCGGCAGACACGACATCTTTGTATGTGGTGCTGAGCATCAAACCAGGGCCCTACACATGCCAGGCGAGAGGGCTACCGCTTGAGCCACATCCCCAGCCCCTGCCCCTTTATTTTTTACTTGCAGATGGTCTCCCAAGTTCCTTACTTGTTTAGGGCCTTGCTAAGTGGCTGAGACTGGTCTGAACTTGGGGTCCTCCTGCCTCACTCCCCCAACCCCCACCCTGCTGCCCTGACTGCAGACTTCAGCTCCACACCTGGCTTGGCTTGCAACCTCCCATCCCCTGGGCCTCCTGAGACCTGGGGTTAGAGGAGGGCTCCACCCCTGGGCCTCCTCCCTATCTTATGGGCCTCAATAGTTTAATTCTGATAACCCCAGGAAGAAGCAGCTCCTTCCCTCCTTCTACTGAGGCAGGTGTGGAAGGTGCCAAGTGGTTGAATAACTTGGAAAATGTGTCACCTAGTTGCAGCCAGGGCACTTGAACCCAGGCAGAGCAGGGGTCCCCCTGAGCCTTGGTGGCTGGTCTACCCAGGGAGTAGGGCGAGGGCTGCGCCAGCAGGCGGCACAGGAGCGCCTCCTCTCTGAGCTGGGAGCTTGGGAAGACCCTGTCCTGCCCTCCAGAGAGCCAGGGGCCACCGCTCACCAGAGGACTCAGAGCGGGCAGCGCGGGTGTCTGAGGCCCTGGCAGAGCAGCCGCACGCCCGAGTCTCCCAGGGCGTTGTCGGTCAGGTAGAGTTTGGTGAGAGGTGGTGGTTGGCAGGCCAGAAGGTCCCCTGAGGTGCTGAGGAGGCAGAGCAGCTGCACCCCGCGGTTGCCAAGGGCATTCTGGTACAAAGCCAGCTCTGTTAGGTCAGGGCTGGTGCGCAGAGCAGCTGCAAGGTGCTCACTGTAGGCATCTGGCAGCCTGTTCCTCTCAGGTCTACAGGAAGGAGACAGCCAAGGTCTAGCCTTTCTGGTCACTTGACCACTATGTTTGCAGTTTGTATGTCACTTTATAATTTTTTAAACACTTTATCTTATTTTTTTGGAAGTGAGGACTGAATCCAGGGGCATGCTACACACTTAGCCACAGTCCCAGCCCCTTTTAGGTTTTGAGACAGTGTCTTGCTGGTGGTTGAGACTGAACTTGAACTTGAGATTCCCTGCTGGGATTCTAGGTGTGTGTCACCTGCACCCAGCCAACTTTAGTTTAATTTAGCTTCTGAATGAACTGGGTGACCTGCCCAGGTTCCCACAGCAAGTCAGCAGCCAGACAGACTCCAGACCTGGGATCAGGGATGGAAAAGAGATGTCATCTGCAGACACACTCTGTATAACACAAGTCACCCTAATGGGTAAGAATTAAACTTCCCATTTTCCAAGCACAAAAACTGGATCCAATAAGGAGAAAAGTCTTGCCCAAGGTCACACAGCTAGTGAACAGCAGAGCTGGGGTTCCAACCCATGTGTGGCTTGATTCCAAAGCCCAGGCGATTTGGGTGAGTGGGAAGGGGAGGAGATACTGGAGGCTGAACCCAGAACATTTTATCTCTGGAACCAGAGTCCTTTCTATGTTTTTATTTTTCTTTCTTTCTTTCTTTCTTTCTTTCTTTCTTTCTTTCTTTCTTTCTTTCTTTCTTTCTTTCTTTCTTTCTTTCTTTCATCTTTCGTTTTTTGTTACCAGGAAAATTGAACTCAGGACTACTCTACCACTGAGCCACATCCCCAGCCCTATTTTTATTTTATTTAGAGACAGGGTCTCACTGAGTTGCTTAGTGTCTTGAGATTGCGGAGCCTGGCTTTGAACTCATGATCTTCTTGCCTCAGCTTCCCAAACTGCTGGGATTATAAGCACATGCCACCTCACGCAGACTTTTTTGTTTTATTTTGAGATAGGATGTCCCTAAGTTGCAGAAGCTAGCCTTGAACTTGCCATCCTCCTGATTTACCTCCTGAGTCTCTGGGATTGACTACAGCAGTGCTCCACTGCATCCAGCAAAGCCAGGCTATTAACAACCACCCCTACTGTCCCCATCCAGGTTGGGCATCCCCAATCTGGAATCCAAAAAGCTCTACAATACAAAACTCAGGAGTGCCAACATGATGCCCTAACTGGCAACTTCCACAGCTGACATCCTGGGAGCAGTCTCAGGCAAGTGCCTTTGTACTAGTGTAGCCCCAGCAGAATGGCAGGCAGCAAGAGCGCAAACTGCAGGGGTGGGGAGAGGTGTGGGGCACAAGGAACACTTCCTCACTGCTGTGGACTGTAAATTAGCATCCCACCATGGAAATCAGTATGCAGGCTCCTCAAAAGAAGAGCATGCAACCATGTCTGACCCAGCTGTGCCACTCCTGGGTATTTATCCTGAAGAATTGAAATCTTCATGCCACAGCGATGCGTGCACACCCATGTTTATAATGCACAACTCCCAACAGCCAACCATGGAACCAGCCTGGTGTCCATCAGAGGGAGAATGGAGAAAGAAACTGTGGCATGGATGCACAATGGAGTCTTATACAGCAATAAAGAAGAAAGAAATTGTGGCTTTTGCAGGAAAATGGATGGAACTAGGGAACATTATGGTAGGAAAATAAGGCAAACTCAGAAAGTCAAGGGTCACATGTTTTCCGTCATGTGGAAGCTGTGGAGGGAAATGGAAAAGAAAGTGAGGTGGTTTGGCATCAGATCTGCCATTTGTAGGCTGGGCGCCATTTAATTCAGGGAATCCCAGGATGGGTTCAGGAGCCCTGTTATCGGGAGATCCTGAGGTAATGCTGCTTGGCCTCCTGCAAGAATTCGGGCCTGCTCAAGGGTGGACCCCCCCCCAGCCCATGAAGTGGCCCTCAGCTGCTTGTGAAAGTCCTCTTGGGCTACACAGCTGCACTGTGAGTGCCTCAGGCTGATGCTGTCCTCAGAGGGACAACCCTGTTAGTGAGCTCTGGGCTCTGACCATGAATCTCCAGTGGGACTCTGGTGTGTGGGGTGGTCCATGGACATTGTGAGTGTCCTTAAAGTGGGGATCTCATGAAAATAAAGGGAGGTCAGTAGAACAAAAGGAGCAGGGAGGGAAAAGAGGGAGGGCCGAGGGAGTGCAGGGGGTGGTATTGGCCAGGTCACTTTGTCACCCTGTGTGCCTGTACAAACACGTCACAATAAACGTCATCACCCTCAACTACAACGCTCCAATAAAAAATACGGAAAAAACATTCCAGGGGCTTCCTGAGAGTGACCCTGAGCTTTACTGAGAGGCTTCTGATGGTGAGAAAGTACAGTGCAGGGCTGGGCTCAGTCAGGGGTGAGGAAGGCCAACCTGACCCACGTGAGGCCCTGGGCTCCATCACCAGCACTGAGCAACCAAGAAAAAAGTGGGGGGAATCTTCTGGATACGTCTATAAAGTGCAGGTGAAGCACAGGAGAAGTATGTGCTTAGACTTGGACCCCACCTTGGAGCTACCTCATTACATATTTGCAAGTATTCTAGAGTCTTAAAAAATGTGAAATTTGAAAGGCTGGGATTGTGGTGCAGTGTTAGGGCTCTTGCCTAACAAGGGCAGGACCCGGGTTAGATCCTCAGCACCACATAAAATATTTATTTATTTTTTTTAGTTTTCAGTGGACACAACATCTTTGTTTGTATGTGGTGTTGAGGATCGAACCCGGGCCGCACGCATGCCAGGCGAGGGTGATACCGCTTGAGCCACATCCCCAGCCCCTCAGCACCACATAAAAATAAAGGCATTGTGTTGTGTTCATCTACACCTAAAAAAAGTAAATATTAAAAAAATATGAAATGCTTGTGTCCCAAGCATTTTGGTTATGGACATTCCACCTGCAGTGTAATGTAAAGTCCTGGGTTTGCAACCCTGGAAAGAAAAGAAAGAAAGAAAAAAACCATGATGCACATTTATGTCCTTTCTTACAAATGAGGGGTCTAGTTCCAACCGCAGTGCCAGGAGGGAGGCAGAGTCTGGTTGCTGAAAATGAGCCCCAAGCTCAGAGGCTGTCGGCACACCAACCCTCACCTGCAGCCAGGGGTGGTTCCTCCTGCCTCCTGCTAACCCTCCCTCCTCAACTTGTCTAAAGCTGTCTCCAGCTCACCCCCACTGAGGTAGTTCAAGGCTTCACCCAGTCTTCAGGGCTGCCTGGGAGGGTGGAGACTGTACCCACACTGGTTCTCACCCAGTGACTGACAGGGGACCCTGGTTCTCATCCAGTGATGGACAGGGGACCCTTGGTTCATATCCAGTGACTGACAAGGGAACTTTTTTTCTCATCCAGTGACTGACAGGGGACCCTCGTTCATATCCAGTGACTGACAGGGACCCCTGGTTCTCATCCAGTAACTGACAGGGGACACTGGTTCTCATCCAATGACTGACAGAGCCCACTGCTTCTCATCCAGTGACTGACAGTGGACCCCTAGTTCTCATCCAGTGACTTACAGGGACCCCTGGTTCCCATCTAGTGACTTAGAGGGGACGCCTTGTTCTCATTCAGTGACTGACAGGTGACCCCTGGTTCTAATCCAATGACTGACAGTGGACCACTGGTTCTCATCCAGTAACTGACAGGGACCCTGGTTCTCATTCAGTCACTGACAGGGGACTCTAGTTCTCTTCCAGTGACTGAAAAGGGATCCCTGGTTCTCATCCAGTGACTCACAGGGGACGCATGGTACTCATCTAGTGACTGACAGGGACCCCTAATTCTCATGCAGTGACTCTCAGGGGACCCTGGTTAATATCCAGTGACTGACAGTGGACCCCTGTTTCTCATCCAGTGACTGACAGGAGATACCTAGTTCTCATGCAGTGACTTCCAGAGGACCCATGTTCTCATCGTGTGACAGACAGGAGACTTCTGGTTCTCCTCCAGTGACTGAAAGTGGAGCCCTGGTTCTCATGCAATGACTTACAGGGGACACTCGTTCTCATCCAGTGACTGACAGAGGACCACTTGTTCTCATCCAGTGACTGACAGGGGACCCCTGGTTCTCATCCAGTGACTGGCATATGACTCTGGTTCTTATACAGTGACTTACAGGGGAACCCTTTTTCTTATCCAGTGACTGACATGGGACCCAGGTTCATATTCAGGGACTGAAAGCAGACCCTGGTTCATATCCAGTGACTGACAGGGGACGCTGATTCTCACAGAGAAACAGACTGGGGACACTGGTTCTCATCCTGTGACTGACAGTGACCCCTGGTTCTCATCCAGTCACTTACAGGGGACCATGGTTCTCATTTAATGATGAAAAAGGACCCCTGGTTCCCATCCAGTGACTGAAAGGAGACCCCTAGATCTCATCCAGTGACTGACATGGGACCCCGTGTTCTCATCAGTGACTGATAGGGGACCCCTGGTTCTCATCCAGTAACTGACAGGGGAACCCTTGTTCTCATCCAGTGACTTAGAGGGGACCCCTTGGTCTCAACCAGTGATTGACAGGGACCCTGGTTCATAACCAGTGACTGACTGGGGAACTTGGTTCTCATCCAGTGACTGACAGGGGATCCTTTGTTCTCATCCAGTGACTGACGTGGACCCTTGTTCATATCCAGTGACTGAGAGTCGACCCCTGGTTCTCATCCAAGGACTGACAAGAGAACACAGGTTCTCATCCAGTGACTGACAGGGGACCCCTTCTTCTCATCCAGTAACTGAAAAGGGACCCTGATTCTCATCCAGTGATTGACAAGGGACCCTTGGTTCTCATCCAGTGACTGACATGGACCCTGGTTCTCATCCAGTGACTGACAGGGGAAAACCGGTTCTCATCCAGTGACTGACAAGAACACCTGGTTCGCATCCAGTGACTGACCCGGGACCCTGGTTCTGATCCAGTGACTGAGAGGGAACCCCTGGTTCTCATCCAGTGAATGACAGGGGAACCCCTCATTCTCATCCAGTGATTATAGTGGACTGCTTGTTCTCATCCAGTGACTGACAGGGGACCTCTAGTTCTCACTTAGTGACTGACAGGGGACCCTGGTTCTTATCCAGTGACTCAGAGGGACCCCTTGTTCTCATCACAGGGGGCACGGGGTTACCACCAGTGACTGACAGGGGACCCCTGGACTTCACCAGTGACTGACAGGGGACCCATGGTTCTCAGCCAGTTACTGACAGTGGACCCCTGGTTCTCATACAGTGACTTACAGAAGACCCCTGTTTCTAATCCAGTAACTGACATGGGACCCCTGGTTCTCATACAATGATGTAAGGGACCCTGGTTCTCATTCAGTGACTTACAGGGGACCCTGTGTTCTCATCCAATGAGTAACAGGTGAACCCTGGTCCCCATCCAGTGACTGAAAGGGACCCCTGGTTCTCATCCAGTGACTTACATGGGACACCTAGTTCTCATCAAATGACTGACAGGGGACCCAGGCTCATAGCCAGTGACTGAGAGAGAACCCCTGGTTCTCATCCAGTGACTGTCAGGGACCCTGGTTCTCATCCAATTACTGATATGGGACCCCTGGTTCTCATCCAGTGACTGACAGGGGACACCTGGTTCTCATTTACTAACTTACAGGGGACACTTCTTCATACCCAGTGACTGACAGGGGATCCCTGGTTCTCATACAGTGACTGACAGGGGACACTGGTTCTCATCCAGTGACTGACAGGGACTCCTGGTTCTCATCCAGTTACTGAAAGGGGACAAAAGTTCTCATCCAGTGACTGACAGGGTCCCATGGTTTCCATACAGTGACTGACAGGGGACCACTTTTTCTCATCCAGTGACTGACATGGACCCCTGGCCTATACCCAGTGACTGACAGGGGACTCCTGGTTCTCATACCGTGAAAGACAGGGGATCCTGGTTCATATCAGTGACTGACAGAAGACCCTGGTTAATATCCAGTGACCTAAAGGGGACCCCTGGTTCTCATCCAGTAACTGTCAGGGTACACTGGTTCTCATACAGTGACTGACAGGGACGCCTGGTTCTAATCCAGTTACTGACAGAGGACAACTGGTTCTCATCCAGTGACTGACAGAGGACAACTGGTTCTCATCCAGTGACTGACAGGGGACCACTTGTTCTCATCCAGTAACTGACAGGGGATCCTGGTTCATATCCAGTGACTGACAGGGGACCATGGTTCTAATCCAGTGACTCACAGGAGACCCCTGGTTCTCATCCAGTAAGTGAGAGGGTACCCCTTTTTCTCATCCAGTGACTGACAGGGGACAACTGGTGCTCATCCAGTGACTGACAGGGACACCTGGTTTCCATCCAGTGACTGACAGGGGACGCCTGGTTCTTATACAGTGACTGAGAGTGGACCTCTTGTTCTCATCCAATGACTGAGAAAGTAACCCTGGTTCTCATCCAGTGACTGACAGGGGACACTGGTTCTCATCCAGTGACAGAGAGGTTACTCCTGGTTCAAATCCAGCGACTAACAGGGAACCCATGGTTCTCATCCAGTAATTGACAGGGGACACTTGTTCTTATCCAGTGACTGACAGGGACCCCTGTTTCTCATTTAGTGAATGACAGAGAACTACTGTTTCTCATCCAATGACTGACAGGGGACCCTGTTTCATATCAGGTGATTGACAGTGGTCCCCTGGTTCTCATCCAGTTACAGACAGGGGACCCTGGTTCTCATCCATTGACTGACAGGGGACCCCTTGTACTCATCAGTGACTGACAGGGGACCCCTCGTTCTCATCCAGTGACTTACAGGGTAACCCTGGTTCTCATCCAGTGACTGAGAGGGACCCTGGTTTTAATCCAGTGTCTGACAGGGGACCTGTGGTTCTCATACAGTTAATGACAGGGACACTGCTTCTCATACAGGGACTGACTGGAGACCCCTGGTTCTCATGCAGTGACTGACAGGGGACCCTGGTTCTCATCCAGTGAATAATAGGAACCCCTGATTCTCATCCAGTGACTGATAGGAGACCCCTGGCTCTCATGCAGTGACTCACAGGGGACCCTTGGTTCTCATCTAGTGACTCACAGGGACCCCTGGTTCTCATCCAGTGACTCTCAGTGGACTCTGGTTCATATCCAGTGACTGACAGGGGACCCCTGATTCTCATTCAGTAACTGGCAGGGGACTCTGTTTCTCATCCAGTGACGGTCAGGGGACCCCTGGATCTCATCATGTGACAGACAGGGGAGTTCTGGTTCTCATTCAGTGACTGATAGGAGATCCCTGTTTCTCATTCCATGACTGACAGGGGACCTTTGGTTCTCACCCAGTGACAGACAGGGGAACCTGGTTCTCATCCAGTAAGTGACAGGGGACCCTGGGTTTTTATCCAGTGACTCACAGGGACACTGAAAATCATTCATTGATTGACAGAGGACTCTTGTTCATATCCAGTGAGTGACAGGGACCCTGGTTCTATTCCAGGGACTGACAGGAGACAGCTGGTTCCCATCCAGTGACTGACAGGGGACCCTTCTTCTCATCCAGTGACTGACAGAGTAACCCTGGTTCCCATCCAGTGACTGACAAGGGACCCCGTTCTCATCCAGTGACTGAGAGGAGACACGTGGTTCTAATAGAGTGACTGAGAGGGGACCCCTGGTTTTCATCTAGTGACTGACAGGGACTCCTGATTTTCATCCAGTGACTGACAGCGGACCCAGTTTTATATCCAGAGACTGACAGGGGAACCCTGGATCTCATCCAGTAACTTACAAGAAACACTGGCTCTCACCCTGTGACTGACAGTGGACACCTGGTTCTCATCCAGTGACCTACAGTGGACCCCTGGTTCTCAGACAGTGACTGAGAGTGTACCCCTGTTTCTCATTCAGTGACTGACAGGGGACACCTGGTTCCACCCAATGACTGACAGTGAACCCTTGGTTCTCATCCAGTGACTGACAGGGGACACATGGATCTCATCCAGTGACTGACAGGGATCCTGGTTCTCATCCAGGGACTGACAGGATATCACTGGATCTCATCCTGTGACTTACAGGGGACCCTGGTTTTCATCCAGTGACTGACTCTGGACCTTGGTTGTCATTCAGTGACTGACAGGGGACCTCTGGTTGTCATCCATTGACTGAGAGGGGGACCGCTGGTTCTCATCCAGTGACTGACAGGGAACTTGGTTTTCCTTCTAGGATTGACAGGAACCCCTGGATCTCATCCAGGTAGTGAATGACAGGGTACCCTGGTTTTCATCCAATGACTGACAGAGGATCCCTGGTTCTCATCCAATGACTGACAGGAGATCCTGGTTCTCATCCAGTTAGTGACAGGGAAACCATGGTTCTCATCCAGTTACTGACAGAAGAATCCTGGTTCTTATTTAGTGACTGACAGGGGACCTTGGTTGTCATCCAATGACTGAAAGGGAAACCCTGGTTCTCATCCATTGACTGACAGGGGAACCAGGTTCTCATCCAGTGAATGATAGGAGACCCCTGGTTCTCATCCAGTGACTGATAGGGGACCCTGGTTCTCATCCAGTGAATGACAGGGGACCCTGGTTCATATCAGGTCACTGACAGTGGACCTTTGGTTATTATCCAGTTACTGACAGGGGACCCTGGTTCTTATCAAGTGGAGGACAGGGGACTCTTGGTTCTCATCCAGTGACTGAGCAGGGACCTTGGTTCTTACCCAATGATTGACAGGGGTCCTTGGTTCATATCAAGTGACTATAAGGGACACTATTTTCTCATCCATTGACTGACAGGGGATCCTGGTTCATATCCAGTGACTGGCAGGGACCCCTGGTTCTCATCCAGTAATGGACAGGAGACACTGGTTCTCATCCAGTGACTGACAGAGGACCACTTGCTCTCATCCAGTGACTGAGAGGGGAGCCCTGGTTCTCATCCAGTAACTCATATGGGACCCTGGTTCTTATACAGTGACTTACAGGAGAACTCTTTTTCTTATCCAGTTACTTAAAACAGACCCCTGGTTGTCATCCAGTGACTGACAAGGACACTGGTTTTCATCCTGTGACTGACAGGGGACACTGGTTCTCAACCAGTGACTGACAGGGGAAACCTGGTCCTCATTCAGTTAATCACAGGGACCCCTGGTTCTCATCCAGTAACTGATCAGCGACCCATGATTCACATCAAATGACTGACAGGGGACCATGGTTCATATACAGTCACTGACAAGAGACCACTGGTTCTCATCCAGTGACTGACAGGGGACTCCTGATTTTAATCCAGTGAGTGACAGGGTACCCTGGTTCATATTCAGTGACTGAAAGGAGACCCTGGTTCATATACAGTGACTGACAGGGGACCCCTGTTTGTCACAGACAAACTGGGGACACTGGTTCTCATCCAGTGTCTGACGGGGACCCCAGGTTCTCATCCAGTGACTTACAGGGAATCCTGGTTCTCATCCTGTGACTGACAGTGACCCCTGGTTCTCATCCAGTCACTTACAGGGTACCCTGGTTCTCATTTAATGACTGACAAGGACCCCTGGTTCCCATCCAGTGACTGACAGGGACCCCTGGTTCTCATCCAGTGACTGACAGGGGACCCCTTGTTCTCATCAGTGACTGAGAGGGGATCCCTGGTTCTCATCCAATGACTTACAGGGGAAACCTTATATTCATCCAGTGACTTACAGGGGACCACTGGTTCTCATCCAGTGACTGACAGGTGCTGGCACAGCCAAGCTGAGAGCCACAGCCAAAGGGGCCCCAGCAAACTTCCAGCTGCCAGCAAACTTCCAGCTGCTGGCTGATGATTGGCTCACAGCGGCCCCAGCAACATCTAGCTGATTGGCTCCTCGGCCCCAGCAACATCTAGCTGATTGGCTCCTCTGCGGTGATGCTCATTGGGCTGTTTCCCTGCCCTTTCAGACCACGGAGCTGCTCATTGGGGGACTTTTTTGGCTCCGCCCACGTGACCCAGCCAATCGGCCTCAAGAGCAGGAGGATTGGGGGAGGTGGAGAGAAGCTGGTGTGGGAGAGAGAGGCTTGTGGAAAGCCGGTGGTGGCAGTTGAGGCTCTGAGGGTTTTTCCTGAGAGGCTGTTTTGTTTGGCGTGTGTGGTTCTAAAAATAAAGTTAGTTTCTTTTGACAAGTGGCTCCTGATTGTGCCCAGCCAGACTGCGGCATTTGGTGGCTCCCACGGGGAGCGACTGAGGGTAAGTGTAACTGCTCGCCCCTGAGGGCAGGGCGAGAGGATGGGTAGCCATTTTAAGATTCCTCTTTTATTTTTCTTCACTTTTGTTTTAAGTTGCCTGTCCCTGGAGATGAGTGAGACGGAAGAAAAACCGCTCACATCTGAGGAAAAACTATTTACGTCTGAGGAAAAACTATTTACGTCTGAGGAACAGATAGGGAGAAAGGACGGATGCACATGTCAGGAGGATAGAAAGGCTATAATGACTTTTTTTTTTTTTTTTTTAATATTTATTTATTTATTTTAGTTTTTTGGCGGACACAACATCTTTGTTTGTATGTGGTGCTGAGGATCGAACCCGGGCCGCAGGCACACCAGGCGAGCACGCTACCGCTTGAGCCACATCCCCAGCCCCTATAATGACTTTTTGTTGTTCCCTTTTTATTTCATTCTGTCTCGGTTTTGTTTGGCATCATCTTGTTGGGTTGTATTATAGTAGAAATATGGGATCAGAAATTAGTAAAAAACAAACTGAAAGAGTGTTAAGTAAATTGTTAGAGGAAGGAGGCATCCCAGTAAAATCAAGAGCAGTCAGGGCATACGTTGATACAATACAAAAACGTAGCCCATGGCTTTTTAAGGAGGAGTTGTTAAATATATCACAATGGAACCATCATGGTGAAGATTTAAAAAGAATAGAAAAGAAAAGCCCAGGGACTCTGCCAGTTGGCACATTGCCATTGTGGACGTTCATATCTTCTTTGCTTAGTCCAAAGCCTTCAGTTCAGACAATGGTAGAGGAAGGAGAAGACATAATGATTCAAGTAAAAGAGAAGGTCTCTCAAGTTAGTCAGACAGAGGAAAAGATTCAAGTAAAAGAGAAGGCCTCTCAAGCTAGTCAGACAGAGAAAGAAAGTGTAAAACAGAAAAAGCCATCAGGGGGAAAGTTACAACAGGAGACTGCTACTAACACCTTTCTATCAGCAGAGGGTGTAAGTGTCCAACCAACAGCACCACCTCTACAGGAGACTGCTACTAACACCTTTCTATCACCAGAGGGCGTAAGTGTCCAACCAACAGCGCCACCTCCATATGCTGGGAGGCCCCCAACCCCCGCAGTTGATAGTTGGGATCCTGAGACAAGATCTCAAATATTAACATGCCCTGTATTTGAGGCAGGAGGGCAGCGATTTTACCAAGTTTTAAATTTCAAAACAGCGAAGCAGCTAAAAGAGGCTGTAACAACCTATGGTCCTCAAGCACCCTTCACTGTAAGCATGGTCGAATCCATTAACAACTTGAACATGACGCCAGCAGATTGGGCTAATATGTGTAAAGCTGTGCTAAATGGAGGACAATACCTGTTATGGAGGGTTGCCAATGAGGAATTTTGCAAGGAGACAGCTAGGCGAAATGCAGCAGCTGGTTATCCTCAGAGAAATCTAGATATGTTGTTAGGAAAGGGACCTTATGAGGATCAGCAGCAACAAATTGCATATGATCCTGGCGTATACGCACAAATTGCTGCAGATGCAATTAAGGCATGGAAGACTTTACAAGGACATGGAGGTTTACAAGGTCAATTATCTAAGGTAATACAAGGAGCTAATGAACCTTATGCTGAATTTGTAGATAGGCTTATTCAAATAGCTACCAGAGTTTTTGGGAATACAGAACAAGCAATGCCATTACTAAAACACCTGGCTTATGAGCAAGCGAATCATTGGTGCAGAGATATCATTAGACCATGGAAACATGAAGATTTAAACACATATATTAAATTATGTAGAGACATTAATGAACAAGAGCAAGTCGTGGCAGCTGCAGTAAAACAGGCTTTAGATGCCAGGCCAAGAACATGCTACAATTGTGAACAAACAGGACATTTTAAAAGGAATTGCCCCATTGGAGGAGGGTTTAACAAAACTAGGTATCAAAGGAGTAGAATACCAGGTATTTGCCCACGATGCCATAGAGGGAGACATTGGGCTAATGAATGCCGTTCTCAAACCACCATAGAGGGTACTCCATTATCAAAAAACGAACAAGGACCAGGTGTTTATCCACGATATCGTGGAGAAAGGCATCGGGCTCCATTGCCAAAAAATGGACAGGGGGGCCCAATGCTCCGGGGCCCAAAACCACAAATATACAGAGCACTGGAGGAACCCAGCAACCCCATCAGGGTAGTGCCCAGGACACATTGTCCATCAGATCCCTCATCAGACAAACCAGAGGGAGCGCAGGGTTGGACATCTGCGCCTCCGCCAGAGCAGTACTAACTCCAGAGATGGGAGTTCAAATCATTCCCACAGGGGTGAAAGGACCTCTTCCCAAAGGAACAGTAGGCTTATTATTGGGACGCAGCTCTTCTACTCTAAAAGGACTTATGATAAGTCCTGGGGTAATTGATCCCGATTATGAAGGTGAAATAAAAATTATAGCCAGTTCTCCAAAGGGTATATCGGTAATTTCACCAGGAGATAGAATAGCACAGTTACTAATAATACCCAGCCTACATGATAAATTTTCCAGTCATACTGTAGAAAGAGGTTCCAAGGGATCAGGCTCCACAGGTGTAGATTGGGCTATGCTTTCTTTAAATTTAGATTCTCGCCCCATGCTAAAACTAAATATTCAAGGACATGAATTTAATGGGCTACTGGATACAGGTGCAGACCTTAGCATCATCTCTCGTCAAGAATGGCCAAAACATTGGCCATTACAACAAGCCACTCAAACGCTTCGAGGCCTAGGAGTGGCAACTAATCCCCATGGAAGTGATACGGTATTAGATTGGAAGGATCCTGAAGGATGTGAAGGAACTATACAGCCATATGTATTGGATCATCTTCCCGTAAATTTATGGGGACGAGATGTCCTAGATCAATTAGGTTTGACATTAACAAATAACATCAACCAAAATGCACCCACTATTATGACTAGACAAGGTTTTAGGAAAGGAAAAAGATTAGAAAAACAAGAACAAGGTATAGCAGCACCAATACAAATAGATCAAGGAACAGACAGACATGGGTTGGATTTTCAGAAAGGGCCACTGAGACAATAAAAATTACTTGGAAATCAGAAAGACCAGTATGGGTTCCTCAGTGGCCCCTGACTAAAGAAAAGATACAAGCAGCCCATGACCTGGTCAAACAACAATTAGCGGAAGGACATATACAACCTTCTGTATCGCCCCATAATACTCCCATTTTTGTCATCAAAAAGAAATCTGGTAAATGGAGATTATTGCAAGATTTAAGAGCCATTAATAATGAGATGGTTATTATGGGACCTGCTCAATCAGGGATTCCTCAGTTGTCTGCTTTGCCAAAAACCTGGTATGTTTTAGTTATAGATATTAAAGATTGTTTTTTTTTCAATTCCAATTCATCCTGAGGATAGTCCACGTTTTGCTTTTACTATCCCTGCACTGAATCATGAAGGTCCTGATCAGAGATATGAATGGAAAGTACTCCCTCAAGGGATGGCTAACAGCCCAACTATGTGTCAAATTTATGTTAACAAAGTAATCCAGCCACTTAGAAATCAAAATCCTGAACTACAAATATTTCACTATATGGATGATGTATTATTAGCACACAAAGATAAAAACACATTGCTAGAATGTTATGCCACACTTACAAACTTATTAAAAAATTATAATCTAGAGATAGCAATAGATAAAGTACAATTAAATTTTCCAATTAATTATTTAGGAGTTCTATTATCCTCAACCATGGTCCGTCCACCCAAAATTCAAATACGAGTAGATCAACTCAAATCATTTAATGACTTTCAAAAGTTATTAGGAGACATAAATTGGATAAGGCCTTATTTAGGTATACCAACAGGAGAGTTGGGACCTTTATTTGATATCCTAAAAGGTCCATCAGATCCAAATTCACCCCGAATGTTAACGCCTGAAGCAAGAAAGGCATTAAAAATCATTGAAACATATATGGAAAATATGCATTTGGATAGAATTGATATAAGTTTGCCTTTATTATTTATTGTACTACCAACAAAAAATATTCCTACAGGAGTATTTTGGCAAGAAGGTCCATTATTATGGATACATTTATCTTATTCTCCTAACACTATTCTTACTAGGTATCCTGAGGCTGTAGGACAATTAATACTCAAAGGAATAAAAGCAGCAAAGGGAGTGTTTGGAATTTCTCCCAATAAAATTATTACTCCATATACTATGGATCAAATTGATGAGTTAGCTAATGAGTTAAATACTTGGGCAATAATCATGTGCAAATCTAATGTTTCATTTGATAACCACTTACCATCTAATCCTTTATTGTCTTTTTGGTCATTGCATCCTGTAATTTTTCCAAAAATGACAAGAAAAACACCTATCATGAATGCTCCAAATATATTCACTGATGGGTCAAATAATGGTACAGCAGCAGTAGTTACCCCTGATCAAACTTTTACATTTTTAGTACCCAAACAATCAGCTCAAAAGGTAGAGCTTAATGCAGTTTTACAAGCTTTTGTGATGTTTAAAGATTCTGTATTTAATTTATTTTCTGATAGTCAGTATGTAGTTAATGCTATAGTATCTCTTGAAGATGCTGGTAGGATTTCCCCTTCTTCTACTGTTTTCTCTTTGCTTTCCACTATACAAAGTCTAATCTGGGACAGAAAAGATCCATTCTTTAGAGGACATATCAGGGCACATACAGGATTGCCTGGAGCCCTTAGTTTGGGCAATGATTTAGCAGATAAAACTACACATGACATACATATTTTCTCTACACTAGAAGAAGCTATAAATTTTCATAAAAAGTTCCATGTCAATGCTAATACTTTACAAAAGCGTTTTAAAATAACTAAGGAACAAGCTAGACAAATAATAAAACAATGTCAAAATTGTGTGACCTTTTTACCACAAGTTAATCTTGGAGTCAATCCTAGAGGATTGATACCTAACCATATTTGGCAGATGGACGTCACACACTTGCCAGAATTTGGAAAATTAAAATATTTGCATGTTACAGTTGATACTTCTTCTGGATTTTTGATGGGCTCCCTTCATGCCGGAGAAAAAACTAAAGATGTTATAGCTCATTGCTTACAAAATTTTGCCACTGTGGGTGTTCCAAAACAGTTAAAAACAGATAATGCCCCTGGTTATACTTCTACCTCTTTTAAACAATTTTGCTCAACATTTGGCATTACTCATATAACAGGAATCCCATACAATCCACAGGGACAAGGCATAGTTGAAAGAGCTCATCAAACTATTAAAATGTACTTATTAAAGCAAAAAGAAGGAATTGGGAAGGGGTATATATTCCCCAAAGATAAACTTAAAATAACCCTTTTTACTCTAAACTTTTAAAATTTGGATTTAAAAAGCCAAAGGGGCCCCAGCAAACTTCCAGCTGCCAGCAAACTTCCAGCTGCTGGCTGATGATTGGCTCACAGCGGCCCCAGCAACATCTAGCTGATTGGCTCCTCGGCCCCAGCAACATCTAGCTGATTGGCTCCTCTGCGGTGATGCTCATTGGGCTGTTTCCCTGCCCTTTCAGACCACGGAGCTGCTCATTGGGGGACTTTTTTGGCTCCGCCCATGTGACCCAGCCAATCGGCCTCAAGAGCAGGAGGATTGGGGGAGGTGGAGAGAAGCTGGTGTGGGAGAGAGAGGCTTGTGGAAAGCCGGTGGTGGCAGTTGAGGCTCTGAGGGTTTTTCCTGAGAGGCTGTTTTGTTTGGCGTGTGTGGTTCTAAAAATAAAGTTAGTTTCTTTTGACAAGTGGCTCCTGATTGTGCCCAGCCAGACTGCGGCAGACAGGGACCGTGGATCTCATCCAATGACTGACAGGTGACCCATGATTCTCAGCCAGTGACTCAGAGTGACACAGGTTCTCATCCATGGATGGACAGGAGACTCCTGGATCTCATTTAGTGACTTAGAGAAGACCCCTGGTTCTCATTCAATTTTTGACAGGGGACCCCTGGTTCTCATCCAGTGACTGACAGGGACCCCTGGTTTTCTTCCAGAAGCTGACAGGGGAGCCCTGGTTCTTTTCCAGGGACTGACAGGGACCCCTGCTTCTCATCCAATAACTGACAGGTGACCCTCTTTCTCATACAGTGACTGACAGGGGACACTGGTTTATATCCAGTGACTAACAGGGGACCCCTTGTTCTCACACAGTGACTGACAGGGGATCCTGGTTCATATTCAGTGGCTGACAGTGGACTCCTTGTTCTCACCCAGTGACAGACAGCAGACCCCTGGTTCTTATCCAGTGACTGAAAAGGGACCCCTGTTTCTCATCCAGTGACTGACAGGGGACCCCTGGTTCTCATCCAGTGACTGACAGGGAACCTGGTTTTCATTCAGGGACTGACAGGAGACCCCTGATCTCATCCAGTCAGTGAATGACAGGGGACCCTGGTTCTCATCCAGTGACTGAGAGGGGACACCTGGTTCTCATCCAGTGGCTGACTTGGACCCTGGTTCTCATCTGAGGACTGAGAGGGGATCCCTGGTTCTCATCCAATGACTTACAGGGGAAACCTTATATTCATCCAGTGACTGACAGGAGACCCCCTGGTACTCATCCAGTGACTAGCAGGAGACCCCTGCTTCTCCTACAGTGACATCAGGGGTACCTGGTTATCACCAGTGACTGACAGGGGACCCTGGGGTCTCATCCAGTGACTGAGAGGACCCCAGGTTCTCATCCAGTGACTGACAGGGGACCCCTGGTTCTCATCCAATGACTGAAAGGGACCCTGGTTCTCATCCAGTGACTGACAGGGAACCCCTGGTTCTCATCCAATGACTGACAGGGACCCTGGTTTATATCTAGTCATGAGAGGGAACCCCAGTTTCTAATCCATTGACTGAGAAAACCCTGGTTCTCAACAATGACTGACAGGGGACCCCTGGTTCAAATCCAGTGTCTGACAGGGGACTCGTGGTTCCCATTTAGTGACTGACAGAAACCCCTGCTTCTCATTTAGTGACTGACAGAGGACCCCTGGTTCTTATTCAGTGACTGACAAGGATTCCTGTTTCCCATCCAGTGAGTGACAGGGGACCCCTTTTTCTAATCCAGTGATTGACAAGGGACCCTGGTTCATAACCAGTGACTGACTGGGGACCCCATGTTCTCATCCAGTAACTGAGAGGGTACCCCTTGTTCTCATCCAGTGACTGAAAGGGGACACCTGGTTCTCATCCAGTGACTGTCAGGGGATCCCTGGTTTTCATCCAGTGACTGATAGGGACCCTGGTTTTCATCCAGGTACTGAAAGGAGACCCCTGGTACTTATCCAGTGACTTACAGGAGACCCCTGGTTCTCATTCAGTGACTTACAGGGACCCCTGGATTTCATCAAATTACTGACAGTTGACCCCTAGTTCTCATCCTGTGACTGACAGGGACCATGATTGTCATCCAGTGACTGACAGACGACCCTCGTTCATATCCGGTGACTAAGAGAGGACCCTGGTTCTCATCCAGGGACTGACACAAGACTGCAGGTTCTCATCCAGAGACTGAGAGGGGACCCTGGTTCTCATCCAGTCACTGACAGTGGACCCCTTGTTCTCATCCAGTAACTGACTGTGACTCCTGGTTCTCATACAGTGACTGACATGAAACCCATGGTTCTCATCCAGTGACTGACAGTGGTTCCCTGGTTCTCATCCAGTACTGACAGGGGCTGGCTCCCTTGCCTGTGGGTTAGAGGAAGAGCTGGATGCTCCTTTGCTGCTGCTTTCCCTCCGTTCTTCTCTTTCCTTTGCAGATGGAGCCCAGGGCCTCGCTCATGCCAGGCAGGTGCTCCACACTGAGTCAGGCCCAGACTGAATCTACGGTCATATCCTCTTTCCCAAAACCCTCTCCCAATTAACTATTCAGTCCAAAACAAAGTCCTCCCTTTCTACCCCTGAACTGCAGATGGAACCCAGGGACACTTAACTACTGAGCGATACCTGGCTATTTTGTTTGTTTGTTTGTTTGTTATTGTTTTTTGAGAGAGGGTCTCACTAAGTTGCTGAGGCTGGCCTCCAACTTACCATCTTCCTGCCTTAGCCTCTTGGGTAGCTGGGATTACACAGAACAAAGTCTTACCTCACTCACCCCTTCCTCAGCACCTCCCACCTTGATGGCCAGCTCCTGTGCCCCCCCATCACTGCTGTCCCATCATCCTGCTGGATTTTCCTCACAGCAGTGACCTCTCTGAAACTCTTCATCTTTGAGAAACTTGTTGCTCTGTTTGCCTACTTCTTTTTGTCTTTTCTTTCTCTCTCTCTCTGGTTTTTTTTTTTTTTTTTTGTATCTGGGATTGAACTCAGGGGCACTTGACCAGTGAACCACATCCCCAGCCCTATTTTGTATTTTATTTAGAGACAGGGTCTCACTGTGTTGCTCAGCACCTTGCTGTTGCTGAGGCTGGCTTTGAACTCACCATCCCCTGCCTCAGCCTAAAGAGCAGCTGCAATCACAGGCATTCACCACCGCACCCTGCTCTCTTCTTGTGATATATACTGGGTATTGAACCCAAGGCCTTGCACGTGGTAGGCAAGTGCTCTACCACTCAGCTACACTCCCAGCCCTTTGTACTATTGTTATTATTATTATTAGTGCTTGGGAATGAACTCATGGCCTTGTGCATGTGAGACAAGCACTTTACCAACTGGACTATATCCCCAGCCTTCTGTATTATTTTGAGAAAGGCTCTAAATTTTCCAGGGTGGTCTTGAACTTGCAATTCTCCTTCCTCAGTCTCCCAAGTCCGTGTGATCACAAGTTAACACCCTATATCTGGCAGTATTCATTGATTGAATGTTCTTGTTGACATAACCCAATTTAGTCCCAGTGTGTGAGGGTCAAGAGCAGGTTCTCAGCTCTGGCACTACTGGCATTTGGGGGCCAGATGAATTTGTTAGAGCCGCCTGAGCAGGCTAAGACCCATTACATGTGGGGATAGAACAGATTCATATAATTGTGCTACAGCCAATGGAAGGTGTCATTTTTGCTGTGACTGATTCCTAGTGGAAGCCAAGGACAGAGGTCACAGGCTGTCTATGGGTTCATATGTCACAAAGACCAACCCTCACCAATGAGGTGAGAATGAATGGCACCTGCCTGAGCGTGCCCTCTGGGTCCCTAGGGCTGGGTTCATGGAGATGCTCATTCAATGTTGAGTAAATGGACTAAATGAGTGCAGGAGTGGGTGAGTGGAAACTGAGTGAGTGGATCTGTGGACATTTACTCTATGACCTCACTAATGCCTCATGCTACCATGTGTAGGGACTTTGCATTTTGACTGTTATACACTGAGAAGTAGATCTATTCTGATATCACTTTCTCAGTGTCCCATGATCAACATAGTGTGAGTCAGGTCCAGGCTAAGCCCCTCTAAAGCTGGTGGTGGTGGTCACACTCGGTTCTTAGCTGGGAGTGCACTTTATGATCACCAAGGACATTTGCAAAGACATATGACATATGAAATGAAATATTATATTCTTGTATATAACTATAGGCATAGTTGTGAGCATGTAGATACACCACCTGGGCTCTTCCTTGGCCTCCTGAAGCAGTGTTGGTGGGGCAGGGATTGAGAGATGCCAGGCAACAAGTGCTTGTGTCCTTCCTTCCTTCCTTCCTTCCTTCCTCCCTTTTCTTTTCTATTTATTTATTTTTTTCTGTACAGGGGATTGAACCCAGGAGTGGATAACATTGAGCCACATCCCCAGCCCTTTTTTATATTTAGTTTAGATAATAAGGCCTCGATAAGTTGCTTAGGGCCTCACTAAGTTGCTGAAGCTGGCTTTGAACTTGGTATTCTCCTGCCTCAGCCTCCCACTTGGCGACAATCACAGGTGTGCACCCCCGATTACAGGTGTGCTCCACTGGGCCTGGCAAATGCCTGTTTTCAAAAGGCTGCCTGAGAGATTCTGCTCTGAAACACTTCTCTACATTTAAACTATAAAGCGAAACAAAAGGCAGGAAATAAAATGTTTCTATTCCATAGACTAGAATTCCCGTTTTGTCATTCCAGAAGAGACTGGTTTCTGTTGAGGGAACACATCCAAAGGCCACCTGTGGGGGTCCTCTCTGTGGGAGGGCTGGGTGTGCTGAGGGTGCTTGTTTGCAGATGGAGCTAAATCAGGTGGGATACAAAATACATCTTTGAAGTCACTTGGGGAAGGACAGAAGGAATGAGAAAAAAACAAAAACAACACCAACAAACCAACCTCAGATGCCTGGAGGAAGCCTTTGGTGGGTTTCTGGAGGGACTAGTGCATAGAGTATGAAGGGCGGGCCATCTCCCACCCCAGCTGGACCCACCATCAGTGAGGTCTGCGCTCACTAATGGGGTGTGGAAATGGACTAGCTTTTACCCGGGATGTCACAAAATGCCCAGGTCTTGGGAGGCGCTGGCTGAGACCAGGGTTGGCCCATGGCCGTCACATCCCGGGTTTCCATACCACCTTGCTGACACCTGGGGAGCTCAGCGCTGCCCCCACCATTGCCTCCCCAGCAGCAGCATCAGCAGCTCTCAGCCAGCCTGCCCGAAGAGGGAAGACATCCTTCCTAAGGTACCGAGGGGGCACAGAGGCTCAGTAAGGGACCTGCACAGCAGAGGTGGGAGAGGACGCACGGACCTCCACCTGGGTCTGTCTGGCGCCAGAGACCACGCTGGTGCTTGTACACCCACCCACCAGGCCATGCTCCCACCCAGGAGAGGGGCAAGCTGAGCCAGTGACATCTTCCCAGCAGACCTCACACAGCACACCAAAGCCATCAGCTGTCCAGGGCTCCACATCCCAAGGCACAGTCACACATCATGGGGGCCTGAGCTTGTGAAACTTCCTCTCCTGTGAGCTGTGTCTTCACTCCCTGACCCTGGCAGGACAGCATCATTTCTGTACCATTTGCTCAGTGTCCACAAAGGGGCCACACCTTGCAGCCATCCAAATCAGGAAACTCAACAGGGCATCGCCCTCTGCTCCTGCAGTCACAGCTGCCCTCCCCTGCAGTCAGGACAAGGTGGCTGGGGAAAACCTGAGGATTCTGAATCTCTGTCACTGTAACTAACAATGGTCCCCTTTATGTGTTGAATAGAATCCTTTCTGCTCTCCCACTGCAACTTATTTTAAAAATGAACATGCTTCTTTCTCTTCTCTCCCTGCTTCTCCCTAATGTGTCCCCTCCCCAATCTCAGAGGAAACAGGAGTACCACTCTTCCCCATCGGAGGCAGAGGTACCTGTCCCTGTGCACACATCACCATAGGAATGAAGTCATCCAGACCTTGGGCATGATATCTCAGAAATTACTTTCTCCCAAATTAGCAAGTGAATTACAACTCCAAATGAGAGCAGGTGGAATGGAGCCTTTGAATTGCCTCTTTAAAAGCCCCCTGAACCGCTGATGGGCAGAATCCTAGCCTTTGGGACAGGAGGCCTCTATGTTTCTCCTTTGCTAGCAAAGCAATAAATTTCTTTTTCCTTGTTTCTCAAAATTGTGAGAGATTAGAGAGGAGCAGGGTGAAGAAGAGAATGAAACAGGTCCAAATTATTATTATTTTTTTAAAGAGAGAGAGAGATAGAATTTTAATATTTATTTATTTTTTTTTAGTTTTCGGCGGACACAACATCTTTCTTTGTATGTGGTGCTGAGGATTGAACCCGGGTCCACACGAATGCCAGGCAAGCCCGCTACCGCTTGAGCCACATCCCCAGCCCGGTCCAAATTATTTAAAAAATAAGTCACAGTGGCAGAGCATCAAGGGCTATATTCAAAGAATAAAGTAGACCAGCACCCACGACCTCCTTGCCACACGACCTCCTTGGGTTTTCTGGGCTGTGGGCAGCACTCTATCCTGCTGAACGCTTCCTCCATTCTTGACATACTCTTTCCTTGGTTCTGTGCACCCTTCTCCTAGGTCACTTACCCTTTCCCCTGCTGGCTCGTCCAAGGCTGGCCACCTATGCCATGCTGGAATTTCTAGGCTCTGTCCCTGTCCTGCGTTGCTCTCCCCCTCTGTGCTCTCTGGTTGTGACAGCTTTGCCTCCCATCACCCAGCTTCCTCTCCCCAGTCCTGACCTTTTATGGCACTCTAGACCTGCATGGCAAAGCCTGCTGTCTGCCAGTGAGATGTTCCTAAACCTCCGTCTCCAGGTGACTTAAATATCCTCAGGACATTGTTCCCAGCTGAGCTGTGCTCTGTACCTGAGGTCCCAGCTACCCGGGCGACTGAGGCAGGGGGTCTTTTGATCATAGGTGTTGGCAGGATCACAATTCACAATTCATCACCAGCCTGAGCAACTTGGTGAGAAAGGCTCAGGAAAAGAATAATAAAAGGGTGGGGTTGAGCAGTAAGTTAACAATAGTTTATGAATCCAATCTAAGAGTAAAGGCTTAGATCAGCATTAGTTCCCAAATCAATATGACCATAAAGTCTTTGAGATGGGATCTCCCTGGGTCTCCCAGGCTGGCCTTGGTGTGTGCCACCACCCATGGCCACTGGGAGCACTTCACAGGAGGCTTCCACTTCATAGCCAGATCTGCAGGTGCTCAGGTCCTGCCAGGTGGGGAGACCTGCTCACTACCACCATGTGACATCCTGCAACACAGTGACCTTTCCCTTTTCAGAGGAAACCTCCTGCATTGCAGCTGGGAGCTTGTACTGTGGTGCAGCTGCTTGAACAGAGGCACCACCAGCATTGGGCTCATGTGTCCGCACCCCAGGCCACACTCAACCATCCTCTTAGTACTTCCCATGCAGGTTTTTTCTCCTTCTTGGCCACCATAACACGGGTAGCAATGTCCACCAGGCCCTTGAGTCCTGTGCTGCCTCACCTTAGCCTAGGGCAACACAGTCAAGGGTCCATGGATACATCTGGAACCAAGAGCCAAACACTCTCTCCAGGTTGCCGGGTGTTGTGGTCAGAGCTGCACAGAGCTGACAGTCTATTCTGTTCAAGGTTCTAGGGTCCAAAGGAAGCTCCCACATGGAAGGCCAGGGCCAGCAGCAGCAGGACTGGCTCAGGGGTGCCCCTCTGTTGTTCAAAGGGGAAAGTGCTTCTGTTTTGAGTGTCGCCCTGGGACAAACACAGCCTTGGAAGAGTTTTGTTTGGACTCAGGTCTTGCTAAGCTGCTGAGGCTGCCCTGGAACTCCCTGTGCTCGGCCTCAGCCTCCGGGCTAGGATTAGAGGGGAGCGCCCACTCCCACTGAGGGGCTGACAGGCCACGTGACGACGTCTCATCTTCCACTTCATCCAGGTTTTCATTCTTGCTACTCAAAGCTACATGACCAGAAATGTTTCCTAGAACATTGCTTTAAAGGTCTTAGCACTGGGCTGGGGATGTGGCTCAAGCGGTAGCGCGCTCTCCTGGCATGCGTGCGGCCCGGGTTCGATCCTCAGCACCACATACCAACAAAGATGTTGTGTCCGCCGAGAACTAAAGAATAAATATAGAAAAAAAAAAAAACATTTAAAGGTCTTAATTTGCTTTTTCTAGAATGTCAAGTTTCCCACATATAACATAGGACCCTTCTGTGCCCTGGCTCTGGTAAATGGGGTACTTTCTATAACATATGCTAAGTCTCCTATTTTTTATAGAAAAGGATACGTTCCTAGCTGTCATGGCACCTGGCTCCAGGACCTTCTTTCTGCTCTAGTCAGCCCCTGAATCCAATGTGCTCTGGAAATCCCAATAAAGGTGCTTCTCCCTGCTCACCTGGTGTTGGGTTCTGTTGTTGCAGGGCTGGGGCTGCACACCTACACCAAGCCCTTGAGTATGACAGACACAAGGCAAGACTTCTGCCATGGAGCCTGCTCCCCTCAGCATGACCTGCCTCTTAGCTCTGTAGCCCACCATCCCTGAATCTGGGAGAAGGAAATCTCTTCCCTCCAAACAACCTGCAGCCATGACCTGAAGAGCAGGGCTGCCTGCCTCTGGCCAGCTCCTGTTCCAGTCCCCCCTCCCCTGGACAGGACCCCTGAGGGCTCCCTGCTCTTTCATGTTCTGTTAATCCTCCTCCCAGGGGTACCAGAGTGGAGCCCACAGGAGCCAGCAAGGGATGTCCTGCAGACCTGGTGAACACCAAGGTCCAGGCCTTACATGTCACTCACTCCATGGTAAGGTCACAGGAGACATCACCTACATCATTTCCCAACACCTTCTGCAGCCCAGAAGGGGGTCCTAGTTTGAGGTCCAGCAGCAGGTGTGGTGCACAGCATCTCCTCCTAATGAAACAAAGCCTCATCGCCCATGCACACCTAGGATTTTTTCCCCACAACTTTCCTTTGGATTGGGGTGGGGAGTACTGTTATGCTCGAATTCGGGACCCCCAAAGACCACCAGAGATCCAAGATCGATGTAAGCAGCAAAGAGGTGTTTATTGCGAGCTAGCTGGTTCTTCCACGCACACACACAGCAACGGGTGATGCTGAGAGGCCCCGAGCCCAGGGTTTGCAGCAGTTTTATACATTCTTTGGAGAGGGCAGGGACTTCACATACATCATAGCATCCCTTAGCAAATCATCACACACCGCGGGAAAATCAAATAACAACTCTAAAACATGATTAGCACATTCACTGGCGGGAACAAGTTGGGTAGGGGTGATTGGTCAGTACAAAAGGGGTATTCGTTTGAACTGATTGGTTTGAGCCAAGAGGGGTGTACGTGCTGAACTACATGGTTTCCCAACTTGTTATCAACCACCATAAACCACTGGCATCCCAGGTATTTCCCTGTCTCATGCTGATTGGTGGCTGCTAGGGGGCTGCTATGGATCCCCACCTAGCCTGACTGAGTCAGGGACACCTGGCGCAGCAGATCTCTCCTGTTATTTGTAGATAAACAACTCAGCAGGGTGGGAATGTGCTTAGGAGTGCTCTGTGGGTCTTTCCAAGGACTAAGGTCATGTCCCTTCCTTGGACAGGCTTTGCTCTGAGGTAGAGGCTGGTATTTCAGTACCTATAGAATTGCTTAGTGAGGTCAGGTGTGGTGGCACACACCTGTAATCCCAGTCACTTGGGAGACAGAGGCAGGAGAATTGCAAGTTCAAAGCCAGCCTCAACAATTTAGCAAGGTGCTAAGCAACTCAGTGTTAGGTCAGTGGTGGCGACTTAGAACAAAGCAGCCAAGGGGAAAGGAACATCAATCAGGTGCCAGCAGAAACGCCTGTCAATCAGCGAGATCTCCTGACTAATGCCTGTCAATCAACAGGAACCCCTGGCCAATCCTGGAGTTCAGCCAACTGCCCTGACCAACTCCAATGGGACAAGGGACCCTAAAAACACCTTTTCCTGTCCCAAGCCCTTCCCTTCCTGCTGTGAGCCCCATAAAATCCAGTCTGGTCGAGCTCTCACATGGTTTCTCCTCAGACCCTTCTCCTGTCCACTCTGTGGGTCTGATCGAGTTCCGTCCAGGAGTGATATCTCAATAAAGCCTTGTTCAGCCGCCTTTTTAAATCTGCCTCCTTTGGTTGCTGCCTGCCTCACCTGATCTGACCCTCAGTGAGACCCAATTTCTAATAAAATACAAAATAGGGTGGGGGTATGTCTCAGTGGTGAAGTGCTTCTGAGTTCAATCCCTGGTCAACCCCAGCCCCCCCAAAAAAGAACTGGTAAGTGAAACATTTGGGGGACAGAATTGGAGGCAGCCAGTCCCTTTCATGGTGGATGGGGGAGCATGGGTGGTGCACAGTGGCTTAGCAACACATGGGGTTGGGTTTCATTTAACTGGGAGAACACTCAAGGTGGGGAACAAGGCCATTCCAGATGGTAAATGGGCACAGCAGCACCCCCCTGTGGGTAGTGTCCACCTGACTGGGATCACACTCAGGCCTTGCACAGGCTAGGCAACTGCCCTCCCCTGGGCCACACCCCTGCTCCTGGCTCTCTTGCTGTCTTCAACCTGCACCCTGGGGTGAGTGTGTTTGCAGGATTGTGCACCTTTGCCCTGTGCTGTCCCTCTCCAGCTCTCCAGCAGGGTCACAGCGGACTCCAGCAGCAGGCCACCCTTCCTGCCTGCTCTGATTTAGCATTGCATGTTTGCTGTCCCCTGCAGAATGTCATCCCCAGGGAATGGTTGAGCTCCACAGTGAAGCAGGCCACCAGGAGAGGGCCCAAGATCTCCTGGGAACAAGGGACTTGGGCAGCCATGAAGTAGAACACCCCATTTCCCTGACAGGAAAACAGGTGACAGCCCTGAGCAGTGAAGGGTGCAATCCTGGCTGGGACAGCAGGGACAGTGGGAGGGGAACCTGGGGCAGGGGGAGCTGTGGCCTCTCTGGAGGCAGTTTGGGGTTGAGCTGAATCAAGGGGGGTTGAGCCAGGTACTTGCCCCGCCCCTACTTTCCCTGGTGTCCCTCTCAGCTGTCCAATTTGATGTCCAAGGCCTGTGCCCAGGACAGCCGGCTGGTTCCCCAGCTCTATTGCTCTTAGCAAGGTACTCAGGTTTGGGGGAGTCCTGGAGTTTGCAGGATACCTAAGAATCTGGAAACCCTGACAGCCCAGACTTTGTAGACCTGGCCACGTCCCTAGCTCCTGCACTGGGAACCTGGTGAGGTGCCACACACCTGAAATCCCAGTGCTTCAGAGACTGAGAACAGAGGAGGGCAAGTTCAAGGCCAGTGTCAGCAACTTAGCAAGACCCTGTCTCTAAATAAAAAGAGCTGTATGTGGGTGACAGTGGTGGAGCAGAGCCTGGTATGGGGGAGGCCCTGGGTTCTGTCTGCACATTGGGACCCAGGCTGCCAACGGGAACAGGTGCTCAGCCAGGGGGCTGTCTGTGGCAGTGCTGCCAGGGAGAGCGATGACTCAGTGGTGCCCTCTGATGTTCAAGTTTGAAATCACAGTGGATAATTGTGGGAGACCATGCTTACATGTGACTGAGTCAACTCCCTGGCTGGGTGCTGAGGCACTTAGTCACAGAAATGTGACAGAGCTTTCCCCACTCTTCTTGGGTGTGAGGGTGGCTGTCTCGTGCATGGTGTGTCTTGCTACAGCCGCATGGTTGAAGCTATGCCCACCTGTTCCTTTGTAATATGACCCCTTGCCCTGTTAGGATAGAATCTTCCATGGAAGTGACTTATGTGTGTCCCTTTCTCTTACTGTACCCTTGGGTGTGGCCTACCCAGGTGTCAGTCAACCTGCTGACAGTGGACATCATGAAGATAGACTCAGCCCCTGAGACCTGACCCCTTGCCTCATTTGAATAGCTTCTCCTCAATAAAAGGGGTCAGCGCGTGATCTCGCTCTCTCTCTTCCTGTAGACCATTAAGGTTCCTTTTTTGTGGCTGGTGCTGGGGATAGAACCCAGGGCCCTGTGCAGGCCAGACAAGCACCCTACCAACTGAGCTATATCCCAGACCCTGAAACTTTTATTCCTACACTGATAACTGGAATTTTGGAAACCAGGGTCACATGGTGCTGAACTTATTTATTTCCTGTTCATCCCCTTCAGGATATTAAGATTCTGAAAAGTGAATTTCCACAGTTCATTTTCTTACCTTTTTTTTTTTTTAAAGAAAAAAGATTTTTTTAGTTGCAGTTGGACACAGTACCTTTATTTTATTGATTTATATGTGGTACTGAGAATCGAACCTAAGGATTCCCACATGCTAAGGAAGCATCTACTGCTGAGCCACAACCCCAGACCCTTTCTTTTCTTTTCTTTTCTTTTTAGTGCTTGAGATCCAACTGGGGTCTCTAGCACTGGGCTCCACCTCTAGTTCTTTTTCTTTCTGGGACTACTGGGGGTGAAGTCAGGAACCACCCAGGCCTGTTTTATATTTGATTCAGAGACAGGGTCTCACTGAGTTACTTAGGGCCTCCCTTTTGCTGGGGCTGGCTCCTCCTGCCTCTGTCTCCTGGGCCCCTGGGATTACAGGCATTCATCACAGCACCACTCTCTAGTCCTTCTTCATTTAATTTTTGGTACTGGAGATCAAACTCAGGGACACTTTACTGTTATTGAAAGCTCTGTCCTTGTCCCGGATGCCAATTCAATTAGGAGGATATGTATTTGGAAAAAAGGAAAAAGTTGATTGCTTTGCTAGCAAAAGAGAAGCCCAGGGGCTGGGGATGTGGCTCAGTTGGTGGAGTGCTCACCTCCCATGCACAAGGCCCTGGGTTCTGTCCAGAGCACCACAAAACTAATAAATAATGTTTTGTCCATCTACAGCTCAAAAAATATTAGAGAGAGAAAAGCACAGGGGCCTGGTATGGTGGAACACACCTATAATCCCAGCAGTTTGGGAGGCTGAGACAGGAGAATCCCAAGTTCAAAGCCAGCCTCAGCAACTGAGAGGCACTAAGCAACTCAGTGAGACCCTCTCCTTAAAATAAAATACAAAATACAGCTAAAGATGTGGCTCCATGGTTGAGTACCCCTGAGTTCAATCCCCAGTACCTAAAAAAAGAAAGAGAAAGAGAGAGAAGCACAGGACTCCTGTCTCAGAGGCTGTGGTTCTACCCATGAGCAGGAAAGGTGGCTTGGAAGGAGGGGACTGGAAGTCTACCTCCCTGGGTTCTCTGTTGGAGGGTAATTCACTTGTTAACTTGGGAGGCAGTCCCTTCTGGCCTCTTCTGGTACCATCCCCTAAACCTGGATGACTTCATTCCTATGGTGGGTGTGCACTCAAGGACAGATAAATCCTGTAAATCTGCCTAAAAGGGGGAAGACAGGGAGTGCTGTTTCCCCTGAGATTAGGGAGAGGGGAGATTAGGGAGGAGCTGGAAGAGAGGAAGACGAAAAAAAAATGTCCATTTTTAAAAATAGGTGACAGTAGCAGAGCAGCAAGAGCTCCCTTCAGAGCATAAAGTGGGCACTGTTGCAGGAGGACTGCATGTTTGTGGGAAATTTAGCAAGACCTTGTCTCAAAATATTGAAAACTAGAACATTACCTAGGAAGAAATAGCATGATACAGACTTGTTCCTTGCTGGGTGCAGAGGTGAGCAGCTCTACTCCCAGCAGCTGGGAGGCCCAGGCAGGATTGCAAGTTTGAAACAAGCCTCAGCAACTGAGCCAGGCCCTAAGCTGTTTAGGGAGACCTGCTTCAAAACACAGAGGGCTGGGGATGTGGCTTAGAGGTTAAGTGCTGCTGGGTCCAATCTGTGGTGTCAAAATCCTCTCCTTGACTCTTTTTTTCTTTTTGGTACTAGGGGTTGAATCCAGGGTGTTTACCCTTAGATATTTCTACTACACTAGCTCCTTCTCCAGCACTGACCTAATCTTAATCTTACTCAGGGAACCTTCTCTGCTAAGCCTCAACCTGGCTGCCATCTTGTCTTTGACCCACCCAGCCAGGTCTTACCAAAGAATCCTGTCCAGTTATATCCCTGATCTTGCTATCTAATCACTTCTGATGCCTGGCCAAGTTCCCCATCCCCCATTGGGATGTAGAAAGACTTGACCAAGAATCCTGCTGGGTCAGTTGAAGCAAGATCCCTGCACCCTTGATGCCTCCTGTCCTTCATTTCTACCCCTGAAGCCTCCCTGTTCTTTGATGACAAATCCCATTTTGCCTTCTCTTCTTTGGACTTGGATTCTGTCTGTCCCCCTGTTAGGATAGTCTTGACACCCACTGCAGGGTGTTGAGTGAAGTCCTAACAAGCTGTGGACAGGGATGTAGCAAGGGGGAAGACTGCACCCCTAGCATGTGGAGGCCCAGGATTACATCCAGCATTGCCAAGAAAGTCACCCTCACCCTGGGCAGGACCAGATAGTGGAAGCTGTAGGGTGTTTTGTTTTTATTTTTGGTACCTGGGAATGAACCCAGGGTGCTGAATGACTGAACCACATTCCAAGCCCTGTTTTTACTATTATATTTAGGGACTCACTGAATTGCTTAGAGCCTCACAAAGTTGCTGAGGCTGCTCCTGCCTCAGCCTCCGCAGCCACTGGGATTACACACATGGGCTGTAGTGCCTCCTAAATGCTGTAAGTCTTGCAGGTCACATGTCCTTGTCGGGATCACTCAACTCTGCACTGGAGGAAAGGGACCATGGAGAACAGGAAAAGCAATGAATGTGGCTGTGAGCTACCCACAGGCCTTGAATTTCATGGGTCAGAAACTGTTATTCTATTGTTTCTTTTTCTTTCTTTCTTTTTTTGTCAATAGACCTTTATATTATTCATTTATATGTGGTGCTAAGAATAGAACCCAGTGCCTGACACATGCTAGGCCAGTGGTCCGCCACTGAGCCACAACCCCAGACCCCCCAAAATGTTGTTCTTTACAATTTTTCCTTCAACACATTCAAAGGCCGATTTCAGGGCCCACACCTCGATTCTCACATACTCAGGAGGCTGAGGCAGGAGGATCCCAAGTTGGATGCCAGCCACTTCAATGTACTGAGACCCCATTCAAAATGAAAATAATAAAGGTCTTGGGACATAGCTCAGTGGCAGAGCACCACCTGGATACAATTTCCAGTTCCAAAGACACAGACAAAATTCTCAGCTCAAGGGCAGTTCCATACCCAGCCCTGACTGACAGCCCAGCTTTCCACATGCCCACAGGAGAGGGAGGGTGGTGATCTCACATGGATGCACAGAATCTGGCCTGCTCTGCAGGAGGTTCTCAATGCCCATTGGATGCCCTTCAGTTAAAGAGCAGAAGGAGGGGCTGGGGATGTGGCTCAATTGGGTAGCGTGCTCCCCTGGCATGCGTGTGGCACCACATACAAACAAAGATGTTGTGTCCTCTGAAAATAAATAAATATTTTAAAAAAAATAAAATAAAGAGCAGAAGGAGGTCTCTTCTGCTATGACCCTCTGGACTGTCTCTGGCAGCAAGGGGACCAAGCATCTTGTGGACTCAGGTGTGTTGGTGGATGGGGATTAGCAAGGAGGGGCCTTCTGTTGTTTCCCCCAGGTGGGTCTGAGGAAGCTTGGGATCTGGCTGAGTCTCTGCAGATTTGCCCTGTCCCCAAGCAGGTGCCATTCCAAGCCTGGGTCTTCTGTGGACACCAAGGACAGGCTGTTTCTGTGGGTTTAAACAGCTTTCTGAAATGGTCCTGTTACTTTTCCTTCTGCCATGCTTCAAAATGACCTTGTGTGAGGTTGGTGTTGTTAGACTATTTATGTCCCAAGGAAAACAAGTGTCCTGCCCAGAGCACCAGACCACCTTCTACTAGTGTTGAGCACTGAGGTCCACCTGGGACTAGGTCCCTTCTGGTCTTTTCTTTGTTTTGTAGGGGGACTGAACACAGGGGGGGCTTTCTCACTGAGCCACAAACCCAGCCCCTTTTATATTTTGAGACAGGATCACCCTAAGTAGTTGAGGCTCTTGCTAATTTGGGAAGACAGTGATGATAAATTCCAACATTTTGGTTGTGGCTCAGTGGTACAGCGCTCACCTGTTGTGCATGAGGCATTGGGTTCAATCCTCAGCACCACATATAAATAAAATAAAGATATTGTGTCCTCCTAAATTAAAAAATTATTATTAAAAAAAATGTAGAGCTGAGCCCAGTAGTGCATACCTGTAAGACCTGTTGCTGAGGAGGCTGAGGCAGGAAGATCAGGCGTTCAAAGCTAGTTTCAACTCTTTAGCAAGGCCCTTAGCAACTTAGCAAGACCCTGTCTCTAAACAAAGAATAAAAAGAGGGCTAGGGATGTGGCTCAAGTGGTAGTGCGCTCACCTGGCATTGCTTTTCTTGGTACTGGGGATTGAACACCAGGACATTTTTTCCCACTGAGCAATGTCCCCAGGCCTTTGGTTTTTGATTTTGGACTCCGGATCCTGGAGCTCCTGCCCAGCTCCCTGAGTCACCAGCTAAGACCTCAACCTTCAAATCTACCCCCTCCCCTGCCCCACCCCTACCCACCCCACCCCCTTCTGAGTTTCCTGCTAGGGCTCAAGGTCAGAGTCAACACTAGGGGTTTTATGAGGACTGTCAGAAACATTTCCACTTTTTTTTTTTTTTTGATACTGGGGGTTGAACCCAGGGTCACTTAACTACTGACCCACATCCCCAGCCCTTTTTAAAATTGTATTCTGAGACAGGGTCTCACTGAGCTGCTTAGAGCCTCACTAAGGCTCTGAGACAGCTTTGAACTGCGGATCCTCCTGCCTCAGCCTCCTAAGCTTCTGGGATCACAGGCCTGTTCTCTCACTTTGATGAAAGTAACTTTCAAGAAAAGTCACTGTGAGCCAGGCATGGTGGCACACTCGTGCCTGTGATCCCAGGATCAGGAGGTGAGGTGGAAGATCACAAGTCCACAGGAGCCTTGGTGGCTTAGCAAGACCCTGTCTCAACTCAGGGCTGGAGGTGTAACCAGGTAACCTCCTCCACTCCAGCTCTCACAACCAAAACTGTTTGTAGACTTTGCAGAATATCTCCTGGGGGACACACATACTGCTCCAGACTACAAAATCCAGGGTGTCCTGGACCTCTCCAAGCACAAAACAAGCCACGGGTCTGATCTGCTCCATGAGCTTGAGGAATATTGCTACAGACATTGTTGAGGCCAGGGCAGTGGAGCAGGGCTGTAATCCCAGGGCCTCCAGAGCTGAGGAGGAGATGGGGAAGTGCAAGCCAGCTCAGCCATTTAGCAAGGCCCTGAGTGGCTCCCTGAGCGTCTGTTGGAAAGTAATAACAAGGGCTGGGGCTGTGGCTCACTGGTTAAAATAAAGGTTGAATGAATGACTGAACCCCACACTGCAGGATTAACTTCCTTTGGACTATTCACTGTATATTTCTCTTTATTTATAATCACTCAGCAGTAAATGGGTCATTTTTTGTTTTTTAAGTTTCTGTGATTGAAGCAGGAGTGATCTACCACTGAGTGGAATCCCTAGCCCTTAGTGATTGATTGATTGATCAATCAATTTTCTTATTTACTTTAGGTAGTGCTGGTTGATCCATTCAGGGCGTTGCACCTTACTAACAAGTGTTCTACCATGGAACTATATGCCCAGCATTCTTATTTTTATGTTTTGGTACCTGGGATTGAACTCAGGGGCACTTGGCCACCGAACCACGTCCCCAGCTCTTTTTTATGTTTTCTTTAGAGAGAGGGTCCCAGTGAGTTGCTTGGTGCCTCTCACTTGCTGAGACTGGCTTTGAACTTGTCATTCTCCTGTCACAGCCTCCCCAGCTGCTGAGATTACTGACGGGCACAAGTGTGCCCGGCTCATTTTTATTTTTATTTTATTTGAGACAGAGTCGAGTTACCCAGACTGGTTATGAATTTGTGATCCTCTTGCCCACGCCCCCAAGGACCCTGTGATGACTGCCCCAATATGCTGTCAAGCAAATATATTTTGTGGAGCTGGAGATTAAAAACATGTATTTTTAAACCTGTGAAGGGGAGTCTGATCCAGTTAAACTAGAATCCAGAGCCACAGGGTGGGTCAGGAAGGAGGCTCTGGGGAGGGGGTGGGGGAGTGGTCTCCAGTGCTCTTCCCTGTCCTGAGGCACAGGGGCCTCTGGTATATAAGAGCCCAGCAAGGCTCCTGCATGTGGTAGTTGAGAGCTGGTGAGCCTTCCCAGGTCTGCTGATCTCCATGGAGGAGCCGAGCCTCCCTCCCCACGTGCTGGCCCAGTGTTCTGCTGTCCCAGGAGCCACAGCCCCATGCCCAGGTTGGTCTGATTTTGCCTTTTCTTGTCTTTAGGTCTCTGAAGGATTAGACCAGTGCGTTAAGGCCTGACTGTCTCCTGGGTGAGTAGACCAGCTTTTCTGTGTGAGGTGTCTACCTAAGTCTCCCAGGCTGGCCTGGAGTTGGTCCCCCTGCCTCAGCCTCCAGAGATGGCCACTGGGATCCCAGGCACGTGTGTGCCTCTGGGAGCAGCAAGTAGATGTCCCTGGTTGCTCGGAGACCCCTCACTCAACCTGTAGTTCTCAAACTGTGGGGGCACTTCTTGTGCCACAAAAAAAATTGCCGCCAGAGTTTGAGTGCTACCAATTGAGCAACCCCGCAGAGGAGCCGGTCAGACTTCCATCTTGGCAAACCGTGTTTGGTCCTGGACATGCTGTGCGTTCCAGCAGACCTGCTGTCCAGGCCTGGCCTGGGACTCACCCAGCCTGTGGTACTCACACGCGGAAGCACTCTTCTGAGACCAGCATGGAAAGTGCTACCATGTTTGAGTGTCACTGGGGGCGCCACCCAACCCCCTCCAGCCTGTGGCCTCCCAGGATAGCAGGGGCACAGCAGGGCCAGCTCTTTCATTGCACTGGGGTTGGGTTTCCTCTGCAAAAGGAGATGTCTGCTGCATGATATCAGGTGGTGGGGGTGCTAGTGAGCGCTTCCGGGGCATCTGCAGGTCTCCCCAGCTGGTAGGACCTGAGCAGTTGCGGGTCTGGCCAAGTGGAAGCCTCCTCAGTGGACACAGGTGGGTGATGCAAGGCCAACCTACCTCAAGGACCTTGTGGTCACATTTAAGAACTAATGCTCATAGTCTTTTGGTCTTAATTTGATTTGTAAACTAAGCACTGTAATTGTATTTGCAAACTTTTGTTAACTTACCGCTCAACCCCACCTTGTCATTGGTATTGGGGTTTGAGACCTGGAGAAAGGCCCTGAGCTTTGCTCACCACGTTGCTCATGCTGGGGATCAACTTGTGATCCTGCCTCAGCCCCCAGGGCTGCTGTGACTCCAGGCCTGGGGCAGGCTGAGCTGCTATTGCTACTTTGTATTTAAAGGTAGACTAAATTTAAAACTTGTTGGTACTTTGCATTTCTGTTTGGACTTGTTTGTTTCCACTTTGTATTTTAAGGGTAGATGAATATAAATTTGCAGTCTTTTCCAGGCAGGAGTCCACCCCCAGGGAGCAAGACAGCCTCAAGTTTCATGGAACCAGTTTGCTGGAGTTGAAGACTCAGACAGGAAGACTTAGAAGGGTGGCACTTGCCTTGGTCTGGACTGGAAAGTGCTTCCCTTCTGAGTGTTGCTGTCTGAGGTGGCCTCTGGGAGCCTGTGACTTCTGCACCAATGTCCAGCCCTCAATAAGACTTCATGCCCCCAGAGGAAGCTAATTCTTCCTCCTTTGGTTCCTGCAATTGAACCCAGTGGTGCTAATCCCAGAGCCACATTCCAGCCCTTGGAGAGAGTCTGGCTAAATTGTCCAGGCTCCTCTACAGTCCTCTGGGGATTACAGCCTCGAGCATGCCCACCCTGGCTTCAGCTAATTATTCACACGAAGACTAGCATATTGAGTGAGAAGGCCAGGGGTTGAGAATCCTGGTCTCATGGACCCTACTAAGATTCCCCCCTAATGCTTTATTTCTAGTGGTCAGTAGGTTTTGAGTTTCTGTTCCAATTGGGGAAATGTCCAATCCTAACCCTCAGCTACAGAGGGAATTCAGAGACTTACAGACTTTTCAGTGTTGCCTGGGTTCCCTGTGCCTTTGATTCCCCCCTTCCAAAGGGTCCCCAAGGGAGATGGGAGTTTGGGGAGCTGCCAGAGGCTTAGCCATTGCTGAGACCTGCTTGGGAAGGTGGCTCCCTGCATTGGACCTGGGCCAAGTAGTTGGCATTGCAGGCAGGAGCTACAACCCAGCTGAACATCGTCTTTAATAAACTGTTTTCTTTGAACTCTTGGTGCTGGTCTTTGATTCTTCAACACCACTGAAAGCTTGAACCGGGTTACCCCAGTCAGTTCTGGGCATGAGTTTTCACATCTACCCCCGTGGTCACCATGTCTGCATTCTCTGTAGGGCAAAGAAGCCTTCTTACCATTTGGGCTTTACACCCCCTTTAATGGTTTGCAGCTGGGGTCTGACCCAGAAGGAAACCACTGATCCCCTCCCCCAATCCATGGCTTTTACTGACAGGGTTTTAGAAGGTAGTTGAGTTGGGTTTGAAACTCAGTGTCCTCAGTGTCCCAAGTGTCCATATTTAAAGACACAAGTTCCATTAAGGCTGGTCATAAATCCCAAGGTAAAAGGTCTTCTATGGCTTCTTGTCCTTGTGGGCTGGGAAATGTCTATCACTGCCCCCCTGAGTGCAGGGCAGAACATGGACATTTTATGCTTTTGGGGGGAAGGTGTTCTTCTGGATGTTGGGGTGATCCAGGACCTTGGACAAAGCAGGCAAACCCACTACCACACAGTTGCTTCCCCAGCCCAATACTGTGCACCTTAATCTTTTGAAGTAATTCCATTACCTTCTAGTGACCCTGACTCAACTAGACAACAGGGTAGTCTATGCTCTCTGCTGCTCCCAGTGGGGTGGGGAGGGGTCTGACCTGGGCTGCTGCCCTACTCAGCCACATCTCAGCCCTGTGTTTTCCCATGTGGTCTCAGAGGGCCAGGATGGCCTCCAACTGCCCATCCTCCTTCCTGGGCCTCTGGTGGCTAGGCAAGCGCTCTAGGCACTGAGCTACACCCCACAGTCCTTTCTAGGGTTTGATTTTTCTCCTTTTCTGCAGTCATGGGGGATGAACCCAGCAGCCCTCTGCCATTTACCCACATCATCAGTCCTTTATTTACTTATCCAGAGGCAAGGTCTAAGTTGCTGAGGCTGACTTTGGACTTTCTCTCTGGTAAGGGATTGGACCCAGGGGCTCTTAACACTGAGTCCCATCCCCTGCCCCTTTATTTTTTACTTGCAGATGGTCTCCCAAGTTCCTTACTTGTTTAGGGCCTTGCTAAGTGGCTGAGACTGTCTGAACTTGGGTCCTCCTGCCTCACTCCCCCAACCCCCACCTTGCTGCCCTGACTGCAGACTTCAGCTCCACACCTGGCTTGGCTTGGAACCTCCCATCCCCTGGGCCTCCTGAGACCTGGGGTTAGAGGAGTGCACCACCCCTGGGCCTCCTCCCCATCTTATGGGCCTCAATAGTTTAATTCTGATAACCCCAGGAAGAGGCAGCTCCTTCCCTCCTTCTACTGAGGCAGGTGTGGAAGGTGCCAAGTGGTTGAATAACTTGGAAAATGTGTCACCTAGTTGCAGCCCTGTCAGTGAGCTCTGGGCTCTGACCATGAATCTCCAGAGGGACTCTGGTGTGTGCGGTGGTCCATGGACTTTGTGAGTGTCCATAAAGTGGGGATCTCATGAAAATAAAGGGAGGTCAGTAGAGCAGAAGGAGCAGGGAGGGAAAAGAGGGAGGGCCAAGGGAGTGCAGGGGGTGGTATTGGCCAGGTCACTCTGTCACACTGTGTGCCTGTACAAACACGTCACAATAAACGTCATCACCCTCAACTACAATGCTCCAATAAAAAATACGGAAAAAACATTCCAGGGTCTTCCTGAGAGTGACCCTGAGCTTTACTGAGAGGCTTCTGATGGTGAGAAAGAACAGTGCAGGGCTGGGCGCAGTCAGGGGTGAGGAAGGCCAACCTGACCCACGTGAGGCCCTGGGCTCCATCACCAGCACTGAGCAACCAAGAAAAAAGTGTGGGGAATCTTCTGGATATGTCTATAAAGTGCAGGTGAAGCACAGGAGAAGTGTGTGCTTAGACTTGGACCCCACCTTGGAGCTACCTCATTACATATTGGCAAGTATTCTAGAGTCTTAAAAATTGTAAAATTTGAAAGGCTGGGATTGTGGCTCAGTGGTAGGGCTCTCGCCTAACAAGGGCGGGACCCGGGTTAGATCCTCAGCACCACATAAAAATAAAGGCATTGTGTTGTGTCCATCTACACCTAAAAAAATAAATATTAAAAAAATGTGAAATTTGAAACATTTCTGGTCCCAAGCATTTTGGTTATGGACATTCCACCTGCAGTGTAATGTAAAGTACTGGGTTTGCAACCCTGGAAAGAAAAGAAAGAAAGAAAAAAACCATGATGCACATTTATGTCCTTTTTTTTACAAATGAGGGGTCTAGTTCCAACCGCAGTGCCAGGAGGGAGGCAGAGTCTGGTTGCTGAAAATGAGCCCCAAGTCCAGAGGCTGTGGGCACACCAACCCTCCCCTGCAGCCAGGGGTGGCTCCTCCTGCCTCCTGCAAACCCTCCCTCCTCAACTTGTCTAAAGCTGTCTCCAGCTCATCCCCACTGAGGTAGGTCAGGGCTTCACCCAGTCTTCAGGGCTGCCTGGGAGGGTGGAGACTGTACCCACACTGGTTCTCACCCAGTGACTGACAGGGGACCCTGGTTCTCATCCAGTGACTGACAGGGGACCCCTGGTTCTCATCCAGTGACTGACGGGGACCCCTGATTCTAATTCAGTGACTGACAGTGGACCCCTTGTTCTCATCCAGTGACTGACAGGGGACCCTGGTTCTCAACCAGTGACTGACAGGAGACCCCTGTTTCTCATCCAGTGACTGAGAGGGGAATGCTGGTTCTCACTGAATGATTGACAGGTGTCCTTGGTCATATTCAGTGACTGAAAATTGACCCCTTGCTCTCATCCAGTGACTTACAGGGGACTCTGTTTCATATCCAGTGACTGACAGGGAAACACTGATTCTCATCCCGTGACTGACAGTGGACCCCTTGTTTTCATCTAGTGACTGACAGGTGACCCATGGATTTCACCAGTGACTTACAGTGAACCACTGGCTCTCATCCAGTTACTGAGAGGGGAACCCTGTTTGTCATCACGTGACTGACAGTGGACCCCTGGTTCTCATCCAGTGACAGACAGGGGACCACTAGTTCTCATCAAATGACTGGCAGGAGACACCTGGTTCTCATCATGTAACTGAAAGTGGACCCCTGGTTCTCATCTAGTGACTGACAGGGAACCCCTGGATCTCATCCAATGACTGACAGGGGAACCCTGGTTCTCATCCAGTGACTGCCAGGGACCCCTGGTTATTATCAAGTGACTCAAAGGGGACACTGGTTCTCATCCATTGACTGACAGGGGACACTGGTTCTCATCCAGTGACTGACAGGGAACCCTGGTTCTCATCCAGTGACTGACAGTAGACCCCTTTTTCTCATCCAGTGACTTACAGGGAACCATGATTTTCATCCAGTGACTGACAGGAGACCCTTTGTTCTCATCCAGTAACTGACAGGGGAGCCTGGTTCTCATCCAGTGACCACTGGGGACCCCAGGTTCTCATCCAATGACTGACAGGAAACCCCTAGTTCTCATCCAGTGACTGACAGAGGACCCTAGTTCTTGTCCAGTTACTGAGAGGGAACCCCTGATTTTCAACCAGTGACTGATTGGTGAAGCACAGGTTCTCATACAGTGACTGACAGGGGACCCCATGTTCTCATCCCATGAGTGACAGTGGACCATTGGTTCTCATTTAGTGACTGATAGGGGACACTGGTTCTTATCCAGTGATTGAGAGGGAATCCCTGGTTCTGATCCAGTGACTGACAGGGAACCCGTGGTTCTCATCCAGTGACTGACAGGGGACACCTTGTTCTTATCCAGTGACTGAAAATGGACCCTGGTTCTCATCCTGTGACTGACAGTGGACAACTTGTTCTCATCCAGTGACTAACAAGGGACACTGGTTCTCATCCAATGACTGACAGGAGACCCTGGTTCTCATCCAGTGATGGACAGGAGAACCTGGTTCTCATCCAGTGACTGACAGGAGACCCTTGGTTCTCATCCAGTGATCATCGGGGACCCCAGGTTCTCATCCAATGACTGACAGGGGACCTCTGGTTCTCATCCAGTGACTGACAAGGGACACTGTTTCTCATCCAGTGACTGACAGGCAACCCCTACTTCTCATCCACTGACTGACAGAGGACAATAGTTCTTGTCCAGTTACTGAGAAGAACAATTGATTTTCAACCGGTGACTGACAGGTGAAACACAGGTTCTCATACAGTGACTGACAGGATATCCCTTGTTCTCATCCATGACTGACAGCAGCCCCATTTTTATCATCCAGTAACTTACAGGGGACTCTGCTTCTCATCCAGGGACTGACAGGGGACCCTGGTTCTCTTCCAGTGACTGACAGGGGAACCCTAGTTCTCATTTAGTGACTGACATGGGACCCTTTGTTCTCATCGAGTAAGTGACATAGGACCGTGGTTTTTATCGAGTGACTCTCAGGGGACCCTGGTTCATATCCAGTGACTGAGAGGGGACCCATGGATCTTATTCAGTAACTGAAAGGGGACCCTGGTTCTCACCCAGTAACTGACAGGGTACCCTGGTTCTCATCCAATGACTGAAAGGGGACCCTGGTTATCATCCAGTTACTGACAGGGGACCCCTCTTTCTCATCCAGTGACTGACAGGGACTCTGGTTCTCATCCAGTGAGTGACTGACAGGGGACCCTGGTTCATACGCAGTGACTGATAGGGACCCTGGTTCTCATCCAGGAACTGACAGGAGACCACTGATTCTCATCCAGTGATGGACAGGTGACCCCTGGTTCTCATCCAGTGACTGACATGAACCCTATTTCTCATGCAGTGACTGACAAAAGATCCCTTTTTCTCATTCAGTAACTGACAGGGGACCCCTGGTTCTCATCCAGTGACTGACATGGGACCCTTGGTCTCATCCAGTGACTGACAGAGGACCCTAGTTCTTATCCAGTGACTGACAGGGACCCCTGGTTATCATCCAGTAACTGACAGGAGATAACTGGTTCTCATCCAGTGACTGACAGGGACTGTGATTCTCATCCAGTGACTGACAGAGGACCCATGTTTCTCATCGAGTGACGAACATGGACACTGGTTCTCATCCAAGGACTGACAGGAGAACCCTGGATCTCATTTCGTGACTTACAAGCGACCCCTGGTTCTCTTCCAGTGACAGACAGGGAACCTGGTTTTCATTCAGAAACTGACAGGAGTCCCTGGATCTCATCCAGTCAGTGAATGACAGGGGATCCTGTTTCTCACCCAGTGACTGACACTAGACCCCTGGTTCTCATCCAGTGACTGACAGGGGATCCCTGGTTCTCATCCAGTGACAGACAGGGGACCCCTTGTTCTCATCCAGTAACTGACTGGGGACCCTGGTTCTCATCCAGTGACTGACAGGGGACACTTGGTACTCATCTAGTGGCTGACATGGACCTTGTTCTCATCCGGGGACTGAGAGGAGACCCCTGGATCTCATCTAGTGAATGACAGGGGACCCCTGGTTCTCATCCAGTGACTGATATGGACCCCTGGTTCACATCCAGTGACTAACAGGAGACCCCTGGTACTCATCCAGTGACTTACAGGGGACCCTGGTTCTCATCCAGTAACTGACTGGGGACCCTGGTTCTCATCCAGTGAAGAACAGGAGACCCCTGGTACTCATCCAGTGTCTTACAGGGACCCCTGTTTCCCATCCAGTGACTGACAGGGGACCCCTGGTTCTCATCCAATGACTGACAGGGACCCCTGGTTCTCATCCAGTGACGACCAGGGGACCCTTTTTCATATCCAGTGAGTTACAGGGGACCCAGGTTCATAACCAGTGATTGACAGGGAATCCCTGGTTCTCATCCAGTGTCTGACAGGGGACCCTGGTTCTCATCCAGTGACTGACAGTGGACCCCTGGTTCTCATCCAATGACTGTCATGGGACCCTTGTTCATATCCAGTGACTGACAGGGCCCCCTGGCTCTCATCTAGTGACTGACAGGGGATCCTGGTTCATATCCAGTGACAGACAGGGGTCTCTGGTTCATATCCAGTGACTGACTGGGGACCCCTGGTTCTCATCCAGTAACTGACAGGGGACACTGGTTCTCATCTAGTAACTGACAGAGACACCTGCTTCTCATTCAGTGACTGCCAAGGGACCACTGCTTCTCATCCAGTGACTGACAGGGACCCCTGGTTCCCATACAGTGACTTACAGGGAATCCCTTGTTCTCATCCAGTAACTTACAGGGGACACTGGTTGAGGCTGAGGCAGGGGGTCTTTTGAGCACAGGTGTTGGCAACATAGTGAGTTCCCATCTCTAAATGAATAAGTGAGGGCTGGGGTATAGTTCAGCAGCACAGAGCCACTGGAGGCCCTGAGTTCCATCCTCTGTGCCACACATACACAAACATCTGACCCTCTGCTTTAGAATCCCTGCCACTTTCTGTCTCTGCCCCTATGAGATTGTGTGAAGGTACTTTTTTGTTTTTGCAGAAGTAAGAATGCTTTCCATGGAGCTACATCCCCAGCCCTTTTTTATGTTTTATTAGGAGACAAAGTCTCCCAAAGTTGCCAAGTGTCTTGTTCAATGGCTGAGGCTGGGCTCCAATTTGCAATCCTCCTGACTCAGCCACCAGAGTAGCTGTGAGATGGATGTGAATCTTTTTTTCCTGGTACTGAGGATTGAATCCAAGGACACTTGACTACTGAGCCACATCCCCATCCCTATTTTTGTATTTTGTTTAGAGACAGGGTCTCACTGAGTTGCTTAGTCCCTCTCAGTTGCCGAGGCTGGCTTTGAATTCACAATCCTCCTGACTCAGTCTCCCAAGCTTCTGGTATTAGATGCATGCATCACTATGCCTGGATGGATGTGAATATTTTTAGAAGCCTCTTACCAGTTTTTCAACCCAGGATGAAAGACATCCTGTGACACAGAATCATGGAGGGAGGCGGCACCGCATCTCCAGTTTCTGTGGGAGGGAGGGAGCCTGATTTCCCTCGGCAACTTGTTCCAAGTTGCAAACCTACTGTCATAAAGAAAGAAGTTTCTTTTTCCCTCATGGAAGCCAATTTAACTAAGTCAGAGTCACCGGATAAGTTAGGATGAATTGTGTGACAACTCCTGACCTGTCCCCTCACTTGAAGTCCATTATTTATTTTGAGAACAGCATATAATGGTCTGTTTCTGCTTCCTCATATGAAGGGGTGAGATTTTACTGACTTTGCAGTGTTTTACTGTAGAGCCGTGATGTGAATCACATTCGATTTAGTGTTTATTTAATATGACAACTTTTCTTAAATTGGATGTGGTGGCACACCCCTGTAATCCCAGCTATTCTGGAAGCCCAGGCAGGAGGATCACAAAATCAAGGCTAGCCTCAGCAATTTAGCAAGTCCAAGTCTCAGAAATAGAAAGGACCAGGCATGTAACTGAGTGGTGAGACTGCTTGCCCAGCAGTGTGAGGCCCTGGGTTTGTAGCCCAAAGCTCAGTCCTTGTACCTGATGCCAATCCAATAAAGAGGAAATGGTTGTGAGAAAAAGGAAAAAGAAGGTTTATTGCTTTATTAGCAAAGGATAAACACAGGGGACTCCTGTCCCAAAGACTGTGATTTGCTCATCATGGGGAACAGGGGTGGGGGTTTCATAGTAAATGAGATTAGGAAGGAGTGATCAGGAAAAAGACTATCAGGATGAGAAAGTTAGGGAAAAGATCAGAAGATCAGATAAAGGGTAGGGAAAACATGATGAGGAAGGAGGTCAGAGAGAAGATTGGGAAAAAGGAAAAACAATGGAAGTTTCAAAGCCACAAGGGATATAGTCAAAGCATCCAGTGAACCCCTGTTTCAGGTTCAACCTGCAATACCTAATGCAAATATGCCTCCCTCTGCTCACCCCCACCCCAGTCACTGGAACCAAACAAAAAGAACCTGTTTTTATTCTCTACTACCTCCTTAGTGGGTAGGTTTTCTTAGTAGGGAGATACCAGGAGTTTTGAGGTTGTTTTGGTTTGCTTGTTTGTTTTTTGGAGATTGAACCCACAGGCCCTCTACCACTGAGCCACATACCCAGCCTTATTTTGTGTTTTATTTAGAGACAAGGTCTCACTGAGTTGCTTAGGGCCTTGCTAAACTGGAGGCAATCCTCCTTCTTCAGCCTCCTGAGCCTCTGGGAGTACAGGGATGCTCCCCCCTCCCCCGCGCCCAGCTGGTTTTTTTACAAAATGATCTTTCCCCAACACACTCTAGCTCCCAGGCTCTGTCATCTATTGGTTAGGGAGTTGTTTTTTTTTTTTTTTTTCCAATTATACTTAAAAGACATATCTCCTTTCCCATCTAAAAATATTCAATTTCGAACGTTTTTGGAAGATTCCGTACTTTCCAAACATATAATATGTGCTCTGATTTTCCTATATTTGAGACCAAAGATGCAAACTGATTATAGGGTCCACAAAGACCCGGGAGCAGGGAGGAGGTTGGCGACCCGAGACTCGCGCCCCCAGCCCGCACGTGCGCTCGCAGCCTGCCCCGCCCCTGCCCCGCGCCCCGTTCCGCCTCATTGATCCGTGCTCTCACAGACACGCCCACCTCCCCGCTTCCCTAGGGCGCTGGAGTCAGGGACTTGGACTGGAGGCTGGGGCACCGGCTATAAAAGGCGTGATGAGGAGCAGGTCAGGATTCCTGGCACAATTCCTCCTGTCCACCTTCGCGTAACCTCCTGGCGGCTTTTCCCGACCATATGGACCCCGGATGCCAGCTCCAAAGGGCTCAGGAGGGCCCTGGCTCGCCCTCACCTGTATCATCCTCCACCCGGAGGCGGCGGTCCTCTCGGGTACCGCGTGGACCCGCAGGTGAGGGGGGAGCAGCGGAACCTGTGGGCAGGGGCCCAAGGGCCAGCCCCTGGAGGGCTGGGTGCGCTGAAGAAAGAGTTTGACACCCCTCTCTTTCCCTGCCCCCGTGCCCTCCCTCCCTCCCCATCTCCCCTCCCTCCCTCCCCATCTCCCCTCCCTCCCTCCCCATCTCCCCTCCCAGGAGCTGCAGTGGGCCAGACGCAACCCGGAACCCCCGCCGTGTGAGTGCTTAGCCTTGGCGTCTGGAAGGGGAATGGAGGGGCTTCCGAGGGCGCCAAGCTCGGCCTGGGCGAGTGGAGTGGAGGGTCGGCGCCTGGACGTGCGCTGCTGTTTTCCAACCAAACACCCCTGGCTGGGCCCTCAAGACCGGGAAGAGGACCTCGGGCCCCTTACTCCTCTCCACCTGCAGAACTGGGGCTCCTTTCTTCCTGTCCACTTAGGAAGCCCTTCACAATCTATGACCTTGAAATCGGGCGTCCTCTGGGCAAGGGCAGATTTGGGAACCTCTACCTGGCTCGACTGAAGGAGAACCATTTCATCGTGGCCCTGAAGGTCCTCTTCAAGTCCCAGATCGAGAAGGCGGGACTGGAGCACCAGCTTCGCAGGGAAGTCGAGATCCAGGCGCACCTGCGGTAAGGACAGGCTCTGCCTGCGCCTCTCGCGCTGGCTCTCTACACCTGTTTCCCCTTCCTGCTGCACATCCCCACCCGGCCTTTCCCACTGCCCCCAAGTAAGCCCTTGGCCTTGATTTTCTGTGCTGCTCATTCCAGTTCAACCATATAAAGTTTCCTCCCTGGGTGGACATCCCAATCCTGACCATGGTCCCTGACCCCAGCACAGTTTGCCCCTTGTGTGACCAGTCACTGGTGATGAAAGACCCGCCGATTCCCTGTCCAAGAAAGACCCACGAGGCACTGGCTGCAAAAGCAAGAGGCGATTTATTGATACACAGGCGCCTGCGGGTGCTCAGCGAAACCTCAGCCGGAGCTTCGGTGAACTGGCACACCGGGCTTTGGGGTACAGATCTTTTATAGGGTACAGTGGTCAGTTTCCCTCCTAGCACAGTAACAGGTATCTCATTGGCTCTTTTGAATCCAGCATATAGGTCACTTAAAGGGTAAACTTGTTTTTCACTATAGGTTCCTGGAAAAACCACACAAAAACCATTTGTTATTCATTGTATGGTTTTTCATTGTATGATCCCGTTTGCCCAACCGTGCCGGCTCCTTTCCCAACCATCCTGTCCTGTCTTAATCGGTTACACTTAACTGATTTTCTGAAAAATACATCTGACGTCTGTGCAGGTGCGGAAGCAAGCCCTGGTGATTTATTACTGGGCCTAAAGTTATTGGGCTGGGGTCTTTCATTCCCCCCTTTTTCTTTATCATGGATAGAATCTTATATCCATTGTCCTGCTTGCTCAGGTTCTTGGATTAAGCTCGTTTGTGACCCTGTCTGTTGTTGAAGCAACTGGTATTGCTGAGTAAGGACCATAGTCTGGATTACAGAAAGTCTTTCTTTCATAAACTGCACCAATCTATTGAGTATGCAGGGTCCAAACGTCAGGATTATCAGCAAAATAATTAAAGGTCCCGCTCTGGTGGATAGCAAAGTAGTTAACCATGGGGATTTGTTAAACCAATGTTCAAACCATCCTTGTTGTGCTTCAAATTCTTTTTGCCTTTTTGCCAACCTTTTAGTGACTTTCTCCATAGTTTCCCGGACCACCCCCTTATGGTCAGCATAAAAACAACACTGTTTCTTTAAAACCATACAGAGACCATCTTTCCTAAGGAATCACAGATTTAATCCCCTCCTATTTTGTAGCACGACTTCTGCGAGGGAAGAGAGAGATTTCTCTAAGGCAGTGATAGACTTGGTCACTTGATATTAGACCCCTGATTTATCTAACTACACTGACTACCTAACTTTAAATCTGGCTTCATTTTTTTTTTCCCTAATTTGGGAACTCCTTACTGCTGTGAGGAAGGGGGACGAAGAGAATCTTTCTGGCTTCTTCAGGCTGAAAAGGGACGGCGTGGGGCAAGCAGTTTGGAGTCCCCCTTAAAAATATCGGGTCTATCGAGTGGTCCATGATGAAAGTCTAATTGAGAAGTAATAGGTTGGAGGGCCATTTGAGTGATGGGTGGTCTGTAAGAGAAACAAGAACTTATTAGTACTGGAACCATATTGATGCAGTAATAAATGCCACAGCACAGAAATATGCCAATGAGTATAATGGCCAAGACAAAGATTAACAATGTTTTTCATCAGGCAGTACCAGGAACTAGGAGCTAGGATATTGTTTCCACGAAAAAGTTGCTGAGGACATGGCTTCCATCTGAGCAGGTAAATCTTTAAGGATATTTGTCACATTGTCAGAAATGTCAGGGATGTCAACACAACAACTAACATGTAGGGTTACAGATGTCTTTTTCTTTAAGATATAGTTTAATAATTTAATGCCATCTGATCCTGCAAAATCCTTTTACTAGTATGACCTCTGTGTCTAATAGAGAAATCTTTAATTCTGCTACTTAGGGCTGGATAACCATATTAGCAAACATCAAGCCTACCTGCGTTGGCTAGAAATAAAGGCCTTAGACTAAAACTATTCTAGCAGTCCCTTTGACAGTTATCAGGCATTTCTGTCTAAGAATCTCTTTTGTAGCCTCCAGTCTACTTATTTATGGAAGTTACATTTAACTATTATTATCATTTAAGATGTCCAGGAACAGCTGTGTTTTGGCTTTGACTGTCTTTGCTAAGTGTTTAAGATGAAGCAAGTCAAACTGACTTTTGTTTCTACCTATTGTTTACAGTCAGCTGAGTTATCCTGGGAGTCTTCGGGAACTTCATAGCAGCTTTTCAGTTCTGCTAGTGTCATTTGCGCTAGGATGGGTCCAGGCCTTGCTTGACCATATGGCTTCCCTCAGAAGCATCAGGGATGTCTCCCTTTTTTAATGACCCTCCTCTTTACAGCAAATGTACCGATTGGCTTTCTGTCCTCCACTGGTCTCATTAACCTCCCTGCTCAGGAGGTTATGTGGCCTAGAGTTGCTGAGCCCTTTGGAGAAGTCCCCTATTCCCTGATTCAGACTGACTCAGAGGGCAAGAGCCAAATATTGGGGGTTTTTTTTGGCCCTTTTAATTTAACTAATTTTAAAAACTTGATCTTAAACATCCAGCAAATAAGTTAACAGCCTTATATTAAGAGCACTGGGCTTTAATGTCTATCTCTTTATCCTGTAGGTGATAACTCCTTATCTTATGTTGACCCAGGTTGTGTTCTTAAAGCAATATCTCTTTAAAACATTAACAGGCAATCCTTAAACCATCTATAAGCAAACTACAAAACAAAACTAGCTAGGGTAAAAACATATTTAGCTTATATAATAGCTACCTTGAATTCTGGCAGGGTTATACATCATAATTTCCTGTTTGAGATCCTAGTAATCTTGGCAAAAACCTACTTTTGGACACAACTTTAACTGTACTGAAATCTGGCTTACTTCTTTCATAGCCATTTTCACATGTAGTGAGATGGGACAGAGCCTTATCTCAAGTAAGGCAGGGCTCTTTATAAATCTCAAGTACTATAGTTCTGAAGCTGATCATTTTACAAAGTTTACATAAATTGTTGTTCAAGTTTACATGAACTTTAGCTAACACAACATAATATCACACTTAAAACATGAATTAAAGGCTGAAAGCTTTTAACCTCTTGTAGAAAAGTAGTAATGTACTTTTGTGTTTTGCAATAAAACCTTCACACAGATTAGGCTCTTATTAACTTAAAAATACATAAATTGTATCTTAGAGTAGAAAGTAACATGGAACAGTACATATCTTATTGATAACAAGTTCAGTTATAGAACACAAATGATATAATTGAATCTCTAACATGTTTTTTTTTTTTTAAGCCTAAAATTACCATACAACTTTAGAACACCAGCTTGATATAATGTTCTTTTGAAGCTTCTACCTTACAGACTTGTATACCTGGAAGATATGAACACATTTATAACACCATAATTACATAAACCTCCTTTTGTTCACATTTTGAAACAATACTTGTAAACTTTTAAATTTAAACAGAGTTAACATTTTATTAGGGCCTTTTTGAACACCTAGAGAAACTTATAAGCTTAATTTTGAGGACATCTTTACTTTTATCTGTTTACCCAATCTAAATTGAGCCGTTTGAATCACGTGAATTAAAGATATTTGGATCTTTTTTTAATTTTTTTTTATTTTTTATGAGCGCTCCTCATCTGTCAATTGTTATATCACTGCAGGATATATGGACATACACACATACAGACATACCGACATACAACACATAACAAGAGTGTGCACACATAACAATAATAAAGGCCTCGTAGCTTTTCGCAGATGAAATCTCCATTGCAATGTTTTTGTGTTTTTTTTTTTTTTTTTTTTTAAACTTTACTGATCAGAAAAACATTAACCTAGGTCTGCAGGATCAGAATCACGAGCTCAAAAAAATACAGAATCTAAGAAAAAACAAGAGTCCTAAAAAAAAAGATGACTGGCCAGTAGTTAGTAAATACCATACAATTTACTTCAAGTTATATTTCCAGGTTTAGATGTTGAAAATTATGATACAAATTTAAGAAGTAATTCCCAAAATTTAAAATTTCATATCTTTTTACATTAGAAAAACTTGTTCACATAAAACTGGAAATAGGACCTCTACCATCAGAAGAAATTTCTTTAGTACCTCTAAGCCACTTTGCTTGTTCTAAAGTTCCTAAAGTAGCATTGAGTTACATTAAATTTGCTCACACACTACCATATATATCTGAAATTAAGCTTTGAAAATTTCTAAGACTATTGCTATTTAATTATCTAATGTCATTTTTATGAGCCAGACCAACGTTTTAATTTCTTTTCAGGCTACCCAGTTCAAAATTGAAACTCTTTAATTTTTTATCCCAAGTATTTAAGTTTTCTAGTATGAACTATCTGAAATCAAACTAAACAATTGCTTACACCCAACTTTTAACTGCAAGATAGTGCAATGCTTTAGAAACCCATTTAGATACCAGATTGTTACAATAAAAATTATTATTTTTTTTAGACACACATTTAACCTAGATTATCTCTAAGAAACAATCAGACAACCAGATAAGAAAATATCTCTCCAGGTTTTAAACTTTCATTTAATTATGACTCCCATCAGTGGCACCATAGACTTTCCCATGAGTGGACCAGATGTTTTCACGTAGGGGCAACTATAGGTGTAAAATCAAGGGTCTCAGTGTGACTGGCTTTACTGCATTCAGTGTCCCTTCTTTTTAAGTAAACAGAGGTGGTGTAATCCCTAAGATGTAGATAAGGACCCAGGGAACTCCCCAGAGCTAAATGGCTCTGGCAGCTGCTGGGAGTCCCTTAATCCTATCTTTCACCCATAGGATCAGTTCCTCCAGTTTGGTTTGACCTTAGGCATTAGGCATTTTTTTTTTTTTAACTTTTTAGTAGCCAGCTCCCAAAAAGTCCATCCTCTGCTTGCAGTTGTTTCGAGTGCTAGGCTTCCCCAAGAAAGCAGAGTGGGGACTCCTTAAAAGTCCCCTTGAGAGTGTCAAAATTTGTGACTGAAAATTTGGTTCCCATCTCTAAAACCAATTAACACCAATTTAATAATGAGGACAGGGCTTTGAGAAAAGTCAAAGCGAGATGTCAAAGTTGTTAAATCCCCAGCAGGCATCTCTATTTGCACTCAAGCCGGTTATGGGGGGGGGAAGAAAACATTGCTTCTCTAGTCTCAGTATTCAGCCTTAGATGGAATTTATCATCTGCCTTGGGCTGCATTTCCAAGCAGCCCGACTCCAGGAAGACCCGTTCGCTTCCTTGGCCCTGTGATAACACTCGGGAGGTTTGGGGACCCGTTCCCTTCTACCCCCACGAGGGAGGGAGAGAGCCGGGTGCCCCTGAGCCGCTTTTTTTTTTTTTTCTTCTTAACTTTTACTGACTGGTTGTCTGCCCGATTTCGGACGTCCTGCCAATGGTCAAGGGTGAGACTCAAAGGAGTTGTTATGGATTGCCCCATGTTAGTCTTAGATGGAGTGAGAAAGTGCAAAGGCAAGAAGACAGACACAAATATCAGACTGGACACAGAGAACGCTGCGCGGCTCGAGCACAAACCGAACGTACCTGACGGATTAGGGAGAGGAGGGATACCGTCACCTCCGTCACCCACGAGTACAGTGTACTCTACAGAACATTGGAGGCCCCCCCAAGATGGGCCTCCCTGAGCCCCTGGGACGTCTCCCAGGGTGGCAGGGGAGAAGTCCGAGTTCGTCAACTCCTTCTCAAGCTGCCCAGAATACAGAGCGATTACGCATAATCGTACAGACGCTGCGCATGAACAGATAACAAGATAACAACCAGACAGAGAGAGACACAAAACGACACGAACTGGCCAGCTTACCTCCCAGTGGTTATCGGGTGTTCCTCGGGCAGGGATCCGGATGGGGTTACAGGAGTTCTCCTGGCTGGCTCGCCAAATGAAAGACCCGCCAATTCCCTGTCCAAGAAAGACGCACGAGGCACTGGCTGCAAAAGCAAGAGGTGATTTATTGATACACAGGCGCCTGCGGGTGCTCAGCGAAACCTCAGCCGGAGCTTCGGTGAACTGGCACACCGGGCTTTGGGGTACAGATCTTTTATAGGGTACAGTGGTCAGTTTCCCTCCTAGCACAGTAACAGGTATCTCATTGGCTCTTTTGAATCCAGCATATAGGTCACTTAAAGGGTAAACTTGTTTTTCACTATAGGTTCCTGGAAAAACCACACAAAAACCATTTGTTATTCATTGTATGGTTTTTCATTGTATGATCCCGTTTGCCCAACCATGCCGGCTCCTTTCCCAACCATCCTGTCCTTTCTTAATCGGTTACACTTAACTGATTTTCTGAAAAATACATCTGACGTCTGTGCAGGTGCGGAAGCAAGCCCTGGTGATTTATTACTGGGCCTAAAGTTATTGGGCTGGGGTCTTTCAGTGATAGCAGCAGTTTTGGGCTCAGGGAGAAGTTTGACCCACCCCCTGTCCCTCCTGCAGACACCCGAACATCCTACGCCTCTGCAACTATTTCTATGATTCTCTCCGGATATACCTGATTCTGGAGTTTGCTCCCAGGGGTGAGCTCTACAACTTGCTGCAGAGAAGCGGCCCCTTGGATGAGCAGCACACAGCCACGGTGAGGGGGCCTGGGCTCTGGGGGCCTTGGGCTCACTGCCGGCCTGTGGTGGAGTGGGGGGCTCTGGCTGGTCAGATTGCCGTTTAAGTTGATTTCTGAATTTTATTCTGAGAATTTTAGATAGTGAATAATCCTCACATTTTGATACTTTAATTACCCTATGTGTATCCAGAATATTATTTCTTGAGTCTGACTCTACTCTCTTGTACAATATAAGGAGCCAAAAACACTTATTGAAAGGCTATGAGGGATTTACTAAATAAATGTATGGAACTCATAACTAGAAGTTTTTTTGTTTTTGTTTTTGTATTGGGGGAGGGGGAATGGATTCTGAGAATTGAACTCAGGGGCACTCAACCACTGAGCCACATCCCCAGCGCTGTTTTGTATTTCATTTAGACACAGGGTCTCACTGAGTTGCTTAGTGCCTCACCATTGCTGAGGCTGGCTTTGAACTCATTCTCTACCTGCCTCAGCCCCCAGAGCCTCTGGGATTACAGGCATGCACCACTGTGCCCAGCAGTAACGGGAGATTTCTAGAGGGCACCAGGACAGGACCCACAGCCATGGCCATGCCAACAGTGGTGGCTGGGCGGGTTGCTATCAGGATGAATGACTGACTCCAGGTAGCCTCCTGGTTCTCCTATTCCCTCTGTTGGGGCTCAAGTGTTTTGGGAGATGGTGATTGGCTCAGTGGAGGTTCTGTCTGGCTACTTGCTGTGGGAGGGCAATAGGACCTGTCCAGTTCAACATCCATCCTTTCCCCTTCCCAAACTGGACCTCTGGTGCCACTAAAAGGTGGTATTGGGGTGAGTTGCCAAGAGCAAGATTCCTCTGCACTCCCAAGGTTCACGAGGAGCATTCTGTCTGATGGGAAGTGTGGAAGGCTTGCCTTTCAGATGCCTTCACTTTGTTCACAGATAATGGAGGAGTTGGCAGACGCCCTGACATACTGCCACAACAATAAGGTGATTCACAGGGACATTAAGCCAGAAAATCTGCTGCTGGGTCTGATGGGTGAGGTGAAGATTGCAGACTTTGGCTGGTCTGTGCACGCCCCCTCCCTCAGGTAGGTCAGATAGTCGTTGGGTAGGCCCTGGGTGCCAGTGAAGAGTGGCCCAGTTGAATTCATTGCAAATGTAAGACCTAGATACAAACCTGGGTTTGTACCTGAACACTGCCATTTTTAAGTAGAAAATGGTCAAATATTTCCTGGGCTGGAGATGTAGCTGAGTGGTAGAGGGTCTCTGGGTTCAATCTCCAGTACTGCAACTTAAAGATTTATTGTGGCCCAACTGGAACTTTTATTTTCTGATCTTTGTTAATGTATGACTTTAGCAATAAGATTTCATGTAAATACCTAATAACTTATGGACCATTGCCCATACTTCCAGCAGTGTATTGTTCTGTATGAATAGATTAGAATCCATTCACTGGGTCCTTAATGTACCATCACTCTGTTTCTTGATGCTGAGAATATTTTTGTGAAAGCGTTCTGGATCATGAGCTAAATGATTGCATGAATTTCAACACACATTGTTAGCGGTCCTTCTTTCTCTGTACCTTGGTCCATGTTAAATGTTGGTGTCTTCAAACCCCGGTGCTTGGGCAGGGACTTCCAGGATTTCCCTGATCTGGGCCTCTGCACAGTGCTCCCCTCTCCCTCCACCAGGAGACAGACTATGTGTGGGACTCTGGACTACTTGCCCCCAGAAATAGTGGAAGGCAGGACCTACGATGAGAAGGTGGACCTGTGGTGCCTCGGGGTGCTCTGCTACGAGCTGCTGGTGAGACGGCCACCCTTTGAGAGCCCCTCTCAGAGCGAGACCCAGAGGCGCATCCTCAAGGTGGGATGGCCACACAGCGGGCATACACGGGGAGCTGGGTGGGGGCAGCTGCTGAGCCTGGGGGGACTGGGGCACACACATGAGGTCACCTGCTACGGTCCCGAGGAGTGCCTCGAAGAGTCACAGAGAACATGGAGCAAAGAAATGAACCAGACTTCCCTTGTTTCTTCTTGGCCTCATCAGGTGGATGTGACGTTTCCCCCCTCCATGCCCGAGGGGGCCCAGGACTTGGTCTCCAAGCTTCTGAGATACCAGCCCTCAGAGCGGCTTCCCCTGGCTCAGGTCCTGGAGCACCCCTCGGTGAAGGCGCACTCCCGGAGGGTGTTGCCTCCCGGTGCTCAGAAGGCTTCCTGAGCCCATCTACCTCTGTCCTTCCTGTGCATCCAGGGAAGGCTTCCTCCTTTGTCTTTTTAAATACAGGATGCTAATTAATAAAGACTTGAGTCATTTACTACAAGGGCTTTTTGGTTCTGTGCGTTGATGCACAGAGTGTTTTTGTTTTGTTTTATTTTGTTTTTTGGAATCAGGAAAACTGCCCAAGATGGGGCCCTCTTGGCCTTGGAGATGGTGGCAGGGTTCTCCTTGAGCTCTAGTGGATAACTTCTGATAAAGGCCCTGGAGGTTCCCAACCTGCTGCCTATCAGTGATTCCTCCTCTCAACTATTCCCCATGTTTTCAGGACATTTGTAAGAGGGACCATCATCACACCAAAGCTCCGCCCTCTGGAGGCACCTGGTGTGCTGCCATTTTTGAAGTAAAAGTCATTCACTGCATTCCAGGGCCACAGGATTCCCAAATGCACCCACAGGCACCCCATCCTGTGTCATCTCTAGTAGCAAATGCAGCTTCTCTTCTGAGGTCTGTCACTGTGCCTGCAGCAATCTCAGTGTCCCCTTCCTGACTTGTCCACAGTCCCAAGTGGCAGCCTCTGTGCATCAGTGGAAGCTGACCACACCTGAGTCCACCTCCAGACCCCAGCTATAAGCTCCAGGGTGTTTCCTGTGCAGTGCAGCCATCACTTCCGCCAGGAGTAAAGCCCACAGTCAAGGGCCAGGCACAGTGGAGCACGCCTGTAATCCCAGCAGCTCCAGAGGCTGAGGCAGGAGGTTCATGAGTTCAAAGCCACCCTCAGCAATGGTGAGGTGCTAAGGAACTCAGAGAGACCCTGTCTCTAAATAAAACACAAAAAAGGGCTGGGGATGTTGCTCAGTGGTTAAGTAGCCCTTGGCTCAATACCCAGTATGGGGGGGGGGCGTGGAGGGGAGGACACAGGCCACTAGAAATTAGACATATTGAAAATAGGCTAGAGTTAAGGGTCACAGCTGGGCATCCAGAAATAATGGCTCTAGGGGAAAACAGATTCCATTTCATCCCTGCCTGTCCCCCTTAGTTGAGGAGCAGAGTGGGGTCCTTGAGACAAGTATGCTCTACCCCCGCTACTGACCCCTCACTCAATATGCTAGACTTATTTTCATGTGAAGAATTAGCTTAGGGCAGGGTGGGCAGGTGCTCAAGCCTGTAATCCTCTAGGGACTTAGGAGAGACCAAGGGAGGGCAGCAGCAATTTCAGGCCAACATGGACCATTTAGCCAGACCACCTCTAAAAGGCTGGAGATGTTTCTCAATCCCAGGAATCAAAGACAAAAGAATTAGCTCACTATGGGAGCTAGAAAAGAAAAAGGCAGGGTAAGGTCATGGGCCAGCCTGCAAGTCCTGGTAAGAAAGCAGTGGTCAGGGTCATTGAGGGCTTTTTCCTGGGTATAAGTGAGGATGATTGTGTGTGTTGGAAAGGACCCTGCAGAACAGGGTGAGCCTGGATGCCCATTAGTCATCCCAGGAGTCCTGGTGCCACCAAGGGGAAGGCATTAGGGTATGGCAAATGTTTGTCCTCTGGGCACTTTGGAGGCAGAAGCACAAAATCCCTGACTCCTCCCCAGGGCTCCCACCCTGGATCCCCACCAATGCCCCCCCACACACACACACAGCTTCCCCCTGCACTGGGCATAGAAACCAAGCAGGCTCTGCCACTGAGCTTCATCCTCAGTCCTCTTTATTTTGGGACAGGGTCTGGCCAAGTTGCCCAGGCTGGCCTCCAGAGTCTCCTGTCACTCACTGGATTATAATCAGGGGTCCCCTGTCAGTCACTAGATGAGAACCAGGGTTTCCTGTCAGTCATTGTATGAGAACAAGTGGTCCCCTGTCAGTCATTTGATGGGAACCATGGGTCCCCGGTCACTCACTGGATGAGAACCAGCGTCCCTGTGATTCACTGGATGAGACCCAGGGGTTCCCTGACAGTTACTGGATGAGAACCAGTGTCCCCTGTCAGTCAATGGATAAAAACTAGTGTCCCCTGTCAGTCACTGGATGAGAACCAGGGTCCCATGTCAGTCACTGGATACGAAAAAGCATTCTTCTGTAAGTCACTGTATAAGAAACAGAGTCCTATGCCAGTTGCTGGATGAGAACCAGTGGAGGTCAGCGCGTCCTCTCCCACCTCTGCTGTGTAGGTCCCTTACTGAGCCTCCGTGCCCCCTCAGTACCTTAGGAAGGATGCCTTCCCTCTTCTGGCAGGCTGGCTGAGAGCTGCTGATGCTGCTGCTGGGGAGGCAATGGTGGGGGCAGCGCTGAGCTCCCCAGGTGTCAGCAAGGTGGTATGGAAACCCGGGATGTGACGGCCACGGGCCAACCCTGGTCTCAGCCAGCGCCTCCCAAGACCTGGGCATTTTGTGACATCCCGGGTAAAAGCTAGTCCATTTCCACACCCCATTAGTGAGCGCAGACCTCACTGACGGTGGGTCCAGCTGGGGTGGGAGACGGCCCGCCCTTCATACTCTATGCACTAGTCCCTCCAGAAACCCACCAAAGGCTTCCTCCAGGCATCTGAGGTTGGTTTGTTGGTGTTGTTTTTGTTTTTTTCTCATTCCTTCTGTCCTTCTCCAAGTGACTTCAAAGATGTATTTTGTATCCCACCTGATTTAGCTCCATCTGCAAACAAGCACCCTCAGCACACCCAGCCCTCCCACAGAGAGGACCCCCACAGGTGGCCTTTGGATGTGTTCCCTCAACAGAAAACAATCTCTTCTGGAATGACAAAATGGGAATTCTATTCTATGGAATAAAAACCATTTTATTTCCTGCCTTTTGATTCACTGGATATGAATCAATGTTCCCTGTCAGTCATTGGATGAGAACCAGGTGTACCCTGTCAGTCACTGGATGAGAACCATGGTACCCTGTCAGTTACTGAATGAGAACCAGGGGTCTCCTGTCAGTTACAGCATATGAACCAGGGTCCCCTGAGAGTCACTGGATGAGATCCAGATGTCCCTGTCGGTCACTAGATGAGAACCAGGGGTCCCCTGTGAGTCACTTGATAAGAACCAGGGGTCTCCTGTCAGTCAGTGGATGAGAACCAGTGTCCCCTGTCTGAGACTGGATGAGATAAGGGTCCCTGTTAGTCACTGGATGAGAACCAGGGGTCCACTGTCAGTCATTGGATAAGAACCACGTATCCCCTGTCAGTCACTGGGTGAGAACAAGTGGTCCCCTCTCAGTCATTGGATGGGAACTAGGGTTCCCTGTCAGTTACTTGATGAGAACCAGGGGTCCCCTGTCAGTCACTGGATGAGAACCGGGGTCCGCTGTCAGTCATTGGATGAGAACAAGAAGTCCCTTGTCTTTCACATGATGAGAACCAGGGGCCCCATGTAAGTCAATGGATGAGAACTAGGGGTCCCCTGTCAGTCACTGAATGAGAACAGAGGGATCCCCTGACAGTCAATGGATTCGAACCATGGTCCCCCGTAGGTTACTGAATGAGAAACAGGGGTCTCCTGTAAGTCACTGTATATGAACCAGGTTCATCTGAGAGTCACTGGATGAGATCCAGGGGTCCCTGTCAGTTACTAGATGAGAACCAGGGGTCCCCTGTGAGTCACTGGATGAGAACCAGGGGTGTCCTGTCAGTCACTGGTTGAGAACCAGTGTCCCCTGTCAGTCACATGATGAAAACCAGTGTCCTTGTCAGTCACTGGATGAGAACCAGGGCTCCCCTCTCAGTCACTGATGAGAACAAGGGCTCCCCTCTCAGTCACTGGATTAGAGCAAGTGGTCCTCTGTCAGTCACTGGATGAGAACCATGGCTCCACTGTCAGTCACTGGATGAGAACCAGGGGTCCCCTGTCAGTCAATGGATGAGAATAAATGTCCCCTGTCAGTCATTGCATGAGAACCAGGTGTCCCTGTCAGTCACTGGATGAGAACCAGAAGTCTCCTGTCTGTCACATGATGAGAACAAGGGGTCCTCTGTCAGTCACTGCATGAGAACTAGGGGTCCCCTGTCAGTCACTGGATGAGAACCAGGGGTCCCCTGTCACTCACTGGATATGAACCAGCGTCCCCTGTCAGTCACTGAATGAGAACAAGGGGTCCCCTGTCAGTCACTGGATGAGAAACAGTGGTTTCTGTCAGTCACTGGATGAGAACCAGTGTCTCCTGTCCATTACTGGATGAGAACCAGGGGTCTTCTGTCAGTCACTGGATGAGAAAATAGGGTCCCTTATAGTCACTTGATATGAACCAAGGACCCCTGTCAATCATTGGATGAGAACCAAGGTCCCTACTCAGTCACTGGATAAGAACCAAGAGTCCCCTGTCCGTCACTTGATAAGAACCAGGGTCACCTGTCAGTAACTGGATAATAACCAAAGGTCCACTGTCAGTCACCTGATATGAACCAGGGTCCCCTGTCAGTCATTGGATGAGAAACAGGGGTCCCCTGTCACTGGATGAGAACCAGGGGTCCTGGTCTGTCACTGGATAAGTACCAGTGTCCCTTGTAAGTTACTGGATGAGAACCAGGGGTCTTCTGTCAGTCACTGGTGATAACCAGGGGTCCCCTGTGATAAGAACAAGGGGTCACTATCAGTCACTGGATAAAAACCAGGGTAAACTGTCAGTGTGAAAATGAGAACCATGGGTCCCCTGTCAGTCACAGGATGAGAAACAGGGGTACTGCTGTCATTCACTAGATGAGGACCAGGGGTTCCCTCTCAGTCACTGGATAAGAACCAGGTCCCCTGTCAGTCACGGGATGAGAACCAGGGTTCCTCTGTCAGTCTTTGGATGAGAACCAGGGGTTCCTGTCAGTCACTGGATGAGAACCAGGGGTCCCGTGTAAGTCACTGTATGAGATGCAGGGGTCTCCTCTCAGTCCCTGGATGAGAACCAGGGTCCATGTCAGCCAGTGGATGAGAAGCAGAGATCCCCTGTGAGTCACTGGATGAGAACCAAGGGTTCACTGTCAGTCACTGGGTGGAACAAGGGTTCTCCTGTCAGTCACTGAATGAGAAAGAGGGGTACACTCTCAGTCACTGGATGAGAAACAGGTATCCCCTGTCAGTCACAGGATGAGAACCAAAAGACTCTGTCAGTCACTGGATGAGAACTGGGGTCCCGTGTCAGTCACTGATTGAGAACCAGGGGTCCACTGTCAGTCCCTGGATGAGAACCAGTGTCCCTGTCACTCACTGGATATGAACAAGAGTCCTCTGTCAGTCACTGGATGATTATCAGGGTCCCTGTCAGTCACTGGATGAGAACCAGGGGTCCCCTGTCAGTTACTGCATGAGAATCAGTGGTCCCTGTCAGTCAATGGAAAAGAACCAGGAGTCTCCTTGAAGTCACTGGATGAGATCCAGGGGTCTGTTGTCAGTCCCAAAATGAGAACCAGGGTCCTTTAAGTCACTGGATGAGAACCAGGGGTCCCCTGTCAGTCACTGGAGGAGAACCAGGGGTTTCCTGTCAGTCACTGGATGAAAACCAGGTTCCCCTGTCAATCAATGGATGAGAACCAGGGTCCCCTGTCAGTCACTGGATGAGAACCAGGTTCCCCTGTCAGTCAATGGATGAGAACCAGGGTTTCCCTTTCAGTCATTGGATGACAACCAGGCTCCCCTGTCAGTCACTAAATAAGAACCAGGATTCTTCTGTCAGTCACTGGATGAGAACCATGGTTTTCCTGTCACTAACTGGATGAGAACCAGGATCTCCTGTCAGTCATTGGATGAGAACCAGGGATCCTCTGTCAGTCATTGGATGAAAACCAGGGTACCCTGTCATTCACTACCTGGATGAGATCCAGGGGGTCCTGACAGTCCTAGAAGGAAAACCAAGTTCCCTGTCAGTCACTGGATGAGAACCAGCAGTCCCCCTCTCAGTCAATGGATGACAACCAGAGGTCTGCTGTCTGTCATCGGTGAGAACCAGAGGTCCCCTGTCAGTCACTGAATGACAACCAGGGTCCAGAGTCAGTCACTGGATGAAAACCAGGGTCCCCTGTAAGTCACAGGATGAGATCCAGTGATATCCTGTCAGTCCCTGGATGAGAACCAGGGTCCCTGTCAGTCACTGAATGAGAACCAAGGGTTCACTGTCAGTCATTGGGTGGAACCAGGGGTCCCCTGTCAGTCACTGAATGAGAAACAGGGGTACACTCTCAGTCACTGTCTGAGAACCAGGGGTCCACTGTAGGTCACTGGATGAGAACCAGGTGTCCACTGTCAGTCACAGGATGAGAGCCAGTGTTTCTTGTAAGTTACTGGATGAGATCCACGGTTCCCTTATCAGTCTCTAGATATAAAACTGGGTCCCCTGTCAGTCACTGGATGAAAACCAGGAGTCCCTGTCAGTCACTAGATGAAAACCAGGGGTCCCCTCTCAGTCACTCTATTAGAACCACATTTCTCCTCTCAGTCACTGGATGAGAACTGTGGTCCCTTGTCAGTCACTGGATGAGAAGAAGGGTCCCCTGTCTGTCACTGGATGGGAACCAGCTGTCTCCTGTCAGTCCCTGGATGAGAACCAGGGTACCTGTCACTCACTGGATATGAACAAGAGTCCTCTGTCAATCACTGAATGATTATCAGTGTCCCTGTGAGTCACTGGATAAAAACCCAGGGTCCCTTGTCCATTACTGGATGAGAACCAGGGTCTCCTTCAATCACTGGATGAGAACAGGGTCCCCTGTCAGTCACTGGATGAAAACCAGGAGTCCCTGTCAGTCACTAGATGAGAACCAGGGGTCCCCTCTCAGTCACTCTATTAGAACCACGTTTCTCCTCTCAGTCACTGGATGAGAACTGTGGTCCCTTGTCAGTCACTGGATGAGAACCAGGGTTACACCGTCAGTCACTGGATGAGAACCAGGGTCCCTGTCAGTCACTGGATGAGAACCATGTGTCCCCTGTCAGTCACTGGATGAGAACCAAGTGTCCCCTGTCAGTCACTGGATGAGAACAAGGGTCCCCTGTCAGTCACTGGATGGGAACCAGCTGTCTCCTGTCAGTCCCTGGATGAGAACCAGGGTACCTGTCACTCACTGGATATGAACAAGAGTCCTCTGTCAATCGATGAATGATTATCAGTGTCCCTGTGATCACTGGATAAAAACCCAGGGTCCCCTGTCACTTACTGGATGAGAACCAGGGGTCCCTGTCAGTCAATGGATGAGAACCAGGTTCCCCTGTCAATCAATGAATGAGAACCAAGGTCTCCTGTCAGTCACCGGATGAGGACCAGGGTCCCCTGTCAGTCACTGGATGAGAACCAGGGGTCTCCTATCAGTCACTGGATGAGAATCAGGGGTCCCTATTATTCACTGGATGAGGACCAGGGTCCCCTGTCAGTCACTGGATGAGAACCAGGGGTCTCCTCTCAGTCACCGGATGAGAACCAGGTTCCTCTGTCAGTCAAGGGATGAGAAGCAGGGTTTCCCCTGGCAGTCATTGGATGACAACCAGGGTCTCCTGTCAGTCACTAAATACGAACCAGGGTTCTTCTGTCAGTCACTGGATGAGAACCAGGATATTCCTGTCAGTAACTTAATGAGAACCAGGATCTCCTGTAAGTCATTGGATGAGAACCAGGGTCCCCTGTCAGTCAATGGATGAGAACCAGGTTCCCCAGTCATTCACTGACTGGATGAGATCCAGGGGGTCCTGTCAGTCCCTGAATGAAAACCAGGTTCCCTGTCAGTCACTGGATGAGAACCAGGGGTCCCCTGTCAGTCAGTGGATGAGAACCAGGGTTCCCCTGTCTGTCACTGGGTGAAAACCAGAGGTCCCCTGTCAGTCACGGAATGAGAAAAAGGGCTCTCCTATCAGTCACTGGATGAGAACCAGAACTCCCCTGTCTGTCACACGGTGAGATCCAGGGGTCCCCTATTAGTCACTGGATGAAAAGCAGGGGTCCCCTGTCTGTCACTGGCTGAGAAACAGAGTCCCCTGTCAGTTACTGAATGAGAACCAGGAGTCCTCTGTCAGTCACTGGATATGAACCAGAGTCCACTGAGAGTCACTGGATGAGAACCAGGGGTCCCTGTGAGTCACTGGATGAGAGCCAGGGGTCTCCTGTCAGTCACTGGATAAGAACCAGGGGTCTCCTATCAGTCACTGGATGAGAATCAGGGGTCCCAGTTATTCACTGGATGAGAACCAGGGTCCCCTGTCAGTCACTGCATGAGAACCAGGGGTCTCCGGTCAGTCCCTGTATGAGAAGCAGTGTCCCTGTCATTAACTATATGAGAACCACAGGTCCCCTGTCAGACACTGGATTAAAACCAGGGTCCCTCTCAGTCACTGGATGAGAACCAGGGTTACCCTGTCAGTCACTGGATGAGAACCAGGGGTCCACTGTCAGTCACTGATGAGTACAAGGGGTCCCCTGTCAGTCAATGGATGAGAACCAGGGGTCCCCTGTCAGTCACTGGATGGGAACCTGGGATCTTTGTTAGTCACTGGATGAGAGCCATGTGTCCACTGTCAGTCACGACATGAGAACCAGGGGTCCCTGTCAGTCACTGGATGAGGACCACTGTCCCCTGTCATTAACTGTATGAGAACCAGGGGTCCCCTGTCAGTCACTGGATATGAATCAATGTTCCCTGTCAGTCATTGGATGAGAACCAGGGGTCCCCTGTCAGTCACTGGATATGAATCAATGTTCCCTGTCAGTCATTGGATGAGAACCAGGGTTCCCCTCTCAGTCACTATATGAGAACCAGGGGTCCCCTGTCAGTCACTGGTTGAGAACCCAGGTCCCCTGTCAGTCACTGTATGAGAACCAGTGGTCCCCTGTCACTCACTGTATATGAATGATGGTCCCCTGTCAGTCATTTAATGGGAACCATGGTTCCCCTATCAGTCACTGGATGACAACAAGGTGTCCCTGTGAGTCACTAGATGAGAACCAGGCATCCTCTGTCACTCACTGGTTGAGAACCTGGGGTCTCCTGTTAGTCACTGGATATGAACCAAGGACCCCTGTCAAAAATTGAATGAGAACCAGGGGTCCCCTCTCAATCACTGGATGAAAACCAGGGTCCCCTGTCTGTAACTGGATGAGAACCAGGGGACCACTGTCAATCACCTGATATGAAACAGGGTCCCCTGTCAGTCATTGGATGAGAAACAGTAGTTCTCTGTCATTCACTAATTGAGAAACAGGGGTCCCTGTCAGTCACTGGATAAGAACCAGTGTCCCCTGTCAATTACTGGATGAGAACCATGGGTTCCCTGTCAGTCCCTGGATTTGAACCAGGAGTAACCTGTCTGTCACTGGATGAGAACCAGTGTCCCCTGTCAATTACTGGATGAGAACCATGGGTTCCCTGTCAGTCCCTGGATTTGAACCAGGAGTAACCTGTCTGTCACTGGATGAGAACCAGTGTCCCCTGTCAGTCACTGGATGAGAATCAGGGTTACTTTCTCAGTCATTGCATGAGAACAAGAGGTCCACTCTCAGTCACTGTTTAAGAACCAGGCGTCCCCTGTCAGTCACTGGATGGAAACCAGGTGTCCCTGTAAGTCACTGGATGAGCACCAGTTGTCCCCTGTCAGTCACTGGATGAGAACAAGGGGTACCCTCTCACTTACTGGATGAGAACCAGGGGTCCCCTGTGAGTCACTGTATTAGAACCATGGTCCCCTGTCAGTCCCTGGATATGAACCAGGATCCCCTGTCAGTCACTGGATGAGAACCAGGATCCCCTGTCTTTCAATGTATGAGAACAAGGGGTCCCCTGTCAGTCACTGGGTATAGGCCAGGGGTCCCTGTCAGTCACTGGGTATAGACCAGGGGTCCCTGTCAGTCACTGGATGAGAACAAGTGGTCCCCTGTCAGTCACTGTATGGAAACCATGGGACCCTGTCAGTAACTGGATGAGAACTTTTGTCCCCTGTCAGTAACTGGATGAGAACCAGGAGTCCCTGTCAGTCACTGGATGAGAACCAGTGTACCCTGACAATTACTGGATGAGAACCATGGGTCCCCTGTCAGTCACTGGATACGAAACAGGATCCCCTGTCAGTCACTGTATGAGAACCAGGGATCCCCTGTCAGTCACTGGGTATGAAGAAGTGTCCCCTGTAAGTTAGTAAATGAGAACCAGGTGTCCCCTGTCAGTCACTGGATGAGAACCAGGGGTCCCATTTCAGTAATTGGATGAGAACCAGGGTCCCTGACAGTCACTGGATGAGAACCAGGGGTTCCCTGTCATTCACTGGCTATGAACCTGGGTCCCATGTAAGTCATTTGATGAGAACTAGGTGTCCCCTATCAGTCACTGGATGAGAACCAGGGGTCCCTTTCAGTCACTGGATGAGAACCAGGGGTCACCTGTTACTCATTGGATGAGAACACAGGGTCCCCTGTAAGTCACTGAATGAGAACCAGGGTCCCTTACATCATTGTATGAGAACCAGGGGTCCCATGTCAGTTACTGGATTAGAAACAGGGGTCTTCTGTAAGTCACTGTATGAGAACCAGGGGTCCACTGTCAGTAACTGGCTGAGAACCAGAGTTCCCCTGTCAGTCACTGGATGAGAACCATGGGTCCCCTGTCAGTCACTGGTGAAGTCCAGGGGTCCCCTGTCAGTCACTGGTGGTAACCCCGGGCCCCCTGTGATGAGAACAAGGGGTCCCTCTGAGTCACTGGATAAGAACCAGGGTCCCCTGTCAGTCACTAAGTGAGAACTAGAGGTCCCCTGTCAGTCACTGGATGAGAACAAGCAGTCCACTGTAATCACTGGATGAGAATGAGGGGTTCCCCTGTCATTCACTGGATGAGAACCAGGGGTTCCCTCTCAGTCACTGGATCAGAACCAGGGTCCCCTGTCAGTCAATGGATGCGAACCAGGGGTCCTCAGTCAGTAACTGGATGGGAACCAGGTGTTCTTGTCAGTCACTGGATGAGAACCAGTTTTCCCCTGTCAGTCCTTGGATGAGAACCAGGGTCCATGTCAGTCACTGGATGAGAACCAAGGGTCCCTTGTCAATCACTGGATGAGAATCAGGGGTCCCCTGTCAGTCACTGGATGAGAACCTGTGTTCTCTTGTCAGTCCTTGGATGAGAACCAGGGGTCGACTCTCAGTCACAGGATATGAACCAGGGTCCATGTCAGTCACTGGATGAGAACAAAGGGTCCCCTGTCAGTCACTGGATGAGAACCAGGGGTACCCTCTCAGTTACTGGATGAGAACCAGGGGTCCCCTGTCAGTCACTGGTTTAGAACCAGGTTCCCCAGTCAGTCACTGGTTATGAACCAGGGTTCCTGTCAATCACTGGTTGAGACCAAGGGGTCCCCTGTAAGTCACTGGATGAAAACCAGGGTTCCCCTGCCAGTTATTGGATGAGAACCAGGGGTCCCCTCTCAGTCACTGATGAGAACAAGGTGTCCCCTGTCAGTCACTGGATGAAAACCAGGGGTCTCCTTTCAGTCAATGGATGGGAACCAGGGGTCCTTGTTAGTCATTAAATGAGAACCATGGTCCCCTGTAAGTGACTGGATGAGAACCAGGGGTCACTGTCTGTCACAGGATGAGAACCAGTGTCCCCAGTCTGTTTCTCTGTGAGAATCAGCGTCCCCTGTCAGTCACTGGATATGAACCAGGGTCTGCTTTCAGTCCCTGAATATGAACCAGGGCCCCTGTCACTCACTGGATTATAATCAGGGGTCCCCTGTCAGTCACTGTATGAGAACAAGTGGTCCCCTGTCAGTCACTGCATATGAACCATGGTCCTCTGTCAGTCATTTGAAGGGAACCATGGGTCCACGGTCAGTCACTGGATGAGAACCAGGGGTCCCTGTGGGTCACTGGATGGGAACCAGGGGTCCCCTGTCAGTCACAGGTTGAGAACCAATGTCCCCTGTCAGTCACTGGATGAGAACCAGTGTCCCCTGTCAGTCACTGGATGAAAACCAGGGTCCCATGTCAGTCACTGGATAAGAAAAAGGGTTCCCCTGTAAGTCACTGTATAAGAACCAGAGTCATATGCCAGTCACTGGATGAGAACAAGGGGTCCCCTATCAGTCACTGGATGAGAACCAGGTGTCCCCTGTTAGTCACTGGATGAGAACAAGGGGTTTTTGTCAGTCACTGGATAAGAACCGGTGTCCCCTGTCTGTAAGTCATTGCATGAGAAACAGGGCTCCACTTTCAGTCACTGGAAGAGAACCAGAAGTCTCCTGTCTGTCACACGATGAGAACAAGGGGTCCTCCGGAAGTCACTGCATGAGAACTAGGTATCCCCTGTCAGTCATTGGATGAGAAACAGGGGTCCACTGTCAGTCACTGGATATTAACCAGGGTCCCCTGAGAGTCACTGGATGAGAATTAGGGGTCCCTGTCAGTCACTAGATGAGTACCATGCGTCCCCTGTGAGTCACTGGATGAGAACCAGGGATCCCTTTTCAGTCACTGGAAGAGAACTAGAGTCCCCTGTCAGTGACTGAATGAGAACCAGGGTCCCTGTCAGTTACTGGATGAGAACCAGTGGTCCACTGTCAGTCATTGGATTAGAACCAGGGGTCACCTGTCAGTCACTGAATGAGAACAAGGCGTCCCCTCTAAGTCACTGGATGGGAACCAGGGGTCCCTGTAAGTCACTGGATGAGAACTAGGGGTCCCCTGTCAGTCACTGGATGAGAAGCAGTGGGCTCTGTCAGTCACTGGATGAGAACCAGTGTCCCCTGTCAGTTACTGGATGAGAACCAGGGGTCCCTGTCAGTCACTGGATATGAACGAGGGTCCCCTGTCAGTCACTGGATGAGAAAAAAGGTTCCTTTGTCAGTCACTGGATATGAACCAAGGACCCCTGTCCATCACTGGATGAGAACCATGGGTCTCCTGTCAGTCACTGGGTGAGAACCAGTGTGGGTACAGTCTCCACCCTCCCAGGCAGCACTGACGACTGGGTGAAGCCCTGACCTACCTCAGTGGGGATGAGCTGGAGACAGCTTTAGACAAGTTGAGGAGGGAGGGTTTGCAGGAGACAGGAGGAGCCACCCCTGGCTGCAGGGGAGGGTTGGTGTGCCCACAGCCTCTGGACTTGGGGCTCATTTTCAGCAACCAGACTCTGCCTCCCTCCTGGCACTGTGGTTGGAACTAGACCCCTCATTTGTAAGAAAGGACATAAATGTGCATCATGGTTTTTTTCTTTCTTTCTTTTCTTTCCAGGGTTGCAAACACAGGACTTTACATTACACTGCAGGTGGAATGTCCATAACCAAAATGCTTGGGACACAAGCATTTCATATTTTTTTAATATTTACTTTTTTAGGTGTAGATGGACGCAACACAATGCCTTTATTTTTATGTGGTGTTGAGGATCTAACTCGGGTCCCGCCCTTGTTAGGCGAGAGCCCTACCACTGAGCCACAATCCCAGCCTTTCAAATTTCACATTTTTTAAGACTCTAGAATACTTGCAAATATGTAATGAGGTAGCTCAAAGGTGGGGTCCAAGTCTAAGCACAAACTTCTCATTGCATCACCTGAACCTTATAGACGTATCCAGAAGATTCCCCCCACTTTTTTCTTGGTTGCTCAGTGCTGGTGATGGAGCCCAGGGCCTCACGTGGGTCAGGTTGGCCTTCCTCACCCCTGACTGCGCCCAGCCCTGCACTGTACTTTCTCACCATCAGAAGCCTCTCAGTAAAGCTCAGGGTCACTCTCAGGAAGCCCCTGGAATCTTTTTTCCGTATTTTTTATTGGAGCGTTGTAGTTGAGGGTGATGATGTTTACTGTGACGTGTTTGTACAGGCACACAGTGTGACAGAGTGACCTGGCCAATACCACTCCCAGCACTCCCTCTTCTCACTCTCCATTCCTTTTCCTCTACTGACCTCCCTATATTTTCATGAGATCCCCACTTTAAGGACACTCACAATGTCCATGGACCACCCCACACACCAGAGTCCCACTGGAGATTCATGGTCAGAGCCCGGAGCTCACTGACAGGGTTGTCCCTCTGAGGACAGCATCAACCTGAGGCACTCACAGTGCAGCTGTGTAGCCCAAGAGGACTTTCACAAGCAGCTGAGGGCCGCCTCATGGGCTGGGGGGATCCACCCTTGAGCAGGCCTGAGTTCTTGCAGGAGGCCAAGCAGCATTACCTCAGGATCTCCTGATAACAGGGCTCCTGAACCCATCTTGGGATTCCCTGAATTAAATGGCGCCCAGCCTACAAATGGCAGAACTGATGCCAAACCCACCTCACTTTCTATTCCCTTTCCCTCCCCAGCTTTCACATGATGGAAAACATGTGACCCTTGACTTTCTGAGTTTGACTTATTTTCCTACCATAATGTTCCCTAGTTCCATCCATTTTCCTGCAAAAGCCACAATTTCTTTCTTCTTTATTGCTATATAAGACTCCATTGTGCATCCATGCCACAGTTTCTTTCTCCATTCTCCCTCTGATGGACACCAGGCTGGTTCCATGGTTGGTTGTTGGGAGTTGTGCATTATAAACATGGGTGTGCACGCATCCCTGTGGCATGAAGATTTCAAGTCTTCAGGATAAATACCCAGGAGTGGCACAGCTGGGTCAGGCATGGTTCCATGCTCTTCTTTTGAGGAACCTGCATACTGATTTCCATGGTGGGATGCTAATTTAGAGTCCACAGCAGTGAGGAAGTGTTCCTTGTGCCCCACACCTCTCCCCACCCCTGCAGTTTGTGCTCTTGCTGCCATTCTGCTGGGGCTACACTAGTACAAAGGCGCTTGCCTGAGACTGCTGCCAGGATGTCAGCTGTGGAAGTTGCCAGTTAGGGCATCATGTTGGCACTCCTGAGTTTTGTATTGTAGAGCTTTTTGGATTCCAGATTGGGGATGCCCACCTGGATGGGGACAGTAGGGGTGGTTGTTAATAGCCTGGCTTTGCTGGATGCAGTGGAGCACTGCTGTAGTCAATCCCAGAGACTCAGGAGGTAAATCAGGAGGATGGCAAGTTCAAGGCCAACCTCTGCAACTTAGGGTCATCCTATCTCAAAATAAAACAAAAAAGTCTGCGTGAGGTGGCATGTGCTTATAATCCCAGCAGTTTGGGAAGCTGAGACAAGAAGATCATGAGTTCAAAGCCAGGCTCAGCAATCTCAAGACACTAAGCAACTCAGTGAGACCCTGTCTCTAAATAAAATAAAAATAGGGCTGGGGATGTGGCTCAGTGGTAGAGTAGCCCTGAGTTCAATTTTCCTCTTAACAAAAAACGAAAGAAAGAAAGAAAAAAAGGAAAGAAAGAAAAGAAAGAAAGAGAGAAAGAAAGAAAATAAAAATATAGAAAGGACTCTGGCTCCAGAGATAAAATGTTCTGGGTTCAGCCTCCAGTATCTCCTCCCCCGACCACTCATCCAAATCGCCTGGGCTTTGGAATCAAGCCACACATGGGTTGGAACCCCAGCTCTGCTGTTCACTAGCTGTGTGACCTTGGGCAAGACTTTTCTCCTTATTGGATCCAGTTTTTGTGCTTGGAAAATGGGAAGTTTAATTCTTACCCATTAGGGTGACTTGTGTTATACAGAGTGTGTCTGCAGATGACATCTCTTTTCCATCCCTGATCCCAGGTCTGGAGTCTGTCTGGCTGCTGACTTGCTGTGGGAACCTGGGCAGGTAACCCAGTTCATTCAGAAGCTAAATTAAACTAAAGTTGGCTGGGTGCAGGAGACACACACCTAGAATCCCAGCAGGGGATCTCAAGTTCAAGTTCAGTCTCAACCACCAGCAAGACACTGTCTCAAAAACTAAAAGGGGCTGGGACTGTGGCTAAGTGTGTAGCATGCCCCTGGATTCAGTCCTCACTTCCAAAAAATAAGTAAGACAAAGTGTTTAAAAAATTATAAAGTGACATACAAACTGCAAACATAGTGGTCAAGTGACCAGAAGGGCTAGACCTTGGCTGTCTCCTTCCTGCAGACCTGAGAGGAACAGGCTGCCAGATGCCTACAGTGAGCACCTTGCAGCTGCTCTGCGCACCAGCCCTGACCTAACAGAGCTGGCTTTGTACCGGAACGCCCTGGGCAACCGCGGGGTGCAGCTGCTCTGCCTCCTCAGCACCTCAGGGGACCTTCTGGCCTGCCAACCACCACCTCTCACCAAACTCTACCTGACCAACAACGCCCTGGGCGACGCGGGCGTGCGGCTGCTCTGCCAGGGGCTCAGACACCCGCGCTGCCGGCTCCGAGTCCTCTGGTGAGCGGTGGCCCCTGGCTCTCTGGAGGGCAGGACACGGGTTTCCAGCAGGCAGCCTCGCGTTAAGCACTCAGACTCCCAGCTTGGAAAATGCGGAGGACTCCTCTAGAGCTGCAGAGGTCTTCCCGAGCTCCTAGTGCAGAGAGGAGGCGCTCCTGCGCCCCCTGCTGGCGCAGCCCTCGCCCTACTCCCTGAGCAGAGCAGCCACCAAGGCTCAGCGGGACCCCTGCTCTGCCTGGGTTCAAGTGCCCTGGCTGCAACTAGGTGACACATTTTCCAAGTTATTCAACCACTTGGCACCTTCCACACCTGCCTCAGTAGGAGGGAAGGAGCTGCTTCTTCCTGGGGTTATCAGAATTAAACTATTGAGGCCCATAAGATGGGGAGGAGGGCCAGGGGTGGAGCCCTCCTCTAACCCCAGGTCTCAGGAGGCCCAGGGGATGGGAGGTTCCAAGCCAAGCCAGGTGTGGAGCTAAAGCCTGCAGTCAGGGCAGCAGGGTGGGGGTTGGGGGAGTGAGGCAGGAGGACCCCAAGTTCAGACCAGTCTCAGCCACTTAGCAAGGCCCTAAACAAGTAAGGAACTTGGGAGACCATCTGCAAGTAAAAAATAAAGGGGCAGGGGATGTGACTCAGTGTTAAGAGCCCCTGGGTCCAATCCTGTACCAGAGAGGAAGTCCATAGTCAGCCTCAGCAACTTAGACCTTGCCTCCAGATAACTAAAGGGTGGGTGATGTGGCTAAATGGCAGAGGGCTGCTGGGTTCATCCCCCATGACTGCAGAAAAGGAGAAAAATCAAAGCCTAGAAAGGACTGTGGGATGTAGCTCAGTGCCTAGAGCGCTTGCCTAGCCACCAGAGGCCCAGGAAGGAGGATGGCCAGTTGGAGGCCATCCTGGGCCTCTGAGACCACATGGGAAAACATAGGGCTGAGATGTGGCTCAGTAGGGCTGTAGCCAGATCAGACCGCTCCCCACCCCACTGGGAGCAGCAGAGAGCATAGACTAGCCTGTTTTCTAGTAGAGTCAGGGTCACTAGAAGGTAATGGAATTACTTCAAAAGATTAAGGTGCACAGTATTGGGCTGGGGAAACAGCTGTGTGGTAGTGGGTATGCCTGCTTTGTCCAAGGTCCTGGATCACCCAAACATCCAGAAGAACACCTTCCCCAAAAAAGCATAAAAGCTCATGTCTATGTTCTGCCCTGCACTCAGGGGGGCAGTGATGGACATTTCCCAGCCCACAAGGACAAGAAGCCATAGAAGACCTTTTACCTTGGGATTTATGACCAGCCTTAATGCAACTTGTGTCTTTAAATATGGACACTTGGGACACTGAGGACACTGAGTTTCAAACCCAACTCAACTACCTTCTAAAACCCTGTCAGTAAAAGCCATGGATTGGGGGAGGGGATCAGTGGTTTCCTTCTGGGTCAGACCCCAGCAAACCATTAAAGGGGGTGCAAAGCCCAAATGGTAAGAAGGCTACTTTGCCCTACAGAGAATGCAGACATGGTGACCACGGGGGCAGATGTGCCCAGAATGGTTCAAAGGTTCAAGTTTCCAGTGATGCTGAAGAATCAAAGACCAGCACCCAGAGTTCAAAGAAAACAGTTTATTAAAGACAATGTTCAGCTCCTGCCTGCAATGGCAACTACTTGGCCCAGGTCCAATGCAGGGAGCCACCTTCCCAAGCAGGTCTCAGCAATGGCTAAGCCTCTGGCAGCTCCCCAGACTCCCAGAATCCCTTGGGGGCCCTTTGGAAAGGGGGAATCAAGGCACAGGAAACCCAGGCAACACTGAAAAGTCTGTAAGTCTCTGAATTCCCTCTGTAGCTGAGGGTTAGGATTGGACATTTCCCCAATTGGAACAGGAAACTCAAAACCTACTGACCACTAGAAATAAAGCATTAGGGGGGAGTCTTAGTAGGGTCCATGAGACCAGGATTCTCAACCCCTGGCCTTCTCACTCAATATGCTAGTCTTCATGTGAACAATTAGCTGAAGCCAGGGTGGGCATGCTCGAGGCTGTAATCCCCAGAGGACTGTGGAGGAGCCTGGACAATTTAGCCAGACTCTCTCCAAGGGCTGGAATGTGGCTCCAGGATTAGAAACACTGGCTTCAATTGCAGGAACCAAAGGAGGAAGAATTAGCTTACTCTGGGGGCATGAAGTCTTATTGAGGGCTGGACATTGGTGCAGAAGTCACAGGCTCCCGGAGGCCACCTCAGACAGCAACACTCAGAAAGGAAGCACTTTCTAGTCCAGACCAAGACAAGTGCCACCCTTCTAAGTCTTCCTATCTGAGCTTTAAACTCCAGCAAACTGGTTCCGTGAAACTTGAGGCTGTCTTGCTCCCTGGGGGTGGTCTCCTGCCTGGAAAAGACTGCAAATTTATATTCATCTACACTTATCATACAAAGTGGCAACAAACAAGTCCAAACTGAAATGCAAAGTACCAACAGGTTTTAAATTTAGTCTACCTTTAAATACAAAGTAGCAATAGCAGCTCAGCTTGCCCCAGGCCTGGAGACATAGCAGCCCTGGGGGCTGAGGCAGGATCACAAGTTCATCCCCAGCATGAGCAACGTGGTGAGCAAGGCTCAGGGCCTTTCAAACTCAGGTCTCAAACCCCAGTACCAATGACAAGGTGGGGTTGAGCAGTAAGTTAACAAAAGTTTGCAAAGACAATTACAGTGCTTAGTTTACCAATCAAATTAAGACCAAAAGACTATGAGCATTAGTTCTTAAATGTGACCACAAGGTCCTTGAGGTAGGTTGGCCTTGCATCACCCACCTGTGTCCACTGGGAGGAGGCCTCCACTTGGCCAGACCTGCAACTGCTCAGGTCCTACCAGCTGGGGAGACCTGCAGATGCCCTGGAAGCACTCACTAGCACCATCTCCTGATATCCTGCAGCAGACATCTCCTTTTGCAGAGGAAACCCAACCCCAGTGCAATGAAAGAGCTGGCCCTGCTGTGCCCCTGCTGTGCCCCTGCTATCCTGGGAGGCCACAGGCTGGAGGGGCTTGGGTGGCGCCCCCGGTGACACTCAAATATGGTAGCACTTTCCATGCTGATCTCAGAAGAGTGCTTCCACATTTGAGTACCACAGGCTGGGTGAGTCCCAGGCCCCGGCCTGGACAGCAGGTCTTCAGGAATGCACAGCATGTCCAGGACCAAACATGGTTTGCCAAGATGGAAGTCTGACCGGCTCCTCTGCGGGGTTGCTCAATTGGTAGCACTCAAACTCTGGCGGCAATTTTTTTTGTGGCACAAATAGTGCCCCCACAGTTTGAGAACTACAGGTTGAGTGAGGGGTCTTCGAGCAACCAGGGACACCTACTGCTGCTCCCAGAGGCATGGGGTCCCAGTGGCCATCTCTGGAGGCTGAGGCAGGGGGACCAACTCCAGGCCAGCCTGGGAGACTTAGGTAGACACCTCACACAGAAAAGCTGGTCTACTCACCCAGGAGACAGTCAGGCCTTAACGCACTGGTCTAATCCTTCAGAGACCTAAAGACAAGAAAAGGCAAAAATCAGACCAACCTGGGCATGGGGCTGTGGCTCCTGGGACAGCAGAACACTGGGCCAGCACTTGGGGAGGGAGGCTCTGCTCCTCCGTGGAGCTCAGCAGATCTGGGAAGGCTCACCAGCTCTCAACTACCACAAGCAGGAGCCTTGCTGGGCTCTTATATACCAGAGGCCCCTGTGCCTCAGGACAGGGAAGAGCACTGGAGACCACTCCCCCACCCCCTCCCCAGAGCCTCCTTCCTGACCCACCCTGTGGCTCTGGATTCTAGTTTAACTGGATCAGACTCCCCTTCACAGGTTTAAAAATACATGTTTTTAATCTCCAGCTCCACAAAATATATTTGCTTGACAGCATATTGGGGCAGTCATCACAGGGTCCTTGGGGGCCAGGGCGAGAGGATCACAGATTCAAGACCAGCCTGGGTAACTCGACTCTGTCTCAAATAAAATAAAAATAAAAATGAGCCGGGCACACTTGTGCCTGCCTGTAATCCCAGCAGCTGGGGAGGCTGTGGCAGGAGAATGACAAGTTCAAAGCCAGTCTCAGCAACTGAGAGGCACCAAGCAACTCACTGGGACCCTCTCTCTAAAGAAACATAATAAAAAGCTGGGGACGTGGCTTGGTGGCCAAGTGCCCCTGAGTTCAATCCCAGGTACCAAAACATAAAAATAAGAATGCTGGGCATGTAGTTCCATGGTAGAACACTTGCTAGTAATGTGCAATGCCCTGAATGGATCAACCAGCACTACCTAAAGTAAATAAGTAAATTGATTGATCAATCAATCAATCACTAAGGGCTAGGGATTCCACTCAGTGGTAGATCACTCCTGCTTCAATCACAGAAACTTAAAAAATAAAAAATGACCCATTTACTGCTGAGTGATTATAAATAAAGAGAAATATACAGTGAATAGTCCAAAGGAAGTTATCCTGCAGTGTGGGGTTCAGTCATTCATTCAACCTTTATTTTAACCTGTGAGCCACAGCCCCAGCCCTTGTTATTACTTTCCAACAGACGCTCAGGGAGCCACTCAGGGCCTTGCTAAATGGCTGAGCTGGCTTGCACTTCCCCATCTCCTCCTCAGCTCTGGAGGCCCTGGGATTACAGCCCTGCTCCACTGCCCTGGCCTCAACAATGTCTGTACCAATATTCCTCAAGCTCATGGAGCAGATCAGACCCGTGGCTTGTTTTGTGCTTGGAGAGGTCCAGGACACCCTGGATTTTGTAGTCTGGAGCAGTATGTGTGTCCCCCAGGAGATATTCTGCAAAGTCTACAAACAGTTTTGGTTGTGAGAGCTGGAGTGGAGGAGGTTACCTGGTTACACCTCCAGCCCTGAGTTGAGACAGGGTCTTGCTAAGCCACCAAGGCTCCTGTGGACTTGTGATCTTCCACCTCACCTCCTGATCCTGGGATCACAGGCACGAGTGTGCCACCATGCCTGGCTCACAGTGACTTTTCTTGAAAGTTACTTTCATCAAAGTGAGAGAACAGGGCTGTGATCCCAGAAGGTTAGGAGGCTGAGGCAGGAGGATCCGCAGTTCAAAGCTGTCTCAGAGCCTTAGTGAGGCTCTAAGCAGCTCAGTGAGACCCTGTCTCAGAATACAATTTTAAAAAGGGCTGGGGATGTGGGTCAGTAGTTAAGTGACCCTGGGTTCAACCCCCAGTACCAAAAAAAAAAAAAAGTGGAAATGTTTCTGACAGTCCTCATAAAATCCCTAGTGTTGACTTTGACCTTGAGCCCTAGCAGGAAACTCAGAAGGGGGTGGGGTGGGTAGGGGTGGGGCAGGGGAGGGGTGGATTTGAAGGTTGAGGTCTTAGCTGGTGACTCAGGGAGCTGGGCAGGAGCTCCAGGATCCAGGGTCCAAAATCAAAAACCAAAGGCCTGGGGACATTGCTCAGTGGGAAAAAATGTCCTGGTGTTCAATCCCCAGTACCAAGAAAAGAAATGAATTTTAGAAATAAACAAAGATAGAAAGAATCGGGGAGGAAGGGGAGAGATTAGGGGCATTACCTGGGAATGATGTTGAGGGACCCCTATTGCTCCATCCTGGGCCTGTGCAAATGTGGTACAAGGCGTCCCCCTCACCCTGAGTAACGCACCAGTAAACAGATGGGGAGAAACCAAAGAGAACTAAAGCCAAAGGTGAATGAGTCCACCAAGGGGAGGGCCACTGGAGGACCCGGCCCTTCTAGTCTGCGGTCCCTATGGCTGTGGCAGCTGGCCTCCACCTTCCTGCCTGAGACCTTTCTTCCCCAAAGCTGAGGAAGCCACAGCGTTTGCCAAAAGGGTCTGGAGGGATTTAAGGAGTGGCAGATGAAGTGAATGGCAAAGGAGGCTGTGTTCCACTAGGACCTCCTCTCCCCCAGGCTGAGGGTCCCAGCTGACTGGGAGGAGAGGGCTCTGCACCACCCTGAGTCTGTGCCAGGCTTGGGGCCTCCACCCCAGCAGCCCTTGCTCCACCCTGAGCTGCATCCTGCCCAGCAGCTAGGGATGGTCTTGGGACACATGGACACATTCCTTCCCTCACCTGGAGTCCCCAGGCACTGAGGCCTCCAGAAGGGTCACTGTGTGCCCACAAAGTCTCAGGCCTCCTTCCTTTCCCAGAAATGTTCCAAGCTTATGGAAGAAATTACCTCCCTGAATGTCCCTCTTCCTGGCCTCAGAAGGGACAGTTGCCCGCCAGATCACTTTGTGTGTGTGTGTGTGACTGAGTTTGAACTCAAGGGCACTCTGCCACTGAGCTACATCCTGAACCCTTCTTAATTTTTATCTTGGGACAGGTCTTGCTAAATAACCCAGGGTGGCTTTGAACTTGCCTTCCTCCTGCCTCAGCCTCCTGAGTCACTGGGATTAGAGGCATGGCCACCACACTGGGTCTCCTCTGTACTTTAGACCACCTCTAGATGAATTATGAGACCTAATAAGAAGTAAATGCTATGAAACTCATTGTGATGCTGCTGTGCGGGGATTGCTGTTGGTATTGCCTACAGACTCCACTGCACCCCTGGGCACAGCAGCCTCTCGGAAGAGCAGGAGCCAGACATGGCACTGAAGCCAGATTTAAAATTAGGTAGCCAGTGTAGTTCGGTAAATCGGGTCTAATATGGAGTGAAATCTAAAATGGAGGCCATGCTGAGAATGATCCGGGAAATGCTGGACAACTCATGGAATGTTAATGAAGTCCCTGAAGGTCCCTAGGCCAAAGTCCACCCCAAAGAAATGTTAATGGAGCCCAGGAAACAGCCCCAACAGATTTGGAGATAGCCCATCCCAAGAAGTGTTAATGAAGTCCTTCCTGCCCAGATTACTTATTTGGCCCACCTGTGTCCCACCCTTTGGGCCTTCCAACCTACATTCCATCACCAAAACTATAAAAAGGGGAGACAACCAACTTCATGGATTCCACCTCTTGGGTCCCCTTCTTACTCCAGAAGTTTTTTCTGCTGTCCTTTAATAATCTTCTAATTTCTACTCTGACCTTGCTTTGGCGTGCTTCTTTGGTGTTATTCTTCAACATTGAGGAAGCAAGGACTCCTCACTGGCCAAAAGCGGTAACAGCACAATCTCCCCCCCAGAGAACCAACTGAAGCAGAGCCTCTCTTCTCCCGTTCCCTGTACTGGCCAGGGGCTTGGCCAAGTGCTGAAGGGCACTGTCACCTGTAGGATGGATGCAGGGACAATGGTGTTTCTGCCATGGAGGCACAGCCCCAGCCCTTGTACCTTTCATTTTGAGATGGGGTGTTGGGTCCAGGCTGACCTCCACCTTTCTATCCTCCTGCCTCAGCCTCCCCTGCTGCTGGGAGTACAGGCAAGGGCCACCACGCCTGGCAGAGCAGTTTGACTTTGTTCATTGGAATTGTGAGAGGAAAGAGAAAATCCAAACCTAGGAAGAGAGGTTGGGCAGCCTGAGGGGGTTGGGGAGGATGGGGGAGGAGAGACTCTGCTTCCCTCCCCAGATTTTGTTCCTGCAAGTCTGGGACCTTGGATCAGCAGTAGAGTGCTGCCCAGCATGTGTGAAGCACTAGGCTGGATCCTCAGCACCACAAAAGGGACCCACAAAGGCATGGTGTCCATCTACAACTAAAACAATATGTATCTTCAAAAAAGAAAGAAATCCTTCCTGAGTCTGAGCTGCGGGGCATGGAGCAGGCTACTCCTCCCCTCTAACCAGGAAGCTGATCAGGAGGAGACCACTTCAAGCCCAGCCAAGGGAAATTTGCAAGACAATGGCTCAAAATAAAAAATCAAAGTGGCTGGGACAGTGGAGTGCACCTGGGTCCAAACCCCAGCAGCATAAAAGAAAAAAAAAGTTTCTGCTGAAGTGAGAGGACTGAATTTGCAAGTGATCATGGGTCCTGAACAGTGCCCTGAGGCCTGCACCCCCCACCCAGTCCCTGGCTTTGTCTGCCTGCTCTCTGAATGGTAATGACAATGCTTTCTTTTGTCAAGATTCCCACAGTTTAGTAAATCCTTTCCTGCCCAGTAATCCTACCAGTCCCCTGTTTAGGCTCAGGCTCAGGTGGGTGAGGGTCCTATTCACAGTATACAATGGAAACCACCCCTGGATTCACACTTCCTTCTCTGGGAGGGAAGTTAGGAAAAAGTGGGAGTGGGGGAAGGTTCCTTGCTGACTGGATTGACTGGTTCTGAAGGCCAGAGGTGCCCACCTATTTTGTTTATCAGCTCCAAGATTTAATGCATATCACTTAATTCGTACTGAGCACCTGAGGTGTGCTGGGCTGCATCCTAGGTGCTGGGGATAAAGTAGTATATACAAAAGATTTAAAAAAAAAAATTTTTTTTTTCCCTTTGGCTTCAGACCCAGTTGTTAGTTTTCTGGAGCACAAGGTATTATTATTATCAACTTATTTTTCCAGTGTGGGAAAAATCAAATTCAAGGCCTCACACATAGGAGGCCAGACCTCCACTGCTTAGCTCCTCCACTCATTTTAATTGATCTATGTGGATGCTGGGGATTGAACCCAAGAGTACTTTACCAGGGAGCCACTTTTCCAGTTCTTTTTATTCTTTATTTAGAGACAGGGTCTTGCTAAGTTGCTAAGGGCCTTGCTAAAGAGTTGAAACTAGCTTTGAACGCCTGAACTTCCTGCCTCAGCCTCCTCAGCAACAGGTATTACAGGTATGCACTACTGGGCCCAGCTCTACATTTTTTATTAATAATTATTTTTTAATTTTAGGAGGACACAATATCTTTATTTTATTTATATGTGGTGCTGAGGATTGAACCCAATGCCTCATGCACAACAGGTAAGCGCTGTACCACTGAGCCACAACCAAAATGTTGGAATTTATCATCACTGTCTTCCCAAATTAGCAAGAGCCTCAACTACTTAGGGTGATCCTGTCTCAAAATATAAAAGGGGCTGGGGATGTGGCTCAGTGAGAAAGACGCCCCCCTGGGTTCAGTCCCCCTACAAAACAAAGAAAAGACCAGAAGGGGACCTAGTCCCAGGTGGACCTCAGTGCTCAACAGTAGAAGACGCAGATTTAAAAGGGCCGCTGAACAGGCTTTATTGAGATATCACTCCCAGGCGGAACTGGATCAGACCCACAGAGGGGACAGGGGAAGGGTCTGAGGAGAAACCACATGGCAGCTCGACTGGACTGGACTTTTATGGGGCTCACAGCAGGAAGGGGAGGGCTTGGGACAGGAAAAGGTGTTCTTAGGGTCCCTTGCCCCCTTGGAGTTGGTCAGGGGAGTTGGCTGAACTCCAGGATTGGCCAGGGGGTCCTGCTGATTGACAGGCATTAGTCAGGAGGTCTGGCTGATTGACAGGCGTTTCCACTGGCATCTGATTGATGTTCAAAGCAGCAGGCAGTTTTCCTGATTCCAAAAAACAAACAAACAACAAACAAAAAGCACTCTGCCCAGTTGCAGCATCAAGGCACAGAACCAAAAAGCCCTTGTAGTAAATGACTCAAGTCTTTATTAATTAGTATCCTGTATTTAAAAAGACAAAGGAGGAGCCTTCCCTTCCCTGGATGCACAGGAAGGACAGAGGTAGATGGGCTCAGGAAGCCTTCTGAAAACCGGGAGGCAACACCCTTCGCGAGTGCGCCTTCACCCAGGGGTGCTCCAGGACCTGAGCCAGGGGAAGCCGCTCTGAGGGCTGGTATCTCAGAAGCTTGGAGACCAAGTCCTGGGCCCCCTCGGGCATTGAGGGGGGAAACGTCACATCCACCTGATGAGGCCAAGGAGAAACAAGGGAAGTCTGGTTCATTTCTTTGCTCCATGTTCTCTGTGTCTCTTCGAGGCACTCCTCAGGACCTTAGCAGGTGACCTCATGTGTGTGCCCCAGTCCCCCCAGGCTCAGCAGCTGCCCCCACCCAGCTCCCCGTATATGCCCACCGTGTGGCCATCCCACCTTGAGGATGCGCCTCTGGGTCTCGCTCTGAGAGGGGCTCTCAAAGGGTGGCCGTCCCACCAGCAGCTCGTAGCAGAGCACCCCGACGCACCACAGGTCCACCTTCTCATCATAGGTCCTGCCTTCCACTATTTCTGGGGGCAAGTAGTCCAGAGTCCCACACATAGTCTGTCTCCTGGTGGAGGGAGAGGGGAGCACTGTGCAGAGGCCCAGATCAGGGAAATCCTGGAAGTCCCCACCCAAGCATGGAGTTTGAAGACACCAACGTTTATCATGGACCAAGGTACAGAGAAACCAAGTACCGGGACCATAACAATGTGTTTTGATATTCATGCAATCATTTAGCTCATGATCCAGAACGCTTTCACAAAAATATTCTCAGCATCAAGAAACAGAGTGATTCTTTGTACATTAAGGACCCAGTGAATGGATTCTAATCTATTCATACAGTGAATGGATTCTAATCTATTCATTCATAATCTATTCATTCATCTATTCATACAATACAATATGGGGCAATGGTCCATAAGTTATTAGGTATTTACATGAAATCTTATTGCTAAAGTCATACATTAACAAAGATCAGAAAATAAAAGTTCCAGTTGGGCCACAATAAGTCATTAAGTTGCAGTACTGGGGATTGAACCCAGAGACCCTCTACCACCCAGCTACATCTCCAGCCCAGGAAATATTGGACCATTTTTCTACTTTAAAATGGCAGTGTTCAGGTACAAACCCAGGTTTGTATCTGGGTCTTACATTTGCAATGAATTCAACTGGACCACTCTTCACTGGCACCCAGGGCCTACCCAATGACTATCTGACCTACCTGAGGGAGGGGGTGTGCACAGACCAGCCAAAGTCTGCAATCTTCACCTCACCCATCAGACCCAGCAGCAGATTTTCTGGCTTAATGTCCCTGTGAATCACCTTATTGTTGTGGCAGTATGTCAGGGCGTCTGCCAACTCCTCCATTATCTGTGAACAAAGTGAAGGCATCTGAAAGGCAAGCCTTCCACACTTCCCATCAGACAGAATGCTCCTCGTGAACCTTGGGAGTGCAGAGGAATCTTGCTCTTGGCAACTCACCCCAATACCACCTTTTAGTGGCACCAGAGGTCCAGTTTGGGAAGGGGAAAGGATGGATGTTGAACTGGACAGGTCCTATTGCCCTCCCACAGCAAGTAGCCAGACAGAACCTCCACTGAGCCAATCACCATCTCCCAAAACACTTGAGCCCCAACAGAGGGAATAGGAGAACCAGGAGGCTACCTGGAGTCAGTCATTCATCCTGATAGCAACCCGCCCAGCCACCACTGTTGGCATGGCCATGGCTGTGGGTCCTGTCCTGGTGCCCTCTAGAAATCTCCCGTTACTGCTGGGCACAGTGGTGCATGCCTGTAATCCCAGAGGCTCTGGGGGCTGAGGCAGGTAGAGAATGAGTTCAAAGCCAGCCTCAGCAATGGTGAGGCACTAAGCAACTCAGTGAGACCCTGTGTCTAAATGAAATACAAAACAGCGCTGGGGATGTGGCTCAGTGGTTGAGTGCCCCTGAGTTCAATTCTCAGAATCCATTCCCCCTCCCCCAATACAAAAACAAAAACAAAAAAACTTCTAGTTATGAGTTCCATACATTTATTTAGTAAATCCCTCATAGCCTTTCAATAAGTGTTTTTGGCTCCTTATATTGTACAAGAGAGTAGAGTCAGACTCAAGAAATAATATTCTGGATACACATAGGGTAATTAAAGTATCAAAATGTGAGGATTATTCACTATCTAAAATTCTCAGAATAAAATTCAGAAATCAACTTAAACGGCAATCTGACCAGCCACAGAGCCCCCACGCCCCACCACAGGCCGGCAGTGAGCCCAAGGCCCCCAGAGCCCAGGCCCCCTCACCGTGGCTGTGCGCTGCTCATCCAAGGGGCCCCTTCTCTGCAGCAAGTGGTAGAGCTCACCCCTGGGAGCAAACTCCAGAATCAGGTATATCCGGCGAGAGTCATAGAAATAGTTGTAGAGGCATAGGATGTTCGGGTGTCTGCAGGAGGGACAGAGGGTGGGTCAAACTTCTCCCTGAGCCCAAAACTGCTGCTATCACCAGTGACTGGTCACACAAGGGGCAAACTGTGCTGGGGTCAGGGACCATGGTCAGGATTGGGATGTCCACCCAGGGAGGAAACTTTATATGGTTGAACTGGAATGAGCAGCACAGAAAATCAAGGCCAAGGGCTTACTTGGGGGCAGTGGGAAAGGCCGGGTTGGGATGTGCAGCAGGAAGGGGAAACAGGTGTAGAGAGCCAGCGCGAGAGGCGCAGGCAGAGCCTGTCCTTACCGTAGGTGCGCCTGGATCTCGACTTCCCTGCGCAGCTGGTGCTCCAGTCCCGCCTTCTCAATCTGGGACTTGAAGAGGACCTTCAGGGCCACGATGAAATGGTTCTCCTTCAGTCGAGCCAGGTAGACGTTCCCAAATTTGCCCTTGCCCAGAGGACGCCCGATTTCAAAGTCATTGATTGTGAAGGGCTTCCTAAGTGGACAGGAAGAAAGGAGCCCCAGTTCTGCAGGTGGAGGGGAGTAAGGGGCCCGAGGTCCTCTTCCCGGTCTTGAGGGCCCAGCCAGGGGTGTTTGGTTGGAAAACAGCAGCGCACGTCCAGGCGCCGACCCTCCACTCCACTCGCCCAGGCCGAGCTTGGCGCCCTCGGAAGCCCCTCCATTCCCCTTCCAGACGCCAAGGCTAAGCACTCACATGGCGGGGGTTCCGGGTTGCGTCTGGCCCACTGCAGCTCCTGGGAGGGGAGATGGGGAGGGGGGGAGATGGGGAGGGAGGGGGGGAGATGGGGAGGGAGGGGGGGAGATGGGGAGGGAGGGAGGGCACGGGGGCAGGGAAAGAGAGAGGTGTCAAACTCTTTCTTCAGCGCACCCAGCCCTCCAGGGGCTGGCCCTTGGGCCGCTGCCCACAGGTTCCGCTGCTCCCCCCTCACCTGCGGGTCCACGCGGTACCCGAGAGGACCGCCGCCTCTGGGTGGAGGATGATACAGGTGAGGGCGAGCCAGGGCCCTCCTGAGCCCTTTGGAGCTGGCATCCGGGGTCCATATGGTCGGGAAAAGCCGCCAGGAGGTTACGCGAAGGTGGACAGGAGGAATTGTGCCAGGAATCCTGACCTGCTCCTCATCACGCCTTTTATAGCCGGTGCCCCAGCCTCCAGTCCAAGTCCCTGACTCCAGCGCCCTAGGGAAGCGGGGAGGTGGGCGTGTCTGTGAGAGCACCGGCCAATGAGGCGGAACGGGGCGCGGGGCAGGGGCGGGGCAGGCTGCGAGCGCACGTGCGGGCTGGGGGCGCGAGTCTCGGGTCGCCAACCTGCTCCCTGCTCCCGGGTCTTTGTGGACCCCATAATCAGTTTGCATCTTTGGTCTCAAATATAGGAAAATCAGAGCACATATTATATGTTTGGAAAGTACGGAATCTTCCAAAAACGTTCGAAATTGAATATTTTTAGATGGGAAACGGGATATGTCTTTTAAGTATAATTGGAAAAAAAAAAAAAAAAACAACAACAACAACAAAAACTCCCTAACCAATAGATGACAGAGCATGTGAACCAGAGTGTGTTGGGGAGAGATCATTATTTATTTATTTATTTATTTATTTTTTTAAAGAGAGAGAGAGAGAATTTTTTTTTAATGTATTTATTTTTTGGTTTTCGGTGGACACAACATCTTTGTTGGTATGTGGTGCTGAGGATCAAACCCGGGCCACAGGCATGCCAGGCGAGTGAGCTACCGCTTGAGCCCCATCCCCAGCCCTCAACATAAAATTTAAAAAGGGCCCGGGATGGGGGCTGGGATTGTGGCTCAGCAGTAGAGCCTTTGCCTAGCACCTGTAAGGCCCTGGGTTCGATCCTCAGAACCACATAAAAATAAATAAATAAAATAAAGGTGTTGTGTTCAACTACAAGTAAAAAATAAATATTTAAAAAAGGGGAGCCCGGGAGGTAGGTCAGTGGTTAGGCACCCCTGGGTCCTACCCCAGCACCAAAGAGAGGAACAAGAAAGAAAACAGGGCTGTGGTATCTCTCAGGGTAGAGTGCTTGCCTACATGCAGGAGACCCTGGGCTCAGTCCCTAGTGCTGCAATCATAATTAATTAATTGATTTTAATGAGAGTTTGTTCCACCTGTGGTGTGTGACTTCTCTACAGGCAAAACCTGGCCTCCATGCCCAGCTGGTCACTGAGCCCTTCTGATTCTACTTTTTTAATCCTTTTCAATTTAATCTCTTCCTTTCCACTCCCAGAGCCCTGGCCCAACTCTGGCCTCATCTTGCTCCTCCTGAACATGAGTGGCACTGCCAACCACAGGATGGTTCCGTGTCCTGGGCTAACTGGACAAGGACAAGGTGCAAACCTAAGCCATAGCAAGTCCAGGATCAGGGAAAGCCTGTGACTGGCAGCGCGAGGGTTAATCATGTGTCAACTTGATTGTCATGAGAGGCCCAGAAACTGGTAAAACACAGTTGCTGGCTGGGTCTGTGAGGGTCTTTCTGGAAGAGATAAGCCTTCGAATCCACAGACCAAGTAAAGAAGGTTGCCCTGGACAGCTGTGGGGCACGCCTGTAATCCCAGTGACTTGGCAGGTTGAGGCAGGAGGATCCCAAGTTCAAGTGCGAGGCCATCCTTTGTGCAACTAAGTGAGGCCCTAAGCAACTCAACAAGACCCTGTCTCCAAATAAAAAATAAAAATAAAAAGACTGGGGATGTAGGTCAGTGGTAAAATACCCCTGGTTCTAATCCACCGTGCCAAAAAAAAAAAAAAAAAGACTGCCCTGGTCAGTGTGGGCAAGCCTCAGGCAACCTTGGGAGTCCCAAGTAGGACAAGCAGGTGGGGGAAGGGTGGATGCACTCTCCTCTTGAATTGGGAGCTTCATGAGGTTCTCTGGCCCTGGGACACTAGAGCTCCTGATCTCAGGGCCTTGGACTTGGACTGTAGCTCTGCCTTCCTGGTTCTCCAGCTTGCAGATGGCAGATGGGAGCCTTCTAGGCCTCCAGGATTGGGGGACCCAATGCCCAGAAGAGACCCCTCTCTTTCCCTCTATACTCTGTGGGTGGGTTTGTATATCTTTATCGACATCAAACAATCTATCTATCCTGTTGGCTCATCTCTGGAGATCCCTGATGTGTCAAGGGGAGATGATGGGTCTGAGAAGTGAAGAACATGAGCCCTTTTCTGGGTGCCTCCCACTCCTCCTTTACTGTTTCAACATCAGTGGTGTCTGAGTCTTCCTGATTGACAGGGACGCGTGGGGTGGAGCCTGAAGGCCAGACTGTTTGCCTGTCCTAAAACCCATGGGGGAGGGGACAGCCAGAAGAGGAGCTTCCTGCCAGGGTCAGTGGTCAGGGAGTGAAGACACAGCTCACAGGAGAGGAAGTTTCACAAGCTCAGGCCCCCATGATGTGTGACTGTGCCTTGGGATGTGGAGCCCTGGACAGCTGATGGCTATGGGGTGCTGTGTGAGGTCTGTTGGGAAGATGTCACTGGCTCAGCTTGCCCCTCTCCTGGGTGGGAGCATGGCCTGGTGGGTGGGTGTACAAGCACCAGCATGGTCTCTGGCGCCAGACAGACCCAGGTGGAGGTCCGCGCGTCCTCTCCCACCTCTGCTGTGCAGGTCCCTTACTGAGCCTCCATGCCCCCTCGGTACCTTAGGAAGGATGCCTTCCCTCTTCTGGCAGGCTGGCTGAGAGCTGCTGATGCTGCTGCTGGGGAGGCAATGGTGGGGGCAGAGCTGAGCTCTCCAGGTGACAGCAAGGTGGTATGGAAACCCGGGATGTGATGGCCACGGGCCAACCCTGGTCTCAGCCAGCGCCTCCCAAGACCTGGGCATTTTGTGACATCCCGGGTAAAAGCTAGTCCATTTCCACACCCCATTAGTGAGCGCAGACCTCACTGACGGTGGGTCCAGCTGGGGTGGGAGACGGCCCGCCCTTCATACTCTATGCACTAGTCCCTCCAGAAACCCACCAAAGGCTTCCTCCAGGCATCTGAGGTTGGTTTGTTGGTGTTGTTTTTGTTTTTTTCTCATTCCTTCTGTCCTTCTCCAAGTGACTTCAAAGATGTATTTTGTATCCCACCTGATTTAGCTCCACCTGCAAACAAGCACCCTCAGCACACCCAGCCCTCCCACAGAGAGGACCCCCACAGGTGGCCTTTGGATGTGTTCCCTCAACAGAAACCAGTCTCTTCTGGAATGACAAAACAGGAATTCTAGTCTATGGAATAGAAACATTTTATTTCCTGCCTTTTGTTTCGCTTTATAGTTTAAATGTAGAGAAGTGTTTCAGAGCAGAATCTCTCAGGCAGCCTTTTGAAAACAGGCATTTGCTAGGCCCAGTGGTGCACAGCTGTAATCTGTGATTGTCGCCAAGTGGGAGGCTGAGGCAGGAGAATACCAAGTTCAAAGCCAGCTTCAGCAACTTAGTGAGGCCCTAAGCAACTTATGGAGGCCTTATTATCTAAACTAAATATAAAAAAAGGGCTGGGCACGTGGCTCAATGTTATCCACTCCTGGGTTCAATCCCCTGTACAGAAAAAAATAAATAAATAAAAAAGAAAAGGGAGAAAGGAAGGAAGGAAGGAAGGAAGGAAGGATACAAGCACTTGTTGCCTGGCATCTCTCAATCCCTGCCCCACCAACACTGCTTCAGGAGGCGAATAAGAGCCCAGGTAGTGTATCTACATGCTCACAACTATGCCTATAGTTACATACAAGAATATAATATTTCATTTCATATGTCATATGTCTTTGAAAATGTCCTTGGTGATCATAAAGTGCACTCCCAGCTAAGAACCGAGTATGACCACCACCACCAGTTTTAGAGGGGCTTAGCCTGGACCTGACTCTCACTGTGTTGATCATGGGACACTGAGAAAGTGATCTTAGAATAGATCTACTTCTCAGTGTATAACAGTCAAAATGCAAAGTCCCTACACAGGGTTGCATGAGGCGTTAGTGAGGTCATAGAGTAAATGTCCACAGATCCACTCACTCAGTTTCCACTCACCCACTCCTGCACTCATTTAGTCCATTTACTCAACATTGAATGAGTATCTTCATGAACCCAGCCCTAGGGACCCAGAGGTCACGCTCAGGCGGGTGTCATTCATTCTCACCTCACTGGTGATGGTTGGTCTTTGTGACATCTGAACCCAGAGACAGCCTATGACCTCTGTCCATTGGCTTCCACTAGGAATCAGTCACAGCAAAAATGACACCTGCCATTGGCTGTAGCTCAATTATATGGATCTGTTCTATCCCCACACATAATGGGTCTTAGCCTGCTCAGGTGGCTCTAACAAATTCATCTGGCCCCAAAATGCCAGTAGTGCCAGAGCTGAGAACCTGCTCTTGACCCCCACACACTGGGACTAAATTGGGTTATGTCAACAAGAACATCCAATCAAGGAATACTGCCAGATATAGGGTGTTAACTTGTGATCTCACGGACTTGGGAGACTGAGGAAGGAGAATTGCAAGTTCAAGACCACCCTGGAAAATTTAGAGCCTTTCTCAAAATAATACAGAAGGCTGGGGATATAGTCCAGTTGGTAAAGTGCTTGTCTCACATGCACAAGGCCATGAGTTCATTCCCAAGCACTAATAATAATAATAACAATAGTACAAAGGGCTGGGAGTGTAGCTGAGTGTTAGAGCACTTGCCTACCACGTGCAAGGCCTTGGGTTCAATACCCAGTATATATCACAAGAAGAGAGCAGGGTGCGGTGGTGAATGCCTGTGATTGTGTGATTGCAGCTGCTCTTTTTTTTTTTTTTTTAAGAGAGAAAGAGAGAGAGAAAATGAATGAGAAATTCAATATTTATTTATTTTTTTTTTCAGTTTTTGGCGGATACAACATCTTTGTATGTGGTGCTGAGGATCGAACCCGGGCAGCACGCATGCCAGGCGAGCGCGCTACCACTTGAGCCACATCCCCAGCCCTGCAGCTGCTCTTTAGGCTGAGGCAGGGGATGGTGAGTTCAAAGCCAGCCTCAGCAACAGCAAGGTGCTGAGCAACTCAGTGAGACCCCGTCTCTAAATAAAATACCAAATAGGGCTGGGGTGTGGCTCAGTGGTCAAGTGCCCCTGAGTTCAATCCCTGATACCAAAAAAAAAAAAAAAAAAAAGAGAGAGAGAGAGAGAGACACAGAGAGAGAGAAAGAAAAGACAGAAAGAAGTAGGCAAACAGGGCAACAAGCTTGTCAAAGATGAAGAGTTTCAGAGAGGTCACTGCTGTGAGGAAAATCCAGCAGGATGATGGGACAGCAGTGATGAGGGGTGGGGGACACCGAAGCTGGCCATCAAGGTGGGAGGTGCTGAGGAAGGGGTGAGTGAGGTAAGACTTTGTTCTGTGTAATCCCAGCTACCCAAGAGGCTAAGGCAGGAAGATGGTAAGTTGGAGGCCAGCCTCAGCAACTTAGTGAGACCCTCTCTCAAAAAACAATAACAAACAAACAAACAAACAAAATAGCCAGGTATCGCTCAGTAGTTAAGTGTCCCTGGGTTCCATCTGCAGTTCAGGGGTAGAAAGGGAGGACTCTGTTTTGGACTGAATAGTTAATTGGGAGAGGGTCTTGGGAAAGAGGATACGACAGTAGATTCAGTCTGGGCCTGACTCAGTGTGGAGCACCTGCCTGACATGAGCGAGGCCCTGGGCTGCATCTGCAAAGGAAAGAGAAGAACGGAGGGAAATCAGCAGCAAAGGAGCATCCAGCTCTTCCTCTAACCCACAGGCAAGAGAGCCAGGCCCTGTCAGTACTGGATGAGAACCAGGGAACCACTGTCAGTCAATGGATGAGGACCATGTGTTTCATGTCAGTCACTGTATGAGAACCAGGAGTCACAGTCAGTTACTGGATGAGAACCAGGGGTTCCCTGTCAGTCACTGGAAGAGAACCACATGTCCCATGTCAGTCGCTGGATGAGAACCAGGAGTCACAGTCAGTTACTGGATGAGAACTAGGGGTCCCCTGTCAGTCACTGGAAGAGAACCAGGGGTCCCCTATCAGTCAGTGGATGAGAACCAGGGGTCTCCTGTCAGTCACTGGATGAGAACCAGGAGTCCCATGTCAGTCACAGGATGAGAACCAGGGGTCCCCTGTCAGTCACTGATTAGAACCAGTGGTCCCTGTCAGTCACTGGATGAGAATCAGGGGTCCCATTTCAGTCACTGGATGAGAAACAGGGTCCCCTGTCAGTCACTGGATGAGAACCAGGGGTCCCCTGTCAGTCACTGGATGAGAAGCAGGGTTCCCTGTTCCTCACTGGATGAGAAATAGGGGTCCGCTTTCAGACACAGGATAAGAACAAGGGGTCCCCTGTTAGTCACTGGAAGAGAACCACAGGTCCCCTCTCAGTCGCAGGATGAGAACCAGGGTCCCTGTTACTCACTAGATGAGAAAAAGTGGTCCCATGTCAGTCACTGGATGAGATCCCGTGTCCCCTGTGAGTAACTGGATGAGAACCAGGGTCCCATGTCAGTTAGTGGATGAGACCCAGGGGTCCACTGTCAGTCACTGGATGAGAACTAGGGGTCCCTTTTCAGTCACTGGATGAGAACCAGTGTCCCCTGTCAGTCACAGGATGAGATCCAGTGGTCCCCTGTCCATCACTGGATGAGAAAAACGGGTCCCCAGTCAGTCACTGGATGAGAACCAGGGGTCCCCTGTAAGTCACTGGATGAGAACCAGGGTTCCCTATTCTTCACTGGATGAAAAACAGGGGTCCCCATTCAGTCACAGAATGAGAACAAGGGGTCTTCTGTCAGTCACTGGAAGAGAACCACAGGTTCCCTGTCAGTAGCTAGATGAGAACAAGGGTCCCTGTTTGTCACACGATGAGAAAAAGTGGTCCCATGTCAGTCACTGGATGAGATCACGTGCCCCCTGTCAGTCATTGGGCGAGAACCAGGGTCCCCTGTCAAATAGTGGATGAGACCCAGGGGTCCACTGTCAGTCACTGGATGAGAACTAGGGGTCCCTTTTCAGTCACTGGATGAGAACCAGTATCCCCTGTCGGTCACAGGATGAGAACCAGGGCTCCCCTGTCTGTCACTGGATGAGAACAGGGGGTCCCTGTCAGTAACTGGATGAGAACCAGGGGTCCCCTCTCAGTAAATGGATGAGAACCAGGGGTCCCCTCTCAGTAAATGGATGAGAAACAGGGGTCCCTGTCAGTCACTGGATGAGAACTAGGAGTCCCCTCTCAGTCACTGGAAGAAAACCACATGTCCCCTTTCAGTTGCTGGATGAGAACCAGGGTCCCTATCAGTCACTAGTTGAGAAAAAGTCATCCTCTGTCAGTCACTGGATGAGAACCAGTGTCCAATGTCAGTCAATGGATGAGAACCAGGTTCCCCTGTCAGTCACTGGATGAGAACCAGTGTCCCCTGTCAGTCACTGGATGAGAATCAGGGTCTCTGTCAGTCCTGGATGAGAACCAGTGGTTCCCTGTCAGTCACTTGATGAGAACCAGGGGTCCCCTGTTAGTCACTGATGAGAAACTGGGGTTCCCTGTCAGTCACTGGTTGAGAACCAGGGTCCCTTTTCAATTACTAGATGAGAACCAGGGGTACCCTGTCAGTCACTGGATATAAACAGTGTACCCTGTCAGTCACTGGATGAGAACCAGGGGTCCCTTTCAGTCAATAGAGGAGAACCAGGGGTCCCCTGTCAGTCACTGGATTAGAACCAGGGTTATTCTTTCAGCCAATGGATGAAAACCAGGTGTCCATGTCAGTCATTGAATCAGAATCGGGGTCCCTTGACAGTCGCTGGATGAAAACCAGCGGTTCACTGTCAGTGACTGGATGAGAACCAGGGTCCCCTCTCAGTCTCTGGATGAGAACCTGCAGTCTTGTGTCAGTCCCTGGATGAGAACCAGGGTCCTCTCTTAGTCACCGGATATGAACAAGGGTCGTCTGTCAGTCACTGGATGACAATCATGGTCCCCGTCAGTCACAGGATGAGAACTAGGGGTCAACTGTCAGTTATTTGATGAAATCCAGGGGTCCCTGTAAGTCACTGGATGAGAACCAAGAGTCTCCTGTAAGTCACTGGATAAGTACCAGGGGTCTCCTTTCAGTACCTGGATGAAAACCAGGGTCCCTATCAGTCACTGGATGAAAACCAGGGGTCCCCTGACAGTCAGTGGATGAGAACCAGGGGACCTTTGTCAGGGACTGATGAGAACCTGGGGTCCCCTGTCAGTCACTGGATGAGAACAAGGGGTACCCTCTCAGTTACTGGATGAGAACATGGGGTCCCCAGTCAGTCACTGGTTATGAACCAGGGTCCCTTGTCAATCACTGGATTTGAAAAAGGGGTCTCCTGTCACTCACTGGATGGGAAACAGGAATCCCTGTCAGTCACTGGATAAGAACCAGGGGTCCCCTGTCAGTCACTAAATGAGAAGCAGGGGTTTCTGTCAGTCAATGGATGAGAACCAGTGCCCCCTGTCAGTTACTGGATGAGAACCAGTGGTCCCCTCTCTGTCACTAGATATGAACCAGGGTCCATTGTCAGTCACTGGATATGAACCAGGATCCCTTGTCAGTCACTAAATGAGAACCAGGGGTCCTCTGTCTGTCACTGAATATGAACAAGTGTCCCATATCAGTCATTGTATGAGAACCAGGAGTCCCCTGTCAGTCACTGGATTTGAACCACGGGTCCCCTGTCAGTCATTGTTGAGAACCAGGGTTTTCTCAGTCAATGGATGAGAAACTGGGGTTCCCTCTCATCACTGGATATAAACCAGGGTCCCCTCTCAGTCATTGGATGAGAACCAGGTGTCCCCTGTCAGTCACTGGATGAGAACCAGGGTCCCTTTCAGTCATTGGATGAGAACCAGGGGTCCGCTGTCAGTCACTGGATGAGAATACGTGGTCCCCTGTTATTCACTGGATGAGATCCAGGGTCCCTTTCAGTCATTGGATGAGAACCAGGGGTCCGCTGTCAGTCACTGGATGAGAATACGTGGTCCCCTGTTATTCACTGGATGAGATCCAGGGTCCCTTTCAGTCATTGGATGAGAACCAGTAGTCCCCTTTCATTCACTGGATGAGAACCAGGGTTCCTCTCTCAGTCACTGTATGAGACCCCAGGGTACCCTGTCAGTCAATGGTGCAAACCAGGGCTCCCCTCTCAGTCACTGGTGATAACCAGGGGTTCCCTGTGATAAGAAAAACAGGTCCCTCTCAGTGACTGGATAAGAACAAGTGTCCCCTGTCAGTCACTGGATGAGAACTGGTGATCCTCTGTCAATCACTGGATTAGAACATGGGGCTCCCTTTCATTCATAGGATGAGAACCATTGGTTCCCTCTCAGCCACTGGATAAGAAACAGAGTCCCCTGTCAGTCACTGGATGAGAACCAGGGGTCCCCTGACATCACTGTAGGAGAACCAGGGGTCCCTGTCAGTCACTGGATGAGAACCAGGGGACTCCTCTCAGTCCTCGGAGGAGAACCAGGGTCCAAGTCAGCCACTGGATGAGAACCAGGTGTCCCCTCTCAGTCACTGGATGAGAACCATGGTCCCCTGTCATTCACTGACTGGATGAGATCAGGGGTCTTCTGTCAGTCCCTGAATGAAAACCAGGTTCCCTGTCAGTCACTGGATGAGAACCAGGGTCCCCTGTCAGTCACTGGATGAGAACCAGTGGTCCCTTGTCAGTGACTGTATATGAACCATGGTCCCCTGTCCGTCATTTGATGTGAACCATGGGTCCCCGGTCAGTTACTGGATGAGAACCAGAAGTCCCTGTGATTCACTGAATGAGAATCAGGGGTCCCCTGTCAGTCACTGGTTGAAAACCAGTGTACCCTCTCAGTCACAGGTGAAAACCAGTGTCCCTTGTCAGTCACTGGATGAGAACCAGGGGTCCCCTGTAAGTAACTGGATAAGAAAAAGGGTTCTGTAAGTCACTGTATAAGAACCAGGGTCCCATGTCAGTTACTGGATGAGAACCAGGGCTCCCCTCTCAATCACTGGATGAGAGCAAGTGGTCCTCTGTCAGTCACTGGATGAGAACCAGGGGTCCCCTGTCAGTCAATGGATGAGAATAAATGTCCCCTGTCAGTCACTGCATGAGAGCCAGGTGTTCCAGTCAGTCACTGGATAAGAACCAGTGTCCCCTCTCAGTCATTGGATGAGAACCAGGAATCCCTTGTAAGTCACTGCATGAGAACCAGGTCTCCACTTTCAGTCACTGGATGAGAACCAGAAGTCTCCTGTCTGTCGCATGATGAGAACAAGGGGTTCTTAGTCAGTCACTGCATGAGAACTAGGGGTCCCCTGTCAGTCACTGGATGAGAACCAGGGGTCCCCTGTCACTCAATGGATATGAACCAGCATCCCCTGTCACTCACTGAATGAGAACAAGAGGTCCCCTGTCAGTCACTGGATGAGAAACAGTGGTTTCTGTCAGTCACTGGATGAAAACCAGTGTCTCCTGTCCATTTCTGGATGAGAACCAGGGGTCCCTGTCAGTCACTGGATATGAACAAGGATCCCCTGTCAGTCAATGGATGAGAATCAAAGGTCCCTTCTCAGTCACTGGATGAGAACCAAGGGTCCCCTGCCCGTCACTTGATAAGAACCAGGGTCCCCTGTCAGTCATTGGAGGAGAAACAGGGGTCCCCTGTCACTCACTGGATGAGAACCAGCGGTCCTGGTCTGTCACTGGATACGTACCAGTGTCCCTTGTCAGTTACTAGATGAGAACCAGGGGTCTTCTGTCAGTCACTGGTGATAACCAGGGTCCCCTGTGATAAGAACAAGGGGTCACTATCAGTCACTGGATAAAAACCAGGGTAAACTGTCAGTCTCAAAATGAGAACTATGGGTCCCCTGTCAGTCACTGGTTGAGAACCAGGGGTTCCCTCTCAGTCACTGGATAAGAACCAGGGGTCCCCTGTAAGTCACTGGATGAGATCCAGGGGTCTCCTCTCAGTCCCTGGATGAGAACCAGGGTCCATGTCAGCCAGTGGATGAGAATCAGAGATCCCCTGTGAGTCACTGGATGAGAACCAAGGGTTCACTGTCAGTCACTGGGTGGAACAAGAGGTCTCCTGTCAGTCACTGAATGAGAAACAGGGGTACACTATCAGTCAGTGGATAAGAACCAGGGGTTCCCGGTCAGTCACTGGATGAGAACCAAGTGTCCCCTGTCAGTTACAGGATGAGAGCCAGTGTTTCTTGTCAGTTACTGGATGAGATCCAGGGTTCCCCTGTCAGTCTCTGGAAATAGAACAGGGTCCCCTGTCAGTCACTGGATGAAAACGAAAAGTCTCTGTCAGTCACTGAATGAGAACCGGGGTCCCTTGTCAGTCACTGAATGAGAACCAGGGGTCCCCTGTCAGTCACTGGATGAGAACAAGGGTCCCCTGTCAGTCACTGGATGAGAACCAGCAGTCTCCTGTCAATCCCTGGATGAGAACCAGTGTCCCTTCACTCACTGGATATGAACAAGAGTCCTCTGCCAGTCACTGGATGATTATCAGGGTCCCTGTCAGTCACTGGATGAAAACCAGGTTCCCCTGTCAATCAATGGATGAGAACCAGGGTCTCCTGTCAGTCACTGGATGAGAACCAGGGTCCCCTGTCAGTCACTGAATGACAACCAGGGTCCAGAGTCAGTCACTGGATGAAAACCAGGGTCCCCTGTAAGTCACAGGATGAGATCCAGTGATATCCTCTCAGTCCCTGGATGACAACCAGTGTCCCTGTCACTCACTGGATATGAACAAGAGTCCTCTGTCAGTCACTGGATGATTATCAGGGTCCCTGTCAGTCACTGGATGAAAACCAGGTGTCCTCTGTCAGTCACTGGATGAGAACCAGGGGTCCCTGTCAATCACTGGAAGAGAACCAGGAGTCTCCTGTAAGTCACTGGATGAGATCCTGGGGTCTCCTGTCAGTCCCTAAATGAGAACCAGGGTCCTTGTAAGTCACTGAATGAGAACCAGGGGTCCCCTGTCAGCCACTGGTTGAGAACCAGGGGTCCACTCTCAGTCACTGGATGAGAACCAGGAGTTCCCTGTCAGTGACTGATGAGAACATGGGGTCCCCTGTCAGTCACTGGATGAAAACCAGGGGTCCCCTGTCATTCACTGGATGAGAACCAGGTTCCCCTGTCAGTCAATGGATGAGAACCAGGGTTCCCCTTTCAGTCATTGGATGACTACCAGGCTCCCCTGTCAGTCACTAAATAAGAACCAGGATTCTTCTGTCAGTCACTGGATGAGAACCATGGATTTCCTGTCACTAACTGGATGAGAACCAGGCGTCCCCTGTCAGTCACTGGATGAGAACCTGGGGTCCCTGTCAGTCACTGGATAAGAACCAGTGTCTCCTGTCAGTTACTAGACGAGAACCAGGGGTCCCCTCTCAGTAACTGCATATGTACCATGGTCCCCTGTCAGTCATATTATTATGAACCAAGATCCCCTGTCAGTCACTGGATATGAACAAGGGTCCCCTATCAGTCATTGGATGAGAACCAGGGGTCCCATGTCAGTCACTAAATGAGAACCAGGAGTCTCCTGTCAGTCATTGGATGAGAACCAGGGTTCCCTGGCAGTCACTGGATATGAACCAGGTCCCCTGTAATTCATTGGATGAGAACAAGGTGTCCCCTGTCAGTCACTGGATGAGAACAAGGGGTCCCTGTCAGTCACTGGATGAAAACCAATGGTCCACTGTCAGTCATTGGATGAGAACATGGGGTCCCCTCTAAGTCACTGGATGAGAACCAGCATCCCTTTCAGTCATTGGATGAGAACCTAGGTTCCCCTATCTGACACTGGATGAGAACCAGGGGTCCCCTGACAGTCACTGGATGAGAACAAGGGGTCTACTCTCAGTCACTGGATGAGAACCAGGGGCCCCCTGTCAGTCACTGGTGATAACAAGTGGTCCCCTGTGATGAGAACAAGGGGTTCCTCTCAGGCACTGAATAAGATCCAGGGTCAACTGTCAGTCACAATATGAGAACCAAGGGTCCCCTGTCATACACTGGATGAGAACCAGGGATTCCCCTGTCATTCACTGGATGAGAACCAGGTGTTCCCTCTCAGTCACTGGATGAGAACCAGGGCTCCTCTGTCTGTCACTGGATTAGAACCATGGTCCCCTGTCAGTTACTGAATGACAACCAGGATACCACTGTAAGTCACTGGATATGAACCAGGGTCCCCTGAGTGTCACTGGATGACAAACATGGGTACATGTCAGTCACTAGATGAGAACCAGGGGTCCCCTGTGAGTCAATAAATGAGAACCAGGGGTCTCCTGTCAGTTATTGGATGAGTACAAGTTGTCCCTGTCATTTACTGGAAGACAACCAGGGGTTGCTATTAGTCACTGGATGAGAACCAAGGGGCTCCAGTCAGTCACTGAATGAGAATCAGGGGTCCCTGTCATTAGTCACTGGACGAGAACCAGGATCCCCTGTCAGTCACTGCATGACAACCAGGAGTCTCCTGTAAGTCCCTGTATGAGAACCAGGGTCCCCTGTCAGTCACTGGATATGACCCAGGGTCTCCTGTCAGTCACTGGATGAGAACCAGGGGTATCCTGTCAGTCACTGGATGAGAACCAGGGGTCTCCTCTAAGTCACTAAATGAGATCCAGGGGTCTCCTGTCAATCCCTGGATGAGAACCCGCGTCCCTGTAAGTCACTGGATGAGAACAAGGGGTCCCCTGTAAGTCACTGGATGAGAACCAGGGGTCCCCTCTCAGTCACTGATGATAACAAGGGGTCCCCTGTCAGTCACTGGATGAGAACCAGGGGTCTCCTTTCAGTCACTGGATGGGAACCAGGGGTCCTTGTCAGTCATTAAATGAGAACCATGGTCCCCTGTGACTGGATGAGAACCAGGGGTCACTGTCAGTCACAGGATGAGAACCAGTGTCCCTGGTCTGTTTCTCTGTGAGAATCAGCGTCCCCTGTCAGTCACTGGATACGAACCAGTGTCTGCTTTCAGTCCCTGAATATGAACCAGGGTTCCCTGTCACTCACTGGATTATAATCAGGGGTCCCCTGTCAGTCACTGGATGAGAACCAGGGTCCCCTGTCAGTCACTGTATGAGAACAAGTGTTCCCCTGTCAATCACTGCATATAAACCATGGTCCTCTGTCAGTCATTTGATGGGAACCATGGGTCCCCGGTCAGTCACTGGATGAGAACCAGGGGTCCCTGTGATTCACTGGATGAGAACCAGGGATCCCCTGTCAGTCACTGGTTTAGAACCAGTGTCCCCTGTCAGTCACTGGATGAGAACCAGTGTCCCCTGTCAGTCACTGGATGAGAACCAGGGTCCCATGTCAGTCACTGGATAAGAAAAAGGATTCCCCTGTAAGTCACTGTATAAGAACCAGAGTCCTATGCCAGTTACTGGATGAGAACCAGGGGTCCCCTATCAGTCACTGGATGAGAACAAGTTTCCCCTATCAGTCACTGGATGAGAACGAGGGGTCCCTATCAGTCACTGGATGAGAACCGGTGTCCCCTGTCAGTCATTGGATGAGAACAATGGGTCCCCTGTAAGTCATGGCATGAGAACCAGGGCTCCACATTCAGTCACTGGAAGAGAACCAGAAGTCTCCTGTCTGTTACATGATGAGAACAAGGGGTCCTCTTGAAGTCACTGCATGAGAACTAGGTATCTCCTGTCAGTCACTGGATGAGAAACAGTGGTCCCCTGTCAGAAACTGGATATGAACCAGGGTCCCCTGAGAGTCACTGGATGAGAATTAGGGGTCCCTGTCAGTCACTAGATGAGTACCAGGCATCCCCTGTGAGTCACTGCATGAGAACCAGGGTCCCTGTCAGTTACTGGATGAGAACCAGTGGTCCACTGTCAGTCACTGGATTAGAACCAGGGGTCACCTGTCAGTCACTGAATGAGAACAAGGTATCCCCTCTAAGTCACTGGATGGGAACCAGGGGTCCCTGTAAGTCACTGGATGAGAACTAGGGGTCCCCTGTCAGTCACTGGATGAGAAGCAGTGGGCTCTGTCAGTCACTGGATAAGAACCAGTGTCCCCTGTCAGTTACTGGATGAGAAAAAAGTTTCCCTTGTCAGTCACTGGATATGAACCAAGGACCCCTGTCAATCATTGGATGAGAACCAGAGGTCCCTTCTCATTCACTGGATGAGAACCAAGGGTCCCCTGTCCATCATTGGATGAGAACTAGGGGTCTCCTGTCAGTCACTGGGTGAGAACAAGTGGTCCAAAGTCAGTCTCTGGATGAGAACCAGTGTGGGTACAGTCTCCACCCTCCCAGGCAGCCCTGAAGACTGGGTGAAGTCCTGACCTACCTCAGTGGGGATGAGCTGGAGACAGCTTTAGACAAGTTGAGGAGGGAGGGTTTGCAGGAGGCAGGAGGAGCCACCCCTGGCTGCAGGGGAGGGTTGGTGTGCCCACAGCCTCTGAGCTTGGGGCTCATTTTTAACAACCAGACTCTGCCTCTCTCCTGGCACTGCGGTTGGAACTAGACCCCTCATTTGTAAGAAAGGACATAAATGTGCATCATGGTTTTTTTCTTACTTTCTTTTTTTTCCAGGGTTGCAAACCCAGGACTTTACATTACACTGCAGGTGGAATGTCCATAACCAAAATGCTTGGGACCAGAAATGTTTCAAATTTCACATTTTTTTAATATTTATTTTTTTAGGTGTAGATGGACGCAACACAATGCCTTTATTTTTATGTGGTGCTGAGGATCTAACTCGGGTCCCGCCCTTGTTAGGCGAGAGCCCTACCACTGAGCCACAATCCCAGCCTTTCAAATTTTACAATTTTTAAGACTCTAGAATATTTGCAAATATGTAATGAGGTAGCTCAAAGGTGGGGTCCAAGTCTAAGCACACACTTCTCCTGTGCTTCACCTGCACTTTATAGACGTATCCAGAAGATTCCCCCCACTTTTTTCTTGGTTGCTCAGTGCTGGTGATGGAGCCCAGGGCCTCACGTGGCTCAGGTTGGCCTTCCTCACCCCTGACTGCGCCCAGCCCTGCACTGTACTTTCTCACCATCAGAAGCCTCTCAGTAAAGCTCAGGGTCACTCTCAGGAAGCCCCTGGAATGTTTTTTCCGTATTTTTTATTGGAGCGTTGTAGTTGAGGGTGATGACGGTTACTGTGACGTGTTTGTACAGGCACACAGTGTGACAGAGTGACCTGGCCAATACCACCCCCAGCACTCCCTCTTCTCACTCTCCATTCCTTTTCCTCTACTGACCTCCCTATATTTTCATGAGATCCCCACTTTAAGGACACTCACAAAGTCCATGGACCACCCCACACACCAGAGTCCCACTGGAGATTCATGGTCAGAGCCCGGAGCTCACTGACAGGGTTGTCCCTCTGAGGACAGCATCAGCCTGAGGCACTCACAGAGCAGCTGTGTAGCCCAAGAGGACTTTCACAAGCAGCTGAGGGCTGCTTCATGGGCTGGGGGAGTCCACCCTTGAGCAGACCTGAGTTCTTGCAGGAGGCCAAGCAGCATTACCTCAGGATCTCCTGATAACAGGGCTTTTGAACCCATCCTGGGATTCCCTGAATTAAATGGCGCCCAGCCTACAAATGGCAGATCTGATGCCAAACCACCTCACTTTCTTTTCCATTTCCCTCCCCAGCTTCCACATGTCGGAAAACACCTGACCCTTGACTTTCTGAGTTTGCCTTATTTTGCTACCATAGTGTTCCCTAGTTCCATCCATTTTCCTGCAAAGGCCATAATCTCTTTCTTCTTTATTGCTGTATAAGACTCCATTGTGCATCCATGCCACAGTTTCTTTCTCCATTCTCCCTCTGATGGACACCAGGCTGGTTCCATGGTTGGCTGTTGGGAGTTGTGCATTATAAACATGGGTGTGCACGCATCGCTGTGGCATGAAGATTTCAATTCTTCAGGATAAATACCCAGGAGTGGCACAGCTGGGTCAGGGGTGGTTCCATGCTCTTCTTTTGAGGTGCCTACATACTGATTTCCATGGTGGGATGCTAATTTACAGTCCACAGCAGTGAGGAAGTGTTCCTTGTGCCCCACACCTCTCCCCACCCCTGCAGTTTGCGCTCTTGCTGCCTGCCATTCTGTTGGGGCTACACTAGTACAAAGGCACTTGCCTGAGACTGCTCCCAGGATGTCAGCTGTGGAAGTTGCCAGTTAGGGCATCATGTTGGCACTCCTGAGTTTTGTATTGTAGAGCTTTTTGGATTCCAGATTGGGGATGCCCAACCTGGATGGGGACAGTAGGGGTGGTTGTTAATAGCCTGGCTTTGCTGGATGCAGGGGAGCACTGCTGTAGTCAATCCCAGAGACTCAGGAGGTAAATCAAGAGGATGGCAAGTTCAAGGCCAACCTCTGCAACTTAGGGTCATCCTATCTCAAAATAAAACAAAAAAGTCTGCGTGAGGTGGCATGTGCTTATAATCCCAGCAGTCTGGGAAGCTGAGGCAAGAAGATCATGAGTTCAAAGCCAGGCTCCGCAATTTCAAGACACTAAGCAACTCAGTGAGACCCTGTCTCTAAATAAAATAAAAATAGGGCTGGGGATGTGGCTCAGTGGTAGAGTAGTCCTGAGTTCAATTTTCCTCTTAACAAAAAACGAAAGAAAGATGAAAGGAAGGAAGGAAGGAAGGAAGGAAGGAAGGAAGGAAGGAAGGAAGGAAGGAAAATAAAAATATAGAAAGGACTCTGGTTCCAGAGATAAAATGTTCTGGGTTCAGCCTCCAGTATGTCCTCCCCTTCCCACTCACCCAAATCGCCTGGGCTTTGGAATCAAGCCACACATGGGTTGGAACCCCAGCTCTGCTGTTCACTAGCTGTGTGACCTTGGGCAAGACTTTTCTCCTTATTGGATCCAGTTTTTGTGCTTGGAAAATGGGAAGTTTAATTCCTACCCATTAGGGTGACTTGTGTTATACAGAGTGTGTCTGCAGATGACATGTCTTTTTTTTTTTTTTTTTTTTAAGAGAGAGGGAGAGAGATAGAGAGAGAATTTTAATATTTATTTTTTAGTTTTCAGGGGACACAACATCTTTCTTTGTATGTGGTGTTGAGGATCGAACCCGGGCCACACGCATGCCAGGCGAGCGCGCTACCGCTTGAGCCACATCCTCAGCCCATGACATCTCTTTTCCATCCCTGATCCCAGGTCTGGAGTCTGTCTGGCTGCTGACTTGCTGTGGGAACCTGGGCAGGTAACCCAGTTCATTCAGAAGCAAAATTAAACTAAAGTTGGCTGGGTGCAGGAGACACACACCTAGAATCCCAGCAGGGGATCTCAAGTTCAAGTTCAGTCTCAACCACCAGCAAGACACTGTCTCAAAAACTAAAAGGGGCTGGGACTGTGGCTAAGTGTGTAGCATGCCCCTGGATTCAGTCCTCAGTTCCAAAAAATAAGTAAGACAAAGTGTTTAAAAAATTATAAAGTGACATACAAACTGCAAACATAGTGGTCAAGTGACCAGAAGGGCTAGACCTTGGCTGTCTCCTTCCTGCAGACCTGAGAGGAACAGGCTGCCAGATGCCTACAGTGAGCACCTTGCAGCTGCTCTGCGCACCAGCCCTGACCTAACAGAGCTGGCTTTGTACCGGAACGCCCTGGGCAACCGCGGGGTGCAGCTGCTCTGCCTCCTCAGCACCTCAGGGGACCTTCTGGCCTGCCAACCACCACCTCTCATCAAACTCTACCTGACCAACAACGCCCTGGGCGACGCGGGCGTGCGGCTGCTCTGCCAGGGCCTCAGACACCCGCGCTGCCGGCTCCGAGTCCTCTGGTGAGCGGTGGCCCCTGGCTCTCTGGAGGGCAGGACACGGGTTTCCAGCAGGCAGCCTCGCGTTAAGCACTCAGACTCCCAGCTTGGAAAATGCGGAGGACTCCTCTAGAGCTGCAGAGGTCTTCCCGAGCTCCTCGTGCAGAGACGAGGCGCTCCTGCGCCCCCTGCTGGCGCAGCCCTCGCCCTACTCCCTGAGCAGAGCAGCCACCAAGGCTCAGCGGGACCCCTACTCTGCCTGGGTTCAAGTGCCCTGGCTGCAACTAGGTGACACATTTTCCAAGTTATTCAACCACTTGGCACCTTCCACACCTGCCTCAGTAGGAGGGAAGGAGCTGCTTCTTCCTGGGGTTATCAGAATTAAACTATTGAGGCCCATAAGATGGGGAGGAGGGCCAGGGGTGGAGCCCTCCTCTAACCCCAGGTCTCAGGAGGCCCAGGGGATGGGAGGTTCCAAGCCAAGCCAGGTGTGGAGCTAAAGCCTGCAGTCAGGGCAGCAGGGTGGGGGTTGGGGGAGTGAGGTAGGAGGACCCCAAGTTCAGACAGTCTCAGCCACTTAGCAAGGCCCTAAACAAGTAAGGAACTTGGGAGACCATCTGCAAGTAAAAAATAAAGGGGCAGGGGATGTGACTCAGTGTTAAGAGCCCCTGGGTCCAATCCTGTACCAGAGAGAAAGTCCATAGTCAGCCTCAGCAACTTAGACCTTGCCTCCGGATAACTAAAGGGTGGGTGATGTGGCTAAATGGCAGAGGGCTGCTGGGTTCATCCCCCATGACTGCAGAAAAGGAGAAAAATCAAAGCCTAGAAAGGACTGTGGGATGTAGCTCAGTGCCTAGAGCGCTTGCCTAGCCACCAGAGGCCCAGGAAGGAGGATGGCCAGTTGGAGGCCATCCTGGGCCTCTGAGACCACATGGGAAAACATAGGGCTGAGATGTGGCTCAGTAGGGCTGTAGCCAGGTCAGACCACTCCCCACCCCACTGGGAGCAGCAGAGAGCATAGACTAGCCTGTTTTCTAGTAGAGTCAGGGTCACTAGAAGGTAATGGAATTACTTCAAAAGATTAAGGTGCACAGTATTGGGCTGGGGAAACAGCTGTGTGGTAGTGGGTATGCCTGCTTTGTCCAAGGTCCTGGATCACCCCAACATCCAGAAGAACACCTTCCCCCAAAAAGCATAAAAGCTCATGTCTATGTTCTGCCCTGCACTCAGGGGGGCAGTGATGGACATTTCCCAGCCCACAAGGACAAGAAGCCATAGAAGACCTTTTACCTTGGGATTTATGACCAGCCTTAATGCAACTTGTGTCTTTAAATATGGACACTTGGGACACTGAGGACACTGAGTTTCAAACCCAACTCAACTACCTTCTAAAACCCTGTCAGTAAAAGCCATGGATTGGGGGAGGGGATCAGTGGTTTCCTTCTGGGTCAGACCCCAGCAAACCATTAAAGGGGGTGCAAAGCCCAAATGGTAAGAAGGCTACTTTGCCCTACAGAGAATGCAGACATGGTGACCACGGGGGCAGATGTGCCCAGAATGGTTCAAAGGTTCAAGTTTCCAGTGATGCTGAAGAATCAAAGACCAGCACCCAGAGTTCAAAGAAAACAGTTTATTAAAGACAATGTTCAGCTCCTGCCTGCAATGGCAACTACTTGGCCCAGGTCCAATGCAGGGAGCCACCTTCCCAAGCAGGTCTCAGCAATGGCTAAGCCTCTGGCAGCTCCCCAGACTCCCAGAATCCCTTGGGGGCCCTTTGGAAAGGGGGAATCAAGGCACAGGAAACCCAGGCAACACTGAAAAGTCTGTAAGTCTCTGAATTCCCTCTGTAGCTGAGGGTTAGGATTGGACATTTCCCCAATTGGAACAGGAAACTCAAAACCTACTGACCACTAGAAATAAAGCATTAGGGGGGAGTCTTAGTAGGGTCCATGAGACCAGGATTCTCAACCCCTGGCCTTCTCACTCAATATGCTAGTCTTCATGTGAACAATTAGCTGAAGCCAGGGTGGGCATGCTCGAGGCTGTAATCCCCAGAGGACTGTGGAGGAGCCTGGACAATTTAGCCAGACTCTCTCCAAGGGCTGGAATGTGGCTCTGGGATTAGCACCACTGGGTTCAATTGCAGGAACCAAAGGAGGAAGAATTAGCTTACTCTGGGGGCATGAAGTCTTATTGAAGGCCTGACATTGGTGCAGAAGAAGTCACCTCAGACAGCAACACTCAGAAGGGAAGCACTTTCTAGTCCAGACCAAGACAAGTGCCACCCTTCTAAGTCTTCCTATCTGAGCCTTAAACTCCAGCAAACTGGTTCCGTGAAACTTGAGGCTGCCTTCCTCCCTGGGGGTGGACTCCTGCCTGGAAAAGACTGCAAATTTATATTCATCTACCCTTAAAATACAAAGTGGCAACAAACAAGTCCAAACTGAAATGCAAAGTACCAACAGGTTTTAAATTTAGTCTACCTTTAAATACAAAGTAGCAATAGCAGCTCAGCTTGCCCCAGGCCTGGAGACACAGCAGCCCTGGGGGCTGAGGCAGGATCACAAGTTCATCCCCAGCCTGAGCAACGTGGTGAGCAAGGCTCAGGGCCTTTCAAACTCAGGTCTCAAACCCCAGTACCAATGACAAGGTGGGGTTGAGCAGTAAGTTAACAAAAGTTTGCAAAGACAATTACAGTGCTTAGTTTACCAATCAAATTAAGACCAAAAGACTATGAGCATTAGTTCTCAAATGTGACCACAAGGTCCTTGAGGTAGGTTGGCCTTGCATCACCCACCTGTGTCCACTGGGAGGAGGCCTCCACTTGGCCAGACCTGCAACTGCTCAGGTCCTACCAGCTGGGGAGACCTGCAGATGCCCTGGAAGCACTCACTAGCACCATCTCCTGATATCCTGCAGCAGACATCTCCTTTTGCAGAGGAAACCCAACCCCAGTGCAATGAAAGAGCTGGCCCTGCTGTGCCCCTGCTGTGCCCCTGATATCCTGGGAGGCCACAGGCTGGAGGGGCTTGGGTGGTGCCCCCCGGTGACACTCAAATATGGTAGCACTTTCCATGCTGATCTCAGAAGAGTGCTTCCACATTTGAGTACCACAGGCTGGGTGAGTCCCAGGCCCCGGCCTGGACAGCAGGTCTGCAGGAATGCACAGCATGTCCAGGACCAAACATGGTTTGCCAAGATGGAAGTCTGACCGGCTCCTCTGCGGGGTTGCTCAATTGGTAGCACTCAAACTCTGGCGGCAATTTTTTTTGTGGCACAAATAGTGCCCCCACAGTTTGAGAACTACAGGTTGAGTGAGGGGTCTCCGAGCAACCAGGGACACCTACTGCTGCTCCCAGAGGCATGGGATCCCAGTGGCCATCTCTGGAGGCTGAGGCAGGGGGACCAACTCCAGGCCAGCCTGGGAGACTTAGGTAGACACCTCACACAGAAAAGCTGGTCTACTCACCCAGGAGACAGTCAGGCCTTAACGCACTGGTCTAATCCTTCAGAGACCTAAAGACAAGAAAAGGCAAAAATCAGACCAACCTGGGCATGGGGCTGTGGCTCCTGGGACAGCAGAACACTGGGCCAACACGTGGGGAGGGAGGCTCTGCTCCTCCGTGGAGCTCAGCAGATCTGGGAAGGCTCACCAGCTCTCAACTACCACAAGCAGGAGCCTTGCTGGGCTCTTATATACCAGAGGCCCCTGTGCCTCAGGACAGGGAAGAGCACTGGAGACCACTCCCCCACCCCCTCCCCAGAGCCTCCTTCCTGACCCACCCTGTGGCTCTGGATTCTAGTTTAACTGGATCAGACTCCCCTTCACAGGTTTAAAAATACATGTTTTTAATCTCCAGCTCCACAAAATATATTTGCTTGACAGCATATTGGGGCAGTCATCACAGGGTCCTTGGGGGCCTGGGCGACAGGATCACAGATTCAAGACCAGCCTGGGTAACTCGACTCTGTCTCAAATAAAATAAAAATAAAAATGAGCCGGGCACACTTGTGCCTGCCTGTAATCCCAGCAGCTGGGGAGGCTGTGGCAGGAGAATGACAAGTTCAAAGCCAGTCTCAGCAACTGAGAGGCACCAAGCAACTCACTGGGACCCTCTCTCTAAAGAAACATAATAAAAAGCTGGGGACGTGGCTCGGTGGCCAAGTGCCCCTGAGTTCAATCCCAGGTACCAAAACATAAAAATAAGAATGCTGGGCATGTAGTTCCATGGTAGAACACTTGCTAGTAATGTGCAATGCCCTGAATGGATCAACCAGCACTACCTAAAGTAAATAAGAAAATTGATTGATCAATCAATCAATCACTAAGGGCTAGGGATTCCACTCAGTGGTAGATCACTCCTGCTTCAATCACAGAAACTTAAAAAATAAAAAATGACCCATTTACTGCTGAGTGATTATAAATAAAGAGAAATATACAGTGAATAGTCCAAAGGAAGTTATCCTGCAGTGTGGGGTTCAGTCATTCATTCAACCTTTATTTTAACCAGTGAGCCACAGCCCCAGCCCTTGTTATTACTTTCCAACAGACGCTCAGGGAGCCACTCAGGGCCTTGCTAAATGGCTGAGCTGGCTTGCACTTCCCCATCTCCTCCTCAGCTCTGGAGGCCCTGGGATTACAGCCCTGCTCCACTGCCCTGGCCTCAACAATGTCTGTACCAATATTCCTCAAGCTCATGGAGCAGATCAGACCCGTGGCTTGTTTTGTGCTTGGAGAGGTCCAGGACACCCTGGATTTTGTAGTCTGGAGAAGTATGTGTGTCCCCCAGGAGATATTCTGCAAAGTCTACAAACAGTTTTGGTTGTGAGAGCTGGAGTGGAGGAGGTTACCTGGTTACACCTCCAGCCCTGAGTTGAGACAGGGTCTTGCTAAGCCACCAAGGCTCCTGTGGACTTGTGATCTTCCACCTCACCTCCTGATCCTGGGATCACAGGCACGAGTGTGCCACCATGCCTGGCTCACAGTGACTTTTCTTGAAAGTTACTTTCATCAAAGTGAGAGAACAGGCCTGTGATCCCAGAAGCTTAGGAGGCTGAGGCAGGAGGATCCGCAGTTCAAAGCTGTCTCAGAGCCTTAGTGAGGCTCTAAGCAGCTCAGTGAGACCCTGTCTCAGAATACAATTTTAAAAAGGGCTGGGGATGTGGGTCAGTAGTTAAGTGACCCTGGGTTCAACCCCCAGTACCAAAAAAAAAGTGGAAATGTTTCTGACAGTCCTCATAAAACCCCTAGTGTTGACTTTGACCTTGAGCCCTAGCAGGAAACTCAGAAGGGGGTGGGGTGGGTAGGGGTGGGGCAGGGGAGGGGGTGGATTTGAAGGTTGAGGTCTTAGCTGGTGACTCAGGGAGCTGGGCAGGAGCTCCAGGATCCCTAGTCCAAAATAAAAAACCGGAGGGCTGGGGACATTGCTCAGTGGGAAAAAATGTCCTGGTGTTCAATCCCCAGTACCAAGAAAAGCAATGCCAGGTGAGCGCACTACCACTTGAGCCACATCCCTAGCCCTCTTTTTATTCTTTGTTTAGAGACAGGGTCTTGCTAAGTTGCTAAGGGTCTTGCTAAAGAGTTGAAACTAGCTTTGAACGCCTGATCTTCCTGCCTCAGCCTCCTCAGCAACAGGTCTTACAGGTATGCACTACGGGGCCCAGCTCTACATTTTTTTTAATACTTATTTTTCAATTTTAGGAGGACACAATATCTTTATTTTATTCATATGTGGTGCTAAGGATGGAACCCAATGCCTCATGCACAACAGGTGAGCGCTGTACCACTGAGCCACAACCAAATGTTGGAATTTATCATCACTGTCTTCCCAAATTAGCAAGAGCCTCAACTACTTAGGGTGATCCTGTCTCAAAATATAAAAGGGGCTGGGGGGGCTGGGGATGTGGCTCAAGTGGTAGCGCGCTCGCCTGGCATGCCTGCGGCCCGGGTTCTATCCCCAGCACCACATACAAAACAAAGATGTTGTGTCTGCCAATGAATAAAAAATAAATATTAAAATTCTCTCTCTCTCTCTCTCTCTTTAAAAAAAAAAGAACCTATAGAATGAAATTGTATCGAGTAATTTGAGTGAATAAAGCATTGAAAGGGGCAAAAGAGTGTGGACATTCTTTAAAAAAAAATAAAATAAAAGGGGCTGGGTTTGGGGCTCAGTGAGAAAGCCCCCCCTGGGTTCAGTCCCCCTACAAAACAAAGAAAAGACCAGAAGGGACCTAGTCCCAGGTGGACCTCAGTGCTCAACACTAGTAGAAGGTGGTCTGGTGCTCTGGGCAGGACACTTGTTTTCCTTGGGACATAAATGGTCTAACAACACCAACCTCACACAAGGTCATTTTGAAGCATGGCAGAAGGAAAAGTAACAGGACCATTTCAGAAAGTTGTTTAAATCCACAGAAACAGCCTGTCCTTGGTGTCCACAGAAGACCCAGGCTTGGAATGGCACCTGCTTGGGACAGGGCTAATCTGCAGAGACTCAGCCAGATCCCAGACTTCCTCAGACCCACCTGGGGGAAACAACAGAAGGCCCCTCCTTGCTAACTCCCATCCACCAACACACCTGAGTCCCCAAGATGCTTGGTTCCCTTGCTGCCAGAGACAGTCCAGAAGGTCACAGCACAAGAGACCTCCTTCTGCTCTTCAGCTGAAGGGCATCCAATGGGCATTGAGAACCTCCTGCAGAGCAGGCCAGATTCTGTGCATCCATGTGAGGTCACCACCCTCCCTCTCCTGTGGGCATGTGGAAAGCTGGGCTGTCAGTCAGGACTGGCTGTGGAACTGCCCTTGAGCTGAGAATTTTGTCTGTGTCTTTGGTACAGGAAATTGTATCCAGGTGGTGCTCTGCCACTGAGCTATGTCCCAAGACCTTTATTGTTTTCATTTTGAATGGGGTCTCAGTACATTGAAGTGGCTGGCATCCAACCTGGGATCCTCCTGCCTCAGCCTCCTGAGTATGTGAGAATCCAGGTGTGGGCCCTGAAATCGGCCTTTGAATGTGTTGAAGGAAAAATTGTAAAGAACAACATTTTGGGGGGTCTGGGGTTGTGGCTCAGTGGCAGAGCACTGGCCTAGCATGTGTCAGGCACTGGGTTCTATTCTTAGCACCACATATAAATGAATAATATAAAGGTCTATTGACAAAGAAAGAAAGAAAGAAAGAAAAAGAAACAATAGAATAACAGTTTCTGACCCATGAAATTCAAGGCCTGTGGGTAGCTCACAGCCACATTCATTGCTTTTCCTGTTCTCCATGGTCCTTTTCCTCCAGTGCAGAGTTGAGTGATCCCGACAAGGACATGTGACCTGCAAGACTTACAGCATTTAGGAGGCACTACAGCCCATGTGTGTAATCCCAGTGGCTGGGGAGGCTGAAGCAGGAGCAGCCTCAGCAACTTTGTGAGGCCCTAAGCAATTCAGTGAGTCCCTAAATATAATAGTAAAAACGGGGCTTGCAATGTGGTTCAGTCATTCAGCACCCTGGGTTCATTCCCAGGTACCAAAAATAAAAACAAAACACCCTACAGCTTCCACTATCTGGTCCTGCCCAGGGTGAGGGTGACTTTCTTGGCAATGCTGGATGTAATCCTGGGCCTCCACATGCTAGGGGTGCAGTCTTCCCCCTTGCTACATCCCTGTCCACAGCTTGTTAGGACTTCACTCAACACCCTGCAGTGGGTGTCAAGACTATCCCAACAGGGGGACAGACAGAGTCCAAGTCCAAAGGAGAGAAGGCAAAATGGGGTTTGTCATCAAAGAACAGGGAGGCTTCAGGGGTAGAAAAGAAGGACAGGAGGCATCAAGGGTGCAGGGATCTTGCTTCAACTGACCCAGCAGGATTCTTGGTCAAGTCCCAGTGGGGGATGGGGAACTTGGTCAGGCATCAGAAGTGATTAGATAGCAAGATCAGGGACATAACTGGACAGGATTCTTTGGGAAGACCTGGCTGGGTGGTTCAAAGACAAGATGGCGGCCAGATTGAGGCTTAGCAGAGAAGGTTCCCTGAGTAAGATTAAGATTAGGTCAGTGCTGGAGAAGGAGCTAGTGTAGTAGAAATATCTAAGGGTAAACACCCTGGATTCAACCCCTAGTACCAAAAAGAAAAAAAGAGTCAAGGAGAGGATTTTGACACCACAGATTGGACCCAGCAGCACTTAACCTCTAAGCCACATCCCCAGCCCTCTGTGTTTTGAAGCAGGTCTCCCTAAACAGCTTAGGGCCTGGCTCAATTGCTGGGGCTTGTTTCAAACTTGCGATCCTGCCTGGGCCTCCCAGGTGCTGGGAGTAGAGCTGCTCACCTCTGCACCCAGCAAGGGACAAGTCTGTATCATGCTATTTCTTCCTAGGTATGTTCTAGTTTTCAATATTTTTGAGACAAGGTCTTGCTAAATTTCCCACAAACATGCAGTCCTCCTGCAACAGTGCCCACTTTATGCTCTGAAGGGAGCTCTTGCTGCTCTGCCACTGTCACCTATTTTTTATTTATTTATTTATTTATTTTTTTAGTTTTCGGCGGACACAACATCTTTGTTTGTATGTGGTGCTGAGGATCGAACCCGGGCCGCACGCATGCCAGGCGAGCGCGCTACCGCTTGAGCCACATCCCCAGCCCTGTCACCTATTTTTAAAATGGACTTTTTTTTTGTCTTCCTCTCCCTGCTCCTCCCTCATCTCAGGGGAAACAGCACTCCCTGTCTTCCCCCTTTTAGGTTGATTTACCTGATTTATCTGTCCTTGAGTGCACACCCACCACAGGAATGAAGTCATCCAGGTTTAGGGGATGCCACCAGAAGAGGCCAGAAGGGACTGCCTCCCAAATTAACAAGTGAATTACCCTCCAACAGAGAACCCAGGGAGGTAGACTTCCAGTCCCCTCCTTCCAAGCCACCTTTCCTGCTCATGGGCAGAACCACAGCCTCTGAGACAGGAGTCCTGTGCTTCTCTCTCTTTCTCTTTCTTTTTTTAGGTACTGGGGATTGAACTCAGGGGTACTCGACCACGGAGCCACATCTTTAGCTGTATTTTGTAGTTTATTTTAAGGAGAGGGTCTCACTGAGTTGCTTAGTGCCTCTCAGTTGCTGAGGCTGGCTTTGAATTTGGGATTCTCCTGTCTCAGCCTCCCAAACTGCTGGGATTATAGGTGTGTTCCACCATACCAGGCCCCTGTGCTTCTCTCTCTCTAATATTTTTTGAGCTGTAGATGGACAAAACATTATTTATTAGTTTTGTGGTGCTCTAGACTGAACCCAGGGCCTTGTGCATGGGAGGTGAGCACTCCACCAACTGAGCCACATCCCCAGCCCCTGGGCTTCTCTTTTGCTAGCAAAGCAATCAACTTTTTCCTTTTTCCCAAATACATATCCTCCTAATTGAATTGGCATCCTGGACAAGGACAGAGCTTTCAATAACAGTAAAGTGTCCCTGAGTTTGATCTCCAGTACCAAAAATTAAATGAAGAAGGACTGGAGAGTGGTGCTGTGAGGAATGCCTGTAATCCCAGGGGCCCAGGAGACAGAGGCAGGAGGAGCCAGCCCCAGCAAAAGGGAGGCCCTAAGTAACTCAGTGAGACCCTGTCTCTAAATCAAATATAAAACAGGCCTGGGTGGTTCCTCAGTAGTTGAGCATGCCTGCCTTCACCCCCAGTACTCCCCAAAAGAAAAAGAATTAGAGGTGGAGCTCTGTGCTAGAGCACCCCAGTTGGATCCCAAGCACTAAAAAAAAAAAAAGAAAAAGAAAAAGAAAAAAAAGAAAGAAAGAAAAAGAAATAAAGGGGCTGGGGTTGTGGGTCAGGGGTAGATGCTTACCTAGCAAATGAGAAGCCCTGGGTTCGATTCTCAGCACCACATATAAATCAATAAAATAAAGGTATTGTGTCCAACTACAACTAAAAAATCTTTTTTTTTTTTTTAAGAAAAAGGTAAGAAAATGAACTGTGGAAATTCACTTTTCAGCATCTTCATATCCTGAAGGGGCTGAACAGGAAATAAACAGGTTCAGCACCATGTGACCCTGGTTTCCGGATTCCCACAGTTATCAGTGCAGGAATAAAAGTTTCAGGGTCTGGGATATAGCTCAGTTGGTAGGGTGCTTGTCTGGCCTGCACAGGGCCCTGGGTCCCATCCCCAGCACCAGCCACAAAAAAGGAACCAGAGGTTCAGGAGCAGCATTCAGCACAGGTCATCTGGTCCCCTGGGAATGGGACAGGGAGCTGCTTTAAAATCACCGTGTTCTGGGGGCGGGGCTGTGGCCCAGGGGCAGAGCTTGCCCAGCACCTGTGAGGCACTGGGTGGACCCTCAGCCCCAGGTAAAGATAAATAAATGAAAGAACGTCACCGATGTCCTCCTGACAACGTGCTAATACTTTCCTTGTGGTTCACTGTGTCCTACTGGCCCCATTTTACAAGGGGACAAATGAGAAATAGAGACAGACATAAAGGGAGGGCGCCTGGCTAGGAACCAGGACCCCAGGATCCCAGCTCTGACCTTCCCTGAGGGAGCCCTGGCGGCCCGCCCTCTGCTGGCCAGAAGGAGAAGCGTTTGGCCAACGTGCCCTCGCTGCGCGCCCCCTGCTGGCCGTGAGGGAAAAGTGCGCCTTTGCTCCTCCCCTTTATTGAGCAGGGAGGGCAGCCCAGCACCTGGGAGCCAGGGCTCTTTGTTTAGATAAACTGGGATTGACTGCTCTGTGTGCATTATGGCTTTGCACAGGAACCAATTATTACCGTTCAGGTCTCCTACATCCTGAGTCTGTTCAGCGCCAGGGACCCAAGGTGGGCACAGCGTGCAGGCCTGCTGTCCCTAACCCTCCTGAGGCTGAGACAGAAGGGCTCCAAGTTGGAGGCCAGCCTGGGCAACTTGGCCAGACCCTGTCCCCAAACAAAGAGGACTGGGGATGAAGCTCGGAGGCAGAGCCCCCTTGGGTACTATGCCCAGTGCAGGGGGAAGCTGTGTGTGTGTGTGTGGTGGGGGGCATTGGTGGGGACCCAGGATGGGAGCCCTGGGGAGGAGTCAGGGACCTTGTGCTTCTGCCTCCAAAGTGTCCAGAGGGCAAACATTTGCCATACCCCAGTGCCTTCCCCTTGGTGGCACCAGGACTCCTGGGATGACTAATGGGCATCCAGGCTCACCCTGTTCTGCAGGGTCCTTTCCAACACACACAATCATCCTCACTTATACCCAGGAAAAAGCCCTCAATGACCCTGACCACTGCTTTCTTACCAGGACTTGCAGGCTGGCCCATGACCTTACCCTGCCTTTTTCTTTTCTGTACTGGGGATTAATCTCAGGGGAGCTGTAGCAGTGAACACCAACCCCAGGTTTATTTGTTTGTTTTGAGACAGAGGGGAGAAGATCAGGGTGGAGATGACCAGACAAGATGTTTCTTCCTGAGGCTGGCCTGGAACTGCAACTCTACTGTCTCAGCCTCCAGAGTGGCTGGGAGTCCACATGGCAGCACGCCTAGCTTCAAAAAGATATCTCTCCAGTCACTGCAGATTGCACACTGAGTTGTCCTGTCAGACTTACTATCATTTGGACACAGCGTTGGCAGGGAGCCAGTTGGGTCACACAGGGTGATCAGAAGCCACTGGGTGACTGGAAGCCAGAGGAGGGTTGTCATATAAAATACAACCCAACTAAACTCAAAATTCAGAAACATTGTGAACATTTAGTATAAATAAAGATGTCCCTAGCCTTTCTCAGTGGCCCATGCCTATAAGCCCAGGGACTCCAGGAGGCTGTGGCCTGAGGATTGCAAGACCAGCTGGGGCAATTTAGAGGGCCCCTGTCTCAAAGTAAAACATGCAAAAGGGCAAGGATGTAGCTCAGTGGTCAAGTGTCTTTGGGTCCAATTCCCAGTTTAAACAAAGTCACCATCAATCAGGGTTGTAGCTGTGTTTATAGGGCTCGCCTATAGGTGCAAGGTCCTGGGTACAAAAAATAAAGTCCCATACTCTGTGTGCCACCACACGGACTCCCCCAAACAACAAACTGTTCTTTGCATAAGTCTGTCCAGGAGTGCAATTATGTGGGACTTTCTTTCCTGGAAAAAAAAAATTATCTGCCGGGTTTCGGTTAGCAACTAAAAGGCTCAGGGGTCACTCCAGTTAAATTAGGGTAATTGGGCTGCACAAAATAACCACAAGAGAAACAAATACATTCTTTCTTTGGGGTCACTGTGAAGGCTCCTCTGACCTTAAAGGTCCACAGGAAGAGAGAGAGCCAGAACATGAGCTGACCCTTTTTATTGAGGAGAATCTATTCAAATGAGGCAAGGGGTCAGGTCTCAGGGGCTGAGTCTATCTTCATGATGTCCACTGTCAGCAGGTTGACTGACACCTGGGTAGGCCACACCCAAGGGCACAGTAAGAGGAGGGGACCCACACAAGGCACTTCCATGGAAGATTCTGTCCTAAACAGGGCAAGGGATTATATTACAAAGGAACAGGTGGGCATAGCTTCACCCATGGGGCTGTAGCAAGACACATCCATGCATGAGACACCAACCCTCACACCCAAGAAGGGTGGGGAAAGCTCTGCCACATTTCTGTGACTAAGTGCCTCAGCACCCAGCCAGGGAGTGTGACTCAGTCACGTGTTAGGTTGGTCTTCCACAATTATCCACTGTGATTTCAAACTTGAACATCAGAGGGCACCACTGAGTCATCGCTCTCCCTGGCAGCACTGCCACAGACAGCCCCCTGGCTGAGCACCTGTTCCCCTTGGCAGCCTGGGTCCTAATGTGCAGACAGAACCCAGGGCCTCCCCCATACCAGGCTGTGCTCCACCACTGTCACCCACATACAGCTCTTTTTATTTAGAGACAGGGTCTTGCTAAGTTGCTGACACTGGCCTTGAACTTGCCCTCCTCTGTGCTCAGTCTCTGAAGCACTGGGATTTCAGGTGTGTGGCACCTCACCAGGTTCCCAGTGCAGGAGCTAGGGATGTGGCCAGGTCTACAAAGTCTGGGCTGTCAGGGTTTCCAGATTCTTAGGTATCCTGCAAACTCCAGGACTCCCCCAAACCTGAGTACCTTGCTAAGAGCAATAGAGCTGGGGAACCAGCCGGCTGTCCTGGGCACAGGCCTTGGACATCAAATTGGACAGCTGAGAGGGACACCAGGGAAAGTAGGGGCGGGGCAAGTACCTGGCTCAACCCCCCTTGGTTCAGCTCAACCCCAAACTGCCTCCAGAGAGGCCACAGCTCCCCCTGCCCCAGGTTCCCCTCCCACTGTCCCTGCTGTCCCAGCCAGGATTGCACCCTTCACTGCTCAGGGCTGTCACCTGTTTTCCTGTCAGGGAAATGGGGTGTTCTACTTCATGGCTGCCCAAGTCCCTTGCTCCCAGAGGATCTTGTGCCCTCTCCTGGTGGCCTGCTTCACTGTGGAGCTCAACCATTCCCTGGGGATGACATTCTGCAGGGGACAGCAAACATGCAATGCTAAATCAGAGCAGGCAGGAAGGGTGGCCTGCTGCTGGAGTCCGCTGTGACCCTGCTGGAGAGCTGGAGAGGGACAGCACAGGGCAAAGGTGCACAATCCTGCAAACACACTCACCCCAGGGTGCAGGTTGAAGACAGCAAGAGAGCCAGGAGCAGGGGTGTGGCCCAGGGGAGGGCAGTTGCCTAGCCTGTGCAAGGCCTGAGTGTGATCCCAGTCAGGTGGACACTACCCACAGGGGGGTGCTGCTGTGCCCATTTACCATCTGGAATGGCCTTGTTCCCCACCTTGAGTGTTCTCCCAGTTAAATGAAACCCAACCCCATGTGTTGCTAAGCCACTGTGCACCACCCATGCTCCCCCATCCACCATGAAAGGGACTGGCTGCCTCCAATTCTGTCCCCCAAATGATTCACTTACCAGTTCTTTTTTTGGGGGGCTGGGGTTGACCAGGGATTGAACTCAGAAGCACTTCACCACTGAGACATACCCCCACCCTATTTTGTATTTTATTAGAAATTGGATCTCACTGAGGGTCAGATCAGGCGAGGCGGGCAGTGACCAAAGGAGGCAGATTTAAAAAGGCCGCTGAACAAGGCTTTATTGAGATATCACTCCTGGACGGAACTCGATCACACCCACAGAGTGGACAGGAGAAGGGTCTGAGGAGAAACCATGTGAGAGCTAGACCAGACTGGATTTTATGGGGCTTACAGCAGGAAGGGAAGGGCTTGGGACAGGAAAAGGTGTTTTTAGGGTCCCTTGTCCCATTGGAGTTGGTCAGGGCAGTTGGCTGAACTCCAGGATTGGCCAGGGGGTCCTGTTGATTGACAGGCATTAGTCAGGAGATCTCGCTGATTGACAGGCATTTCTGCTGGCACCTGATTGATGTTCCTTTCCCCTTGGCTGCTTTGTTCTAAGTTGACACCACCCCAATCCAAAGGAAAGTTTGTGGGGGAAAAACCCTAGGTGTGATTGGGCGATGAGGCTTTGTTTCATTAGGAGGAGATGCTGTGCACCACACCTGCTGCTGGACCTCAAACTAGGACCCCCTTCTGGGCTGCAGAAGGTGTTGGGAAATGATGTAGGTGATGTCTCCTGTGACCTTACCATGGAGTGAGTGACATGTAAGGCCTGGACCTTGGTGTTCACCAGGTCTGCAGGACATCCCTTGCTGGCTCCTGTGGGCTCCACTCTGGTACCCCTGGGAGGAGGATTAACAGAACATGAAAGAGCAGGGAGCCCTCAGGGGTCCTGTCCAGGGGAGGGGGGACTGGAACAGGAGCTGGCCAGAGGCAGGCAGCCCTGCTCTTCAGGTCATGGCTGCAGGTTGTTTGGAGGGAAGAGATTTCCTTCTCTCAGCTTCAGAAATGGTGGGCTACAGGGTAAGAGGCAGGTCATGCTGAGGGGAGCAGGCTCCATGGCAGAAGTCTTGCCTTGTGTCTGTCATATGCAAGGGCCTGGTGTAGGTGTGCAGCCCCAGCCCTGCAACAACAGAACCCAACACCAGGTGAGCAGGGAGAAGCACCTTTATTGGGATTTCCAGAATGAAGTGGGCACCCCCTTTCTCCACAGAAAAGCCCTCTTCACCATGGCTGATTTTAGGACTGTCAGCAAAAGAGTCCATTGTAGATAAACTTCCTGTCACCCTGTTTACTTGGCCACTGGACGAGAAGATACCAGCAGTCCAGGTGCTGCACACCCCTTATTAGTTTTTCACAAACATATCCAGTATAGTACTTTGAAGAAATGTGCAAACGAGGCCTCTGGCCTTGAGCTGGGCTTCACAGAGATGTCTACATTTTTAGGATAAGAGGAGTTACCAACTGGGCTCCATGGTAACAGCTGGCAGGGGGAGGAAAGAAAGGGGAGAAGAAGCTCTCCCCTTCTCAGGTGTGGTCCTTGGAGGGTTAACTTGCCCAGAACAGTGAAAGAAAAAGCTGCTTTTATGTGAACTTCTGCAGACTGTGAACTTCTGCGCCCCTCCCCTTACATGCTGGGTGTAAAACTCTGAAACTACATGAACTCGGCGTTCAGGGGATTGATTGATTAGAGCAACAGCTGTGCCCTCTGAGCCTGGCTGCAGCCAAATAAAACTGTTTCCTGCTGTCCTCGGTGCCTGGCCTCGTTTGTCCTTACAACATTTTTGGCGACCCAGATGGGACAGAGGAGGTAAGGAAGGCTATTCTTCCTCTCTTGTCTCCAGGAACCGGCTTCCCTGGGGTGATGGGGGACAGCAGGTCCCCTTGGCTCGCCCAGGCCACTATTGGCCTGAAGGAAGATCGGCTTGCCCAGCGCCCTGGGGGCTGCCACCCTGGAGCACAACAGAACCCACAGGCAGCAGGAACCAGAATTAGGGTTTTGGAGCACCACCCATCTGAACAGGTAGGACCCGCATCCATTTGGTTTTGCAGCCCACCTGACTCCCCCTTCAAGGCCTAAGCGGGTGGAAGAGAGGCTTGATCACCCTCTGTTGGGTCCCGAGTACCTCCAAAGTGGTTGGAGCTGAAACGGACCCGGAGAGTCGCCCGAGTAGTCTCTGTTCGGGGTCAGGGAGCAGAGGGGACACCGTGACTCCCTTTTCTGTTTGGTTTGGAATTGTTGGAATCTGGGCGGTAGAGAAATTCTGTCCTGGCCATGTCTGTGGGAAAGTGTGTGAAAGTGTGTGAATAAGACGGACAAAGGGAAGGGTTCCACCCAACCCGAGGGCCAAAGCGAGTGCAGAGTCCTGATCCGCGGTTCTGTGGCCCCTCAGACAGTCTATGGCAGAATTTCACCAACCAACGTCCAGGTGAAAGCTCCAGGTCGGGGTTGATATCGACCTGCAAGGCCAAGAGGGCCCTAAGTCCCCACGAGGGGAGCGGCCGGAGATGGACGAAGCAAGTCTTGTCCTAAGCGTGTTTGGTTCTAAGTGTGCGACACGGATGCAGGGTGGAACATGGGAGGCACACTAAGGAAACTGAGCCTCTGAAATGTGTGTTAGAAACCTTTAGGAAGGTTTTCCTGGTAACTGTGGGTGAGACTCACTCCTCAAAGGTTGCATACTCTGTGAATTAGAGTGGCTCACCCAACATGTGGGCTAGCCACCAGAAGGATCTTTAGATGAGAGTCATTGCTGAGGTCCTTTTGATTGTTGTTGGAACCCCTGAACCATTTCTCTTATATTGATTGCTGTCAAGAGATAGTACAGAAACAGTCCCCTTGGTTGAGAGCCTGTCTAGATGGACAGTCCAAGCTGATGTTAGCCAGGAGCATGGTGGTCTCTAAGACTCAGCGGAAATCAGCTAAACAGAAAACCTGACTAGGAAAGACAGGAAAGGAAACAGTTTTCCCCATGAGCCAGAAGGGGACCCATGACCAATTTTGCCAAGACCAATAGGACAGCAGACTGTCCCCTCAGCCCCCTTGTCCTCAGAGGCAACAAATGATGCCCCCCCCCCAATACTGGCTATTCCTTCCTCTGTGATGTCCTCAGAGCCAAAGGCTTTCTAGGACCAAAGACTCTTTCACCCCCCAAGATGAAGGTGGGGGATTTGTCCCGAGACCAGAGCCACAACCTACAGATAAAAACTCTCCAGATGCCCCTGCGAGGGACTAAAGGACCTACCCATGTTGTCCAGAGGGAAATGTCTGAAGAAGATAAGGCAGCTTTGTGTGCCAGCCTTTCTCCACCACTGAGCTCATAAGCTGGAAAATCATACTCCCTCCTACATGGAGAAACCCTGGGCCAGGACTGATCTGATGCACCCCACTATCCAGACCTAGGATGGGGCCCCAACAAAGAAGAAGGTCTAAAATGAAGAGATGTCAAGAAGCCCTCATAGAAAGTCTAAAAGAAAAGAAAAGAGAGAGAGAGAGAGAGAGAGAGAGAGAGAGAGAGAGAGAGAGAGAACAAAACACACTGTGCCCAAGAGTTAGAAGGAATCGGAGCCAACCCTGAGCCCCAGCCTAAGCCGAGCATCTGCAGACAAACAGCCGAGATAAGCCTCCTGCTGCTCCAGCATCTCCCTCTCGCACCCTAAATATTTCTCTCGGCCCCACATCTGCCTAAGGCCCCTCTGCCCTATGAAACTGGCAGCAATAATCAAAAGAGATGTGCCCAACTGACTCAGAGCTAAATGTCCAGGCCACCGCTGCTGCCGCCCCTCTCTCTGCCCAGAGGTACCCCGGGGGAAGAGGGGCACCATACAAACATGCAGCCGTAATGCAAGTTTGTCAGTGAAAAAATGCACAGGTGCAAGCGACAGGTGATCAATGCAACCTTTGTGGGACAGGCTCAGAGAGCCATTTGCCAAAAATTACAATCCTAGAGGGCTTTACTGAGAAGTGTGCCAGAGACTCAAAGACAGGCAGACCAGAAAGATAAAGAGGAGGATGGATCTCCTTACAAACCCGGAGTTCACTCAAAGGGGGGTCTCATTAGTACAAAGACAATGGTCCAAATGTTTATAAGGAAGAAAAAAAGCGTGGCCAGACAAAAGGGGAAGCCACCAATGGCCCTGGCAGACAATGCCCACTGCCATGCTCAAAAGCTAAGACTTGAATAGAGAAGGAGTGAATATTTTGGCCTCAGCCCCTCCTTTCAGTTTCTTCCCACTTGCTTGGAAGTCGATGATTGACGAATATGGCAGGGGTCCCATAGACACACAGAACTGCCTCTGATGCACAGGACCCAGCACCTCAGAGGGCTCAGCTGCTGCAAGCCTCCAAATGAACCAGAAATATGTTCATGTTAACAGCCAGGAGTGGGCCGTAGGGTGCTCACTCCAAAAGGACATGCCACCCTAGCTCCAAGCCACACACTGTGAGCCACCAGCAAAAAGGGCCACAGAGCCCCATGCACCCGGCATACTGAACAAGAACACAAGCAGGTCAGCTCCTATATACAGTTAGAACAGGCTCCCATCTGACAAGAGGAGAAGAGCCACACCTAGGTGGGCACAGTGTGGCTGCCACACTGGGACCTGCACGGAACCGCACTGCTGCCCTCCCACCTTGGCAGATGGCCCACGGCGAGATTGACATAGGTGCCCTTTACACAAATGATGTCCCAGGTCATCAATCTCTGCTAAGATTTACATTAGATTTAAGAGTTGGAGAATCCTAGCAGCCAAGATCCTGCACCAGGAGATAACAAAAAAATTCCTGCATCTATGTACGCCTCCCTTCCCTAAATGACAGTTCCTCCTAGGGGCTTAAGTACACCATCCTTGGGACAGCACTGGACTCTGACTTAAAAGCCCATATCTATCAAGAAAAAGGTCAAATACTTTGGTTCCCATCTGACTCGGCAACAGAACCAACAATAGAAACTGGGCCACAGAAGAAACAGGAGATCTGCTCAATTCCAGTCCCTCCAACCTGCCATCAGACTAGAGAATTCTTAAGGGCTACTGGGTTCAGCCATATATGGATCCCCAACTTTTCAGTCATGGCAAAAACCCCTCTATGAAGCCACAAAGGGGGGAAAACTAGATCCTCTGATGTGGGGGCCAACTAAGCAAAAGGCCTTGGAGGACATTAAACAAGCACTCACCTGTGCACCTGGATTAGGGCTCCCTGACCTCACAAAGCCTTTCTTTCTGTATGTCCATGACTGATCTGGAGTGGCTATAGGATTTTGACTCAGATGCTGAGGACATGGCTCTGTCCAGTGGCCTATTTGTCCAAACAGCTGGACTCTGTAGTCCAGGGCTGGCCACCTTGTTTATGGGCCCTTGCAGCCACAGCTCTTCTGGTGTTGGAAGCTGATAAACTGGCCATGGGACAAGAACTGGTTGTCAGAGTTCCTCATTCAATTTTGACATTGTTAAAATATAAAGGACACTATTGGTTGACTAATGAAGGAATGGTCAAATATCAGGGCATGTTATGTAAAAACCCACGTATCCACATTGAGGTCCTCAGAACTCTAAACCCAGCAACTTTGCTGCCCATTGGACCTGGAAAACCTGATCACTAATGTGTTGAGGTCATGGGTGAAGTGTTCTCCAGCAGACCAGACCTGGCAGACCAGCCCTCGGGGACGCTGATGCAGAGTACTTCACAGATGGAAGCAGTTTTATAAAAGATGAGGTATGTTTTGCTGGATATGCAATGGTCACTCTGGACTCTACAGTCAAGGCAGAGCCTCTGCCTCAGGAAACTTCAGCACAAAAGTAAAACTTATTGCTTTGACTCGAGCACCTCAGTTGACAGCAGGAATCTGTGTGGATATTTACAGAATCAAAATATGCGTTCGCTACCCTTCTGCCTGGCCGACTAGCTAACAGAAAGGGAGCCAACACACTCCCAGCATGAAAGTAAGTGATTTAAGACTGAACAAGAAAATTTTCTCCCAGGTGGATGGTGGAGATTTTCTGATGGCTGGAATAGCCATCCCAGAGTTTCTAGCCCCAGCCTTTATCAGACAGTTTTGCAGGAAAACATGTTGGACATACAGCACTTGAGACAGTTCTGAGTCAACATTTCTATGACCCCCAGCTCACAAGCATCACCTGGATGATCTGCAAACAATATGAGGTTTGTGCTCACAACAATTCTTGTCAGGGGCCAAAGCCTTCACCAGGAATCCTAACTATAGGAGGAGCACCTTTTGAAGACTTGGAAGTAGACTTCACTGAACTACCCTGCTCATGGGACTATAAGTAACTTTTGGTTTTTTTGTGTGTTCATACTCTGATGGGTGGAAACCTTTCCCACCCTCACTGAAAAGGCTAAGGAGATACTAGGATGCTTCTCTGTGAAATTATTCCCAGATTTGGTGTCCCAATAATTATTGGATCAGACAATGGGCCAGCTTTTGGGCATAAGTGATACGATTACTGACCAAGAGTTTAAATATCAGATGAAAGTTACATACTGCCTATAGGCTGCAGAGGTCTGGTAAAGTTCAAAGGATGAACAGGACTTTTTTTTTTTTTTTTTTTAAAGAGAGAGAGAGAGGGAGAGAGAGAGAGAGAGAATTTTAATATTTATTTTTTAGTTTTTGGCAGACACAACATCTTTGTATGTGATGCTGAGGATTGAACCCGGGTCTCACACATGCCAGGCGAGCGCGCTACCACTTGAGCCACATCCCCAGCCCGGATGAACAGGACTTTAAGGCTCAATTGGGTAAGCTGTGTCAGGAAACTCACATTGTGATGAACTTCTCCCTATTACACTGTTGTGGATTAGATCCACTCCACTAGGAGGACTGGATTCTTTTCTTTTGAGATAATATATGGGAGGCCCCCCCTCTTATTAGGGGACTACAGGGAGACTTAAGAGAGAGAGGAAAATTAACCCTGAGTCAACAGCTTCAGGTCTTAGGGAAAACTTTACAGGTTCTCAACCAATGGGTTAGAGAAAGATTGTCAGGAAATTTGACCCAGGTGCACACTTCTTCAAGCCTGGAGATTGAGTCTGGGTCAAAGAATGAAATATTCAACCCCTGAACTTCTTTGGAAGAGCCTTTCACTGTTATTTTATCCACCCCAACCGAACAGTCAAGTTTGCAGAGACAGGTCCCTGGATTCACAACACCAGACTCAAGCCTGCAGCTGCGGACTGGGAGTGCTCTCCAGATGCTGCTACACCCTTGAAGCTGACCATCCCGAAGAAAAAGGAGCACCGGAGAAGGTTGAGGATCAGAAGGACAACAGCCCTGCTCCAGTCACTCCGGAAGCTGACTACTACCCTATTTCAGCCACACAGGAGGGACTGGCTGATCAATACACAGTGAAGGATAAACCTCCCACGAAGACTAATGGACTCTTTCATCCTCTAAGATAGTCTCTATACTGTAATGCATTGCCACCCCTTGCTTCTAGATATATATGTAATTCTCTATTTGGTTTTTGCTACTGGTTTGATAACAGTAACTCCTACTGACTGGACTCTGGGTAACAAAATTTCACTTATTGTTTTTTATCTTGCTTATGCAAGTTTTCTAGGATTTGTTTGGTGTTATGAGTTTGGCTTTGTTAATTTAGGCTGTCTAACCTATGCTAACCAAAATGTTAGTTTATTATTTAGTTTGGTTTCCTTTGATAACCATAAGAGATTCTGCCCTTCCCCTATTCCAACCATGGAGATCATGTAAACCATGTGTCAAGACAATCCACTATAATTATGAGGTGGTAAAACATATATTTAGGACCTGTCCCACTAGAGGAATGCTATAGATGGATGACTGTTTGGAAAGGAAAAAGAGGTCCCTTGGGAAAAAAAAAACTTGATTTAGGAGGACACCAATCTTGGGGTGAAGGTAACTGGCCACCCCAGAGGATTATCGCCACTTATGCTCCAGATACCTGGGCACGAAATAGCAGTTGGAGCTACAGAACTCCTATTTACATGTTAAACAGAATTATTCACTTAAAGCTGTACTAGAAATTATTATTAATCAGATTGCCACAGTCTTTGACCTCCTAGCCACAAAACAGCCCAGATGCGAGTGGCCAACTATCAAAACCGCTTGGCATTAGATGACCTACTTGTTGAGGAAAGAGAAATATGTGGAGAATTCAACAGCTCAGATTGTTGCATCCAAATGGATGACAATAGACAAACAGTTAAGAATATAGCCAACAACACAAGAGAACTAGCACATGTGCTCGTTCATACCTAGAAGGGCATTAAAGTGTGGGTCCCAAACATGCTTTTGGAAGATGGTTTTCAACTCTTGGTAGATTTAAAAGCTTAACTGGTGTAGTGGGTATTCTGCTGTGAACCTGTTCATTGCTCCCATGTTTGGCTTCACTGTGCATTAAAACTATTGGGTCCACTGTAGAAGCTGCTATTGAAAGGATGACAACAAATAAGGTTTTGACATTCTATAAGGCTTTAAGCCAAGATAATGGTAATGATGCTCTTAAATTTAAAGGATTAAATTATGGGGAGCATCATTAAGGAGGGAATTGAAGTGGCACCCCCTTTCTCCACAGAAAAGCCCTCTTCACCATTGCTGATTTTAGGACTGTCAGCAAAAGAGTCCATTGTAGATAAACTTCCTATTTTCTTGTCACCCTGTTTACTTGGCAACTGGCCGAGAAGATACCAGCACTCCAGGTGCTGGACATCCCTTACTAATTTTTCACAAACGTATCCAATGTAGTACTTTGAAGAAATGTGCAAACAAGGCCTCTGGCCTTGAGCTGGGCTTCACAGAGGTGTCTACATTTTTAAGATAAGTTACAAATGGTCTCCATGGTAACAGCTGGCAGGGGAAGGAAAGAGAGGGGAGAAGAAGCTCCCCCCTTCTCAGGTGCTGTCCTTGAAGAGTTAACTTGCCCAGAACAGTGAAAGAAAAAGCTGCTTTTATGTGAACTTCTGCAGACTGTGAACTTCTGCGCCCCTCCCCTTACATGCTGGGTATAAAACTCTGAAACTTCCTGAACTCGGGGTTCAGGGGATTGATTGATTACAGAAAAGGCTGTACCCTCTGAACCTGGCTGCAGCCAAATAAAACTGTTTCCTGCTGTCTTCAGTGCCTTGCCTCGTTTATCCTTACAACAAGAGCACATTGGATTCAGGGGCTGACTGGAGCAGAAAGAAGGTCCTGGAGCCAGGTGCCATGACAGCTAGGAACGTGTCGTTTTCTATAAAAAATAGGAGACTTAGCATATGTTATAGAAAGTACCCCATTTACCAGAGCCAGGGAACAGAAGGGTCCTATGTTATATGTGGGAAGCTTGACATTCTAGAAAAAGCAAATTAAGACCTTTAAAGCAATGTTCTAGGAAACATTTCTGGTCATGTAGCTTTGAGTAGCAAGAATGAAAACCTGGGTGAAGTGGAAGATGAGACGTCGTCACGTGGCCTTTCAGCCCCTGAGTGGGAGTGGGCGCTCCCCTCTAATCCTAGCCCGGAAGCTGAGGCCGAGCACAGGGAGTTCCAGGGCAGCCTCAGCAGCTTAGCAAGACCTGAGTCCAAACAAAACTCTTCCAAGGCTGTGTTTGTCCCAGGGCGACACTCAAAACAGAAGCACTTTCCCCTTTGAACAACAGAGGGGCACCCCTGAGCCAGTCCTGCTGCTGCTGGCCCTGGCCTTCCATGTGGGAGCTTCTTTGGACCCTAGAACCTTGAACATAATTGACTGTCAGCTCTGTGCAGCTCTGACCACAACACCTGGCAACCTGGAGAGAGTGTTTGGCTCTTGGTTCCAGATGTATCCATGGCCCCTTGACTGCATTGCTCTAGGCTAAGGTGAGGCAGCACAGGACTCAAGGGCCTGGTGGACATTGCTACCCGTGTTATGGTGGCCAAGAAGGAGAAAAAACCTGCATGGGAAGTACTAAGAGGATGGTTGAGTGTGGCCTGGGGTGCGGACACATGAGCCCAATCCTGGTGGTGCCTTCTGTTCAAGCAGCTGCACCACAGTACAAGCTCCCAGCTGCAATGCAGGAGGTTCCCTCTGAAAAGGGAAAGGTCACTGTGTTGCAGGATGTCACATGGTGGTAGTGAGCAGGTCTCCCCACCTGGCAGGACCTGAGCACCTGCAGATCTGGCTATGAAGTGGAAGCCTCCTGTGAAGTGCTCCCAGTGGCCATGGGTGGTGGCACGCACCAAGGCCAGCCTGGGAGACCCAGGGAGATCCCATCTCAAGGACTTTATGGTCATATTGATTTGGGAACTAATGCTGATCTAAGCCTTTACTCTTAGATTGGATTCATAAACTATTATTAAGTTACTGTGAAAAACCAGCCTCTACCTCAGAGCAAAGCCTGTCCAAGGAAGGGACATGACCTTAGTCCTTGGAAAGACCCACAGAGCACTCCTAAGCACATTCCCACCCTGCTAAGTTGTTTATCTACAAATAACAGGAGAGATCTGCTGTTATCTGCCAGGTGTCCCTGACTCAGTCAGGCTAGGTGGGGACCCATAGCAGCCCCCTAGCAGCCACCAATCAGCATGAGACAGGGAAATACCTGGGATGCCAGATAACCCTCCCAGTGGTTTATGGTGGTTGATAACAAGTTGGGAAACCATGTAGTTCAGCACGTACACCCCTCTTGGCTTAAACCAATCAGTTCAAATGAATACCCCTTTTGTACTGACCAATCACCCCTATCCAACTTGTTCCTGCCAGTAAATGTGCTAATCATGTTTTAGAGTTGTTATTTGATTTCCCCGCGGTGTGTGATAATTTGCTATGATGTATGTGAAGTCCCTGCCCTCTCCAAAGAATGTATAAAACTGCTGCAAACCCTGGGCTCGGGGCCTCTCAGCATCACCAGTTGCTGTGTGTGTGCACGGAGGACCGAGCTAGCTCGCAATAAACACCTCTTTGCTGCTTACACCGATCTTGGGTCTCTGGTGGTCTTTGGGGGTCCCGAATTCAAGCATAACAACTGCTCAACCCCACCCTTTTATTATTCCTTTCCTGAGCCTTTCTCACCTGTCGCGACCCCTTGCCCGCAAGGAAGACGCAACTCAGGAATCTTCTTTCAGCAGTTTATTCAGGCCCTTGATATTTTCTCTTCTTTTTCTCGGATGCCCCTCCCAGCCTTAATAAAGCATCTCAAGCCCCAATGCGAAGCTGCCATGTGGAGCTTTCTCATAGGGTGGTGAAAAACCATGCGCCAACTCTCCCAAATAAGGAGTTGTTTGTCACAGACCACAGCGGAGCCAGCGCCATCTTGTAATGGCAACCATAGTCTGCAGAAACGGCAGAAGCGGCTCACCACACTCACCAAGTTGCTCAGTCTGGTGATGAATTGTGATCCTGCCTCAGCCCCCAGGGCTGCTGTGACTTCAGGCCTGGGGCAAGCTGAGCTGATATTGCTACTTTGTATTTAAACTTACATAAATTTAACCTATTGCTACTTTGTATTTAAGCTTGGACTTGTTTGTTGCTACTTTGTATTTTAAGTGGGGTCTATTAAGATTGTAGTCCTTTCCAAGCAGGAGTCCACCCCTAGCATGCAAGACAGCCTTATTTTTTGCAAGAGCCATTTTTCTTGAGTTAAAGGCTCTGACAGTGAGGCCCAAAGGGAGGCACTTGCCTTGGTCAGGATTGGAAAGTGCTTCTGTTTTGAGTGTTGTTGTTTGAGGGGACGTCCGGGAGCCAGTGTGCCTTTTGACCTTCCACAGCCACCCTTCTAGGTGTATGTGACTTCTACACTGCCGTCCAGCCCTCAAAAATAAGACTTCATGGGGCTGGGATGTAGCTCAGCTGGTAGAGTGCTTGTCTCTTGCGCACAAGGCTCTGGGTTCAATCCCCAGCAACACACACACACACACACACACACACACACACACACACACTCCGTGCCCCCATAGTGAGCTAATTCTTTTGTCTTTGATTCCTGGGATTGAGAAACATCTCTAGCCTTTTAGAGGTGGTCTAGCTAAATGGTCCAGGCTGGCCTGGAATTGCTGATGTCCTCCCTTGGTCTCCTGAGTCTCTTACAGGGTTGAGCACCTGCCCACCCTGGCCTAAGCTAATTCTTCACATGAAAATAAGTCTAGTGCTCGCTTCGGCAGCACATATACTAAAATTGGAACGATACAGAGAAGATTAGCATGGCCCCTGCGCAAGGATGACACGCAAATTCGTGAAGCGTTCCATATTTTTCCAAGAATTTTCAGAAGAACAAGAAATAAAATATTTTTTGCAAAACTTTAAAAAAAAAAAAAAAAAAAGAAAATAAGTCTAGTATATTGAATGAGGGGGTCAGTAGTGGGGGTAGAGAACGCTTGTCTCTGGGACCCCACTCTGCTCCTCAACTAAACAGGACAGGCAGGGATGAAATGGGAATCTGGTTTCCCCTAGAGGCATTATTTCTGGATGCCCAGCTGTGACCCTTAACTCTATCCTATTTTCAATATGCCTAATTTCTAGTGGCCCACCCTCCCTTCCCCCCCACCCCCCACCCTCCACTCCCCATACTGGGGATTGAGCCAAGGGTTACTTAACCACTGAGCCACATTCCCAGCCCTTTTTGTGTGTGTTTTATTTAGAGACTGAAAGGGTTAAGTTTCTAAGCTGCAAAGCCTGAGTTAAAATGTAAAGGACCAGGCATTGTAAACCTGCTTCTAAACTGCAAAGCATGGGTTAAATTCCTGAGGCAGTTAAGACAATGCCCTACTGGCCATTTAGTTGATTTATAGCCTAGGACTCTGTGTAGCTTGTCACGTAAGCATTCAAGACCCTGTGCAGCTTGTCACGTAGGCATTCAAGGCCCAAACCAATCAGTTTGAATGTAACCCCCTCCTTAGGAATGACTTATCACTCCAGCCTGACCTGTTCCCGCCAATGAGTGAACTAGTCATGTTTAGGAGTTGTTGTTTGATTTTCCCGCAGTGTATGATGATTTGTTAAAGGGGACTGTGATGTATGTAAAGTCCCCGCCCTCCCCAAGAAGTGTACTTAAGCAGTGCTCAGCCCCTGCTCTGGGCTCTGGGCTGCTCTCCTTTCTCGAGTGGGCATGGAGCCCCAGCATGCTGGAATCTCAATAAACCCCTTTTGCTGTTGCATGAGTCGCGGTCCCTTGGTGGTCTCTTCCTCCAACGTTAGCCAGACCCTTACAACACAGGGTCTCACTGAGTTGCCTGGGATTACAGGCATGTGTCACCCTGCTCAGCAACTGATGGTTTTGACTTTAATGTTCCAATTGGGGAAATGTCCAATCCTAACCCTTCAGCTACAGAGGGAATTCAGAGTTTTTTTTTGTTTTGTTTTTTGTTTTTTTCTTAAAGAGAGAGAGAGAGAGAGATAGAGAGAGAGAGAATTTTTTTAATATTTATTTTTTAGTTATTGGCGGACACAACATCTTTGTTTGTATGTGGTGCTGAGTATCGAACCCGGGCTGCACGCATCTCAGGCGAGCGCGCTACCGCTGTAAGGGTAAAAGAAATTGAAGTTAAAGTGTAAAAGACCGGGCATTGTAAAGTTTCTAAGCTGCAAGGCCTGAGTTAAAAAGTAAAGGACCAGGTATCGTTAAGTTCCTATGCTACATGCAAAACCTGAAATTCCTGTAGCTGTTAAGACAATGCTAGGAACCACCCAGTAAATATTTCCCCTGACCGCCTGGTTGTTTAATAACTTAAGGGCTCTGTGTGGCCTTGCACGTAGGCATCACAGGGCCTGGACCAATCAGTTTGAATGTGTACCCCACTTTAGAACTGACCTATCACCCCCGCCCGACCTGTTCCCACCAATGAATGAACTAATCATGTCTCAGAATTGTTGTTTGATTTTCCCATGGTGTATGATGATTTGTTAAAGGAAACTGTGATGTATGTAAAATCCCCGCCCTCCCCAAAAAAGTGTACTTAAGCAGTGCTCAGCCCCTGCTCGGGGCTCTGGGCTGCTTTCCCTTCTCAAGTGGGCACGGAGCCCCAGCATGCTGGATCAATAAATCCCCTTCTGCCAATTGCATGAGTGGTCTCTTGGTGGTCTCTTTCTCTGACGCTTCGCCGGACCCTTACACCGCTACTGCTTGAGCCACATCCCCAGCCTGGAATTCAGAGTTTTTACAGACTTTCAGTGTTATCTGGGTTCCCTGTGCCTTTGATCCCTGTTTTCAAAGGGCCCCTAAGGGAGACTGGGAATGTGGGGAACTGCCAGAGGCTTAGCTGAAAGGAAAGTGACCACAACACTCAGAGCCACCAAGAGAGCTTTATTGCAGCCGGGCAAAAGAGGAGAAAAAGAGAGAGAGAGAAAGGAAAAAGAGGGGGGGGGAGCAGAAAGAGAAGAGAAGAGGAGAGATGGAGAGGGAGAGAGCGAGAGAGGGAGAGAGAGAGCGCAAGAGAAAGAGCAAGAGAGAGGGGTCCGGCAGGAGGGAGTTTTCATAGCCCAAATCTAATGAGGTCTCTGGTTCTGCAAGCTGCCTTGTTGGCACACAAGGGGGTTAAGTGTTCAGCCTTGATGGGCGGGGGCTTGGGCGTTTGGGCTTGAAGCAAACAGGTGATAAAAAACCAGACAGAGGGTATGGGTGGCCAGGTCATCCTGCAGCTAACTTTGTTTGGCATGCCCTGCAGACAACTTATTCAGCCTGTCCTGCACCTGAAATTAGCCATTGCTGAGATCTGCTTGGGAAGGTGGTTCTCTGCACTGGACATCCTCCAACCTGGGCTAAGTAGTTGGAGTTGCAGGCAGGAATTAGAACCCAGGTGAACATTGTCTTTTTTTTTTTTTAAGAGAGAGAGAGAGAATTTTAATATTTATTTTTCAGTTTTAGGCGGACACAACATCTTTGTTTGCATGTGGTGCTGAGGATCGAACCCGGGCCACACGCATGCCAGGCGAGCGCACTACCACTTGAGCCACATCCCCAGCCCACTGAACATTGTTTTTAATAAACTCTTGGTGCTGGTCTGTTGATTCTTCAGCATCACTGGAAGCTTGAACTGGGTTACTCCATTAAGTTCTGGGCATGAATTTTCACATCCACCCCATGGTCACCATATCTGCTGACCTGGGCAAGCATTCTCTGGAGGGCAAAGTAGCCTTCTAACCATTTGGGATTTTATACCCCCTATTATGGGTTGCTATTGGGGACTGAACCCAGAAGAATCTAACCACTGATCCACACCTCCCATCCTTAGCCTTTACTGACACAGGGTTTTTTAGTAGGTAGTTGAGGTGGGTTTGGAACTCTTGTGTCCTCAGTGTGCCAAGTCCCTGTGTTTAAAGACATGAAAGTTCCATCAAAGGCTGATCACAAGATCCCAAGCTGAAAGAGCTTTTTGCGTGCAGTTTGAAGACTCTGGTCCTTGTGGCCTAGGAAGTGTCCGTCACTGCGTCTTCCTGAGTGCAGGGCAGAACCTTCAGCAGCCCAGGTCCAAGGATGGCTTTGATCTGCGAAGTGCTGCTAACCGCATGTGGCTGGTCTTACTCAGGTCCATCCCAAACAACCTGAGGACAAGAGTGGGAGATGCTGTTGTCCTCCACTACTATAACAAGGAGGGGCTGGTAGGTCTGAGCTATTGTGCTTTTGGGGGGAGCTGTTCTTTTGGATGTTGGGGTGAATCCAGGACCTTGGGCTCAGCAGGCAAGCCCACTACCACACAGCTGTTTCCCCAGCCCAATATTGTGCACCTTGATCTGGGGAAGTAATTCCATTACCTTCTAGTGACCCTGACTCAACTAGACAACAGGCTAGTCTATGCTCTCTGCTGCTCCCAGTGGGGTGGGGAGCGGTCTGACCTGGGCTGCTGCCCTACTCAGCCACATCTCAGCCCTGTGTTTTCCCATGTGGTCTCAGAGGCCCAGGATGGCCTCCAACTGGCCATCCTCCTTCTGGGCCTCTGGGGGCTAGGCAAGCGCTCTAGGCACTGAGCTACACCCCACAGTCCTTTCTCTGCTTTGATTTTTCTCCTTTTCTGCAGTCATGGGGGATGAACCCAGCAGCCCTCTGCCATTTAGCCACATCATCAGTCCTTTATTTACTTATCCAGAGGCAAGGTCTAAGTTGCTGAGGCTGACTATGGACTTCCTCTCTGGTACAGGATTGGACCCAGGGGCTCTTAACACTGAGTCACATCCCCTGCCCCTTTATTTTTTACTTGCAGATGGTCTCCCAAGTTCCTTACTTGTTTAGGGCCTTGCTAAGTGGCTGAGACTGGTCTGAACTTGGGTCCTCCTGCCTCACTCCCCCAACCCCCACCCTGCTGCCCTGACTGCAGGCTTTAGCTCCACACCTGGCTTGGCTTGGAACCTCCCATCCCCCTGGGCCTCCTGAGACCTGGGGTACAGGAGTGCACCACCCTTGGCCCTCCTCCCCATCTTATGGGCCTCAATAGTTTAATTCTGATAACCCCAGGAAGAAGCAGCTCCTTCCCTCCTACTGAGGCAGGTGTGGAAGGTGCCAAGTGGTTGAATAACTTGGAAAATGTGTCACCTAGTTGCAGCCAGGGCACTTGAACCCAGGCAGAGCAGGGGTCCCGCTGAGCCTTGGTGGCTGCTCTGCTCAGGGAGTAGGGCGAGGGCTGCGCCAGCAGGGGGCGCAGGAGCGCCTCCTCTCTGCACTAGGAGCTCGGGAAGACCTCTGCAGCTCTAGAGGAGTCCTCCGCATTTTCCAAGCTGGGAGTCTGAGTGCTTAACGCGAGGCTGCCTGCTGGAAACCCGTGTCCTGCCCTCCAGAGAGCCAGGGGCCACCGCTCACCAGAGGACTCGGAGCCGGCAGCGCGGGTGTCTGAGCCCCTGGCAGAGCAGCCGCACGCCCGCGTCGCCCAGGGCGTTGTTGGTCAGGTAGAGCTCGGTCAAGTGCTGGGCGCTCCCCAGCGTGGGGGACAGATCCTCACAGGCTTGGGCAGTGAGGCCGCAGCTGTCCAGCCTGTGGGGGGCAGAGCGGTTCAGGCCACGTCCGGCACGTCCTTTGGGGAAGTCCTAGTTTTTTCAGTGCCGGGGGCGGAAGGCCACGAAAGCTACCTCTGAGCCACCTAAGGAGCCTGATGTCATGGGCAAGAAGGTACTAAAAGGCCTGGATCGGCCCACGGGACACACACACACACACACACACACACACACACAGCATCGTCCAGGCTTGATGGAATGACGAGGCTACCTGCCGCTGCCCTCGGGCCAGTACGAACCGTCGGGACCCTGGCCGCGGCTGTGGCACCGGTCACGTGGACCTTCCGGGTGAGCGAGGGCTGTCCCTTAAACAGGACCCGGCAGGGAGGACGCTCCCGCCCCCCGAAGCCGCCCTCGCGCCGCGGACACTCACCACAGCTTCTGGAGCCTGCAGCTCGGGTGCCGCAGCCCCTCGGCCAGCAGCCGCAAGCCCCCGTCTCCCAGGTCGTTGAAGCTCAGATCCAGGTCGCGGAGGCGGGCGCTGAGGCGCAGCACCTCGGAGAGACCCGCGCAGGCGGCCGAGCCCAGCCGGCAGATGCCCAACCTGGAGGGACGCGGGACAGGGTGGCTGGCCGACGCCGGGGTCTCTGCGCCCAGCCCTGCGCTGGCGCAGATTGTGTGACCATCAAGGTGAAAAAGAGACCAAAGGAAAGCGTAGGGGGGAGCAACTCGGACTGTGAAGGCTGGGCCAGTTAATAGAAATGGAGCCCTTGGTGCCGCCAAAGCACATCTGGGTGAACCTGCGCTGACCATGCAGGGCAGGGAGACTTTTTGTTGTTGGTTTTTGGTGCCAGCGTTGAACCCAGGGGCACTTAGCCACTTAGCCACATCCCTAGCCACCATCACCCCTTTTTCAATTTATTATATTTATTTACTTGGTTCCATGGATTGATCCCATGGATACCGAACTACTGAGCCACAACCACTACCATCCCTTTTTGGGGGAGGCGGGGGAATACAGGGGATTGAACTCTGGGGCGCTCAACCTCTGGAGATAGAGTCTCCTATTTCCAGTCCTATTTCGCATTTTATTTGGAGATAGAGTCTCACTGAGTTGCTTAGCACCTCAGGGTTGCTGAGGCCTGGCATTGAACTCGGGGTCCTCGGGTCTGGGCCTCAGAGCCTGGCTCTTTTTATTTTTCACTTTGAAACGGCCTCATTGAGTTGGTGAGGCTGGCCTTCAACCAGCAAACCTTCCCCTCAGCCTGCTTCGTGGCTGGGATCACAGGCCTGTGCCAACCACCACCGAATTGAATACAGTTTTCCCAGATATTTTTCCAGGACCAGGAGTGGAACCCAGGGGAACTGTACCACTGACACACACACACACACACCGCCCACCCCCCAAAAAATATATATTTTTTTAAATACTGAAACAGGGTCTTGCTAAATTGTCCAGGCTGGGCTTGAACTTGAGATCCTCCTGCCTTTGCCTCCCCAGTTGCTGGGATGACAGGTGTGCACACTCCCAGTTGTGCCCGGCTTTGAAGGGGTCTTGAAAGAGGTGACAGAGTTTTAAAAAGGTCACTGGGATGGCCCGGATGCAACATGGCCTGTGTTCCTTACAGGACCTCAGGACACAGGTACAGGGATAAACACATGGTGGCACAGTGAGGTGGTCATCTGGAGACCACCAGGAAAGGCCTCAGGAGAAACCAATCTGCCAAACCTGACCTCAGACTCCTGCCGCCCGAGCCTGAAAGGGTGGATTGGTCCCCAAAGCCGCCCGGTCTGGGTGTTTTGTTAGGGCAGCTCCAGACCCTAATAAGGCCACATTCTGGGGCTGGAGCTATAGAGCCCAGTGTCAGAGGACTTTCCCTGGAGCAGGTGAGGCCTCAGGTTCCATTCCCAGCGCTGGGGAGGAATGTCAATATAAAAAGCTATTTTTTTCTGAGGGTTCAGACTTCAACCAGGGAATTCGGAGGGGGATTCAGTTCAACCCATAACACCAAGTAATTCAAAAGCATCACTTCACTTGCTGCTCATGACAACCATAGAAGGAAAATGCTACAAAAGTGTGCGTTTTTAGTCTCCCGGGCCAGGTCTCTCACTAGCCACTAGGAGCTAGAGTGGACACTGCTCTTGCACTTTGCAAAGCCACACAGGACACACCCAAATTACAAACTTTGTTAAGTGACCTGAGAGAAAGAGTCAGGTTATAAAGAATTATGAAACTCGGAATCCAGAGGGCCTCCACGGGGAAGTGACAATTTGTCCTGAATCATAAAAGATGAGCTAGACTTCTCAGCAGGACAGCAGAGGAAGGCACAGAGGTCAGCACAGCTGATGGTCATGCCAGGAAGCAAGAACAGACTATGCAAAGGCCACATTCTGGCAGAGAATCTTTGGAGTGAGCTGAAGTAGCGAGAATTCAGGTGGGAGGGGAGGCTGCTTGGCCTCCTAGAGCATAGAGAAGTGTGTGAGGGTTTGCACTCCTGAAGTGAGCACAGCGGCACTCACCGCAGGGTCTGGAGATTGCACTTGGGGTGCTTGAGGCCTTCACACAGCAGCAGCACTCCAGAGTCCCCCAGGTCGTTCAGACTCAGGTCCAGCTCGGTCAGGCCCTGGTTCACACTGAGAGTGGAGGCCAGGTCTTCACAGGCAGCAGCGGTGAGATGGCAGATTTTCAACCTACAGAAGACCCAACAGCAAATGTGGAGGGTGTTCTGTGTGGAGTTGAATTTAACTCCCACCTCAAGTTAAAGGTACTGCTTTTTGTTGTGTGGTGGTTGGAGGTTGAACCATGGATGCTTTACCACTGAGCTACACCCCGGCCATTAGTTATTTTCAGACAGGGTCTCACTAAGTTGCTGAGGCTGACCTCAAACTTGCATCCTCCTGCCTCAGCCTCCTGAGTAGCTGGAATTACAGGTGTGCTCCATTGATCCTTGCATGTATTTGATGGTTCTGAGTATTTCACACATGTGGAATCCCACAATTTTTGTCCTTTTATGTCTGGTAAATTTCACTTAATATAAAGCTTCAGGATGTATGTTGTGGTAGAAGTCACTCTTTTTTTTTTTTTTTTTGTGGTCCTGGGGATTGAACCCAGAGCCTTATGCATGTGAAACAAGTACTCTACCAACTGGGCTATATCCCCAGCCCAGAAGTCATTCATTTTTAAGGATGAATGATATTGCATTGCATGGATACAACACTTTTTTGTTTGTTTTCTTTTGCAGTACTGAGGATTGAACCCGGGGCCTTGTACAGGCTAGGCAAGTACCATATCCCTGAGCCACATCCCTAGTCCTCTTTTTTCTTTCTTTTCTCCTTTCTTTTCAGGAGACAGGTTATAACTATGTTGCCCATACTGTGCCCCTCCCCTTAATTTAGGATCTTAAAAGTGGTACTTTGGGGGTTGGGGTTGTGGCTTTAGTGGTAGAGAAATTGCTAACACATGTGAGACACTGGGTTTGATTCTTAACATCACATAAAAATAAATAAATAAAATGAAGATATTGTGTCCATCTACAACTTAAAAAAAAAAAGGCTCTTTAGCTAGGTGCAGTGATGCACACTTGTAATCCCAGAAATTTGGGAGGCTGAGGCAGGAGATTGCAAGTTCAACACCAGCCTCAGCAACTTAGCAAGGCCCTAAGCAACTTAGTGAGGACCGTCTCAAACAACAAAAAGTGCGGAGATGTGGCTCAGTGGTTAAGCACCTCTGGGTTCAAACCCCAGTAAACTACACCCCCCAAAAAAAGTAGCACTTTAATTTTTTTTGCAAGACAAAGTTGATTCTTTCCCTTTTTCACTTAACATTGTCAGATTGTGTAGACCACATTGTATCCATGCAGTCATTCCCCCATGGACGTGTAGTGGCCTCCACCTTGGGCTGTGTGACAGGGGAATGCTGGGCACATGGTGGATGCAATCCTCCACATCACTCGGCAGGACGGGGTTTGCCACGGTAGTTGCCCTCCAAGCACTCACCACAAGGTCCGCAGCCTGCAGCCTGGGTGCCTCAGTCCTTGACACAGCAACCACAGGCCGGAGTCCTCCAGGGCGTTTCCTGTCAGGTCCAGCTCCTCCAGATGTGGGTTGGTGCTCAGCACAGATGCCATCTCCTGACAAGCCCCAGCCTCCAGCAGACACTTCCTCAACCTGTGAGGGAAAAGATGCTACTCTGCCTTCGGGTTGGGTATGCCTGGCCTGTCAATCACCCTGCACAGATCTATCCCCTGGTCACTCAGCATCAATTGGGGACTTGTCTAGGACCCCTTGAGGATACCATGTGCAGGAGGTCCAGTCCCTTATATAAAATTACATGTCCTCTTATGTATTTTATCTTTAATTTTTCTTTTGTAGAGCTGGGGATCGAACTCAGGGCCTCATGCAAGCCAGATAAATGCTCCATCACTGAGCCTCATCCTCAGCCCCTCTTGTGCATTTTAAATGATGACTTAATAACCTAGATGACTTATAATACCTGATACAATGTAAATGCTACAAAAAATAGTTGTTACACTGTGTCATTTAGGCAAAAATGACAAAGTCTGTATGATCAGGCGCAGGGGTGCACACCTGTAATTCCAGGGACTTTACAGGCTGAGGCAGGAGAGGCAAGTTCAAGGCCATCCTCAGCCACTTGGTGAGTCACCAAGAAACTTAGTGAGACCCTGTCTCAAAATAAAAAATAAAAAGGGGCTGGGAATGTGGCTCAGTGGTTAAGTGCCCCGGGGTCCAATCCCTGGTACCAAAGGGGGAAAAACGTGAGGGGGTTGCTGCTGGGGAAGTGGCTTGGGGATGGGGAACCAATGAGCTCAACTTCCATCCCCGGTACAGAAACAAAAACTGTACATGTTCTGTACAGAAGCAACTTTCCTTCTTGAATATTTTCAGTGGAAGCTGGTGGAATCCCTGGGTGTGGAAGCCATGGGCACAGAGCGGACTTCAGAGATGAGGCCCAGCAGGAAGCGCCCTGCTTCCCAGGTACTTGCACCACCGCGTGGGCATAATGCAGCCCAGGAGAGGGGAGTCCTAGCTCAGCCTCTGCGTGTGCACCCGGGGCACCACCCTCCTGCCCTGGGACTTGGAGTTTGCGTTTCCTGTGCTGCCTTGTGCCTGCTTCCTTAGGTTGCAAGGGTTGGATGATCCGAGAATGGAGGGAACAGACCTGGGCCTCGCCCCTCCTGGGAGCTCCGTAAGCTGAGCCACTGTTATTAAAAGCATCTCAAAGCATCACTGTTATTAAAAGCGCCTGGAACTGGGCTTTGGCAGATAGGGTGTGCCGCTTGGGAGGAGCCCCGGGGGAGTTGGGCTGGTTCTCAAGGGCCAAGCAGAATTCAGGAGGAGTGGGGTGCAGGTGGCATTGTGGGAAATAGGGGCCCCACAACCCGAGTCTGTTTAGGCAGCTCTGGGGTTCCCTCTGCTCAGGTCAGTAAGAGGGTGTGGGTTCTGGGAGGGCGGGTCGCTCAGGGCTTCCTGGCCATGCAGAAGAGGGTGGAGTCAGAGGCCAGAGAGTGACTTGAACGTGCCTAGGTGTTGGGCAGAGGTGTAAGGCCATGGGCTTGAGGTCGAGCCCTGGTGTTGAGGAACAGACTTGGGGATCTTCAGCATATGGGGTTCTTTCCAGCTAAGGCGACAGCGAGGTTGCCTGGAGGACTCGCCGTTTGAGAGCTTCTTCCCAGGGGGTGGAAGGGGGAGGCAAATGTGATCAGTGCACATCCCATATATGTATGTAAATATCACACTGGACCCCATTTAGTATTCATTTAATGTGTATTAATATTTCCATTAAAACAAGATGAAACCGAGCACGTATTCCAGGGAGGAGGACTCACCGAATCATCTGCAGCCTGCACTGGGGATGCCGGAGCCCCTGGCAGAGCAGGGACATGCCCCGAAGTCCCAGGTCGTTGCCACTTAGATCCATCCTTATTAAATTCTGATTGGCCGTGAGGGCTGTGGCCAGGTCCTGGCAGGCGGAGCTGGAGAAGCAGCACCTCTTCAGCCTGCGGTAGAAGGAAGGAGAAGAGCCAGGGTCATCTCCTTTGCAGCAGTTTTGGGAATTCTGCACAGGTAGAGCCCCTGCTTAGCATGCATGAAACCCTGGGCTTGAGACCCAGCAATGCCAACAAAGCAAAACTAAAAGGAAAAAAAAAAAATCGAGGTGTGGTGGTGCACACCTGTACTCCCAGTGACTTAGGAAGCTGACGCAGGAGGATTGCAAGTTCAAGGGCAGCCTCAGCAATTTCATGAGGCCCTAAGCAAGCAAGTGAGATTCTGTCTCAAAATAAAAAAAAATAAATAAAAAGGGCTGGGGATGTGGTTCAGTGGTTAAGCACCCAGGGGTCAATTCCCAGTGCCAAAAAATAAAAGGAGATTCTGGCAGTTAGGGACTGTGGGGTGTGGGGGTAGAGAGATCATTAATGGGTATGGGGTTTCATTTAGAGTCAGGAAAATGCTATGGACGTAGTGGTGATGTTTGCATAACGGTGAATATACTGAAAATGCAGAAATCTACCCACTGACTGAATTTTCTGGTATGTGAACTTGATACTTAATAAAGTAACAAAAATTATTCCTGAAAAATGCTAAGAGTAGATTTTAAATGTTCTCACCACAAATATGGTCACTTTAAAGGTAATGTGTTGATTAGCTAGAGTTTGTCATTCTACAATTATATATATTTTACTTTAATTTTTATTTTTTGGGCAGCCCCAAGGATCAAGGCCAGGGTCTTGGACATGCTAATCAAGTGCTCTATCATGGAGCTCTGCCCCCTGCGCGATACCTCTAGTTTAAAGCATCGTGTTATTATACACAATGAATGCATCATTTCATCTGTTATCCTCTCTCTCTCTCTCTCTCACCAGGTATTGAACACAGGGGTTTTTAACCACTGAGCCACATCCCCAGCCCTTTTTGCTTTTTATTTTGAGACAGGGTCTCATTAGGTTGCTTAGGGCTTTGCTAAGTTGTCGAGGCTGGCTTCGAACTTGTGCTTCTCTTTCCTCAGTTTCCGAAGCTGCCGGAATTATAGGCATTTTTGCCACCATGCCTGGCTTTAGCTCTCAAATTTTAAAAGACGAGAAAACTTTAAAGCAACAAAAATAATATAAAATGTTTAGTGCTTTATAATCAATGAAGTATGTTCACAGAGACTGCCCTTAAAAAAGAAATTTAAGACTCTTCTTTTTTCCTTCCTCTCGTTAGTGGGGGTCGATCCCAGGGCTACTCCTAAAGCTAGGACAGCACTCTACCACTGAGCTACAGTCCAGCCCTTTTTATGTTTTTATTAAAGTAGGATTTCAGTATGTTGCCAGGCTGGCCTCCACTTTGCAATCCCTGCTGCAGCCTCCCAAGTCCCTGGGATTACCAGTCTGTGCCACCACGCCCAGCTGTTCCATTTTAAGGATGCAGTGTCACCCCAGTGACTCTGGAGGCTGAAGCAGGGGGATAGCAAGCTCAAGGCCAGGCTGGGCAAGTCAGTAAGAGCCTGTCTCAAAATAAGAACTAGAAAGGGCTGGGGTGTAGCTCAGTGGTAGAGGGCTTGCCTAGCATGTGCAAAGCCCAGGGTTCAATTCTCAGCACTGCAAAAAGGTGATTAGGACACAAACCTGTGCCATGTGCAGAGGGATGACATTGGGCAGACAGCCCTCTGAAAGCCAAGGAGACAGTGCTCAGGAAAAACCTACCCTGATGCCACCTTGATCTTGGACTTGTAGCCCCCAGATCTGTTGTTGAGGGTGTCCAGACCATGGGACTTTGTTACAGCAGCAAGTGAACACTGATACACCATCCTACCATGACCCTGGAGAGAGGTGGTGGTCGGCAGGCCAGAAGGTCACGGGCCAGCTGGCACTCACCTGAGGTTCTGCAGCCGGCAGAGGGGGTGTCTAAGTCCTTGGCAGAGCAGCTGCACCCCGCGGTTGCCCAGGGCGTTCCGGTACAAAGCCAGCTCTGTTAGGTCAGGGCTGGTGCGCAGAGCAGCTGCAAGGTGCTCACTGTAGGCATCTGGCAGCCTGTTCCTCTCAGGTCTGCAGGAAGGAGACAGCCAAGGTCTAGCCTTTCTGGTCACTTGACCACTATGTTTGCAGTTTGTATGTCACTTTATAATTTTTTAAACACTTTGTCTTACTTATTTTTTTGGGAGTGAGGACTGAATCCAGGGGCATGCTACACACTTAGCCACAGTCCCAGCCCCTTTTAGGTTTTGAGACAGTGTCTTGCTGGTGGTTGAGACTGAGCTTGAACTTGAGATCCCCTGCTGGGATTCTAGGTGTGTGTCTCCTGCACCCAGCCAACTTTAGTTTAATTTAGCTTCTGAATGAACTGGGTGACCTGCCCAGGTTCCCACAGCAAGTCAGCAGCCAGACAGACTCCAGACCTGGGATCAGGGATGGAAAAGAGATGTCATCTGCAGACACACTCTGTATAACACAAGTCACCCTAATGGATAGGAATTAAACTTCCCATTTTCCAAGCACAAAAACTGATCCAATAAGGAGAAAAGTCTTGCCCAAGGTCACACAGCTAGTGAACAGCAGAGCTGGGGTTCCAACCCATGTGTGGCTTGATTCCAAAGCCCAGGCGATTTGGATGAGTGGTCGGGGGAGGAGATACTGGAGGCTGAACCCAGAACATTTTATCTCTGGAACCAGAGTCCTTTCTATATTTTTGTTTTCTCTTTCTTTCTTTTCTTTTCTTTCTCTCTCTTTTGTTTTTGTTTTTGTTTTTGTTACCAGGAAAATTGAACTCAGGGCTAATGTACCACTGAGTCACATCCCCAGCCCTATTTTGTATTTTATTTAGAGACAGGGTCTCACTGAGTTGCTTAGTGCCTTGAGATTGCTGAGCCTGGCTTTGAACTCATGATCCTCCTGCCTCAGCCTCCCAAACGGCTTGGATTACAGGTATGCACTACCACACCCAGACTTTTTTTGTTTTGTGATAGGATTTCCCTAAGTTGCAGAGGCTAGCCTTGAACTTGCCATCCTCCTGATTTACCTCCTGAGTCTCTGGGATTGACTACAGGAGTGCTCCACTGCATCCAGCAAAGCCAGGCTATTAACCACCACTCCTACTGTCCCCATCCAGGCTGGGCATCCCCAATCTGGAATCCAAAAAGCTCTACAATACAAAACTCAGGAGTGCCAACATGATGCCCTAACTGGCAACTTCCACAGCTGACATCCTGGGAGCAGTCTCAGGCAAGCGCCTTTGTACTAGTGTAGCCCCAGCAGAATGGCAGGCAGCAAGAGCGCAAACTGCAGGGGTGGGGAGAGGTGTGGGGCACAAGGAACACTTCCTCACTGCTGTGGACTGTAAATTAGCATCCCACCATGGAAATCAGTATGCAGCTCCTCAAAAGAAGAGCATGGAACCATGCCTGACCCAGCTGTGCCACTCCTGGGTATTTATCCTGAAGACTTGAAATCTTCATGCCACAGCGATGCGTGCACACCCATGTTTATAATGCACAACTCCCAACAGCCAACCATGGAACCAGCCTGGTGTCCATCAGAGGGAGAATGGAGAAAGAAACTGTGGCATGGATGCACAATGGAGTCTTATACAGCAATAAAGAAGAAAGAGATTATGGCCTTTGCAGGAAATTGGAAGAACTAGGGAACATTATGGTAGCAAAATAAGGCAAACTCAGAAAGTCAAGGGTCACGTGTTTTCCGTCATGTGGAAGCTGGGGAGGGAAAGGGATAGAAAGCGAGGTGGGCATCTCATGAGACTCTAAGGTGGTGAGTGGAGGAAATGCAGCAGGGGTGAGAGGAGAGGGGAGTGCTGGGGAGGGATATTGGCCAAATTGCTATTGTTAGGTTGTGTGCTTGTACAAATGTGTGACAAGGAATTCCATCATTATGTCAACTACAACGCTCCAATAAAAAATACGGAAAAACATTCCAGGGGCTTCCTGAGAGTGACCCTGAGCTTTACTGAGAGGCTTCTGATGGTGAGAAAGAATAGTGCAGGGCTGGGCGCAGTCAGGGGTGAGGAAGGCCATCCTGACCCACGTGAGGCCCTGGGCTCCATCACCAGCACTGAGCAACCAAGAAAAAAGTGGGGGGAATCTTCTGGCGACGTCTATAAGGTGCAGGTGATGCACACGGGAAGTTTGTGCTTAGACTTGGACCCCACCTTTGAGCTACCTCATTATGTATTTGGATGTGTGTGTGTGTGTGTGTGTGTGTGTGTGTGTGTGGTGCTAGGGATTGACCCCAGGGCCTTGTGCATGTGAGGCAAGCACTCTACCAACTGAGCTATATCACCAGCCCTATTTGCAAGTATATTAAAGTCTTAAAAATGTGAAATTTGAAACATTTCTGGTCCCAAGCATTTTGGTTATGGGCATTCCACCTGCACAGTAATCTAAGGTCCTGGCTTGCAACCCTGGAAAGAAAAAAAAGAAAGAAGAAAAACCATGATGCACATTTATGTCCTTTTTTTTACAAATGAGGGGTCTAGTTCCAACCGCAGTGCCAGGAGGGAGGCAGAGTCTGGTTGCTGAAAATGAGCCCCAAGCTCAGAGGCTGTGGGCACACCAACCCTCCCCTGCAGCCAGGGGTGGCTCCTCCTGCCTCCTGCAAACCCTCCCTCCTCAACTTGTCTAAAGCTGTCTCCAGCTCATCCCCACTGAGGTAGGTCAGGGCTTCACCCAGTCTTCAGGGCTGCCTGGGAGGGTGGAGATGTACCCACACTGGTTCTCACCCAGTGACTGACAGGGGACCCTGGTTCTCATCCAGGACCGACAGGGGCTGGCTCCCTGCCTGTGGGGGCAGACGAAGAGCTGGATGCTCCTTTGCTGCTGCTTTCCCTGCCGCTGTCCTCTCCTTTCTCCCTCTCTTTTGAGGTGCTAGGGATGGAGTCAGGGCCTCATGCATGCCAGACAAGTGCCCCACACTCAGTCACGCCCAGCCTGTCTCCACTCATGTTCATTTTCCCAAGACCATTTACCAATTAACCATTCAGACCAAAACAGTCTCCCCCCCACAACTCCCCAAATGTGAATGGAACCCAGGGGCACTTAACCACTGAGCCATATCCCAGCCCTTTTTATTTTGAGAGAGGGTCTCACTAAGTTGCTGAGGCTGGCCTCCAACTTGCCAACCTCCTGCCTCAGCCTCTTGGGTAGCTGGAATCACACAGAACAAAGTCTGTTCTTTGAGTGGTGAGTAAGGTTACTCACCACTTCCTCAGCACCTCCCACCTTGATGGCCAGCTCCGGTGTCCCCCACCCCACATCACTGCCGTCCCATCATCCTGTTGGATTTTCCTCACAGCAGTGACCTCTCTGAAACTCTTCATCTTTGACAAGCTTGTTGCCTGTTTGCCTACTTCTTTCTTTTCTATTTTTGTGATGTTGGGTAGGAACCCAAGGCCTTGCACGTGGTAGGCAAGTGCTCTACCACTCAGCTACACTCCCAGCCCTTCCTGTGTTATTTGGAGACAGGCTCTCACTAAACCGTCCAGGCTGCTCTTGAACTTGTGATCCTCCTTCCTCAGTCTCCCGAGTCCCTGGGATTACAAGTGAGCGCCCTGTGCCTGACAGGATATCTTGATTGAATGTTCTCCGTGACATAACCGCAGTTTAGCCCCCGTGCTTGCTGTTCAAGAGCAGGCTCTCAGCTCTGGCACTGTGGGCATTTGGGGACCAGATCACCCTGGGACTGCCCTGCAGATTGTGGGACGTTCTGCTGTACCTCTGCCTTCTAGCCACTAGATGGCAGCAAAGTCACTCTGCTGCCCAGGTATTGCCTCCTGGGTCCGGATGGCAATGATGGCAATAAGGCTGCAAATTTCCCCTAACAGAGAACCAATAGATGAGGGCATGGACTTGGAGGGTCAGCCGGAGGGGTACTTACATCGGCCCTGAGGGCGCCTGGGTTTCAGAAGGCCACGTGGAGCTGCCCTCTTGGTCGGCACTGTAGGCAGCCCCATACAAGTGCAGCACCAGGACACTCCTGCAGCTCCTGGCACAGAAGGAGCAGACCATGTGCTCCATCTTGGTGGCAATGTCGCCGACCACCACCACCTGGAAGGGGCTCAGGGCCTGTTGGATAAACTCCTCCTCCTGGATCTCATACAGACAGCTGAAGAACTCCAGGGAGCCCTGCTGCAGGGTGGAGCCCTCGCTCCGAGCTTTGCTTTGGATCCACTCCAGCAGCTCCATCTTGACGTGAGGCAAGGTCTTCCAGCAAAGATGCTTCTCCAAGTAGCTTCTCATCTCCCCATTCAGTAGCCCAAACAGGAAGCGGACGGTGAGGGCCAAGAAACTCCTTTCTGAGAACCCGTATTCGGTCAACAGCCGAGTCATGGTCTGCTCTGGGCCTGGCCCACGCTCCCCACCCTCCAGAATATAGTGCATGGCAGCAAAGAATTCCTGGAAACTCAGGTGGATGAAGCTGTAGAACTTCTCACAGTCTATGTCCTTCTGAAAGATGGTCACGTTGAGGAAGGCAGAGACATCTACACCGTCCAGGCCGTGTTTCTGGAGGTCCTGCTCCTCAAATAGGATTTTCTGATTCCAGAGGCCATCTGCGGCCAGAGAGCACAGCCCCCTGTGGTTCAGTGGGCATTTGAGGGTCGGAGTCCCTGGTTTGGGTTGCATTAGGCTGAGAAGGTAGAGCGTGTACACGGCAGTGGTGGTCCTGAAAGGCTGTCTCAAGAGCCCCCCGCCCTCCAGCTGCTGCTTGAGGCAGGTGCAAACGACCCAGCACACCATGGGAACAAAGCACATGGTGAAGAGGGGCTCGTTGTCCCTCACAAAGCTCAAGACTTGGGTGGCCTGCTCTGCACTGCGGAAATACTTGTGGAAGTACTCCTTCCTTTCCGCCTCGGAGAAACCCAGGATCTCCACGTGCCTGGGGTGTTCCAGCAAGCCGTGGAGCTTCTCCAAGGCGGAGGGCCGCGTGGTGATGAGCAGGGACAGCTCGGGCAGCAGCTTCTTCCGAATCAGGCTGCCCAGGAGCAGCTCGGTTGGACGTCTTTCCTCCCAGCAGAGGCACCAGGATCCCTGAGGATCATGGAAAGAAGGCTTGAGCTCATCGAAGCCGTCGATGATGAGCAGGAGGCGCTCGGGGGCACAGACGAGCGCCCGCAGGGGCACCCCGGCCTCTGGCCAGCAGCTGGAGATGAGTTCCTTCACACTCCGCTCGGCAACGCTCCGGTTCATCTCCCGGCAGTGGATGTAGAAAAGATAATCAAACCTGTCTTGGAAGAGCCTCCCGTCGGCCCAGTCCAGCATCAGCTTGTGCGCCAGCATGGACTTGCCCATCCCTGCTGCCCCCTGCAAGACCACGGTGCGCGGTGGTTCTGGGCGCTCCTCGTCCGGCTCGAAGAGGGTCTCTATCTGGATGGGGCTGGACTGGTGTCCCCGGCCTGTGTCCAAAAGCTTCTGCTGGGCCCGCATGGGATTTGAGTGATCCTTGCCGAGGAGCAGCCGGGTGTACCTGCGGCTGAGGTTGACGCACTCTCCCAGGCGCGCATTGCGGTCCTCCATCAGCCGGAATTTCCTGCGGACATAGTCCCTGTAGGTTTCCCGGGGATCTAGAGGGGAGGAATGGGAGACTCATCAGCAACGAATAAACTCCTGGTCTAGCGCCTGCTTGTCCTGCAGTGTCCTCGGAACCATTTTTTGCTTTGTGTGTGTGTGTGTGTGTGTGTGTTGCTGGGGATTGAACCCAGGGCTTTGTGCATGCGAGGCAACCATCCTTCCAACTGAGGTGTGTCCCCAGCCCTGGAGCCGTTTTCTGGACGGAGTCTGAGGGCCTTGGCCCTTCTTTATAAAGTCCTTGTCACCTTGTCACGGGAAGCTGAGGCATTACCAGACATGGTGGGTAAGTATACACTCCGTGCCTTCGACTCCAAGGGCAGTCCCCAGAGCAGCAGCATTTCCAGGGAGCTGGCTGGAGGCTGCCCACCAGCTCAGTCAGAGGCTGCATCCCAACAAAACCCGGGGCTGGTTGGAGGAGCAGAGCTCCTTTATCTGCACCCCTTTGGCAACCCTCAGATGCAGGTCTGTAGTGCAGGAGAGCTATCTCTTCCAGGAATCCTCTGCTGAAAGTCTCTGGGGGTGGAGGGCTAAGGAAAATATTAAAGATCTTCCCTGTCCGTGTGCCTCTGTGACCTTCCCACACCCTTGATGTAACATCTCCAGAATGCTGCCTTCTGGTGTGTGTGTGGGGGGCTCTCCCACAGGAACTCAGTCACCCTCTTATCTTGAGGCCATAGCTCTCTCCCTTCCGGGATCCCCAGTCTTTGGGGCGATGAAGTGTCCTCAAGGGGATCATTGGGTGACACAGTTTGTGGAAACAGAGCTTTCTGTGTTCTAGCTTGTATTTCAGGAGCCCCACTGGCAACAGGGCTTTGGAGTCTCACCCGTCGAGCCACTGGGATTACAGGTGTCGGCTCCTGTGCCCAGTGGTTGTGCTTTGGGGCACGTGCTCTCACAAGCCACATCCCAGCATCATCAGCCCCATTTCCTTCCCACCAACAGGAGACTGCTCACACAGTGGGTGTTGACCACTGTCCTCATGAACGGTCAGTGTTGCCCCTTCACAAGCCCCAGAGGGTGAACTGTGGCTTTGTCAAACCCGTCATGAGAAGTCTTGCTTTGTACACCCGTGACTAGCTGAGGAGGCACATGGACCCCAGTCCTGACCAGTGAGCCGCCCAGCATGACTGCTAAGAAGAACTTACTGGAGTGACTGCATTTCTGGATAAAGTGACAGATTCTTTTATCATTGTTGTTATTACTACTACTATTACTATTTTATTGTATTTTGAGATGTGGTCTCAGAGTTGGCCAGGCTGGTCTTGAGCTTGCAATCCTCCTGTCTCAGCCTCCAGGGTCCCTGGAATTACAGTCCTGCGCCATCACATCTGCTAAGTGACAGACTCTTGAGCCTCTTGAGGATGAAAGACCTGGCCCTCCCCTTTGTCCTGGCTCGTGATTCCCTGGTGTGAGATCCCTTGGTAGCCACTGTTCAGCCATGAGATGACAAGTGTGTCTTACAGGGTCTGACTGAACTGCAGCACAGGAAGACGTGGGGGCTGCGGTGCTGTTGGCGCCCCGCCGATGGCTGGTTCCACGTAGCTAGTGGGTACCTGGAGCGTGGCTCACCTTTTCTTGGAGTGTTGGGACAGACGTCCACAAGGCCCGCTGACAGGCTTCCCAGTGAGCAGGAACCATGTGGTGGAGTAACTGGAAGAGAAATTTTGGGGGATCAGCAAGCACAAAAGTGACCTTAGCTGCTGTTACATCTGCAAGCTGCTTCGCTCCCCTGGTGCCTCCTCCCTGGAGCGTGTGGGACTCGCCTCACAGACTGCATCGCACCCCAAGGGTGCAAGAAAATACACAGCCACCGTGACCTCAGATAATGAGTGACAGAAGTTAATGAAGAGCCCGCCCCCAGGGCTCTTCCCGATGGCCCTGGGGGTGGGCAAGGCTCCCAGGGGCCAGTTCTCCTATCCTCTGGACTAGCTGCACCTTGCCTGGTCACCAGCCCAGCAGCATTCCCCCCCTGCCAGGCCAGGAAGTCATTCAAACAAGCCGACTGCATTCTCTCTTGGGAACCCGGCAGCACTGCCCTCTAACTAGAAAGCCTGCCCCTGCTGGTCCATTCTGTCCCCAGGTAACTGTATGACTCTTTGTGACTTCTCCTGGTGGGTGGGGTTCCTATCCCCCCAGGCTCTGAGTCTACAGGAGTCCCCCTTCTCTATTTCACTTTCGGTGGTTTCAGTTGCCCACAGTCAACAGTGGCCTGAAAACATTAACTGGAGTTTTCCAGACATAAGCAACTCGTAAGTTTTCAGTCGCCCCCACCTGACTAGCATGAAGAAATCTGAGGCCATCCTCTCTGTTCCACCCAGGATGTGAATCATCCCTTTGCCCAGCGTATCCACCCTGTGTATGCTATCTACCCACTAGTCCTTTGGCAAACATCTCGGATCCACTGTGGCAGTACTGCAGTCCTTGTGTTCAAGTAATCCTTATTTTACTTGATAATGGCCCCAAAACATGAGAGTAGCAATTCTGGCCATTTGGATGTGCTTTGTGAATTTTATTGCAGAATCTTGTTATAATCATTCTATTTTGTTATTAGTTGTTGGGCATATCTTACTGTGCTTGATTCATACATTAAGCTTTATTATGGGTATGTGTGTTCAGGGGGAAAACAGGGTTTGGTCCTAGGTGCAGTTTTAGGCATCTAGTTGGGGCTTGCATGGAGTCCCCTGTGGATAAGGAGGAACCACTGCTTGTGACTAATAAACTGTTGTCGGTCCCATCTATCCAGGGCTGTGTGTCACGTGAGCAGCCACCTCATACTAGGTAGGGTGACAGATTTCTCCATAAATGGGGTAAATAGGGGTGCTCAGAAGAGGGGGTGAGATATTGAACATGAGACCTGAGTGGCAAGGGTCAGATATATGACAAAAGATGTTCTTTATTTTTTCTTCTTTTCTTTCTTTTTATTTTTTTTCTTTTGGTACTTGGGTGGAGATTAAAGTCAGGGCACTGAGTACCACTGAGCTACCCCCAATCCTTTTTATTTTATTTTGAGACCAGTATTCTTTACATTGTCCTCAAACTTTGCTCCTCCTGCCTCAGACTCCCAAGTTATAGTTCTGTGCCACTGTGCCTGCTGCTCCCTGTTCTTGAGCAGAGGGAGAGGAGACAGAGCTCTGCCACATCCAGCAAGAGCTGGAGCCTGAGAGCCCTTGCTGCCTGCCATGCTGAACCTTTTCCGTGTGCTGGGTGTCATGGCCGTGTCTGAGGGCAGGTCACATTTTCCCCTGGGCCTCAGCTTGCTCACCTCGTAACAGGGGTCCTAGCATTTCTTTTCTGCACTGGGATGGAGCCCAGGGTGCTCTACCTCTGAGCTCCATGTCTAGCCCATTCTGTTTTTTTATTTGAGATGGGGTCTCACTGAGTTGCTTAGGGTTTCACGGAGTTGCTCAGGCTGTCCTTGAATCTGTGACTTTCTCCCTCACGCTCCGGAGTCTCTGGGAGCACAGTTGTAGACCACCATGCCCGGTTTCACCCAGCATTTTAAACATGCCCTGGGATACCATGCACAGGGCACAGAAAGGAATCCACACGGGTTGGCACCCTTGTGACGATTTCATAAGATGGAAGCAGAATACAAGAAATCGAGAATGTCAAGGAAGCAGCGGAGAGGGTTGTTAGAGCAGTCAGGCGGTCAGTGGTAGGGACCGGAAGGAGCAAGGAGTACAGAATTTGTAGAGAAGCTAGAACCTAGGTTGAGCATCCCTCATCTGAAAATCTGCAACTCAGAAACCAACAAATACAAAGATTTTAGGGCTGACTTGATGCCACGGATAGAAAATTCCACACCTGAACATGGGTGACCATGTAGACAAATAAAAATTCTGTATGACGTCCCTCCAGGCTCTGCATCCGAGGTGTACATGAAACACAGTGGATTTCATGCTCAGATTTCAGTCCCATCCCAACATACATCACTGTGTATTTGCCAATGTTCCCAAATCCAAAATAATCCCAGGTCCAAAACACTTCCCATCCCAAGCATTTCAGCTAAGAGACACTTGACCTGTGGCTCAAGGTTCTGGTGGATAAGTAAGAACTTTCCGGGCACTGGAGGTAGAGTGTGCCCAGGGCAGAAGACAACAAGAACAAAACCAAGGGACAGAGTGGGGGCCCCATGTCCCCAGGCTCAGGTGTCTATGGGAGAAGAGGGACCCCGTGACAGTCCTACCACCTGCTTACCCCTCACCAGGTCCTCTCTCTGTCCTCTCTCCCACAGGTCCTTCCTGTGGATCCGATCAAAGATGCGGAGGGTCAGCAGCCAGGCCTCCCTGGTCCCCAAGTGGGTCACAAGCAGCTGGGCCATTTCCAGGGGCCCAGCGGGCTCCAGGCGTCCCCAGGGGATCTTGTCCTCCCCCAGCTCCGCTGCAGTCCCCAGGTACAGCTTGAACTTCTTCAGTTCCACAGCCTCGAGTTCTTCCAGGTAGGTGGACAGGCGGCAGAGGCCATCCCCGGCTGTGGCTGGCAGCATGGGGCCCTCTGGACCGGCAAGAGACCTGGCTGCTGGGGCACACGGGAGAGCGGGCGGTTCCAGCATGCCCACCACGGACGGTCCGCAGGCCCGAGGACAGGCCACTGCAACCTCAGAGAGGAGAGAGCTGCAGAGACAGGCTTCCTCACCTGCGGGCCCCTGCCTGCCCGGCTCACAGAGGGGAGTGGCTCTGAGAAAGGGAAGCTGAGGCGGTGAGGCAACCCCACGAGTCCTGGGCCTTCACTTCTGCTCTGTCTTCCCGGCTCCCTTCACACACCGGCCCCTCTTCTGGGTCCCCCCTCCTGTCTTCCTCACCTCACGCGTTCTGTGGTGGATTGCGTCATCTCAGTCCTGGCTGGGCCTCTTCTGGGGAGGCGCCACAAGAGCTTCCAGGAGTCGGCACCGCGCATCCCCGTAATCCCTCCCATTCTGGAGGCTGAGGCAGGAGGATTGCAAGTTTGAGGCCAGCCAGGGCAACTTAGTGAGAACTCAACCCAAAATAAAAAACAAAAAGGGCCAGTGGCCGTGATGTACGCCTGTAATCCCAGCAGCTGGGGAGGCTGAGGCAGGTGAATGGCGAGTTCAAAGCCAGCCTCAGCGATTCAGTGAGGCCCTGTCTCTAATAAAGTATAAAATAGGGCTGAGGATGTGGCTCAGTGGTTAAGAAACCCTGGGTCTAACCCCCTGGACCAACCAAACAAACCAACCAAGAAAACATCTCACGTGGGCTACTGTTTCCTCTTAAACCCACAGTGGCGTTTCCCACAGAGGGATTATTTTTGGGGGGTTGGGCTACTAGGGATTAAACACAGGGGTCCTTTACCAGTGAGCCACATCCCCAGCCGCCCCATTTCCACCCCACACACCATTTTTTTTTTTTTGAGACAGAGTCTCACTAAATTGCCCAGTTTTGCGTTGAACTTGAGGTCCTCCTGCCTCAGCCTCCCACAGTGCTGGGATGACAGGTGTGGCCCCTACGCCCATCCAATTCACGGACTTTAAGTAGGTTGAGAAGATCGTGCGACCATCACCACTCCCCATTTCTAGGACTGCATCTCTACCCCAAGAGGAAATCCCGGACCCGTGAGACAGTCACCCCAACCTCCCCCTCCAGCTCCTGGCTCCCACCATCTCCTTGCTGACTCTAGGGATTTACCTATTCTGGATCCACCCCGCCTCCCTCCCTCCCTCCTTCCCTCCCTTTCTCTTTTTCTCGGGAATTGAACCCAGCAGTGCTCAACCACGAAGCCACATCCCCTGCCCTTTTTACTTTTTGCTCTGAGATAAGGCCTCCTTAAATTACTAAGTCACCAGGCTGGCCTCGGGCTGGCCATCCTGCCTCAGCCTCTCGGGTGCCTGGGGTTCCAGGCCCGTGACCCCATGCCCAGCTACTCTGGAGCCTTCGGATGGGCCATTGCATTTGGATTCTTTCTCATAGGATGAGGTTTACAAGTTTCTCCCCGATGGTGGCGTGTAACTGTCTGGCTTCTTTTTTGGACTGGATAATCATATTCCACTGGATGGTGTGGACTGGTTTTGAGCAGAGGTGGGGAAGTCAGATCTGGGTTAAGGAGATTCCGTCATGGCTGCTGACGTGGAGCAAAGGAAGGATGCTTGGGGCCGGGAGAGTGAGAAGCTGGAGCCAGGGCTCAGGGATGGAGGGGCAGCGGTGGGTCTGAGAGGTAGGGGACCAGCAGCCAGAGTCCACGGCAGTGGGCAGAAGACCAGGTTCTCTGTAGGTTTGGTTCTGAGCTTCCTCAATGAAGTCACCCACACTCCTTCCACGTCACCATCGCAGCAGGAAAATCGAATGTCTAGGAATTCAGAAAGGAGAGTGGAGGAAGCTGATTCAGCCCTGTGGGTCTCCTGCAGCCCTGTTCAGGAAAGCCTCCCTCCTCCTGGGAGGAAGAGAACCAGCAATCTGTGGAGCCATGTCTGGACTCAGTGCCATTCCTGGAAACCCGCGAACGAATCCGTCTCCGTCCTTGCCTTCAGGGCTATCACAGCCTAAAGACAGAGGGCAGGAAAGAAAGAGCGACGCTGTGCTCATGAGAGCCAGGATAAGCTGGAAATGTGTCCTGGGAAGTTTTTCCTCACCAAGAAAATGTGAGCTTCTGATTATGAAAATGCCACAGGTGGATCGTAGAATCTTGCACTGTATCAATACGTGGAGAGGAACTTCAGGGGGTCAGAGTTCTTCGTGCTGTAGTGACTGGCCTTGGGATTGGTGTTAAGGACGCTGTGTGGGATGGAAAAGTGTCTTGTTAGGTGGGTTGGAGAGAAGGATGAGCATTGGGTTCAAGAAAGGGGAAAGACTGTTCATTACATAAGGGCAAAAAATGATTCATTGTTTTGCTCCTGCAAGGGACAGCGTGTTAGCTGAAGGTCTTCCTGTGGAGCCAGCTTGGCCATGTACGCTGCAGTTCAGCTGCCCGGCTGGCTGAGGCAGGAGGGCTGCTTGACTCCCTGGCTGGACACTGGCTTGGACCACATAGAGAAGTGCTTGGCTCAAAACAAGAGCAAACAAGCAAAAATGTTTACTGTTGAAGAATACAAAACACAGCTCAATCTAAAGATTAATCTAGAGATTAATATAAAATGGTGCAACCACTGAGGAAACAGTTGGGTGGATTCTCAGAAAGCTAAACAGAGCTATCACAGGACCCAGCAGTTCCACTCCTAGGTGTATACCCCAAAGAATCAGAGTGGATCCGCACAAAAACCTGCCGAGGATGTTCGCAGCAGCATTACTCATCCCAGCTAATTAGTGAAAGCCCCTCAACCGTCCATCAAATGTTGGGCGATTGAACAAAGTCTGGTTACACAAAGAAATCTTATTCAGTCACAAACCAAGAATCTAGCCCTGGCTCATGCTGCAACGGGAGGAAACTTAAAAACGTCAACGTGAAAGAAACCAGACACGAAAGGTCAGGTAATGGATGAGTCCACCGAGAGGAAACAGCAGAGGAGACAGGCCAGGGAGAGGTAAAGCCGATGGGTGCCCTGACCTGGAAGGGGTGGGGGAGGGACAACAGGAGGGACAGGTCAGCATGGGATCTTTTTTAGGAGATTAAGATGTTCTTCTTCACAAATATGCAAAAGAAGCCACTGAACTGTACCCTTTAGAAGGGCGAATTGGTGGCATGTGAGTAATGTCTCAATAAAAATGAAAAAAAAAAATTGAGAGGCAGGAAGGTCCCGAGATTGTCATCACTACCGGCACAGCTGGCCTGGATAAACAGGTCCAGCGCTCTTGGCGGGGCTGTCTTTCCTTTCCGTTTAAACCACCCCCAGCTGCCCACGTCAAAGGCCGAAGCATCCCTAGGCTGAACCGCTAGGAACTCATGGACCAGAAAGGGCGCCACCCTCCAGAGCGCTCATTGGCCAGACTCAGTTACGGACCTATTTCTGAGTCTCTGATTGGTCAGCCAAAAAAGACTGACAGCTGAAAGTGAGATGCTGATAGAACGGGGAGAAAGGGGAATGAGAAGAATGAGGACGTATGCCCCCAGGAGTGGAGTGGTGGGGTATCTCCAGATGTCTTAAACAGCGACGCGTATTCTGCAGACGCTGCCATTTCTGTGCTGTAAATTTCTCCTCCATCTCCCTGATGAACCGAGTCTTCAGTAGATCGACTCTTCGCAGGAATTTTTTTTAAAATTATTTACATTTTTAATTATTTATTTATTTTGGTACCAGGGATTGAACTCAGACCATTCCACTGACCACATCCCCAGTCCTATTTTGGATTTCATTTAGAGACAGGGACTCACTGAGTTGATTAGCGCCTCCCAGTTGCTGAGGCTGGTTTTGAACTCGTGATTCTCCAGCCTCAACCTCCCAAGCCACTGGGATTACAGGCGGGTGCCACCCCGCCCCGCTCTCAGGAATGTTTGATGTGAATGGATTTCCCTTCATATGGAGAAATCCAACGAGGGGCTGAGTTTAATTTCTGACGACACCCAGAAGGGGACGGGGTACGATCAGACTCAGACCCAGGTGCAAATTCTGGTTCCTTCATTTACCCCCTGGGTGACCTGTGTGACCATCCCCACTCCCCATTTCTAGAAGTGCATCTTTACCCCCAAAGGAAATCCCATACCCATGAGGCACCCACCTCCACCCTCCCCTCTCCAGCTCCTGGCACTCATCCTGAAACACTGATGGGGCAACACCACCACCTGTGGGGAGCCACTCTGAATGATTCGCATTCTCCTTCCCGGAGTGGAGAGGCAAGGCTTTGACCATCATTACATCTCCTGGTGACCTGGACATTGCCCCAGTCCTGGAAGTTTGAGCTACATTCACCCATTCCTTTGTGATATTACCCCCTTGCCCTGTTTGGGATAGACTGTTCGGTGGAAACGCCCTTTGTGTGTCCCCTTCTCTTGATCTGCCCTTGGTGTGGCCTTCCTAGATGACAGTCAACCTGCTGACAGCAGACATCACAAAACTAGACTCAACCCCCTGAAACCTGACCCCTTGCCTCATTTGAATGGCTTCTCCTCAATTCAAGGGGTCAGCATGCACTTGCTTGCTCTCTTTTCTGCAGACCCTTAAGGTCAGAGGAGCTGTCACAGCACCCCTAAAGAAAAAGGTATCTCTGTCTCTTGTGTGATTATTTCTTGCAGCTTAGTTCCCCTGGAGTGACCCTGAGGTTGCAGTCGTGAGGAACACCACAGCCACCTTTACAGGATTGTCATGGACTGCAGGTTTTAGGTCTCCTGCATTTCATATGTGCAACCTCTGGTACCCCATGTGATGGCATCTGGAGCTGGGATTGGGCAGGTAATGAGGAGCTGAGGGTGGAGCCCCTGAGTGGGGTTAGTGCTGTTCTAAGGAGAGATGGTGGTGCACCTGCTCTGCGCTTGTGAGGAGGCAATAAGAGGTTAGCCATCTGCAGAGCCAGAGAGGGCGTTCCCCAGAACTAATTCTCCTGGCACCTTGGTCTTGGGCTTCCTAGCCTCCACAGTGGGAAATATGTGCCCTGCTTCAGCACCTGTGTTGTGGTAACTTGTTAGAGCGGCCTGAGCAGGCTAAGACCCAACACGTGTGGGGATATTACAGATTCATATAATTGAGCTACAGCCAATGGCAGGTGTCATTTTTGCTGTGACTGATTCCTGGTTGGAGCCAATGGACAGAGGTTACAGGCTGTCTCTGGGTTCAGATGTCACAAAGACCAACCGTCACCACATGAGGTGAGAATGAATGACCCCTGCCTAAGCTTGACCTCTGGGTCCCTAGGGCTGGGTTCATGGAGATGCTCATTCAATGTTGAGAAAATGGACTAAATGAGTGCAGGAGTGGGTGAGTGGGAACTGAGTGAGTGGATCTGTGGACATTTACTCTATGACCTCACTAACGCCTCATGCAACCCTGTGTAGGGACTTTGCATTTTGACTGTTATACACTGAGAAGTACATCTATTCTAAGATCACTTTCTCAGTGTCCCATGATCAACATAGTGAGAGTCAGGTCCAGGCTAAGCCCCTCTAAAACTGGTGGTGGTGGTCACACTCGGTTCTTAGCTAGGAGTGCACATTATGATCACCAAGGAGGGGCTGGGATTGTGGCTCAGTGGTAGAGCACTTGCCTAGCATATGCAAGGCCCTGACTTCAATCCTCAGCACCACATAAAAATAAATAAGTAAAAAAAGGCATTGTGTCCAACTATTTCTAGATAAATGTTTTAAAAAACGATCACCAAGGACATTTTTAAAGACATATGTAATAAAATATTACATTCTTGTACATAAATTATAGGCATAGTCATGAGCATGTAAATACACCACCTGGGCTCTTCCTCGGCCTCCTGAAGCAGTGTTGGTGGGGCAGGGACTGAGAGATGTCAGGCATCAAGTGCTGTGTTTTTTTGTTTTGTTTTGTTTTGGTTTTTTTTTTTTGGTATCTGGGATTAAACCCAAGGTGCCTAACCACTAATCCACATCCCCAGCCCTATTTTATATTTTATTTAGAGATAGGGTCTCGCTGAGTTGCTTAGGGCCTAAGTTGCTAAGGCTGGCTATGAACTCACCATCCTCCTGCCTCAGCCTCCTGAGCCACTGGGATTACAGGCATGTACCACTGGGCCTGGCAAATGCTTTTTTTTCATAAAGCTCCGTGAGAGACTCCGCTCCAAAACACTTCTCTACAATAAACTGTAAAGGAACAGGGAAAAAAGTGCTCCTATCAATAGAATTCCCATTTTGTCATTCCAGAAGAGACTGGTTTCTGTTGAGGGAACACATCCAAAGGCCACCTGTGGGGGTCCTCTCTGTGGGAGGGCTGGGTGTGCTGAGGGTGCTTGTTTGCAGGTGGAGCTAAATCAGGTGGGATACAAAATACATCTTTGAAGTCACTTGGGGAAGGACAGAAGGAATGAGAAAAAAACAAAAACAACACCAACAAACCAACCTCAGATGCCTGGAGGAAGCCTTTGGTGGGTTTCTGGAGGGACTAGTGCATAGAGTATGAAGGGCGGGCCGTCTCCCACCCCAGCTGGACCCACCGTCAGTGAGGTCTGCGCTCACTAATGGGGTGTGGAAATGGACTAGCTTTTACCCGGGATGTCACAAAATGCCCAGGTCTTGGGAGGCGCTGGCTGAGACCAGGGTTGGCCCATGGCCGTCACATCCCGGGTTTCCATACCACCTTGCTGACACCTGGGGAGCTCAGCGCTGCCCCCACCATTGCCTCCCCAGCAGCAGCATCAGCAGCTCTCAGCCAGCCTGCCAGAAGAGGGAAGGCATCCTTCCTAAGGTACTGAGGGGGCACGGAGGCTCAGTAAGGGACCTGCACAGCAGAGGTGGGAGAGGACGCGCGGACCTCCACCTGGGTCTGTCTGGCGCCAGAGACCACGCTGGTGCTTGTACACCCACCCACCAGGCCATGCTCCCACCCAGGAGAGGCGCAAGCTGAGCCAGTGACATCTTCCCAACAGACCTCACACAGCACCCCAAAGCCATCAGCTGTCCAGGGCTCCACATCCCAAGGCACAGTCACACATCATGGGGGCCTGAGCTTGTGAAACTTCCTCTCCTGTGTGCTGTGTCTTCACTCCCTGACCACTGACCCTGGCAGGAAGCTCCTCTTCTGGCTGTCCCCTCCCCCATGGGTTTTAGGGACAGGCAAACAGTCTGGCCTTCAGGCTCCACCCCACGTGTCCCTGTCAATCAGGAAGACTCAGACACCACTGATGTTGAAACAGTAAAGGAGGAGTGGGAGGCACCCAGAAAACGGCTCATGTTCTTCACTTCTCAGACCCATCATCTCCCCTTGACACATCAGGGATCTCCAGAGATGAGCCAACAGGATAGATAGATTGCATGATGTCGATAAAGATATGGAAACCCACCCACAGAGTATAGAGGGAAAGAGAGGGGTCTCTTCTGGGCATTGGGTCCCCCAATCCTGGAGGCCTAGAAGGCTCCCATCTGCCATCTGCAAGCTGGAGAACCAGGAAGGCAGAGCTACAGTCCAAGTCCAAGGCCCTGAGATCAGGAGCTCTAGTGTCCCAGGGCCAGAGAACCTCATGAAGCTCCCAATTCAAGAGGAGAGTGCATCCACCCTTCCCCCACCTGCTTGTCCTACTTGGGACTCCCAAGGTTGCCTGAGGCTTGCCCACACTGACCAGGGCAGTCTTTTTTTTTCTTTTTTTGGCACGGTGGATTAGAACCAGGGGTATTTTACCACTGACCTACATCCCCAGTCTTTTTATTTTTATTTTTTATTTGGAGACAGGGTCTTGTTGAGTTGCTTAGGGCCTCACTTAGTTGCACAAAGGATGGCCTCGCACTTGAACTTGGGATCCTCCTGCCTCAACCTGCCAAGTCACTGGGATTACAGGCGTGCCCCACAGCTGTCCAGGGCAACCTTCTTTACTTGGTCTGTGGATTCGAAGGCTTATCTCTTCCAGAAAGACCCTCACAGACCCAGCCAGCAACTGTGTTTTACCAGTTTCTGGGCCTCTCATGACAATCAAGTTGACACATGATTAACCCTCGCGCTGCCAGTCACAGGCTTTCCCTGATCCTGGACTTGCTATGGCTTAGGTTTGCACCTTGTCCTTGTCCAGTTAGCCCAGGACACGGAACCATCCTGTGGTTGGCAGTGCCACTCATGTTCAGGAGGAGCAAGATGAGGCCAGAGTTGGGCCAGGGCTCTGGGAGTGGAAAGGATTAATAAAGTAGAATCAGAAGGGCTCAGTGACCAGCTGGGCATGGAGGCCAGGTTTTGCCTGTAGAGAAGTCACACACCACAGGTGGAACAAACTCTCATTAAAATCAATTGATTAATTGTGTTTGCAGCACTAGGGACTGAGCCCAGGGTCTCCTGCATGTAGGCAAGCACTCTACCCTGAGAGATACCCCAGCCCTGTTTTCTTTCTTGTTCCTCTCTTTGGTGCTGGGGTAGGACCCAGGGGTGCCTAACCACTGACCTACCTCCCGGGCTCCCCTTTTTTAAATATTTATTTTTTACTTGTAGTTGAACACAACACCTTTATTTTATTTATTTATTTTTATGTGGTTCTGAGGATCGAACCCAGGGCCTTACAGGTGCTAGGCAAAGGCTCTACTGCTGAGCCACAATCCCAGCCCCCATCCCGGGCCCTTTTTAAATTTTATGTTGAGGGCTGGGGATGGGGCTCAAGCGGTAGCGCACTCGCCTGGCATGCATGCGGCCCGGGTTTGATCCTCAGCACCACATACCAACAAAGATGTTGTGTCCACCGAAAACCAAAAAATAAATATTAAAATTCTCTCTTTCTCTCTCTCTCTCAAATAAATAAATAAATAAAATTTTTACCTTGAGACAGGGCCTAGTTGTGTTGCTGAGGCTGGAGGCAGACACTCTCCTAGCCCATTCCTTACTTTGCTCCTGACCTGTCCTTGGTCTCTGTGTCTCTGTGGCTTCTCCATAATATGGGGACACTCAGCGCCTATCCCGCTGGTCTCTGGTAACATTTAGAAGGGCGCTGTGCACAGTAGGAGCACCGCAGGAACACTGGCTCAGGGAGCATAGTGACATAGGACAACACAGGGTTTGCCTCCTGCTTCCCACTATTTGGGGAGAAGTCTGATATTTGCTGAGTTTGAAGTTTGAAGAACCCCTTTGCAATGAGATCTGTTATTTATTACATTCAGAGGAGTTAATACTGTTTGGAACTAACTCTGATAATATAGAGATTTTGGATTCTGCTTGTGCTGCTGTCTTGCTACTTGCTTGCTTCACGTTTGAATGGTGATTTCACGTACACTTTGAAACGGCCAGCATCATTGCCGTACCCTCTGCTCAGTGTCCACAAACAGGCCGCACCTTGCAGCTGCAGATCAAGAAACTCAACAGGGCAGCACCCCCTGCTCCCGCAGTCAGCCGCCCTCCCCAAGGCAGTCAGGACAAGGCGGTTGGTTGGGAGAAACCTGAGGACTCTGGACTTCTGTTACCTTCTCCACACATCAGTTCTCCGAGCAGAGTGTGGCCGGCAGATGCCTCCCCAGCCTCCTCTAAAACGCATACCCACTCATCGAGAGCAGGGATGCCCAGCAGAAATAGAATGTGGGCCGCAAACACGAGACGCATACCTCCTTTAACATTTTGTAGTAGTCACATTGCAAGGAAGAGTAAAGTAAAGCCAGGGGCCATGGCACACACCTTCATCCCAACAACTTGCCTAGGCAGAAGGTTGGCAAGTTCAAGGCCAGCCTGGGCAACTCAGCAAGACCCAGTCTCAAAAAGTCAGAGGTGCAGCTCGATAGTAGAGCAACTCTGGGTTCTCTCCCTAGTGTTGAGAGAGAGAGAGGGAGAGGGAGAGAGAGGGAGAGAGAAAGAAAACAAGAAGTGGAATTCGTGTTAGTGATGTCTTTCATTTAACTCAGTATGTCCAAGAATAATAATTTCAGCATGAAGTCGATATGAGGGGATCATCCACAATTTCCACCCTGACTGCTGGAGTGCATGTGAAGCACACCTCGCTTCACATGAGCTGTGGTCCAGTTCTCAACAGCACATGTGCCTCGTGCTCGCCACATTGGACAGCCAAGGTCTGGCCCACTTCTCCAGTGTCCTGGTCTCGTGGTGTCCACTGTCACCCTTCCATTGCATCTTGCACGTCAACCTCAGGGAGATCTCTAACTCTCAGAGCTGAGCCTGCCTCTCCTCTGCTCAGAGCTCTTCCTTGGCTCCCCATCTCCCTGAGGATCAAGTCCCAGCTTCCCACTTGCCATTCCAGGCCCTTCAGGATGGGACCCCAGCTGATCTCTACAGTTGTCCCTTCTTCTCCTCCATCGGAGTCCTCTGTGTCCCCCTTCTGAGCACATTCACCTGCGGTAGCCTCTGGCTAAACCAAGTGTCCATCTGTCTCTACCTGAGTGAGTCAACTCCAGGACCACCTGCGTGGACAACAGTTTGATTAGGCTCGGGAGAGAACAGAGAGCAGACGGGAGCTGGCCTCCTCCTGGACCAGCGAGCTAAGGATCCGGGGCTGGAATCAGAGAGCAGGGGACCAGTGGAGGCTGGCTGATAGGGAGTGAAGGCCCATAGTTCCTGCCCAAACAGGGGGAGCCAGTGGCGGACAGGGGACTCTGCATCCCCTCACAGCACTAAGTGTTGGATGCTCTGGGTACCTGAAAGAAGGAGAAAGATGTCCCCAATATGAACACAGTCATAAAATCATTGATATTTATTCAGTCTGTACTAATTGATAGTCACTGAGCTAGTTTGTGTGTGTGTGTGTGTGTGTGTGTGTTTTGCAGTTCAGGGGTTGGAAGTCAGGCCCTCTCACATGCTAGGTAAGCATTGGACTACTGAGCTACATCCTTCACCCTTTTTATCTGGAGGCAGGAGCTCACTAAATAGCTGAGGCAGGCCATGAACTTGCCTTAGCTTCCCAAGTAGCTGCAGTTACAGGTATGTGCCACCATGCTGGCTTAAGCTAAAAAATCAGCTTTCAGGAAGGAATTTGTGTCTTTGTAATTCTATTCTCAGGCCATTCTTCAAATGTGTTCTAAAACAAAAAGCTTTTATACTCAAAATTTGGCTTCGTCAGCCTTGAGTAACAAATAGAAGTTCAGAATGAGACAGTAAACAAGTTAGACCAAAAAGACAAGTTGCCTTCCATTACTGAGGTATAGACATAAATTCATAAGATTCCATAAAAATCAGACAACACTTTCCTGAAATAATAGAATCATATTTTTTATATCTTAGAGATGATGCCTTGAAAAATATACTTGTTAGGGGGCTGGGGATATAGCTCAGTTGGTAGAGTGTTTGTCTTGGATGCAAAAGGCCCTGGGTTCAATCCCCAGCACCACCAAAAAAAAAACAAAAAGAAAGAAAGAAAGAAAAATATCCTTGTTGAGGACTGCTCCATATCTTGATGGCTTCACAAATAGGTTGAGAAGGAGCTATGTCCCCAGCTGGCTTTAGAAAACCTCAGTGGGGAGTTGAACCTGTTGACCTAATGATAATCTAACGACTTCTCGTTGGAGACTGCCTTTCAAACGGACTTTTTCCCTCTTACAAAGTTTGAAGACTTGGAAGGAGACGATCCACACATTTAGAAAGTAGAATACGGCAGCTGCTTCTGAGTGGGTTTATTTGCTGTGTGCGAAGAGGCGGGTCAGCAGGAAACTGCGATCCCCACCGCCTTCTGAGCGGCTGCTGTGCACCTGCGCCAGGCCGGGCTCACTCCCAGAAGGCCCAGGGGTGCCTGGCATCTCTGCCTTCCCGGAGGTGGGTAGAGACACAGGCTCCTGCCATCTGTGCCTCCAGCTGCAGGGGTACGATGCTGGCAGCAGTGCCCCATCATTCCCACCAACACTCCAGTGAACGCAACTGTCACAGGGTCACACCTGTCTGCAAAGGGGCTGGAAACACAGCCCCTGGCTGGGGATCTGCTCGCAAGGTGTCAATGTGTGTTTTAGAAACAAAAACTGGATTTGATGAACAGCCATTCCCACTGCTAAGATAAGCTGAATTTTTTAATGTGCATTTCATCCTATAATTCTATAATCATTTATCATATATAATATTCATATAATCATGTATTATCTATGTTCTACACACAATATACTCTCCAATCCACAGAGAAAAAAAATACAGATCACTTTGTATTGAATGCATATGTGTGTACCAGTGAATGTATGTATGTGTACGATAGCTATCTAGCCTACCCATCACAAGCATATATGCACAGATGTAAATGAATGTGTGTATATAGGCATACGCACTGCATATACATGGGCCTTATTGTCACCAGGAGGTCAGGACTTCTCCAACTCCTCATTATGCCCCTGGCTATGCCCCAGCACAGAGCCCGAGAATCACAGCTACTCAGCCAATAAATGATAATTATTGAACAAATGAGTAACGAGTTCTCCGAATAGTGAATACAAATCAGATAGATGATGAATGTGAGAAAACGAATCATTGGATGAACTGGTTAATGAAATAAGGCTGCAGAGGAAATGTGAAGTCGGCACCAGGCTCAGACACCCTGAATTCCCCAGAGTCCTTGAAAGGATTTACCCCATCACCTCCAGGGAAAACACAAGCAAACCCCGGGAGGGATCCTCCTCAGCCAGAACTGAGGGAACAGGCGGGTCCAGGTTGGAGCCCTGGTGCGGCCAGGCATCAGGTATGGGGCCTGCAGAGGTGGCTTCCCGTCTATGCCTCAGTGTTCCCCTCTCAGAGGAGACTAACACCTGCTCTGGCGTGTCCATCACTGCTGCAGGACCCGCACGACACCTAGAACATGCCAGGTGAGCCGCGGGGCGGTGAAAACAAGCTCATTTCCTCTGTCGGCCGGCACGGTTCACTCCCAGCGTGGGCTCTGTCCAGCTAAAGGTTCATCTTCCAAATCTGTGACCCTGGCCCTGCAGGAAACCTGGCTGCCTCCCACCTCCTGAGGCCAGGACAACCGAGCAATCTCTCAAAACCTGCAGGAGAGGAATCGCCACCCACCGCCCTCTCACCCCCTGACTCAGGGAGGGCTTCACCAGCTCTGCCCCTCCTCCAACGTCAGTGGCTCCCTCCTGCTGGGCCCCAGGCTCCTGGAGATGGCACGAAGGGGGCCCACGTATCCCCAGTGTCTCACCTGGAATTTACACAGCCTCCTGTATCAGGGAGGGTCTGATTCTATAATTTTTCCAGAGAGGAACATGGTGTGAGATGGTCAAAAGGAGCAGGTCACTAGGTAAACAGCCAAGTGACAGAGATGCGGAAAGGCCCCAGAGAGGAAGGAGACACACCAGGTCAGACAGACAGACAGACAGACACAGAAAGAAAAGAGAAAGGCAGGGAAATCCTGGGAATAGATGGATGAGGTGCAGACCAAGCAAGGGGGAGCCAGAGAGCCAAGCCGAGGGAGGACGCGGCATAAGAAGGGCTGATAAACCAAGGCGAATGAGGCGGAAGACCAGGAGAAAGTGGGGGCCAGAGGGACCCCGAGTGAGCACAGCGAGAAGAGCACTCGGTATTTGAGGTTCAAGACTGAGCTGTCTTGTTCTCCGGAGGCCACCGTTCCAGGCCACACCCAAATGTCAACCTGGGGAGTTGTTTCCCCCTCGCTAGTCTCCCAACTCCTCCTCCCTCCAGGGACTCCAAGTGGGAGAGGGTCAGGCCTCAGGACCCTCCCTCAGGGACCCTCCTCCTGAAGGGACTGATTGACTCCACTTCTTCAAACATGGCTCGTGGGAACTTGTTTGGGGGCTCAAGTTTTGTGAAAAGCCTTTTTTTCCCCTTCCTTTGTTTGCTTTTCCCCAAGAAGAGAGCATGATCAGGCTCCACTGAGAGAAGAGGCAGAGTAAGGGCGAGGCCTGGCGGGGAAGCAATGGAGCCTAGAGGTGGCAGGAGGAGTGGGAAGACTGGGGACGGGGGAGGGCTGTAAGGGAGCAAGGGCAGAGGGTTCCAGGTGTGGTGCATCCTCTATCCCAGACAGGTTGACCCAGATCCGGGCAGCCCCAAGGAGATTCGCCAGGCTGTAAGGAGCCCCCACGTGACCTTATTCAGTGGGTGGCCATCGCACAGCTCAAAGTCTCACTCAGCTTTATATACCGGGTCACAGCAAAGCCAGCAGCACGCCAGATGTATCCTGTGGTTTTATAAGAATGTGCATGCTCCGGGGCTGGGTTGTGCCGCAGTCGTAGAGCACATGTGAGGCACGAGATTCAATTCTCAGTACCGCGTGTGAGTAAATAAGTAAAATAAAGGTCCATCCACAACTACTTAAAAAAAAAAAAAAAAAGAAAAAGAACGTGCGTGCTTTTTTGTTTGTTTGTTTTTTGGTAGCAGGGATTGCACCCAGGGTGCTTAACCCCTAAGCCATATCCCCAGAACTTTTAATTTTTTGTTGTGAGACAGGGTCTCACTAAGTTGCTTAGGACCTTGCTAAGTTGCTGAGGCTGGTCTTGAACTTGTGGTCCTCCTGCCTCAGCCTCTCCAGTAACTGGGATTATAGGCATGCACCACTATCAGGTAGGAGTTCAGGGACACTGTGGTCCATGGGTACAGTATCAAGAGGGTGCATACTCCACCTTGGGAGGTGGTCAGTGTGTCAAGGGCCATCCTATTTCCCTGTCCTGCTTTCTTCATTTGGTACACTTCTTCATTTAAGAAGGCAAAGGACTCACAGTGGCATTGAGGGCTCTGGCTGTGTGCAGTGCCAGAGCTGTAATCTCCACCTCATGAACGATGGTGGCCACTTGCGGTGAAAGCAAGGCTAAGGAGTAGTACCACTGTGGAGTGCACTTCACGCAAAGCCTTCTCTTGAAAGTGTCCCGTAAGGTTTAATTTGAATTGTCAACTTGCTTGGATTGAGATATGCTGATGATTAAGAGGCTTATGGGTGTGTCAGTGAGGGTGTGTCCAGGAATGATTGGCATGTGGGAGAGCCAACTGAAATGGAGACCCACCTAAGCATGGGCAGCACCGTCCAATAGGATGATGGCTTGGATGGAATAAAAGTTGGAAGAACAAGGAAGCAGCAGCAAATGCAAGCTCCCTTCTTCTTGAGGACGCTCTTGGTTGCTGCTGTGATCCTCTGAGGATATCAGAGTCTCACTTCTTCATTTTTACAAACCAGACTCTGCCAGCGATTCTCCAGAAGCCTTCAGTCTCAGACTCAGGTAGCACCTTTAATTCCTCTTGTCTGGGGCTTCAGCTATTGGTTCTTCCAGCTGTCCAGACTGCAGATGGCCATTGTGGACTATCCAGCTTCTGGTCAGGTAAGCCAGCCTAATAAATCCCCTTTTTATAATTGTACTTCCTGTTGATACTGTTCCTCTGGAGAGCCCTGACTACTTCATGTCCCAACTGGATAGACACTTGGATAAGAATTTGAAAACTTTGCTGGGAGATATGGCCTTCCCCCAGTGCATGGACCAGTCCACTTGGTAGGTAAATATGGTTACCCACATTGTCTACATACCCATAAATATCCCAGGGGCAAGGGGTAGGCAGAGCTACCATTTCATGACTCCCAGTGTTAGAACCTTTAACTGTTATAGTGCATAAGACGTGCAGGGTCCACCCCATAGATCCTCCTGCCCCCCTATTGTCACACTGGGGTGCCTTCTGGTTAAGCTCTACAGCTTCAGTAGGGAGCCAGCCATCTTACACCATCCCACACTGAATAACTCTAGAGGGTCATGACAGAGTTGCCCACTGTTGTCCACCTGCAAATATATGACTCCTTGTATAGTTCCATTGAGGGTCAGCATGCTCCAAGTCCAGGCAGAGGTTGTTGGATGACAACAGGGGACCCTGGGCGCTCTGCACAGTCTGCTTGGTTCCCTTGAATGCCTGGTCACTTCCTGTAGCCCGGTCCCACTTTTCTCCCTTCTTTACTAGGGCAGAAGAGTCTGTATCATTTGGGCCAGAGAGGGAAAAAACACTCTCCAATACCCTGACAATCCCTAAAGGGTTTGTAATTGCTTTATGGTTGTGGAAATGCGGTAGGCCTGGAACCTATCAATAACTGCATTGGGAATAACTTTTGCCTTCCCTGGCAGGACAACCCCCAAGAAATTGGCAGACAATCCAGGTCCTTGCAACTTGTTGCTATTGATAGACAGACCACATGTTGCCAGATGGACTAGCAATTTCAGCACAGCATCCACTAAATCTGCAAAGGAACCACTGGTAACAAATGATCCCCAATTATAGTGGAATAGACACACAGGGGATGGCTTTGGCCATGGCCAAGTCAGAGGCTCCTGGACCAAGGTACATAGATGGTCTATGCAAATATCCCCGAGGCAGCAAGGGAATGGTGCACTGCCACCCATCCCACATGAAAGAAAATTGGTCTTGGCCACCAACAGCCATATCTGTGGGAGAGAAGGCATTAGCTAAATCAAAATGGATGCCCATAAGTAGTCAGTCAATACGTCCCTCAGGTCAGCCACTCAAGGAAAGGCAGCCTGACCTGGGGGAGCCACTTTACTAAGCCCACAATAGTCCACAGTTGTTCCCCAGGATCTATCCGGTTTCTTCACTGTCCACACTGGGGAGCTGAAGGAACTACGGGCCGGTGGCACTGTGCCCGCCCTTCCAGCTCTGCCACGGCCACAGTCTCTCTCCATGCCTTGCAAGTTGACATTGCTTGTTGTTGGCGATGTGTCTGGTGGTGGCAGTGAAGCACCAGGGATCCCCCACGCCCCCACCACTGCCGTTAGTTACAGCACAGACACACAGCGAAGCCCTCCTCCATAAGCCTTGGAGGATGTCCACCTGGCTTGCACTTTATTTACTTATATTTTTTGGCTTTTCAGTATTTATTTATGACATAAAATAAAATTGGAACGATACAGAGAATATTAGCTTGACCCCTGTGTACTTTATTTGTTTACATTTTTTTCATAGTTTTATTGAGGTAAAATTGAAGCACAATAAAATGCACATATTTGAAGTATGCAATTTGATCAGTTTTTACATGTAAGTAACCAATACAATTAAAATAAAAGCATTTCCATTACTTTTTTTAAAAATTGAAATTGTGCAGACTGTGTTTTCCAAATGAGTTATTACATTAGAAATCAATCACCTTAAGTTATATAGAACCTCACCTCCACATGTCAACTACTTCAAAATTAAATGGCACACATAAATATCTCAGAGGTCAAGGAAGAAAGCACAGTAAAAGCAAATAAAAAATGCTTCAAACTAAGTGATAACAAAAGGTTAAAATCAGGATCTCTGGTATGAAACAGTACTCAGATGAATATTTGCAACTTAGAGTCTTTGTATCAGAAAGAAGCTAGAATAACAATCAAGTTATTTTCAGATTATGTAGTAGGAAGGAAAAAGTAAGAGCAGGGGCAGAAATATATAAAATAGAGAAAAATAATATAGCTAAAGTTTGATTTAAAAATAAATAAGTCTAATCAAGAAAAAAGCAAGAATTAAAAAATTAATACCAATGGAAAGGGAGCCATCAAAATGACCCTACAGGTGCCAAAAAATCTTTTAAGGTAATATTACAATTGCATGCCAACATATGTGATAACTTACATAACATGGTCTGTGTTAGAGAAGGATCCGTGTGCAGCTGGGATGAAAGTGTATTCCATCATTGATGGATGAGATAGTCTATATATGTCTACAGAAGACATGCAGAGCTGCAGGGAGGTCTGACATATCTTCATTCAATCCATGCTGCAGAAAGCCCCTGCTCAGCTTATATACAGAATGACAACGAGCCAGCTGCATGCCAAATGTGATGTGTGGTTATATAAGAATGAGCATGCTCTATTGTTCCCGACTTACATAGGACATCTTAGTCATTGCTTCCTTGGCGAGGGAGCCTGATTGATTCCATTTTTCTTTCTTTCTTTTAATATTTTTTTAGTTGTTGATGGACTTTTATTTTATTCATTTATTTATATGTGGTGCTGAGGATTGAACCCAGTGCCTCACACATGCTAGGCAAGTGCTCTACCACTGAACCACAACCCCAGCCCCTTGATTCCATTTTTCTTACATGAGGTCTGGCAGAAAGGGGGCAAAGAGAGTGTGTAGATAATAAGTCTTGGAGGAAAGAGTGCAGAGTATGGGAGAGAGTAAGCATGCAAAAGGAAAGACACAGAGTTCACAAGAGAGAAGGAGCTAGTTCCAGGAGAAATGGGGGGGTAGGCAAAGAGCAAGTAACAGAGGCAGAAAAGGGAGAGGTTGTGAGAGGAAGAGCGTCTGGTTTGGTAAAGAGAAATGTGGCTAGTGAGGGAGGGAGCTTCCCAGGGAAGAAGAAAGTAGATATGTTGGGACCACACAGCTGGGTATAAAAGTCTGTTGGATAGAAAGTCAGCTAGGGAGTAGGAAAAAATATGGGGGTGTGGGCTAAAAGCATCGTGCAGATGGAGAAAGAAGATGGGGCTATGGTCCTGGGAAAAGAGTTGAGGAACAGAGAGGAGTACAGCACAGAGCAGGGAGGGAAAAACCAGCTTGGAGGAGCAACGACAGTGGACGGATATGTATGGGGGAAAGGACCAGGTATTTATTAAATAGAGTTGTTCCATATGAAGAAGGTGAAATAAATTATGTTTTAGCAGAGCACTTGCACAGAGCCTTAAGCCTGATCTGAGTACATTCGGGTTTCAAGGCTACCATTTTTCCAACCCCAGTAATCCTATACAATAGCCACCAATCACAAGTAGCTATTGAGCACTTGAACTTCGGCAAGTCTGAATGAAGATATTTTCTGAGTGCAAAATACACCCCTGATTTCAAAGAGTTGGTATGAAAAAAATGACAAGTTTCATTAATACATTCTTGTATCTGACAGATATTGAAATTATAATATTCTATCTGGGCACAGTGGCAGGAGTAATCCTGTGTGTGTAATCCCTAGCTAATCAGGAGGCTAAGGCAGAAGACTCCCAAGTTCAAGGTCAGCCTGGACCACTTAGAGAGATCCTACCTCAAACTAAAAAAAATAAAAATAAAAAAGGCTAGGGATATAGTTCAATGGAAGAGCAGTTGCCTAGCATACAAGAAACCCTGGGTTCAATTCCAGTTCCACCAAGAAAAAAAAAAGGTAATATTTTGGATTTTAAGTAAAATACATTATTAAAATTATTTTCATCAGTTTTTTCTACTTGATGATTCCCAGAACTTTTAAAATTATACATGTAGTGTACATTATAGTCTGTTGGAAAACATGTTATACAGAAATTAAATTTCCTTAGGTGGGGTTGGGTAGTGGGGGATGGAGAGGGTGGTTAACAAGTATGGGAGTGCAGTTGGATAGAAGGAATAACTTCTTGTTGTGTTTTGCAGTGCTGGGGATTGAACACAGGGCCTTGCTAAATGCATGCTCTTCCACTGAGCTACACTTCAGCCCAGGAGGAATAACTTCTAAACATCTATAGCACAGTAGGGTAACTATGGTTGACAATACTTAATTGAAACATTTCAGAATAGTTTAGTAGAGAGGATTTGGAATGTTCCCAGCATAAGGAAATGGTAATGGTTGAGGGGGTGAATATACATATTACCCTGATCTGATCATTACATGTTGTGTATTGAAATGTCACACTGTACCCCATGAATATGTAAAATTATTATAATCAATTAAAAATTTAAAATATTTTTTAAAGTATTCAATTAGGTATCATGTCTACAATGCAAGATAATGAGCAGCTCTGAGCAAGTTCACTCAGGCATGAGGCAGTGAGACAAAGGCAGTATGGCCACCCCTGGCTGACACCAACACAACATGCCATCAATCACAAGACAACTTGTTTCAAAGATAATAAAAAATTCTGGGCATGGTGTGCAGGCCTGTAATCCCTGTTGCTCAGGAGGCTGAGGAAGGAAGATTGCAAGTTCAAAGTCAGCCTCAGCAATTTAGGGAGTCCTTAAGCAACTTAGTGAAAACTTGCCTGTAAATAAAATATTTTTAGTTGTAGACAATACTCTTATTTTTTTTATTTTTATGTGGTGATGAGGATCGAACCCAGGGCCTTGCACGTGCTAGGCGAGCACTCTACAACTGAGCCACAACCCCAGCCCTTGTAAATAAAATATTTTTAAGAGGGGATGGAAATGTGGCTAAGTGGTTAAGGATCCCTTGGTTAAATCTCCAGTACCAAAAAAACACAAACAAACAAACAAAAATATATATATATATGAAATGATAGAATGAAGGAAAGAAAGAAAGAAACAGGAAAGATGATATAACTTCATGAAAGACTTAATTCATGTAAAATAGCAAACCCTGGGCTATGAACTCATGCTATGTTACTATTTTCCCTGACCTAGGATTCATACTCCACCTTCCTCTCTAAATTAATCAGAATTTTTGTGGTTTCTATAGATAGGAAAAGTGGCTAAACAAAAATAAATACATAAATAAAAGTTCATATTATTGGAACCCAATATAAACAAAAACAATAGTTAATTGCTATAAATGTATAAATGTATATTCCACACTTTTTTTTTTTTTTTTGGTACCTGGAGTTGAACCCAGAGGTCTTCAATGTTGAGCTACATCACCAGCCGTTTTTATTTTTTATTCTGAGACAGGGTCTCACTAAGGTTCTTAGGGCCTCACTAAATGGCTGAGGCTGGCCTCACACTTGCGATCTTCCTACCTCACCCTCCTGGGTCAGTGGGATTACAGGTGGGCACCAGTGTGCTTGGCTTCTAGACTTTCTTAAGTGTCAGACCCTCTTGTCTAAATGGGAGTGTGGGTTTTGTTTTTCAGTTCTGAGGAGGTAACCCGTGGCCTCACATGTGCTAGGCAGACCCTCTACCTCTGAGCTGGATCCCCAGCCTGTGGCTTGTTCTTTGTCCAGGATTCACAGGGACAGCCCCAGCCACACTGCCGGGAGAGCCAATCAGCTGGTGCAGGAGTCCAGGCTGGGACACAACACTCTTGGGGCCAGAGCTGGCAGCACCGTCCTAGCCCCACATACACATATACTTGGGAAAGTTAGTGAGCACACCACGGAGGGCAGGAGGTGATTTTGCATATGAGCAAACTGTGGCTCAAGTTACAGGGCTCTGTCTGGGCAAGTGACTTCCCCCTCGTTCACAGCCACTGAAAATCATGAACACTTGTAATCTGCAGACTAAATACCCAGCAGTCAATTAGAGAAAAACACATTTTTCTTCCACTGGGCCTTTTGTGGATGGTGATCGTCCAAATTGGAATTATGTTCTTGGAGGACAAGGAGAAGTGTCCCTGTGTGAGTTTTCTAGACTGGCTTCTGACGTCTGTCTTGGAGGGCCAAGCCAGGGCTGGCCGGCCACTGACTGACCGCAAAGGATTTCAAGCGTCCACAGAGGGAGCTGGAGACCAGAACGGAGACTGAAAAGGGGAAGGAAATGAAGTTGAGAAGCCTTAAGTCCTTAAATGAAATGACTCACCTCGCAGCGGGAGGAGGGCAAGCAGGAGGCCCCTGAGCGAGCAGGGCCCCAGAAACACAGAGGTGCTCAGGCAGAGGAGTTCAGATAACCTAACAGAGCACCCAAAATGCAAATTAAAGCACGCCATTGTTCTTGGAGGGAAAGAAAAAATTCCTCATAAGTGCTATAAGCCAGTGGTGACCAGCACAGGGCCAAGCCGGGTCACAGGAAGGTCACGGCAGCCGTGGAAACTGGTATGGTCTCAGGTATTAAGATCCCTTTGTTCCTTTCAATGGTGGTGGGGACTGAACCAGGCCTCACACATGCTAGGTAGGTGCTCCTCCACCATAAGATCCTTAGGGGTGATCCTATGACAAATACTTCAGCGAACTGCATTCAGCAAAGTGTATTTGCCGAGGTGGTTCAGCTCTGTGAAAGTAGCTGGAATGTTTGCAGTGCCACCAGATAAAATTGGCACTCAGGACAGGATAGCCATCTGTTTTTGTTTGTTTGTTTTGTTTTTGTTTTCAGTGCTGGGAACGGAACCCAGGCCCTCAAGCATGCTAACAAGCACTCTACCACTGAGCTACACACCCCAGCCCTCACTCACTTCTTTATTTAAGAAATAAGGATGGGAGCCAAACAGGTCAGTGCACACCTGCAATCCCAGTCACTGGGGAGGCTGAGGCGGGAGGATTGCAAGTTTGAGGCTCTAGTAATTTAATGAGACTCTGACTCAAAATAAAATTTTATAAAGGGGTTGGGGAGGTAACTCAGAGGTAAACTGCTTCTGGGTTTAATCTCCAGTACCATGATCATCATCACCAACACCACCACGACCATCAACATGATCAAAAAGAAAAGGAGCCAGGCACGGTGGCACGTGCCTGTAACCCCAGCAGCTGGGGAGGCTGAGGCAAGTTCAAAGCCAATTTCTGCAACTTGGTGAGTCAATAAGCAACTTAGTGAAACCCTGTCTCAAAATAAAAATAAAAAGGGTTGGGGAGGTGGCTCAAGGGTAAGCACCCCTGGGTCCAATCCCTGGTACCAAAAGGAGGAGGAGGAGGAGGAGGAGGAACTGGGCATGGTGGCACACACCCGTAATCCCAGGGACTCAGTAGGTTGACAGAGGAGGAACCCAACAAGTTTGAGGCCAGCCTCAGCAACTTAGCAAGACCCTGTCTCAAAATAAAATAAAGAGGGTTGGAGCACAGTGGTAGAGCACCCTGGGTTCAACTCCCAGTATCAATAAGTAAACAAACAGGAAGACAAAAAAAAAAAAAAAAGAGGGAGGAAGGGTCTTGAGCCATCAGTTAAATATGTCAGAGGTGGAGGGGTCCAGGTGCACCCAATGAGCTTGCCACCGTGTTCCAGCACAGGAAGAAGTCTACCGAATCAGGAAACTGGTAAATCAAGAAAAGAAATGAGGCTTTGAGTTTGGTTCTAAACGAGGGTTTCTTGGCCTCGGCACAGTCGCCCCTGGGATCAGGTAACTGGTGGGGAGCCCTCCTGGGTGCTGCTGGCTCTGCTCGCTAGATCCCTGCCTAGATCGCTCCCCCAGCAGTGACAACACAGTGTCTGGGGGCGTGGCGGGGGTCCCCTGGGAGGGGGGACTAGTCACTCTTTCTATTCTGCAGGATTGGTGCTTTGACCTTGGAGACCTTGCTCTTGCTGGAGGGAGCGTCCCTCCAGCGATGATCAGTTCCTAGAGGTGGCACATTTCGCAGAAGGAGCCTCTCCTACACGGGCCAGCCAATCCAGAGCGCACGCCCAGACGCCTCCTCCACCAGGTTCTCATGCTCTGGGCCACCTAGAGTTGTTCACTGCCCCGTCCCCCAGGGCAGGCGCAGGACAACTCCTGGCTACCTGTGTCCCACAGCCTGCTGAAGTCACTCCAACCAGCTGATCCTAAAGCTACTTGCCCTGACAGTCACATTTCTTCCCATGAAAACCACAGCCTGCATTATTTCCTCCGTCTCCTTCTGCCTCCTGACAAACCCTGCAGAGTATGCCCATCCCTTCCTTGGGCTCTATGAGTCACAAATTATACCCCCCTTCTCTCTCTCTCTCCCTCTCTCTCTCTCTCTCTCTCTCTCTCTCTCTCTCTCTCTCCAGGGATGGAAACCGTTTGTTGTTGTTGTTGTTTAATCACTGAGCCACATCCACAGCCCCCACTTTTTTTTATCTTTGAGATAGGGTCTTGATAAATGACTGTGCTGGCCTCACATTGGCAATCTTCCTGCCTCTCAGCCTCCTGAATGGCTGAGATTACAGACATGGGCCACTTCACTTGGCTGAATTTTTGTTTTACCTTTCAACAGATTAAAAATGTCATCTGGGCTGTGCACGTGACACATGCCTATAATCCCAGTGACTTGTGAGACCAAGGCAGGAGAACCACAAATTTGAGACCAGTCTGGGTAATTTAGCAAGGCTCTGTCTCAAAATAAAATAAAATGGGCTGGGGATGTAGCTCAGTGGTAGAGCACTCACCCAGCCCGCCTGAAGCCCTGGGTTGGATCCCCAGCACTGGGGGGTGGGGGGAACACACACACTCACACACACCACACCACGTGAGAGATAAGGGGTACTTCAGATCACTGCTCCCGGAGGGGCTGCCTTGTCCAGCTCTGCCAGCTTTCAAAGTTTTCTCTTTATTGTTGGCCACCGGCAGCTTGACCGTGACAGGCCTGAGTGTGGTTTTCATTGCATTTATACCAAAAGGACATTTCAGTAGTTATTTCCTTAACAATGCTCGCCCTAGGTTTTCCCCTCTTCACTGCATGTTGAAGCCAGACCCCGGTCTCAGTGACAATTGGGTTAAAGACAGGCCTCTTGTCCTTCCGGCCCATTTTTCAGGCAGCCCTGAGCCCCTAGATGGCAGCACGTGGTGTTGGAGATGAGACTGGGGGCAGGGTCTCCAGGCCTGTCTGACCACATGGCTGCAGTGTCTCCAGTGCGACCCTAGGCTGGGCAGTGACCCCAGGACTCTAGTGCATTGAGTGACTTAGTCACCAAGCAGCCCACGTATTTTAAAACAATTAGAGGCAGTGAGACACAATCTGCTTCCTTTTTTTTGTGGTACTGGAGGTGGAGCCCAGGGCCTCCCAAGTGCTAGGCAAGTGTTCCGCCCCTGACCAACACCCTGCTCTCTGGTTCCATTTCATCCTCCTTCCTCATAGCTGGCCCCGCCCACTCCATGACCAACTCTACCTGCCAGACAGCCTTGTGCAGAGGGCTGAGGGGCCTCCCGTAACTGGCTGTGGTCTAATTCCAGGAAATCTCACCCTGTGTGTCCTGCGGAGGCGGGGGTGGGGGGGGGCTAGGTTGGCCAAACCTCACTTCTTAGGGGTAAGTTTAAGCCAGGATGTCAGCAATGTCAGCACCCCCCGCAAACTGTGATTCTACACCATTATGTAGAGGTGACATGGAAATTGTGTGTCACAAATTTTAGAAACTATACATTGCATTTTGCTTGAAGAACCATCCTGCACACAAGGGGTCTGGGGTGCAGAGACCCATCAAATCCCAGACTGTCCCCCAAATTATTAGAAATGCTTCTTTTCTCTAAGCACTTGTGTTGGTACCCCCAGCACAGCACGTGGGGGTCCCAGATATGCAGGGCCTGGGACCTGGACTGTACCGGGATCCTCTTTCTCCTTCCTCCCTCCAGATTCTTCAACCAACCCTTCTCACTCTGCAGATCAACCCTCTATTGTCTCTTTCCTACACAAGGCTTCTATACTTATATGCATAATTTTTATTAATGTCTGCTTTCCCCAACAGACTCTAAGTTCCACATCAGCAGGGATCATTTTTCTGTCTCCTTATGGTAACTCTACCAACAGGTATAGGGCTGACTCATGATTTCCAAGACAAAAATTATTAAATAAATGAAATAATGAGAAAGTGAAATATCACATTTTCCCTTTATGCCCTTCACATGCACCTCTGTTTTCCCTCTTCCTCCAGCACGCTCTCCTTCCCCTCGTTTTCTCCAGTCCCTTCTCTCAACCGTCTCCTCACCCACACAGCATCCACTCACTCCAGCATGTCCCAAACTCTGTGTGGCTCCAAGGATAAAGACAACGTGTCTTCCGTCCCTTCTCCTGGGACCCCACGTTTAGTGGAGGTAGATAGAAATCAGCATCCTGTTAGCCATGACTACCAGCTAAGCAGCCCCTCCGAATGTGGGCAGCCAAACCCCCAGATAAATTCATCTGCCTCCCAGAGCACCTTGGCCCCAATCCTCTGGATATGCCCATTGGCCTCACAGAATATTCCAGATAAGTGCTTCTTCCTCTTACAAGATGCATCTGCATGTCCCATTACAGCAATAAAAGGATTCTCAGAAGAGTTACTTTCTCTTAACATTTTACTATGCTTCACACGTCCTTCCAAATCCTTTGAGACACCAAGCTCTTAAGCCGGAAGGAGAACCATGGCCCTAATCCTCCACGTCTGGAATTTAGAGGGAGAGAGACCTCGGAGTGATGAGCAGCCTCTTCCTCGAGGGCGTGTTGGTCAGGTCTGGGATTTTACAGTACTGTATGTACTAAGAAGCCTCCTGTTCGTGTTGCCTGGATCCTGGCAGACCACACAGGGACATCGTAGCTCACAGCCGAGTGGGCAGCATGGGTATTGTGTTTGGGTCTGTTTCCCTGTCCCCAAGTCTCACTTGGGCAACACAGAGGGGCCCAGCCAGCCAGCAGGGTTTGCATCACAGCAGAACAGTCTGGAGAACCCACCCACTTTGTCCCGGGGGAGACTTCCTTGTCCATCAGGCTTGCTGATGGCAGACTCCACCCTGAGAATCAGCCAGGTGTGGAGAGGTGGAACCTGTGTTCCTGGCCTGTCCAGTGGCAGTGCATAGGGCTGCCTCTCCCAGCCCTGTGTTGGAGCTAATGAGCCCTTCACATGACCTCGACCTATAGACCCTGGATGGACGTATGTGGCACTGCGACTTACTCACCACCCCCCACCAAGGGCCCTACTTCTTAACACTATCACATTGCAGATTAGGGTCCAGCATATGAATTTTATGGTGATATCAGATAATACTAATCCCCATAGCACTGCCAATACTAATACTAATCTCCTTTAATCTCCTTTAATCAGGCCGAGAGAGAGAGAGAGAGAGAGAGAGAGAGAGAGAGAGAATACTTGTGCATACTTGTATTTCTTAAAAAAAAATGAGAGAGAGAAAAAAAAGAACGATGAAACCCCACATTAGGACGGCCATGAGTGAGGGGACCTTGCTATTGGTAACCTCAGTAACTTGCACCAGGCCACACAATTGCTCATGGACAGTCCTGCCAGGATCCGTGATCCAACCCTTTGGGATCTGTTCTCCAAGTGTATCTTTCCTACTCCCCAAACCCTGCTGGCTCTCAGGTCTCGCCCCTTCCTCCTCTTCCCTGTTCACACTCCTCTAGTCGCCGTGTCCACTGTTCTGCTTCTAGAATGAGCCGCACACACTTCACCTGCAGGCATCGGAATTCGCCCTTCCCTCTGCCAGGACGGCTATCTTTGGAGGCACTGAGGCCCCAGGTCAAGCCTCATCCTCAGAGGGGCCTTTCCCACCCACCTTACCTGGAAGTGCATCGGACGCTCTGGTTCTCCTGCCTGACCTCCTTCCTCATTGCTCGCACCACATCTGACATTATGCAATCTTCCCTCACAGCCTAGGAGGCCCCTCTCTGCAGCACCTGCAAAAGGACACAAAGTGCCTGCAGATTATTTTTATTAGTAGTAGTAGTACTGGGGATGGAACCCAGGGTGCTTAACCACTGAGCCACATCCCCAGCCCTTTTTATTTTATATTTTTTGTGTTGCTGGGGATTGAACCCAGGGCCTTGTGCATGCTAGACAAGCACTCTACCAACTGAGCTATATCCCAGACCCCTTTTTATTTTTATTTTGAGACAGGTTCTCTCAAAGTTGCTGAGGGCCTTGTTAAATTGCTGAGGCTGGTCTAGAATTTGTGATCCTCCTTCCTCAGCCTCCTGAGCTGCTGGGCATACAGATGTGCACTACCACGCCTGATTTATTTTTTTATTCTTTACAGGGTCTCACTAAATTGCCCAGGCTGGACTTGAATTTGGCATCCTCCTTCCTGAGCCTCCCAAGTAGCTGGGATTACAGGTGTGCAGCACTGAGCGGGGCTCACACTTCCCGTCTTTATATTACTTCTTTGCTCTTTCCTCTATCCAGCAAGATCCTTTCAAAAGCAGAAATCAGATTATGTCATTTCCAGCTTAAAGGCCTCTAATTGCTTTCCTTTCCACTTAGAACAAAAGCCAGATCCTCTACCATGTCCTAAAATGCCTTCAAGATCCAGCTCCCTGCTGCGTTTCTTACCTCCCATTACATCATCCGTCATTCCCCTCCCTCTCTCTCCCCGACTACATTAGCAGTTGGGCCTTGTCATGCACTAAACAGAATCCCTTCTGTAGGCCCTTAGGCTAGCTCTGCCCGTGCTGGAGATGTCCAGCCCTTTGTTGGGATCTTTGGGCGACGGCTCTTCCTCATCCTTCAGCTCCCAACTTCAATGTTGCCATCTCAGGATCCTTGAAAAATTAACAATAGAATGACCAGATGACCCACGATCGTTCTCTTGGATATGGATCCCAAGGAAAGGAAGTCAGGATGTTGAAGAGACGTCTGCACCTTGTTTGTGGCAGAATTCTCAATCACCAAGGTAGGGAAGCAACCTAAGCATACATCAGGAAAATGTGGCATACATTCATGGTGAAATATTATTCAGCCTTAAAAAAAAATGGGCAGGGGGTGTAGCTCAGTGGCAGAGTGCTTGCCTAGCCTGTGCAAAGCCCTGGGTTCATTCCTCAGCACCATAAAAAAGAAAGAAAGAGTTGGGTGCAGAGGCACATGCCTATAATCCCAGCTATTCAGAAGCCTGGGGCAGGAGGATCACAAGTTCAAGGCCAGCCCCAGCCACTTAGCTAGATCCTGTCTCAAAATAACATAGGGGTAGAGCACCTGCCTATCATGTGCCCTGAGTTCCATCCCCAGTATTACAAAATAAAGAAAAAGGAATAAGGAACGAGCCCTGACATTTGCTACAACGTAGACAAACCTGAAGACTTACACCAAGTGAAAGAGACCGGGCAACAGAGAGAAAAAGGCGCACCATCTCACCCACGTGGACTAGAAAACTGTGGACCCTGTGGAAGCAGAGAGGATGGTCACCACCTGCTGAGGCCAGGAGGACCCAGGATTCTGGTATCCTGCTCAGAGGACCAGGAGTTTCTGCTAGAAGGAGGAAGAAGTTCAGGGAGCTGATTGTATAACATGGTAGCTATAATTGATAACAATGTATCACAGTATTAAAAACCTCCCAGGAGATTCTAAGCATACAGATCACCAAAAATGATAAGTATGTGGGCAGTGTGCATGTTAAGTAGCTCGATTTAGCCACTCCACAGTGTATGTATGTATCCACCATGTGTCACACCATAAATATACACAGTTTTGATTTGTGCATGAAAAACAAAATCACTGCTTGTCAGCCAGTGGCCCATGCCTATCATCCCAGCCATTAGGAGGCTGAGGCAGGAGGATGGAAAGTTTGAGGTAAGCCTCAGCAATTTAGCAAGATCTTGTCTCAAAATAAAAAATGAAAAGGGCTGAGGATGTCACTCAGAGGTACAGAGCCCCTGGGTTCAATCCCCTAGTACCAAAAATAAAAATAAAATAGAATAAATCACTGCTGATTTGGTAGGCAAGACTTACTATCTCAAACAAATAAACAAAGTCACCACCTCAACCCACCCTCCCCTGCATGGCTCACAGCAGGTGCCTGAGTCTTTCACTTCTTGAACTTTCCATACTGGAAAGCCTCTTATTCATGGCTCTTCTTATTTGTTGTCTGCCTGTCTCCCTAGAACAGGGCATAGTCATAAACAGAAAGATTGGAAGTATCTAATCGTCTTCATCATCACACAGGATGAATGTGGTTTCCCCACCACAGCCCCTTAGAGGGAGACCTCAGCCCATAAGCCTTCAACAGTCCAGAAGGCGCAGAGAGCGGCCAGGCAGAAAGTGGCCCAGCGGCGGAGCACCTGCCTAGCATGCCCAAGGCCCTGGGTCTTCCCATCCCCAGCACCACAGAAAGACAACCACAAAAGAGAAACCCCCACACCAACAGGGTCAAAGGTGGAGTCCCAGCTACTTGGAAGCCAGGTGTGGTAGTAGCACATACCCATAATCCAGCTACCCAGGAGGCTGAGGCAGGACAACAAATTCAAGCCAGCCTGCACAACCTAGCAAAACCCTGTCTCAAAATAAAAAATAAAAAGGACTGGGGTATCACTCAGTGGAATAGCATCCTGGGTTCAATCCCCAGCACTAAAATACATACATACATACATACATACATACATACATAAAATACAGTACAATAAGAACAAATTCCAGAGCTGGGGGTGTGGCTCAGTGGTAGAGCGCTCGCCTAGCACCTGTGAGGCACTGGGTTCGATCCTCAGCACCACATAAAAATAAAACAAAGATATTGTATCCACCTAAAAAATAATTTTTTAAAAAAGAACAAATTCCAAATGTCTCACCACCACAAATGATAAGTGAGGGGCTGGAGGGATATGCTCTTTAGTTTAATTTAATCATTCTACACTGCATACGCATATTGAAATACCACATTGTTCTCTGTAATGGTAAAGGATCATGATTTGTCAGTTTAAAATAATATTGACTTGAAGCCAGGGGTGGTGGCTGGCACGCCCCTCTAGTCCCAGCTGGAGTCCGGAGTTTGGGGCAATATGCAAGACCTTCATCTCAAAGTGATGGTGGTGATGGTGATGGTGATAAGGGAAGTGACCACTGTAGAAGCAGAATGGAACTCTTTTTTGGAGTGTGTCAGTCTGCATCAGTGCTCAGATTCTAGCAGTGTTTTAACAAACAGTACACGGTAGTCAAGTGAGGATTCTCTTAGGAATGCAAGGATGGCTGATATCAGGAAACCATTGTGAGATCTATCATAACAGAGCTAGGTGGGACAGTCCCTGTGATCCTCCCACACTTCCTAAAAGGGGGCTTGACCAAATTTGGTATCTAAAGATACTTTTTTAAACACTGAATAAATAGGAGTTTGTAGTTCCACAGTCATTAGGTACCTATGGCCCTCCAGGGCTCCTGGGCTCCTGAGCTGTGAATGGGTTCTCTGGTCTCTACTGTCAGGTTGTCTAAAGTCCCTGCTTCTCAGAACACTCTTGTGGGACTTCAGCGTATGTGAAATCTATACACCTTGTTTGATATTTGGGGGACTTCCCAGCATGTAAATCCTGACTTATTTGAAAGGGTAGGTGATTCTTCACTGTAGACATACTCATGGGAGTTGGTGTCTGGCTTATTAAAATGCTGAAACCTTCTCCCCAGCTCCCTAGTGTAGACAATTGGCTGCTTCTTCTTGGGAAGATTTGGACTAGTGTCAGCCCGCTTTCTGTTGCTATAACAAAATCCCTGAGGCTGAGTACTTTATAAAGAAATTTATGTAGTTCACAGTTCTGGAGATGCATGGAAATAGCTCAACTCAGGTCTGACAAGAGCCTTCAAACTACATCACAATATGACAACCTCGTGGGAATCCACAAGAAAGGAAGAGTTTATGCCGCCAGAGAGATTTAGAGTTTGGGCTTTCATTTTTGATAATTAACTAGTGTTCTACAAGACTGCATTCATTCCTTCTGAGGGCAGTGCTCCTTATCATGGCCCACTGGGCCCCACTTCTTCTGTTTTGGGGGAGATGGTATCTGGGATTGAACTCAGGGGCACTTGAACACTGAGCCATATCCAAGCCCTATTTTGGGGGCTGGCCTCCAACTTGTGATCCTCCTGCCTCAGCCTCTCGAGTCTCTGGGATTACAGGTGTGAGCTGCTGCCCCAGCCCCAGGCCCCACTTCTTAAATGTGGCACCACCTCCCAACACTGCTACACTGGAGACCAAGAGCCCTGCACATCACCCTGTGATGTGAGTGTGGGTGACGCACTCAGACCATATCAGACCATAGCAATTAGACAGGAAAGAGGCGACCATGTCAGGAAGTGTGATGGTGTTGCAGGTCCGGAGAGGCATGGTGTTTACAGAGCTGCAGGCGGCAGGGCAGCTCCCAGCCTGGCTGTGGCTGCTTGTGACTTTAGGAACATTCCCTCTGTTATGTAGCCTTGGCTTTTTGCCAAATTCCTGAGCCTGATTCTGTAAGCGTCCCAAGTCTCCTGGGACCTCAATGTCCTTCCACATGCTTCTCCTCTGCTTCACAGGACCAGAGGCAACATCTATGGCCTGCAGACAAGAACCTTGGTAGGCAAAAGCTTTTATGGCAGCCCTGCAGGGGGCCCTCAGGAATCCCCCTTTCTGCAGCGCCGAGGGGCTTTTGCATCTATGAAATGAAGTTCCTTGGCCTCAGCTGCAGATTGGATTCACAGATGGTGTCTCTGCTGTTCTTAAGCAGAATAGGCTTCTGAAGGCTTCTGTTTTGAAGACGTAGGCTGCACTTCGGGGGATGAGGAAGGAAATCTATTTGATTTCTAAAACTCCTGTTGAATGTACTTATCAGATTGGAAATAAACCAAGCCTCCATCTAGAGCAAACGGGATGAACGACAGTATGTTCAGCTAGTGCAGCCATGTTAAGAGAGGATTAGGGGACAGTGTCCATGCAACCGAGAGACCTTCAGGATACAGTCCTAGAACAGGGCAGGATGCAGGACAGGGAGTCAGGATGTTGTTTGTGTGTGTGTGTATAAAAATAAGTCTATATTTCTGTTTCATTATGTTCATATAAACACTGGAAGAACATAGGAGAAGCTAATGGGAGGGGTTAGGTCTGACAGCAAGATTGAGATCATTGTTTAGTGGGGGATAGGACTTCCTTGTGCATATGCATGCATTTTTGTATCTTAAACTTATTGCTGTATTATTTGTTTAAAATAATATCTGTGTGTTTGTTACATGGCCCAGTAAGCACTGCCTTATATCTTATGAGTATTAGCTGACATGAGTGTACACATTGTGTAGGTATGTATAGATGTGCATGGATATTTCTGGAGAGATACAAAAGCATGATATTATGCAATGGATATTTCTGGATAGATGCAAAATAAATCAGTCAAAGCAGAAGGGGAGAGGAACTGGGCACCTTGAGAATAGGGATAGATGAGGGATTTTATTTTCACCCGTAAACACATACCACCTCAAAACATGCAGCCAGAGAAGGGGCCTTGCCAAGACAAATGAACACAGTGGTCCCTGACCCTGAGGTTTCTGAGGTTTCAGTTTCCTGAAACAAATAAACTATAAATATCTATATATCTACATGCACCCTGAGGCAATGAGAGTTGAAGCAAGGGGCATCCACCACTCAGTTACATCCCCAGCCTTTTTATTTTTTATTTCGAGACGGGGTCTTACTAAGTTACTGAGGCTGGTCCCAAACATGTGATCCTCCTGCCTTAGCCTCCCAAGTCATTGGATTTATAGTGTGCACCATGGTCCCCAGCTGCAGTCTGAAAATATTAAATGGAAAATTCTAGAAATAAACGATTGATAGGTTTAATTCTGGGAAGCGTGGTGAAATCCCACTGTTTCAGTCTTCCCAGCCTGAGAAATGAACCATCCCTTTGTCCAGGTTGTACGTGCTGTCTACACTACCCTCGTCTTAGTCGCTGGTAGCAATCTTCGTTCTCAGATTGACTGTCAAGGTATCAGAGGGATTGTGTTCAAGTATTTTGAACACAATTATTTTGCTTAATAATGGACTAAAGTACCAGAGTCATCATGCTGGCAGTCTGGATATGCCAAAGTGAAGCCTCAAAGTGCTTCCTTCATCACTTCACATCATTACAACAAAGGCCAAGACATACAATAAAACATACTGAGAGGGAGAGACAGGTGTAGGGGCACACGTCTGTCATCCCAGCTACCTAAGAGGCTGAGGCAGGAGGATTACAAGTCACAGGCCAGCCTCAGCAACTTGGCCAGACCTGTTTCAAAATAAAAAATAGAAAGTTCTGGGGGATGTAGCTCAGTGGCAGAGCACCCTGGGTTCAATCCTCAGCACTGCACCTATACACAGAAGACGCACCAAGAGACCACAGTCACATGCCTTTTGCCTCAGTACATTGTTAGGATTGTTTTATTTTATTATTACTTATTACTGTTAATCTCTTACTAGGCCTGATTTATACATAAACTTTACCATAGGTGTGTATATAGGGAAAACACAGACCACACACAGTTTGATTGTCTGTGGCTTCAGCCTCCCCCAGAAAGTGGGGAGCACTACCTAGGATTCCTCACTAGCCCCTCGCCCAGCCTCTCATTGCTGGCTGAAGGAGAAACTTTCCTGTTAGATCAGGCGAGGTGGGCAGTGACCAAAGGAGGCAGATTTAAAAAGGCTGCCACACGAGGCTTTATTGAGGTATCACTCCCGGGCGGAACTCGATCAGACCCACAGAGGGGACAGGAGAAGGGTCTGAGGAGAAACCGCGTGGCAGCTCGACTGGACTGGACTTTTATGGGGCTCACAGCAGGAAGGGAAGGGCTTGGGACAGGAAAAGGTGTTCTTAGGGTCCCTTGTCCCATTGGAGTTGGTCAGGGGAGTTGGCTGAACTCCAGGATTGGCCAGGGGGTCCTGCTGATTGACAGGTGTTAGTCAGGAGATCTGGCTGATTGACAGGCGTTTCCACCGGCATCTGGGCACCTGATAGATGTTCCTTTCCCCAGCTCAGGCTGCTTTGTTCTAAGTCGCCGCCACCGACCTAACATCTCCTGAGCTCGAAAGCCACAGGGAAGTAAATCCTACCAGCACATGAGCAAGTGTGGAAGCAGATCCTGCCCCAGTTCAGCCTCCGGATGAAAACCCACTCCCAGACCAAGCCCTGATTCCTGTCTTGCAGAAAGCCCAGCTCCAAAACGGTGAAATGCAGAAATGGTGAGATAAGAAAACGGTGAGGCAAGACATTCTGTGTGGTTTTAAGCCACTAAGCGTGGCTTATGTTGTTTACAGAGCAATAGATCATTGATGCTCTCTGCTAGGCAGGGAGTGTGTTAAGAGGGACAGGATGTGGCCATAAAAAGAATGAGGTAGGGCCTGCTGGGGGGGCCGCCCAGGCCTGTGACCCCAAGTGACTGAGGGGTGAGGCAGGAGGATCGCCAGTCGGACGCCAGCCTGGGCAGCTCAGGGAGACCCAGGCTCAAAATAAAAATACGGAGCTGGGGATGTGGCTCAATGGTAGAGCACCCCTACACATACCCACACACCCACCCACACACACACACACACACACACACAATGGGGTGGGGCTGGGGTGCAGCCCTGAGTTTGAAACTAAGCATCCTCAAAAGGAGGAGTCAAAAGTTGAAAAGAAGATTGACATGAGATGCAAAGAGTTTCTTTATTATTAGAGGAGAACAGCCCTGGCTGGGCACGGAGGTCTCTGATTTCAGAATGGAGAAGTGAAGAGCTTCCCCGAAAGAGCTTCTATTTTCTATTTAAAGACCTAGAGGGAGCTGAGGGGGAAGAGAGAGTGCCAAAGGTTGAGGAGAAAGAAAATAGGGTGCAAACTGAGTGTCCCTTATCCAGAATGCTTGGGACCAGATGTGTTTGGAGAATCAGATTTTTTTCAGATTTTGGAATAGTCACATACACCAGACTATCTTGACAACGTGACCCAAGGCTAAACATGAAATTTTTGTACACGGAGCCTGAAGGTAATTTTACATAATACTGTTTAAAAATATATTTTTAGTTGTACATGGACACAATGCCTTTATTTATTTATTTATTTTTATGTGGTTATGGGGCTCGAACCCAGTGCCTCACACGTGCTAGGTAAGCCCCCCACCACTGAGCCCCAGCCCCAGCCCTCCTACAACACTTTCAATAACTTTGTGCATGAAACAAAATTTCATGGTATGAAATTTTCTACCCATGGTGTCATTTCAGTACTCGAAAAGTTTTTGTATTTGGAGGGGATTTCTGATTTGGGCCAAGGATGCTCCAGCTGGCCTGCGGCGTGGCTCACTGGTGAGGCACTTGCTTGGAGTGAGCAAGGCCCTGGGTTCCATCGCCAGCACGAAGCAAACAAACAAATAACTGCAGCCTCCACCTGTTCTTGCCATACAGGAAGCGGAGGAGTAGATAGATCTTCAAGAGGACTGCGATGCGGCTGTGGGTGGTGATGAGGGCCTATTTGAACTTGGTAATCAAAGGCAGTCTTGATGTCCCAAGCCTATAGACCCAGCACTTAGGGGGAGGAGGTGGGGAATCACTGGAGCCCAGGAGTTGGAGAACAGCGTTTGGTTTTGTGTGGTGGAACGACTTGGCTCCGCCTAGGGCATTTCTGCAGCCGTGCTGAACAGCTGAGGTCAGCACAGCACGGCCTTTTCTTCTCCAGGACTGGGGCAGTATCAACACAGGGGGCACAGGAGTGTTGGGTACCTGAGGTGGCCACAGTGCGACTGAAATTGGATGTGCAGTCACATCTAAACAAGGACGAAGGGAGAAAGGCTGGAGAACTGGGTTTCTCCTGGGGAAGGAAGGGCCTAGTGGGAGTTCTGGGATGAAGGGGAAGCCGTGGGCAGGAGAGGCGTGGATAACGGAGCGGGTGGGTGTCTGCCTCAGGGAGGGCAGTCAGTGCTGCAGGTCTTCAAGTCAGTGGCTCCAAATATTTTCACATCGTGGGGCAAAAAGAAACAGGAAGCTCTTCCTACAGCACGCGGCTCAACAGACGAGGCTGCCATGGCCAAGGCCACCAGTCCACTCGGAAGACAGAGGGATTCCAAACCTCATGGCCACCTGTAGGACGGATCCAGGGCACAGAAAGTGGGAAGCCCGTGACGCCAAGTGGCCAGGAGGTCCACAGACGGCAGAAAGGTATTATCGCCAGAAAACAGCTTAGGGGCTACCTCTCAATAAAGGCAAGGGGAGGAGGAGCGAAAGCCGCAGTGTGGGTGTGGAGTGGGGCTCATGGTAAGTGCCTGTCTAGCACGAGCAAGGCTGGGTTCCATCCATGGCACCGGGTGGGGTGGGGGGCGCTCTCACAGGGGAGTTTGCCTGGAGAAAGTCCAGAGGGCAGAGAGCAAGAGGAATTGGAGCCGGTGGTGATGGAGACTGATGGTCAGCTCTAGCAGGAGTCTTCCTCCTTCTGCCTGGCTCTGGGTGCAGAGGCTCCCCCATCCCGAGAAACCCAACCTCCCTGGGAAAAGCTGAAATGTGGACAGAGAGGGTCCCCCTTCACAGGGCTCAGGACACCATCAGGGCAGCTCCAAATGCAGCTGCTCTTCCAGATGTGATCACCTTATGGGATGGAATCCACTCAGCCCTTGGCATCTAACAGGGCCACTCTACCACAGCACACGGGAAACTGAGAAGCAGTTTGCCTGCCCGCAGGATGGTGGATGAAGGAGCTGAATGGCGGCCCCAAAGCTATTTCCACATCCTGGGCTCTGGGAGCTTCCTTTCCAGTACTTTGAGGTCTACAAGACGTATCTAGAAAATTTACTATGGTGGAAATGAAGACTGCTTAAGTCAAATGGGGGGAGAGCTTGTTTGTTTATTTTTGTTTTTTATTCTTTTTAAGAGAGAGAGAGGGAGAATTTTTTTAATATTTATTTTTTTAGTTTTCGGTGGACACAACATCTTTATTTGTATGTGGTGCTGAGGATCGAACCCAGCGCCCCGCGCATGCTAGGCGAGCGCACTACCGCTTGAGCCACATTCCCCAGCCCAAATATTTATTTTTTAGTTTTAAGTGGACACAATATCTTTTATTTTATTTTTTATGTGGTGCTGAGAATCGAACCCAGTGCCTCATGCATGCTAGGTGAGCACGCTACCACTTGAGCCACATCCCCAGCCCCTATGTATTTATTTATTTATTTATTTAAATTAATTGAAGTAACACTGTCCTTCCAGTGGCTGAGGGAGTTTCATATTTTCTTTTTATGACATCATTAAGTGCCACAGCTCTTACAGAACAACTTTGATGCTATGTGAATGCTGCCATTTTGCTAGCACTGATATGGCTCTTGGGTCCTCCAATCCATTAGAACTCTTTACTCCATTCATATTAATTTTCATTACAACTCTTACAAAGGGGGTGCTTCTAGGTATTTAGGTCCATGTTCTATTTTAAGGCTATATATTTGGTTTTCATAAATTGCCCAAGCCTGTGCTGGCTGCCATCTTGCTGAGGCAATCAGTTTTACAAGGAGGAAACATTTATTTTGGCTCATTGACTCCACGGCTTTTGGACCCACGGTGAGGCAGAACATCACAGCAGCAGCACGCAATAGAGGACAGATGTTCATCTGGTGGAGGCCAGGGAGCAAAATAAGAGAGGCGGGCCCAGGGTCCTACAGGTTCCACTACCCAACAGCACCGTCAGCTGAGGATCAAGCCTTCAACAACAGGGTCTTTAGGGCTCACTGAAGAGCTAAGCCATAACACAGTGATAGCTATCATGAAGAGAGAGAGGGAGATTTGACCAGACACCCAGGAGACAGCAATGTGGAGATGGAGGCAGGGAGGCCCGCAGAAGCCAGAAGAGGGTGGGAGCCCTTGTTCAGGGGCAGAACTTGGAGAGATTAATGTTTTCTATTGTTTTAAACCACACAGATTATGATAATTTTCCAGGCACAGTAGCACACAGCTGCAATCCCAGCTACTCAGAAGGCTGAAGGAGGAGGATCTCAAGTTGGAGGTCCTCTTGGTCAACTTAGCATCACCTTGTCTCAAAGTCAAAGAAATTTGTGTGTATGTGTGTGTGTGTGTGTGTGTGTTGAACACAGGGGTGATTAACCACTGAGCCACATCCCCAGCCCTTTTTATTTTTTATTTGAGACAGAGATCACAGGCGTGTGTACCACACCCAGCCGAGATAGTAACTTGCTAATTGCTGAGGGTCTTAAGTTGCTGTGGATGGCTTTGAATTTACAATCCTCCTGCTTCAGCCTCCTGTGTGGCTGGGATTATAGGTGTGTGCCACCCCTGCCTTGTTCAAAGTAAGATTTTAAAAGAGAGCTGGGGCTGTAGTTCAGTGGTAGAGTGCTTGCCCAGTGTCGGGAGCTGCCACGTAGGAGGAACCCTGAGTGATGGGGATGTGGAGATGTGGCCAGCCAGCCCTGGGCTGTGTGTGTGTGAACTATGGGCATTAAGCACGCAAAGTGGACTGAATCCACGTTGTCCTCTGTTTGGATGGGCCTCGCTCTACCATGATCCCCACATAGCTCATGAGATGGGCGTGGCCTCCCTAGATGCAGACATCAGGAAGCTAGACTCAACCCCCTGAAACCTGACCCTTTGCCTCATTTGAATGGCTTCTTTCCCATAAAAGGGTTCAGCATGTGCTCCTCTCTCTCTTTCCATGGACCCCTAAAGTCAGAGGAGCCATCACAGGACCCAAAGAGAAAGGTATTTCTTTGTCTCTGAGTGATTATTTTGTGCAGCCCAGTTCACCTGGAGTGACCCTGAGTGTTTAGTCAGTATGTGTGAATTCAATCTCCAGTACCATTAAAAAAAAAGAAGAAGAAGAAGAAAGAAAGAAAAAGAAGAGGAAAAGATTGTGATCATGTGTGCCGGTGCCCTAGGAAGCTAACTGGGATGAATGGCAGTTCTAAAGGTGAAATTCTTTCTTCAAGTCACTTCCAAATGGACTCCCCAGGAGATCAGGTTTTTCAAAACCTTCTGGACAGCTTTCTGGTCAGCTGCTCTGATGATACTGTGCTGATAAGACCCCCAAACCAGGAAGGAACAGATACAGGGGAGGTGATCAGGCCCAGGAAACTGCCAGTGTGCACCTCAGGGAAGACATTGGGAACCCTATAGCCAGAGGCCAGTAAGAACATTCTCTCCAGATAAAGACGTGATTTCATCTTGACCCCTGTGTCACTGGTGAAAAGGGAAGATGTCCTCCAGGGGAGTGGGCACTTCTTAGCCTGCTTTGTTCCAACACAGGAGATTCTCGTAAATATTCATGGGTGACTGAACAAATGTCAAAAGGGCCCAAAGTATGGTACATCTGTATGAGACTGTGATACACAAAATATGTCCTTTAAAATATACCAGTGCCTTCCCAAATTCTATGTGCCCTTCTAGCAAATCATCAAACCCAAGAAGGAGGTCCTGGGGTTCCTGATACAGCAGTGTTCAGAGCCATGGGAGGCCCAGGCCCCATATTTGCATCTAGTGGGGGAAGCCTGGTAGGACAGAGCCATCAGCCGTAGGGCTAGACCCTAACTTCAGGCAGTGCTGGGATGGAATTACAACATTGGTTACCCAGTTGGTGCCGGTGTGCCAGAAACTTGACTTTTGGTGTATAAAATAAAACCCACATGTTTAGTGTTAGAAGCTCTAGAAGTGACAAATGGAGTAAAATCTGTATCCCAGGCGAACTCTCCCCCAAACAGAGAGTGTCACAGGGAATGCTATTATGTCATCTGGTAGGTCAGAGGCTGCTCTGTGGCTCCCAGTCAGACTTCCACTAGCCTCCCCAGTTCTTGCTCAGTAGACTCCTGAGCCCATGGCCATGGTGGGCCACCAACCTTAGCCAGCTCCGTCACTGAGGAATGCCCACCTTGTTGGCAGCAGCCACTGCTGAACCCCCACCAAGGCACAGACTCCTAGCAAGGTCGTCAAGGCCTGGTCAGTTGAGGATTACATTGGACCCCTTCCATCATGGATTGGGCAATGAGTTTTTCCTCCCTGGAATAAATAACTCTGGCCTTGCTATTTGCTTTCCTTGCCCTTTGCACTTCTGCCAAAAGCAGCCTTTCTGTGTGCGATGAATGGCTCTATTCACCACGATGTTAACACACACACAATATTGCTTCTGATCAGGGAACTCAATTTACGAAGAGGTCAGCGTGTGTGTAGGGGGGTGCTGTCCATGTACCCCATCACCCCAATGCAGCTAGCCTTGTGGAACAGAGGCACAGCCTGTGTGAGACTTGGTGGCAGTTCCAGGTTGGGGATAACATCTTGGGGTTGGGGTGCTGTCCTACAGGATGGGTAAACACTGAACCAGGGACACATGTGTGATGCCAGATTACACAGACTTGGGAACCTAAGAGGGCCATTTCTGAAAATCACACCCAGTGACTCACTCTTCAAATGTTTGCATCTTGGGCTGGGGGTGTAGCTTGGTGGTAGAGCACTTGCCCAACAAGCATGAGCCGAGACGTGCGTTCCATCTCCAGCTCTAGGGGGAAACAAAAAGAAAAAGCCAAATATTTGCGTCCTTTTCCTGCTACCCTGAACCCTGCAATGGAGGGGTTTTAGTGCCTAGAGAGGACATGCTTCCACCACAGGGCACAGCATAGTACCCCTGTAAGCAGAGGTCCTTCTGAACCTCAAGTCTGCCACAATGGGGTCAGGCAAAGAGGGTGACTAGGCAGGAGGGGGGCAGAGGTGGGGCCAAGGAGGTGTGTCAACCTCCCTGGGGAGGTTCCAGGGAGCTTTCCACTAATAACTGACTTCTATCAACACATAGGCCCACCCTTTTTAGACAAGGCCAGATACTGGGAGCAGTAAAAACCCCTCCCAGTTACCTCACCCCCAAAGTAAAAGCCTTCCCCTGCTGGTTGGTGTAGCCCATGCCTGTAATCCCCGAGACTAGGGACCAGCCAGGGCAATTTAGGAAAATGAAGAGAGGTGGGAGATATAGCTCAGAGGCAGAGCACTTAGCAAGCACGAGGGAAGCCCTGTATCAATCCCCAGTGCAGCCAAACAAACAAACAAGCAAACCCCTCCCCGACGCAGGACACAGAATGACGAAGGGTCTGTACCCCCCTCACTCTGCGGGGGCACAAAACCGAGCTTACAGGCTCTCCTTTCCTCCCATCTCTGCCCCCACCCCTGCAGAGCTAGCAGCCTGGTCCCCCACCAGCCCCTCCCTCCTCCGTAGGGCAGGCAGGCGGGTACACCTAGCTCCCACGCCCTTTGGACCCCTCCCTCCGCCACGCGCGCGTCGTCCCCCGGAAGGGGTCCAGCGGCAGCAGCGGAGGAAGCTGCGGTTAACTGAGCGTCGGGAAGCCTCCGTAGTCGCCATCAGGCCCCGCCCAGCTGCAGCCGAACTGGGCCGCGCCCGGGACCGCTGCAGAGCGCGGTGAGTGAGCGCGGCCAGGAGGGAGGGAACCGGGCGTCTGGGTCCTCGCTCAGCCCCTCCCCGGGGGCCCAGCCCCTCCCCGGGGCACCCCGACCTTCAGCTCCCTTTTCTTTCTGGGCTGTCAGTCCGTTTCAGGGCCGCAGAGCCGCCCCTAAAAAAATGAACCCTGCAGCCCATCTCTGCTCTGGGCCCCCGACACATTGATCCACTGCATCCCTCCCTCTTGCAGAACCCGGAATCCAGAGCCCCCAGACCCAGCCGTGTCCTCATTAAGACTGGAGTCCCTGCCTGTCCAGGAGCCGGGAATGCAGGCCAAAAATATCTTTCCAGGCCCAGAAGGCTCGCTTTTAACCACTTCTGCTCCTAAAACCCTGGGAGTCTGAATTCAGATTGCTCTTTTCAGTCAGAAACCTGGCCCCCCAGCTTAGGCAGCATGTGGAACCCAGTAATCCGTACCCCAAACTCCTATGGCACTGGGTCCAGGAATTTTGCTACAACACCCTTCCACCCCTATTGACTGTGATATCTGAGACCCAGGAGTCTGACCCCCTCCCACCCCATCCTTACACCGCAGATTCCAGTGTAAACGTGGTTTAAGGGACCTCCTCCCAAGATCCTTAAATACAGGAATCTAGCCTCCACTCTTTCGTAGGAACCTAGGAGTCAGGGATTCTAGCTAGCCAGGACTTCATGTAGAGCCTAGGATTGGCACCCTCAACTCCATCTTCTTTTTGGGAGACAGAGACCCTAGCACGCAGATCCTATTCAACCCAGGGGTCTGGTTCCCCAATCCGTTGCAACCCAGGTAGCTAAGGTTTCCTCTGTATTAGCAGAGCGGCGGACTGGAGCAGACAAGGAGGGCGGGAGGGGGGGGGGAGACATGAAGGGAGAGGCACAATTGAGTGAGATGAGGCTGGGGTGGGGACCTGAGTTGGGGGGCTCTGTTCTAAACAAACCACAAACATGTGGGTTTCTATGGAAACAGCCTTTCCCGGCCTATCCTGGAGACTTCTCTGGGCTGTGTCGGGAAGGCATCCCCCAGGAGCCCCCACTCCGCCAGCTGTTGTGTCTTCCTGTTTTGTCACCATGGCAACGGTGACCTCAGTGCTCCACTGGGCTTACTGGTAGAGCCCGAGCTCCGCTACAAGCTTCAGCTCAGGAGGGGCGTGGTGTGATCTTGGCCCCGCCCTCAGGGCGGGCAGGGGATAGCCCCAGCTTGGGGAAGTCCCTTTCTACTGCCCCGGCCGCTAGCCTGGCCGCTGCCCGCGGCCCGCCCCCGGCCCCGCCCGCGCTCCCTCCGCAGCCCGCCAACCCTCCCCAGCTCGCAGACCCTTCTGGTCTGCAGCTGTCGCGCTTGCTTCAGCCGCAACCGCCGCTGACCGAAGAGGTGAGGCTGACCGACCCCCCAGAGGGCGGGAGCAGCAGTTCAATATCCTTGGGTCCAGAGGGAGGAATGGGCTGTGATTCGGAATGTCTACGTCCCTAGAAAGACTGGGGCTGGACCAAGATTCCAGGATTCTGCGGAGTAGAGGGTTGAGAACCTGGACTGAAAGAGAAGAGCTGGGGCCTGGACCCTGGGTCTGAGGGAGGAGGGCTGTGGACTGGAGAAGGAGTGGTGCCGGGACCCCTGGGCCTGAGGGCGTGGACACAAGATGGGCCTCCCAGGTGTCTGGCTGGGCTGGAATCTGGTGTGCTAGGTGCTCAGGAGAGGAAGAGGGGAGGGACTTGGGGCTGGGACTCCTGGGTTTGGAAAGTGGCTGTATTTCAAAATTTCTGATCCTCTGCCTCCCGGGGACGAACTTTGTGCTTCCCTGAAAGGCGGGGGCTGCCGTCCGGCCAGGGAGGCCAGGAAAGCACAAGGCTGCCCAGCTCCTGGTGTGGAGAAAGGCCGATTCGGGGTTCGGGGCGGCCCCCGTGTCTAGGGAGAGATGGGTGTGGCGCCTGGAATGGAGGGGAGGGCGCCGAGGTGCTGGGTGTGGCTGGGGAGTCCTCCGCGTGGAAGCCTCAAGGGGCGTTTCCTCTCCCAGCTTCAGTCTGGGCTTTGCATTCCCGAGCTCTGACCTCAGGCAGCTGCTGGAGGCCTTCAGGGCGGGGTGGACCCCCACCTCTCCGCAGGATCCCCCTCCCCGCCGCCCTGCAGACCCACCTTCCACGAGGAGTGAGTGAGTTACGTCGCTCCTCCTTCACCCTCCGGTGGGCGGCTGGGCAGTACCCGCCTTCAGGAGCTAGGGGGGTGCGGCTAGTCCCGACTTCCTGCTAACAGGTCCTGGCTGGGTCTGGGGAGCTGGAGGTGGCTGACTCCATCCACGTGGCACCTCCCAGGTGCCCGCTCTGCGAGCCCTAGCCAGGGACCGGCGTTCATGAATGTGTGGCTACTGATCTCCGGGCATCCTGTGCCAGATTTCCGGCCTGGAGCCAGGGGGCCTCCGCAAGGTGAAGCCGGGCGTCTGGGATCCCAGCTTAGTACTCCTTCATGGAGGTCTAGGTCCCCGGCCCGTACTTACAGAGCTCACACTTTTGGAACCCAGAAATTCGGCCTGCCATCCCTGCTAGGACCTGGGGGTCGGGGCGCCCCTCCCCTGACAGCGGGCGAGGGGTGGGCAAAGCGCTGGCCAGTGCGGGGCTGGGGTCCCGGCACCGCCTCTTGGTCCGCGCCACATTCCAGATGGCTGCACCGACTTGAAGCCCTTATAAGGCGCGGAGACGTCGGGCGCAGCTGGTCAGCCCGCCCCCGCAGCCACCGCCCAGGGCCTGCCGCCTCCCGCCGAGTACTTCCCTGGCCAGGGCAGGGTTAGGATCGCACACGCCCCTCGCTGGCCGCGGGCCGTGCTCCTTCGCCTGTTTCTCTTCACTCCCGCCAGCAGTTTGTACCTGGGGAGGAAGAAGGGGCGGTGTTTCTGTAGGGTCAACTCCTCGACGCGTCTAGGCTTGGAGCCAAGTCCCGGCCCCGACCAGGAGGCGCGCGGCGGCTGAGGAGTCCATGGCCGGCGCTGGCCGCTTGGGCCTTGGGGGGAGGAGCCAGGTCAGCCAGCTGTGAGCTGACACAGAGGGCCTCTCTCCGCTCCAGGGGCGCTGACCAGTCTTCTCCAGGTGGACGACTGAATCGCCTTCATCGCCGGATCTTTCTCTTTGGCCGGCTCAGCTAAGACCGCAGGTGAGTGCCCTGAGGTCCTAACCACCTGGGTCTGAGGGAAGAGGCTGGGGCCTGAGGGAGGAAGGTTGGAGTCCAGACCTCGATCCGAGGGAAGAGAGACCTGAAGCTTGGGTCCCAAGGACTCGGGCCTCAGGCATCCGTGGGGGAAGTAGAGTGTTCTGTGTCCTCTGGGAGCTGTTTGGGACAGGCCTCTGGAGAGGTGAAGCCTGGCTCTTGTTCTGCTGTGAGCCTGACACTGGAGAGAGGAAAGTTTTTTGGCTGAGAGCCACGTCCAGATATTTTTAGGGATGTCAGCTGAGATTAGACATTTCTGCATCCTGAGGAAGGGTCTGAGCGTCTGGTCCTGATGCCTGAGGGCCTTTAGGATGAGGCGTGGGAGATGTATAATTTGGAAGTGGGGAGAAAGGTGTCTCTAGAATGTGACTCACCTGAGACTGAGGGCTGAGTGATTGACCCGTGGAGGCTAGGGACTCCAGTGCGAGGAGCTGGGGTGGGGTGAGTTGGGAATGGGAGCAGCTGAGTTTCCCAGAACTTGGGGGCTCCTGGGGGAGGGGACACTCAGTGTGAGGGAACAGACAAAGGAGAAAACTTAGCCTTCCTTGGTTTTTAGTACTCTAGATCTAAATCTGATTCCTGACCTCTGCAGAGAGAGGTGGGAGCAGCAGTTTACACCCCCTTCCAGAAGCTTGTAAGACCATCAAGATGGGAGGTTGGAGCTCTGATCAGACATGTGAGAACATAGCACGTGGAAGTTGAACTCTTGGATAAGTAGGACCCGGAAATGTCTGAGTGGCTATTAGTTCATAAAAGAAGGAAGCTTGTTTATAGGGGCTCGAGTGTAGAGCCTTCCGTCTCCATAAGGAGGAACTTCAGAGGGGATTTTGGAGCCTGCAAGTTAGGCCTCTTGTCTTCCTATTTGAATCTAGAAGAATTCAAAATGTTAAGTGGCTGGGTTGCTGGTCGCTGAGTCCCATCTGTAAGGAGGAAAGGAGTTTTGAGTGTCTGGAGGGGGCAGGAGAAATACAGAGACCCAGAATTCTGGGTTCTGACTTGGGTGAGGTAGTCTGAGCCAAGAACCAGGGTGACCAATTCATTCTTATATGCCAGGGACTGTCCTGTTTTGCACACTGAAAGCCCCATGTCCTAGAATAATTTGTCCTAGGACAAATGAGGGCTGGGCCACTGGATTTCTTTGTCTGGGACTTCACTGAGACATTGTCTTTTGCCTTTTGCAGCCATGGCGGTGACGGTGACCCGCACGACCATCACAACCACAACAACGTCCTCAGGCCTGGGGTCTTCAACGATTGTAGGGTCCCCTCGCGCACTGACCCAGCCCCTGGGCCTCCTGCGCCTGTTGCAGCTGTTGTCCACCTGTGTGGCCTTCTCACTGGTGGCCAGTGTGGGTGCCTGGATGGGCCCCATGGGTAACTGGTCCATGTTCACCTGGTGCTTCTGCTTCTCCGTGACCCTCATCATCCTCATCGTGGAGTTAGGTGGGCTTCAGTCCCGCTTCCCCCTGTCTTGGCGTAACTTCCCGATCACCTTCGCCTGCTACGCGGCCCTCTTCTGCCTGTCATCCTCCATCATCTACCCCACCACCTACGTGCAGTTCCTGTCTCACGGTCGTACCCGGGACCACGCCATCGCAGCCACCGCTTTCTCCTGCATCGCGTGTGTGGCTTATGCCACTGAAGTAGCCTGGACCCGGGCAAGGCCTGGTGAGATCACGGGATACATGGCCACCGTGCCAGGGCTGCTCAAGGTGCTAGAGACCTTTGTAGCCTGCATCATCTTCGCCTTCATCAGCAACCCCTCCCTGTACCAGCACAAGCCGGCCCTGGAGTGGTGTGTGGCAGTATATGCCATCTGCTTCATCCTGGCAGCCATAGCCATCTTGCTGAACCTGGGGGACTGTACCAATATGCTGCCCATCCCCTTCCCCAGCTTCCTGTCAGGTCTGGCCCTGCTGTCTGTCATCCTGTATGCCACTGCCCTGGTCCTCTGGCCTCTGTACCAGTTCGACGAGAGGTATGGTGGCCGTTCCCAGCGGGCGAGGGATGGGGGCTGTGCTGTCCGTCACCCCCACTCTGTGTGTGACTGGGACCGCCGACTGGCTGTGGCCATCTTGACAGCCATCAACCTGCTGGCGTATGTGGCTGACCTGGTGTACTCTGCGCGCCTGGTGTTTGTCAAGGTCTGAGACTCACAAAGGGCTCCCGGTCTCCTCCTAACCTCTTCATTCTTCCCATCAGCGTCTGCAGTTGGTTCTTTTTCCTCTGAGTCCTTCTTCCCTCTCTATTTTCTTCATGCTTCTCCAACTTTTCTTCCCTCTCCTCTGCTGTCTCCCTTCCTTTCCTTCCTGTTTTGTTTGCTGGCCCACATTGTATTTTGCCCCCAACTGTTTCTCCCCAATCCCCTTCTGCCTCTTCTCACCTCTGGTTTTTCCTGTAGCCTGTTTCCTAATCACCTCTTCCTCCTCCTTCGGGAGCCCTGAGACCTTTCTGTCTCCCTCCACCCCACCTCCAAAGGTGCTGAGCTCCACACACCCCACACCCTTCACTTCAGCTGTTCATGCCTGGCCTCCTGAGGGGCCTCATTGCCAAAGCATGCCTGCCCGCCCTAGCTGTGCCTTAGTTCTTGTGTATTTGTGTGTTGGGGGGGGGTGAGGGTAGGTAGCTAGGCACCAGCCCCCCATTCTCCCAGTGGAGGAGGGTGTACAGTGCACCTCCCCTTTAAAGTAAAAAAAAAAAAAAATCTCTGGAGGTAAATAATTCCTAGTGGGCGGGAGGCTTTAAGCACAGACCCTGGGTCCCTAGGCCCTGCCTGGCACTCAGTCTTGCCAAGGTTGACTGCAGAATTGTTGCCAGGCTTACTAAAATCCCACTGCCCCAAGGCCATCTTAAAGGTAGCAAGAGGTGCAGATGCCTTTTATCCTAATTATTCTGGACTATTAAAAAGAAAAAACTGGCAAGAACCACATGGTCTTGAAGATGACCATCTGATGTATTTGTGAGGGGCAGTGATGTGGTCCTCAGTGTTAAAAATAACACGTCCTGCCTTGGCAGGGATGGGAATAAAATGGCCACTGCCAGCCTTAAAGGCAACATATGCCTGGGTTTTTCTTTTTCTTTTTTTTAATTTTTTCTGGTCATGAGGGCAGAAATTACTGGTAGCCCTATTCTTCCAGAGCGAAGTTCCTTTTCAGCTTTCTTTTCTTTTTGGGTGGGTGGGGAATGGGGATTGCTGCTGCCATAGCCAGAGGGATGGCATTGCTTGAGTGTGGTGCATGTGCACGTGTGTTTCTGTGTGCTAGATGCTTCTTGCTGCTGCTTCCTGCTTCTCTGGGACTCACATGCATAATGTGATATATAAATGTATAAATATATATTTTATTTTTTTTAATTCCCTGGAGCTTTTGGTTCCAATAGCTTGTGCTGTCAGTCATAGAAGCCTTGTCCCTTCCCCACTCCCACATCCATAATGTTCTTTATAAAAATCTCAATATAAAGATAAAAGGAGAACTTGTGCTTTCTTTATTTCTGGGGAGGACTCCAGGAGAGTGGTGAGGTCCAGACAGATTTCTCAGTCTGATGGAGGAGGAGGTTGGAGCCAAGATGATCCTGGCCACATCCAAAAAACCTAGCTGTGCAGGGTGTTTTAATCCCAGCAACTAAATGCAGGAGGATCACAAGTTCAAGGCCAGCCTGGGCAACTTAGCAAGGCCCTAAGCAAGTTAGTGAGACCCTGTCTCAAAAAATAAAAAGGGCTGGGGATGTGGCTTAGTGGTAAGGCACTTCTGGGTTCAACCCCCAGCACCCTCTCCCCTGCCAAAAAAACAAAGCTAACACTAGTAGAATCTGGGTCTTCTGGATTCCTCCCCAAGCCAGGAGGGCTGGATGGGATTAAAAATGAACAAGATTTTCCCTTCCTTGGTGTCCCTTGAGCACCTCAGAAATACAATGTCCCACTGAGTGCAGCATCTTTTCTCCAACATCAACTCTTCCTCCCAGGTTCCCTGCCCAGCCACAGACTCTCAGAGCTGAGAACCCAAGCACCTGGTCTAAAACACTCTCTATTCCTTCTAAGTACCATTTACATCTGTTCCCCACCTGAGCTACTGCCCCAGCCTCCTTGACCTTCTTACCTCTGGCCTTCCCTAGCCTCAGAGAATTTCCCAACATCCATAGCTGATCCTGCCTTCTCCTGTTGAAATCCTTCCACATCTCACCCCATGTGCCTATAGGTGCTATCAAAAACCCTCAGTGGCATTCAAGGCCTTCAGGTTCTGAGCCTGCCAACATTCCTGCTATCATCAGCTCCATGGTCTTATCTGCTGGGTGCGCCTGACCACACACCCTGATTGAGTGTATTACTCCTGCCGTGAACCTCTGTCCCACAGGTCCTGGTTCCCCAAACTGAGGACAATATCTAGGAAAACTCCAAAATCACGCAACCTCCTTTGTGCCCTTACACCTGCAAAAGCAATTAGGAAGAGATACTGAAAAGTTTGGAAGAAGGCGGGGTAGGGCCAAGTAGGGCACATTCCTTTTGGGTAATGCAAAGCCGCTTCATCTCTGCGGGAGTCCGACCTGCACCCAGCCGCCTTCTCAGAGGGCGTCTCGTTCCCCTCCCCTGCCCCGGCCTCCGGAAGGCACCAGAAAGAATAGCTCTCACCGTCACCACGGGGGCGGGGAAAGCGTTGGGCACTCGGGAAAGGGCCGAGGCCGCTGGCCTAGAAGGCGGAGGGGCTCCTAGTCCAGTCTCCAGGGTCTGCCAGCAGAAATCCTGGAGCTGGGGCGAAGGCAGAGGACCCACGCCTCCAGAGGGAGCGCTCAGAACCGGGCAGCGGCGCCTGCGGGACCCCGCCCACCGCGCGCGGCTCGCCGGGAAAGGAAGGTCCGGGCCGCCCCCGGGCTCAGCCTGAGCGCGACGCGGACTGCAGGTCCCAGGGTGCACTGCGCCCGCAGCCCGGGGCGGGCCTTGGTTGTCCTGACAACAGTGCGGCCTCCGCGTGCCCCGACCCGGAAGCGCGCGCTAGTGGAGGACACCGCCCAGCGGAGGGGGAGCGGGGAAGATGCGCGCAGCCGGCAACCGGGGTGCACGGACTCCCAGGGAGACTCGGGGAGCGACGCCCAGAGACGGAGAGTCCTGGGGCTGGACACTCGGGAATGGTGGGCGGGGCGACCCCCAGAGACAGAGTACTGGGGCCGGGGGCGACCCCCAGAGATGAATAGTCCTAGGGAGACAACGGGGGAGAACTCCAGAGATGGAATCACTCAGGGAGACACAGGTGGAGAGGAACCACCCCCAGAGATCAAGATGACCAGAGCCAGAGACATGGAGAAGCAACCTCCAGGACATTGATTCCCAGGGAGCTACAGAGGAGTGAGCCCCAGAAACAGAGTCACAGGGCCAGAGGGACAAATAGGATCAGAGGGAAAGGGACAGAGAAGAGAAAATGGAGAGACGCTGAATCACAAAGAGATACGGGGAGGAGAGACAGAGGCAAATATTCAGAGCTTTTCCCTAGCGACAGAGAGATTGACAGAACCAGAGAAGGACAGGCAAAGAGAAACATTAAACCACAGATTGAGGAGAAAGAGGCAAGCCCAACGGATTAGCCATAAAGAGAAACAGGCAGGTATAAAGGCAGGGATGTGGGAGAGAGAAGAGAGGCAAGAACAGTCAGAGAGAGGGGCAGAGACTGATCCTCCTAACACTAAGACCCAGAGAGGTGACAGGCATTGATGGAGACACACAGCCCAAGAAAGAGAGAAATGGAAACAGACGTTCTCGGACAGGCAAAGAAAACAGATCTAGGGAGAAAGGGGGAGAGAGAGAGAGAGGGAGGGGGAGAAAGGGAGAGAAAATTGAGAATATGAATCTTCACGAATAGAAGGAAAGTGACAAAGTCAAGAGGAAGAGACGCTTCCAGAGAGAGACGTATAGAAAAAAAATTCACAGATCGTGGGAAAAAAGAGACTCCAGTAGCATGGGAGAAAGTAATACACCAAATCTCTGTCCACCATTGGATTTTCAGCACTAAGCAGAAAGTTTGTTGATTGACTCAGAGTGACACCGTCAGAAAGACGGAGACCCGAGGGGAGATGCAGGGGGCGAACGGGACACACCAAGGCAACTGGGTGGGAAGAAAAAGGGAGCCGATCAGGATAACAGATTGTCGGGGACAAGGCTTAGAGAATGCCCTCTCCCCGCAGCCAATTCGCGGAGTGGGTGTGTGCACGTGTAGGGGAGAGGGAGGGCATTCGACCCATGTCTCAGGGAGGGGGGCGCCTTTAAGCAGAAACCCCGCCCCTCGGTCGCCATGGCAACGCCTCCCCCCACCCGGGGCTCCCACATTTCAGCAGGTGCCGAGCCCAAGCTCCCGCCGCCGCCCGTGCCTCCGGCTCCTCGGCGCCCGGGCTCTGCTCTCTCGCACCCGCCCGCTGCCCCAGGCGGGGCCGGCGGGGGTGCCGCTCCTGCCGGCGCTGCGCACCTGGCGGTGCCTCGCCCCTCTCCTGCCCACCTCGGGATCTCCCGAGTCCCCGCTCCTCTCCAGTACACCTGTTTCCCCAGAAAGGCAGGGTCCTGGTCCCTGCTGCATTCCTGGGGCCATGGCGGGTCTGGGCCCCGGCGGAGGCGATCCAGAGGGGGGACCCCGACCCCTGTTTTGCAGAAAGGGGGCCCTGAGGCAGAAGGTTGTCCACGAAGTCAAGAGCCACAAGTTCACCGCTCGCTTCTTCAAGCAGCCAACCTTCTGCAGCCACTGTACCGACTTCATCTGGTGAGGGAAGGGGCTGGGGGCCGAGAGAGGAGGGGACTGGAGGTGTAGACTTGTGTCACACAGACCTCCGAGGGAGGAGCACAGAGGGGCTGCAGCCCCGACTCCTGGGTTCCAGGAGGGTGGGAACCTAGGGTCCGGACCCCTGGGTCTGAGCGAGGAGGGGCGGGGGCTGGAATCCAGGGTCTGAAGGAAGAGGGGCTGGACCAGAATTTCTGGCTGGGGCTCAGCTACCTGGGCCCAGAACTGCAGGTCGGAGGCCAAGACCTCAGACTTCCAATGGCTCTCAGAGGTGGGAGGGTCCACCCTTCCCTGCGCTGACCTCAGGTCCTTGCTCTTCCAGGGGAATTGGAAAACAGGGCCTGCAGTGCCAAGGTAAGAGCCGGGACCTGGACTGCTGGGACCCCCGAGGGTGGAGGCTGGGGTTTCTCAGCTGAGGCTGCTGACACACGTGTTCTCTGGTCCCCAGAGAGGCGCGGGGGAGCCCGGGGCGGGGGGTGTGGCAGAGACACAGCCTGTGGTGGGGAGGGAGTTCTGATGGCAGGGCCACCGCGGAGGTGGTGCTGGGGGCCCCTCCCTCGGCCGGCTCCAGGTGGGGACAGATATTTGGAGAATCTGTTGCCATGGGAACAGGGAGATTTGGAAAAGGGGAGCTGAAGGGGGAAGGGGCTGGAGATGCAAAGTCAGAGCCCCCCCACCCAGGCAGCCATCACCATGACAACGCCATTCTAGGCAGGGGCAGGCCGGGTGGGGTCAAGGATGGGCGGGTGGGGGCCCAGCCGGCCGGCAGTTCTGGGGGGCGGAAAGGGGGGCGAGTCCTAAAGCACCAGCTGCCACTGCTGAGAACAGAGTGAGTCAGGGTGGGGGGCGGGCCGGAGCAGCGCCCCCAGACTCACTTCTGCCCAAGTTGCCACTCTCCGCTGTGTCTGAGGATATTTCTGTGTTTTCTCTCCTTAAATCTGTCTGCCTCTCTCCTGGCTTTCTTATCTGCATCTGTGGGCTGGGGTCTGTGGGTCCGTGGAAGGCTGCTTTCTTTCTCCCTGTCTCCCTTGGGCTGTGGTTGCACACTGGGGGCTCTGTGCTCTGAGTCTGATTCTCTGCATCTCTGAGAACATTCTTGGTTCCCCCTCCCCCGGCCCAGGGTCTCTCTTCTGATTTTCTATCTGTTGGACTCTGTACGCTGGAATCTTCTCTGTGTGGTTGTCTCTGTCAGAATTTTGAGTCTCTTTCCAATTTTGTGACTATCGGGGGTCTCTCTGGATCTTCCCATCTCTCCTTGCCTCTGTGTCTCTATGATTTTCACCTTCAGTCTGCAGCTTTGTGGTTCATCGACGATGCCACGAATTTGTGACCTTCGAGTGTCCAGGCGCTGGGAAGGGCCCCCAGACGGATGTGAGTGTCCGGACACCTGGTTCTTCCTCCTCAAGCCGCACCCCCGCCCTCACCCCCTCGGCGTCCGTCCCAATTTCTCCTGCTATTTTTAAGGCTGGTAGGGGAGGGGGGCTGAAGAGATAGGGGGAGCTAGTCTGGCCCAGATTCTTTGCCCTTGGCCTGGAAAGGGGGAATGTGAGGGGGCCTGGGACAGGCCAGGGACACAGGTGGGGGACAGAGAGGAGGCAGGGGTGAAGAAACCAAAGAGCAGCACTGGAGGGGGTAGGCTACAATCCAGAGGTAGGGGGATTTAAGAAAATGAGGCCTGAGGAACAGAGAGGTCAATTTGGACCTTGATACCTTGAGATAAGATAGAAAAAGGGACAGAGATACAGGAAAAGAAAGTCACAAGAGATTGATTCAGAAAGAGAAAGAGAAATGGAACAGAGAAAGCAATAGAGGGGAGCCGGGTAGTTCTGGACACAGAGAGACAGGCCGAGAATCAGAGGCAGACACGCAGGTACTGAGAGAAGCTAAAATAGGAAATGGTGGATCCTGGACCTTTAGTGATGCTGAGAGAGGGCGGCCCAGAGACCCTGCGACACACACCCACACGTGCCCAGTGCAGTTGCACACGTGCACACACTCCGGTCCACACAGCCTCCCACCCTGCCCCTCTCCCTCTCAGGGGCTGACAACAACTGTCAACTCTGGATGCCCCTCCCAGCCCCTCCACTTCCTCTCTGAGCCTCAGTTTCCTCTTCTGTAAAACAGGGCTGATGACCTAGCCTTGGCTAGTAGAGCTCTTCAATGACAGAAGTGTCCTGTTTGCTATCAGGTGGCCGTCAGCCACGTGCACTAGTGAGCACATGAAATAGGGCTGCTTCCACTGAGGGGCAGGGGTCTCCATTCCATTTCATTCCGACTGACTTAAACTTAAAGAGCTACATGTGGTTAGTGGCTACTGAGTGGGACAGCACAAATCTAGACAGATGTCCCTGGCTTGTGTTGACAGTTCCCTGAAGCCGGTGGGTTGACACGTGCAGGGTGTGACACAGGTGGGTGACCGCTCTGTGATTAGACGATAGGCAAAGAGAGAAAGATCCACAGAAGCCTGGGAGACAGTTGGCCAGCTGGTCAGGCTGTTGAAGTACATAGCGGTGAGACCTCATAGAACGCCGCAGCCCACACGCCTGTGTGTTCTGGCCACCTGCCCACCTCCACCAGCCCTGGCTCGGTCTGTGCAGTGCTCATCCTGTGCACACACCGAGGTCTCTGGACATGGAGTAGAACTGAATCTCCACAGCCAGTAAGGTTAGCTGAAGTGTTCTGTCCCCGTCCGAGCAGGGGATCATAGCCCTGCCACATTCTGGTTCTGCAGCCTTCCTCAAGGAACTTACCACTTGATCTCAAGTTCCTGATCTGTAAGGTGGGGGTGTTAATTGTGTCCACTATGGAATAATTCTGAGGTTTCAGTGAGTCAGATACTCATGGATGGTATCTGGAACCTAGAACCAAAATATTATTTATTATTATCATTGCTGAAAGTGTTATCATCAGAGAGGAAACAGGATGAACAGTGAGGAGGAAGTCTTTCTTCTGCTCCCCTCTCTCTCTCTCTCTGTGTGCTTCTTAATGCTTTTGATCTTGTTGTAAGTAAACGGATCAAGGCTTTAGAAATGCCAAGGGCTTGGAAGCATGATTTCACTTGGTCCTCATGAATCCTTTTCAGGAAGGGCTCATGGCCCCCATTTTACAGTAGGGAACCTAAGGTCCTAAAAGGGCTGGTCGTGGGGAGGCCCAGGGCCAGGTAATGACTCAGACCAAGACTCAGACCTGGATCTGCCTAACCGGAGGCTCTGTGCTGATTTCTTTTAGCAAGGACCTTCACTGTGAGACTAAAAGCTTCTGTCAGTGGATAGCTTGTGTCAGGCACCCTGCTGAGAACTGTCCCTACCCCACCCAGCACACACCCTGGCACAGGCATCTTATTTAGGGTGGCAAGAACCTTTGGAGTTAGAGGCCCAGAACCTTGAAGGAGATCATGGCCATTTCCAACTCCCTCCCCCAACCCAAATATATATATATTCAAAATAGAAACCTTGCTAAAATAAAGGCCAAGACTGTTGTAAATTTTTCCCTATGACAATTCTTTCAATGAATTCCTAGAAAAAGAGAAATATCAAGTTATTTAACAACCAAACATTGTCCTAGGGGTAGAAGTTTGGGGGGCTGGTAGGAGATGCGGCGTAGGTGTTCTAAATTCCTGTGGAAATGACTCTGAAAAGTTAGCATTGCTTCAAGCTGTGAATTGCTTACTTCCATTAGACAGAGGAGGATGCTGAGGCTCAAGACTGGGAATGGCTTTGCACAGTCACAAGCTCTCATTTAAACTCAGGACTACACAGGACTGGCAGCAACGTCACTAGTAATAACCACACCGATAACTACGGCCAGAACCATGACATTGAGCACACCTGACATCCAGAGTCCTGCTGGGTGTTCTATGCTAGTTCATTCAGGTCTCCTGGGTGCCTGCCATAACTGAGGGGTCACCACCCCTATCCCATTGAGTCTGGAAGAACACAGTCCACCCAGAGAGCAGACACTAAGGCTATCAGGAAAGGATCCTGGGGTTCAGGGCAGCCCACAAGTTCTCCAAAAATGTTAGAAGTCCCCACCTTCAAGTTCTGCCCAGCTGCCATTTTGTTAGTAGGGCTCCTTTGACCACTCCTCTTCAAATTTCAGCCCCCCCAAATTCCGGCAGTCTTTATCCCTGCTGGTTTTTTTTTTTCCTAGAGCATCTATTACTGTCCACCACACTACTTATTTTATTTACCGTGTTTATACTCTGCCTTCTTCCACTAGGAAGCAAACTCCAGGTAGCAGAGAGCTTTTTTTTTTGTTCAATGCTGAGTCCTGTTAACCAGAACAGTGCCTGGCGCACAGTAGGCGCCTGGTGAATATTTGTAGCCCCAGTGAGTAGATGGCAGGCAGAGAACAAGGCAAAAGGAGATAAAAATCCTCCTCTTGCTGGGGGGCCCTCCCCACCCCTAAGCCCCCCTAAGCGACTCTCCTCCGCCCAGGACCCCCGGAACAAGCACAAGTTCCGCCTGCACAGCTACAGCAGTCCCACCTTCTGCGACCACTGCGGCTCCCTGCTCTACGGACTGGTGCACCAGGGCATGAAGTGCTCCTGTGAGTGCCCGCTGCTGACTGCTCGCGTCCGGGCCCCTTCAAAGCCAGGGTCAGGGCTGGGGAAATGCCAGGTGCGGTGTGGGACCTGGGATGGGCTTGCGCTACCCCCACTTTTATCCCGCCAGGCTGCGAGATGAACGTGCACCGGCGCTGTGTGCGGAGCGTGCCCTCGCTGTGTGGGGTGGACCACACTGAGCGCCGTGGGCGCCTACAGCTAGAAATCCGGGCCCCGACGGCCGACGAGATCCACGTGACTGGTGAGGCCCCACTCCCTCCCAGACGTGAGGCTGTGACCGAGCCCCACCGTGCTGGCCCACGTCCACAGCACTGCAGCCACGCCCTCAACCGTGAGGTCACGCCCACAACAGTGAGGCCACGCCCACCCGCGCGCCTGGCTCAGCCATTCCCTTCCAGCTTGGCCCCCCGCTTCCTGCCTTGGCTCTTGCAACTTCTAGGGATCAGAACCCTTGAAAGGGCTGGATGTGGGAGGACCTGGGGTCCGATTTCTGGATGAATGGTTGAGGAAAGAGCCTGGTTGCCTGGGCTTCTGGCAGGTGAGGGATGTGAGAAAAGTCGGGGTTCCGAGTTCTTTTTTTTTTTTTAATGTAGTTGTAGATGGACAACATGCCTTTATTTTATTTGTTTTTATGTGGTGCTGAGGATAGAACCCAGTGCCTCACGTGTGCTAGGCTACAGCCCAGGAGCTTGGGGTTCTTGATTGGACTGAAGAGGGCTAGGAGCCTCTTCCTGGGCCTCGAACACAAGTGACCCCCTCCCCCCATTTGTGCTTCAGTTGGTGAGGCCCGTAACCTCATTCCTATGGACCCCAACGGTCTGTCTGATCCTTATGTGAAACTGAAGCTCATCCCAGACCCTCGGAACCTGACAAAACAGAAGACGCGGACAGTGAAAGCCACGCTAAACCCTGTGTGGAATGAGACCTTTGTATTGTGAGCTGGGATGCTGGGGAGGCTATGATGACTGGCAGATGATGATCTAAGGGTCCTGGTGGCCAGAAAACCCCAGAGAGAAGCTGAGAGAAGTATTAGGATAGAGAGACTCTCCCAAGCAGGGGCAAAAGAAGGTGGTAGGACAAAGGAATGGAATGATTGAGGGAGGGGAATGGAGATACAGAAGCTGAGAAAAGCCCTCAAGTTTAGAGACAGCCACAGAGAAGAGAGAGCACCATCAAGAGACAGATTGGAGGACAGACAGAGAGACTCACAGATACTCAAGAGGTGGTTGGGACAGGTGGGGAGGGGACCAGAGAAAGAGGCAGACCTAGAGACAAAGGAGATCCAGAGAGTCTAGAGGAGACAAAGAGGAAAGGATTCAGGAGAGAAAGGAACAGCCAGAGGCGGTCACTAGGAAGAAAAGACCAGGGGAGGCACAGACCCAGAGAGAGAAAGAGGTCTCAGGAGAAGAGGTGTGAGTCCAAAGACAGGACAGGGAGGGAGGGTGGGGGGAGTGGCAGGGCACCAAGAGAAGCCATAAAGACAGGACAGAGACTCAGGGAGGGAGAGACCAAGAGACAGGGATGGGAAAGGGCCTAGAGGTCAGCAGGGAGGGACAGCTACTGCGAGTCCTGGAGGTTTATGTGGGCCCCACCAGCCAGGGTGGAGAGACTCCCTTGTAAAGGGCGGAGGTGGCTGCATGGGTAGGAAATGGCCACCCCCCACCCTGCCCCTCTCCTGCCGCAGCAACCTGAAGCCGGGGGATGTGGAGCGCAGGCTCAGCGTGGAAGTGTGGGACTGGGACCGGACTTCCCGCAACGACTTCATGGGGGCCATGTCCTTTGGTGTCTCCGAACTGCTGAAGGCACCCGTGGATGGCTGGTGAGGAGGAGGGCTAGGGCCGGGCACACTCAGGATCACCTTCTCCATCCATGTGTGGTCTCTCCTCCAGACCACCGTCATCCCCTCCACCTCGAAGCACTCTCCCTCCTCCTCCTCCTCTCTTTTCTCCTCCTCTCTTTCCCTCCTCTCTCCCCCTCCTCCTCCTCCTCCTCCTCCTCCTCCTCTTCTCTTTCCCCTCTCCCCTACCCTCCCTCTCCCCCCTCCTTATCTCACTCTTTCTCTCCATCTCTGTGTCTGTCGCTCTGTGTCTCTTTCCTCCCTTTGGTTGTCTCTGCCTCTCCCATGGGTGCCCTGCTTCCCCTACCCCTGCCCGGCCCTGGTCTCCGTCTGTATGTCAGGTACAAGTTACTGAACCAGGAGGAGGGCGAATATTACAATGTGCCGGTGGCCGATGCTGACAACTGCAGCCTCCTCCAGAAGTTCGAGGTACCTGGACGGCTTCCCCAGGGGAGCACAGCCCAGCCTCCCCCAGCTCAGAGCTGGCCTTGCCCTCTTCCCACTGGTTGCCCTCTAGTCCTGGGACTACAATTCCCAGAAGACACTGGGGGCTCCTTCTTCTGCCCTTCTGGGGGGCTCTAGCCCCAGGGCCTGATGGAAATTGTAGTTCTTCATCCCCACAACTTATGGGTATCAGGGGCCCTGGTCCCCAGTCTTGGGCAATCACCTGCTGTCTTGGGGCCCTGACTCTGCTTTCTTCTCCCCTAGGCCTGTAACTACCCCTTGGAGTTGTATGAGGTGAGTATAGCTGGGCTCTGAATGAGACCTGCTTTTCCTCTCCCTCTTTCTACCTACCCCTCCTTCCCCTGATCTCCACCTTCAGTTCTGCACACATAGGTTGAGCACATACTTTGTGCCAGGTACATGCAGTGATTGCAGAATAATCCCAGTGTCCTCAGGCAGAGACTTGTCACAGATACTTAAATAAAGGAAGGTGTGCTAAATTAGAGATGGCTGGGGGTACTGGAGAGGCCTGGAAGAGGCCATGAGCCAGCCTGTGGGTGGGTGGCCAGGAGGGCTTTCCTGAGGCACTGAGGTCTGACCTGGCCCTCGGGTTTTCCATCTTTCAGTGGCTGGGGCCCTCCGCCTTTGCCTTTGCTCACCCAGTCCCAGAGCAGTAGTTCCTGAGGCATGGCATGCGCCAGGCCCTGTCCTGAATTAGAAGCAGGTGGTTCTCTGACAAGGAGGCAGCCTGAGATGGCCAGGACAAGGGGATGTGTGTTTGAAAATGGAGGTGGCTCAGGCCCTGGGGAGGGGGCACAGCCTGGAGAGTGGGGGCAGCTCCCCAGAGCCTGGAGGGGCAGGCAGGCTCTCTCTCCGGCTCCTGTGTCAGAGAACATTTTGTGGAGCATCTCCATGTGCAAAGCCTGGTTCTGCACAAGACAGAAAAAGTCCTCCCCTCCTGGGGCTTTCACTGGGGGGAAGATATGAACCCAAATAAATAAGTACATGGTCATGTGTAAAAGGTGACAGGTGACAAGTGAAAAGAAGGAATATGAGCATTAGGGAGGGCAGGGAATGCTGCTGGGGAGGTTCTCAGTAGGCAGAGGGCTTCCCCGGGAAAGTGGCTCTCAGGCAAAGACCAAGAGGAAGTGAGGGAGTGAGCCTCAGGGACCCCTGGGAGAAGGGCCTCCCAGGCAGAGGGATGGGCACATGTAAGGGTCCTGAGGCCAGAGCAGGTCAGGATGCCTGGACAGTGAAGCCTGAGCAGAGGAGGGGGGAGGAGGTGGAGCTGAGAGGGAAGGGATGCTCATCTCTCCAGGATGGCCCTGGTGAGGGGGAAGGCATGGAGCAGCCAGAGAGGGCTGAGCTGAGCCAACTGAGGTTGTAACAGGTGACTGCCCTGGTGTAGCATGCAGGCCGCAGAAGGCAAGGTGGAAGCAGGAAGAAGACTGCTAGACTTGGGCTGTAGCTGAGGATCAGTAAGTGCACTGGGCCTCTGGCTCCCAAGGCCTCCGTCCGCTCAGCACCCTCTCGCCAGATCTTGTAACCAAGCAAGGGGATGGGAACTGCTGGGGAAGCTTCACACTGCCCAGGCTGCTGCACAAATCACGAGGACAGAGGGGCTCTCAGGGGTTGTTAGCAGGGGGTGGGAGTGGGTGGCCACAGGCTGTGGTAGGAGCCCAACACCTGGCCCAGAGGCTTCCCAGAAGAAGCGGCACTTAGGTGATAGCTGCAGGACAAGTGGGATTCAACAGCAGCAGCACGGCTAATCCTTCCTGGACTCTTAGAGCAGCTCCCACCAGGGTTCTGGTTGTGTTTGTGGTCACCCGCATCAGAATTAGAGGAGCATTTGCTTCAAAAAGCATGTTTCTCACCTCTTTGCAGACCTACTAAGTGAGACTATCTGTGTACTAAGCACATTCCTCCACTGGCTCTTTTGCGTTGTGAAATTTGAGCACTGGCTGCATTGAAGGAAGAACAGAGGGAGGAAATCCATGCCCAGAGAGGCAGAGCCTTTTTCCCAGAGTCCTTCAGCAGCCGCATGGTGGTATGGGTATGCATAACACCTGCCTGTGCCTTCAGCTGAGAAGGTGTGGTCTGCAGACACCTGGCGAATAGTGGGCAGAGGCCTGGTGGCAGGAAGTTGGAGATGGCATATGCCTGAAGTAGAGAGGTCATGAGTGACAGTGGAGGGAGGTGTGGCTTGGGGTGATTTGTCCTGAAGTACCCAAGTCTAGAACCTGTTATCTAATCTTGCTCTCTTAGCCTTTTGGGCGTTAATAGTTTCCTTAGAAAATTAGAGATTAGGGACACGAAGCAAAACAAAATAAAATGTATGCATGTATAGTGTGTACAATTTTCTTTGAATTCTACCTTTGGATTTTATTAATTCTGTAGTCCATAAATACCACTGATAAGGCAGATGTGCCTGTGGTATCCTTTGCCACTCAGTGATGGGCAGGGATTAATATTACCAATGCATTTCCACAGGCGCCAGCCCCTAAGGAGGCTGGGTGTCCTGTGGGTATCTGGGCCATGGCAAACACAGCAGCCTTTCTCACACTTTAGGCACCTTCTGGGTGCTTTGCATATGTGAATACACCTGCTCTTAGTAGCTGCCCTGGCGGTCACTCCTGTTATCCCAGTATCCTAGGGAAGCTATGGAGATTTCTCAGCAGTGGCAGTCCGAATCCAGGAGGTCAGACTGCGCTTCTGCACAAGACTACACCTTGTGCAGCTGCAGCTATGCCCCAGGAACTGCCACTGCATCTTGGAGAACAAAACAGACCCCTGCCGCAGGGGGCTGGCCCATGGTGTGAGCAGATAGGCACGCAGAGAGAGGCAAATGACCAGGGCTATGAAGGAGCTGTCCACAGTAGCAGAGACCATGAGAGGCAACTGACCCCTTTAAAGCAATCTGCAGAAGCCTCCGAAGGCCTGAGCCAAGGTCCAAAGGATGCTTGAGAGAGAGCTAGGAGGACAGGGGAGCGGAAGGAAGACTGGGCGGGGCATCCTTGTGGGGGAGGGAGGACAGTGCATCTGAGGCCGGGGTGGCTGAACATGAAGGAGGAGGGACCCGTGAAGCCACATGGAATGAAACCCTAATGCAGGGAGAAGCCGTTAGAAGGTTGGAAGCATAGGGGAGACATGACCTGGTTTATTTATTTTTAAATTGGTCCCTCTGCCTGCCGAGCAGAGAGTGCATTAGAAAGAGCCGCGCGACAGACAGGGACAGTGTAGAAGCCGAGGCAGCCATTCACTAGGGGACCCTCCTGGAGGCAGGGGCAGGAGGAGGTGCAGAAGCTCTGGCAGCTCAGAGCCCAGGTGGTCTCCAGGCCAGCAGCATGCAGGGCCTCCTGGGACCTGTTAGAAATGCAGATTCTCAGGAGTGGGGCCCCTTGTCTAAGGGATTCAGGCTGAGAGGCTGAGAGCAGCAAGATCACAGAGATGAACAGCGTGGGCCCGATGGCTGGCCAGGTTCCTGCCCTCTCTGACTCTGGGCAGATTGCTTAACCTCTTCTCCCTGGTTTCTTCTTCTGTAAAATGGGGATGACGGCAAGGTTTCCCAGAGGTGGCGTAAGTGTTAGTTAAACAATAAATCAAGCGCTCGGGATGTGGGGGAGTCAGAGAAAGCTCCTCGGCCAAGCGCAGGGTGGGAGGAGTGGCACCCTTTCCTGTCTTTATCTCTCCCCACCCTCTCATTCTGGCCTCTCAGGGGCCTCTTCCTACCCCTGTCTGGGTTTGACTACCTCCGGACCTCATTCTCCCTTTTCTCGCAGAGAGTGCGGATGGGCCCCTCTTCCTCTCCCATCCCATCCCCATCCCCTAGTCCCACAGACCCCAAACGCTGCTTCTTTGGGGCCGGCCAAGGACGTCTGCACATCTCTGACTTCAGCTTCCTCATGGTCCTAGGAAAAGGCAGTTTTGGGAAGGTTGGATTTCTGGGGTTCTGGGGGAAGGGGAGGATGTCTGTGGGGAGGCTGGATTTCTGATCCTTAGGTGAGAAGCAGGGGTGGGGAGAGATGGGGCTCCCATGTTCCCAAATGGATTTTGGTGGGGTTGCTTGGGTTCCTGGAGGGAAGAGGTACAAAGGTATGGACATTTCCTCAAGGGCATGGGAGCAAAGTCAGGGGACCACCACTTAGGAAAGGGGAAGGTACCTGGGACCCCATTCTCTGTGTCTCTGCTAGGAGATGGGGCAAGGTCCTGCACCCCTGAGTTCCCCAAATGGACTGCCCTTTCTGGATCACTGTCTGTAGGTGATGCTGGCTGAGCGCAGGGGCTCTGACGAGCTCTATGCCATAAAGATCCTGAAAAAGGACGTGATCGTGCAGGACGATGACGTGGACTGTACTCTGGTGGAGAAACGCGTGCTGGCACTGGGGGGCCGAGGTCCTGGCGGCCGGCCCCACTTCCTCACCCAGCTCCACTCCACCTTCCAGACCCCGGTGAGGAGGGAGGGGACAGAGTCTGGCCCAGAGACCTTGCCTCTCCCCCCTTTGGATGGATTTGCTGTCTGCTTTGGGATTCTGAGTTTAGGGCAAGGAAAAGGAAACTTACTCATTCTTGAGTGGGCATGGCCAGACGGTGGACTCCTGGGCATGCTTGGAATGGATGCCATGCTTGGAGGGTGGCCAGGGGATGGGATCCAGAGTGGGCGCGGCCAGGATACCTGTGCCCCTGGCAAGCTTGGTTCTGAGCACATGTAGCCAGCTCTCTGGATCTTTGAGCACAGGAGTAGGTGTGTTCTAAATGAAGGATAGGTCAGAAACGGGTAATTCCCTGAGACTACGGCATGGAGCAAGGGGTTTGACTTTCAGGGTTTGGGGAGGTATGACCAGCTTCCTGGATTAAAAAACAAGTACAGGTGAAGCCTGACCACCTTTGGTCATAGGTAGCCAGAATTACACATGTGGGTGGCTGGATGTGGAAAGAGGTTTTGGTGTGCCTGAATTTCAGTCCCGTGTGTGAGCCTTAGTGTTCAATTCTGGGACAGCTGGCACCAGATAGGACTGGGCCATGCAGATTGTGAGGAGGCGGGATTAGAAACTTAGGGCCCTTCTTGTTGGGGTGGCCACTTGCTCTGGATTTCTGGCTGGGTGGATCCAGAGCCCTCTATGTTTGCCCTGAGTGGGGAGCAAAGGGCTTTTCCTATCCCAGATGTTTGTGTCCCTGCCTCTAAGCCCTGCCCACTCCTCCCCAGGACCGCCTGTATTTCGTGATGGAGTATGTCACCGGGGGTGACTTGATGTACCACATTCAGCAGTTGGGCAAGTTTAAGGAGCCCCATGCAGCGTGAGTCTCAGCTAAGAAAGAAGGGAGGGGAGGGTGGTAGGGCTGGGTCCAGTGACCTTCCAACTTCACGCTGACTTTGCAGGTTCTATGCAGCTGAAATCGCCATTGGCCTCTTCTTCCTTCACAATCAGGGCATCATCTACAGGTCAGCCCCAGGACTTTCCTTGGAGGGATGTCTGGCCTTCGAGGGGAAGGGATTAGGGCTACAGCCTGCTGAACTGAGCCCTTCCCACAATTCCTCCTCCTCCCCTCATCCTCCAGGGACCTGAAGCTGGACAACGTGATGCTGGATGCTGAAGGACACATCAAAATCACTGACTTTGGCATGTGTAAGGAGAACGTCTTCCCTGGGACCACAACCCGCACCTTCTGCGGGACCCCGGACTACATAGCCCCTGAGGTAACCTTGGAGTTTAAAGTGCTGCTTTGGGCACATTCTGACCTCCCTTGGTGGGTGTGGCTGTGTATTATTCACAGAGGGTGGTGCCCAGGGGCCTGTGGGTGTTGGAAGCAGGTGAGGTCTCCCTCCAGGGTCTGCATGGGAAGGCCTGCTGGCTGAGCACTCTAAGTGGAGGAGCTGGGTCTCTAAATAGGTAGCGTGAGCAGCACGGGTGGGTGGATGTTGGAAGGCAGTGGCACCAGCTGGTAGGAATGCTGAGTGAGTAGGGCCTGGATCATCCTAAGGAGTGGAGACTATTTCTAGGGTACTTTGTGTGGGCAGGGGCCTGTCCCCTAAGAATACTATGCGTGCGTTGAGGCTGTCCTCTCCTGTGTACTCCAGCTGGGGAATTCATTGGAGGAAAGCTCTCTGGTGCGTTTTGCACATGGATTTGTTTTGTTTCTGAGGTGCTGGGGATTGAACCTAGGGGCCATGGCTCTTTGATCTCAGTGGGCTGCTCTTCTGCCACTCTCAGAGGGAAGGGTCACACCCCTAAGAGTCCTGGAGAGCAGCTGCACTTCCTCAAGTACTCTCAGTGGGCAGAGAATCGCTCTGGCTTTGTGAAGGGGCTGGAGTTCATGTTCTGGTGTGCATGCAGATGGGTGCTGTGTGTCCCTAACTTCTCTAGGTTGGTGAGAAGCTTGTGTTGGGGGTGTTGTCCCTTGATCTTTTCAACTGATGAATGCTAATGCCCAGATAACATTAGTGGTTACAAAACCTGGTTGGTAACAGAATCACCTGTGGAACATTAGAGAAATACATGTTCCTGATGGTCGCTCTGTCTCACCAAAGCCAGAATTCTTCAGGGACAGGAGCATCTATTTTTAAAATAATACCTTAGATGACTGTGTTCTCTAGTCTCCAAGATTTAGCCCCATTCCTGATATTCAAAGGCAAGGTTCAGTTACCCAAATGTTCTAGATGGCTGGAACTTGTGCCTTGGCCCTTAGGTGGTCTTTCTGTTTGAGAGCAAAGGAATGTTTTAAATAGATGAATTTGTTTCATGAATTTTCCAAAGGGTGGAGCTCTAGCCAAAATATTCAGAGTGGGAAGAATTCAAGTGCTTTCAGCACTTGCAGTGGGTAGGGATCCCGAGAGCGAGGCCAGGGGAATCCTGGGCTTCTTAAAGAAAAATCATGATTCCTTGCCTTTGGGCCTCCCTCCAGATCATTGCCTACCAGCCATACGGGAAGTCTGTCGATTGGTGGTCCTTCGGAGTTCTGCTCTATGAGATGTTGGCGGGACAGGTAAGGGGAAGATGGGGAGACGCTGGCTTTGTAGAGGCAACACAGTGGGGTGCTCCCATTGTGTGGCCTTTATCTCAGGAAAAGCAAGGTGGAAAGGAGGTCAAAAGTCTAAGGAGGTGTGCCCAGCCAGGCAGAGGTTGAGCCCAGGCAGCGTTGTCCAGGGTCCTGAAATATTGTCTCACCATAGGCGGGGCTGCGTAACCACCTCCCTTTTTTGTTGCCAGGGACCCCACTAGCCTGGGGAGGCCTGTGTGCTTCTTCTCAAAATATTGTTCTCGTGTACACAAAATAAGATAATAGAATGACAAAGTCAATCACATAGATTTCAAAACTTTAATATTTAATTGAATCTTACTTAATTAAATATATACAGTTGTCTAAATATTAAAAATTGGGATGTGAACATATGCTGTTTTTAATCAATCCATTAAGTAGTAGCTCTAACAGTGATACACAGCTTTAGGAAGATCTTACATATCCAGAGGTAGGAATGACTGAAAACTGATATTCTGAAGTACCTGCAACTCTCATGATAAGATACTGTGGTTTCTATTGGTGATGAAGTTATATAGTTACTGCTATCAGAGATTATTGCTTACATTCACAGTTGGAGAAAATGTTAATGCTCAGCTAGCAGCTTAAAAAGATAAAGTGCCATTTTTTCCCTACCCAAATACATGCTCCCCCCAGTTGTCTACACAGACCACCTAGACTCCAAACTAAGACCCCTCACCTTGGTGTTGCCTTTCCTGTCCCAGAGTTGTGCATTCAGCAGGAGAGTGCATTTACGGTCTGTCCTGCTGCATTCCTCCCTTCTATTTAAATGGCATATTACATATTTAACACCCTGTTGATTGACATATCAGATAAACAAAGCCAGACAGTGAGCTGCATTGAACTGAGGCATGTGAGACCAAAAACCCCCAAACAACAACAACAACAAAAAAAAAAAAAAAAAAAAAACTGCAGAGAAATTAAACTTTGAGAGTTTGGTCTACTCTTCCTGGGAAGTTTTCTGGTGGCAGTGAGTGGTTGGGTTCAGTGGTTGGTTCCGTTGGTCGTGTTCATGGTGGGTGATGAGGGCATTAAGGTTTGGAAAAAGTAGTTTGGAGGGTCTCTGACTTTATTTCCTCTACTTCCACAGCCACCCTTTGATGGGGAAGATGAGGAGGAGCTGTTCCAGGCCATCATGGAGCAAACAGTCACCTACCCCAAGTCACTTTCCCGGGAGGCTGTGGCCATCTGCAAGGGGGTGAGGATCCCCACTCCCAGCTTCTTCAGACTCATGATCCATGCCCCCTTTGTGGTCTGTCTTTAAAAAGGCTCCCATTCCTCAAGTGCCTTTACCCCCATCTTCTTGGAAACTGGTGGAATGCACAGGTTTTGTTAGAATCACCATGTGCTGCTCTTCTTGCACCCACTCCCTGGCTCACGGCAGGAAGTGCTGAAAGGCCAGGGCTTGTGTCTCCAGAACTTGGTGAGTCAGGTAGACTGAACTCCTGCAGCTTTTGTGTTCAGGGGGACTCTTAGAAGAGTCACCAAGATTGTGACCTCAGTCTTCTCCTCCAAGGTGGTGGAGTTACTGCAGGAGGACCATGGGGTTCTCTGACCATGGGTTTCCAAGAAGTGTCAGCCGCTCCTGCTTGGGTGTCTCCACATCCTCTGACTCGCTCTGGGTCTCTGTCTCATACCTCTGCCTCCATCTGCATGTGGTGGCCTTCTGGGTGATTCTTGGTGTTTCCTCCTATATCTCTGTCCACACTTTGACATTGTCCCCCTCTCCCGGGTCTCCACTGCCCTCTTCCCCACTCGTAACTGCACACTGTGGATCTCTTGTTCTGCCTTCTCTGGGTCTCTGCCCTCTGCCTCTCCATGCTCCCTCACTCTGACTCTCTATTCCTCCTTTTCTCTGGGTCTCCAAACTTCTCTCCCTCCCCCTCCCCCTTCCCCTTTGGGATTCCCCCCATGTCTCCACTCCTCTCTTTCTGGGCTCCCCTCACACCTTGATTTTTTTTTTTTTTTTCTGTTTCTCGGACTGTCCTTTGGTCTCCTGGTCTGGATTCCATCTATTCCGTTCCACTTGTTTTCCCTCTTCCCCTTCCGCTCTCCCTTTCTTTCTTGCCCCTCCTCCCCATCTCCGTTCCCCTTGCTGTTCTTCTCCCTCTGGATCCGGTGCCTGTGTCTGTTCCTCTGTGGCCTCCCTGTCCTGGACTCTATCTGTCCGTCTGTCTGTCTCTCTCTGCTTCCCACAGTTCCTGACCAAGCACCCAGGGAAGCGCCTAGGCTCCGGGCCGGACGGGGAGCCCACCATCCGGGCGCACGGCTTTTTCCGCTGGATTGACTGGGAGCGGCTGGAGCGCTTGGAGATTGCGCCTCCCTTCAGGCCACGCCCGGTCAGTCGTCCTCGGAGCCGCCAGCCTAGGTTCCCGAGTGGGGGAGGGGGCACTCCTGAGCTTTATCTCCTTTACGGGGAGAGGACCCCTCTGCGGAGACACCCTGGACCGGGGTGCGGAGACGATGCAGGGAGTGTCCAGACTCTGGAGGAGGCGGGAATGGCATTCCGGGACAGGCCCCCCAGGAGCCGGCAGAGCTTGACTTGCCCTTCCTACTTTCCCTCAGTGTGGCCGCAGTGGCGAGAACTTCGATAAGTTCTTCACGCGGGCGGCGCCAGCCCTGACCCCGCCGGACCGCCTGGTCCTGGCCAGCATCGACCAGGCGGATTTCCAGGGCTTCACCTACGTCAACCCGGACTTCGTACACCCGGATGCCCGCAGCCCCACCAGCCCGGTGCCTGTGCCCGTCATGTAATCTCACCTGCTGCCGCTAGGTGTCCTCAATGCCCCCTCCGCTCGCCAGTCGCAGCCCCCACTTCTCGGCCCACTTCCCCATTCTAGATCCTGCCCCCAGCATTCTGGCCTCTGCTCCCATGGGTTCTAGATGCTCCTCACAAGCATTCCTGACATTCTAAACTCCATGGAGTCTCTAGAGCCTTCCTGTGTTCTAGATTCTGCTGAGCCCTATATTGTCCCCCACCCCCAGCGTTCTGGATGCTCTTCCACTGGCTTCGAGAACCACACTACCATCCCAACTCCATGGGGTTCTAAACTCCATCTTGGTAGTTCAATGCCTCTTTCTCTTACCCCACCCTGGGGCAGTAGTCTCTTGGGGTTGCTTGGTCCAGACTCGGATTAGATCCACCTCTATCCTCTAGGCCCCTCCCACTTTGGCCCGAGTTGTAGACTAAGAGGAAGGCTGTGCTCCCATTCTCCAGGCCACCTCCCTATCACATCGGGTATTCCTGGGATCTATGGAGGATTCAGCTTTTGTTCTAGACTCCCCTGTCCCCAACCCACTACTGCTCACCTGCCCATGCATGGCTCCAGTTTTACTGGGAACCTCTCACCCCCTGCCCAGTGCCTGCCACTCTCTGGGACTCTCTCCCCTCCTCCCCCACCTCCCCCTCCTCTTCCCTTAGCCTCTCCCACCCGGACACAGCTGCTGGAGAATAAATTTGGGATGCTGATGCTGAAGTGTTGGGATGTTTTCTTGTAAGCTTGGAGAATGAAGGGAATGCGGAAGTGGGACAATGACGGTACATAGAAGCAAACAGAGGCGGGGAGGGGGGTTGCACACAGAGAGAGGGAAAGTAAAGAGTCTCCCCGCCAAAAAGAGAAGATACCCACAGCATGAGAGAGGGAAGAGAAAAGACCCCCGAGAGATAGGGTACACAGAAAGAGAGCCAGCCTGCTCTAGAGAGGACCAAAGTGGATACTCAACACAATGAGAAATGTATACCTAGACCATTCAAAGCACAAGGTAGAGATCCCTTGCACAGAGACACGGCATCTACGTATCTATCCAGAGCAACATGCAAGGGCGTGCGTGCACACACATGCTTACGCACACACACATACCCACACACCAAGATCCAAACCTGGGAGGTCCTGGGAAAAGACATGAAAGGTTGGCCTCCTAAACAGAGACCTGAAGACTTGATTAGAGAAAGAGACCTCACAATGGAGAAATCAAAACAACCAGAACCCTGCAGCTCAGTGGGCGAGTAAGTCAGAAGGAAGGTAGAAGTGTCCTCTGGCCTGTCCCCCCCACCCGACCCACTCGTAACTGGGGGACAGGAGGGGAGTAGAGGGGCCCGTCCATAAGGACTACACTTCCCAGCAGACACTGCGACAGACCCTTCCCTCAGGTGCGGCCCCTGGCCGCCAGGGCTGATGGGGAATGTAGTCCCTGGACGGGACAGGCCGGCAGAGTGGTATGCCTGTCTATGCGTTTGGAGGGGATTGAGCCCCAGAGCTTCGCAGGCCCCCTTGAGGGCCTGGCATACTTTCTGGTCTGCAGGTTCCTGGGTTTCTGGGCCCCAGTCTAACTGGATGCTGAGGCTTTCTCTGTCTCCCGTATCATTGCCGCTGTACCCCCCATTCTATGCCCGCAGGCCCCAGCCCCCGCTTCGACCCTCGGCGGGCGGCCTGCCCCTTTAAGAGTGGCCCCGCTGACATCACGGCGGGGGGGGGGGCGGGTTGGCCCCGCTCCCAGCTCCGCGGCGGCTGCAGGACCCGGCTCTGCTCCTCTGCGCCCGCCTGCTGCTCTGGGGACCCCGGCCCGGGACGCCCCCTCCCGCCTCCTCCAGTCCCTGGCCTGGCTAGAGTTCCAGTCTTTATCAGGGAACCCCACCACCACCCCCGGCTCGCCCCTGCTCTCTCTCCTTCTCAGGGTCTGTCTCTGTTTCTCTTCTGCCTCTTTCTGTCTCTGTCTCTCTCTTCCCCAAGCTCAAGGTCTCTGGATCTCAGCATCTCTCGGCCCCAGGCTTTTGAGCGCTCTCTGCCTCTTTCTTTCTCTTTCTGGGTCTCTGACCTCTCCACTCCCTCGGCCTTAGAATCGGAGCCTCGGTAGTGGAGGGGGTAAGGGATCTTAAAGTCCTCTGTCTCTCCCTTTCCCTGTCTCCTACGGTCTCAGGACCCGTGGGTCCCTGACTCTCCCAGCCTCAAGGTCTCTCTCTCTCTCTCTCTCTCTCTCTCTCTCTCTCTCTCTCTCTCTCTCTCTCTCTCTCTCTCTCTCTCCTGTCTCTCTTTGTGCCTGTCCCTCCCGGGCGCTCTGCCTCTGTTCCCATTCTCTCTCCCTCTCTGCCTCCCCCATCCCCAAGGCCCATCTCCCTCCCTCCCTCCCTGCATCCTTCCCCCTCCCTCCCCGCCCCTCCCCTCCTCCGCAGTAGCCAATGAGCGGCCGCCGGTCCCTGCTCCCGGCTCCGTCCGCCGAGTGAGGCCGCGGGCGCGGGGGGTGGGGGGTGGGAGGCCGGGAGGGGGCCGGGACGCCGGGCTCCGGGGCGGGGGCGGGGGGCGCTGGCACCGGCGACCCCGGTGGCGGCGGCGGCGGCGGCCGGGGGAAGCCGCGAGGCCGGTCATGCGGCTGCGGGGCCCGCGGCCCGGAGCGTCCGCCCAGCCCTGAGCGAGGTGAGCGCGAGGGGAGGGTCCTGGAAGGCCGGGGGGGGGGGGGGCCCTGGAGGAGAGTGGAAGCCGCAGCTGGGACCGAAGGGGCCTGAGTGGCGGCTGGGGTGGGACTCCGGCGGTCAGGACCCCCGAATTCAGGAGGCTGGGGGGATGTAGGGGAAATTGGGCCTGGCGATTCCCGGAGGACCGGGTCCGAGGGTCCCGGAGCCGGGAAACTATACTCCCAGCGCCGGTGTCTCGGAGACCGTTGCCACTGGGGAGGGTCTAGGCAGAGTCCTTGAGAGGCGGTACCTGGAGTGAGGGTGGAGGGCACAGGCCGGAAAAGCCGGGTGTGAATCTGGAAAGGGGTCCCCAGAAAGGGGGAGTTACCGTCTCCCCAAGAGATTGAAGGGAAAAAAAAAAACAAGAAAAAAAAAAAAAAAAAAAAAAAAGAGATTGAAGGGAGAAGGAGTTCGGACTGCGGGTTTGAGGAGTAGGACCCCAGGGACTCAAATGCCTGGGGTAAAGGACGAGAAGGAGGCTCCAGGCCTGGGGGGAGGGTCCCATAGGAGGATGGGCTGCAGAATAAGGAGCTCTCGGCCGGCCAGGTAGAGGGGAGGCTGGAGCGAGGAAGGCGCGTGTTCGAAGGGGTGCAGACCGGCAAGATCCCAGCTGGGTGTGGAGGCAGACAGAAGAAAGTGTCAGCTACCTGGACAAGAGAGTCGGCGACGGGGTTTAGGATGCTTGCTTCCCAACTGAGAGGACTGGAGCCGAGCAGGCAGCGGGCGGTCAAGCCCTGGAGCCAGCCGGTGGGGGTTGGGAGAAAAGCTAGCTAGAGCTTTGCCAGTCCCTGATCCCTGGGGGGGATCTTGATGCTGTGAATAGGAGGGTGGGGGCTTGTCTTAGACTCCGGGGTCCTTATTGGGGTGGGACAGAGTTTCAAAGTTTCAAGAATTCTAGTTAAGGAAGGTGGAGTCTCACGTCTTGGTTACATTGTTTGGCGAGTATTTAGGGGGTCTCAAACTTTTCTGTCAAAAAGATGGATAGAGCTGGTATTCGGGGATGTTGAGGTCTCTGGCTGAGATAGGCTGAGGATCCCAAGGTGAGCCCCCATATCATGGCACTGTGTGGTTTAGGGGAAGGGGGATATGAGGATTGCAGGTGAGGAACTGGAAATCCTTCCGTTTCATGTTTAGGGGCCTCCTGGTTGGAATATCTGGGTTGCCAATTGGACTTTGGGAGACCATAAGTATGAACTGGGGATTTCTTGTTCAGGGGGTTCAGTGTTGGTATCTGCATTCCATGGTTGATGTTGAAGAGTGTCTGTTATTAGAAGTCCTAGCATGAGAAGTCAGGGGCAGAATCTCTGGTAAGGAATTTTTGGGTCATTTGATGGGGGATGGGATCCTAAAATTCCTAGTTCTCTGATTTCTAGCCAGCAGATGAGGATCCTAGTTTTACTGGGATGCTCTGGTTGGGATGCTGGGTCAAGAGTACCCCCAGCTTGTTGTTTAGGCATTCTGGAGTCTCTAGTCAAGATCATGGTTCCAGGTCTCTGGGTCTCACTGTCCTGGGATCCAGAAGCCTGTAACCAAGACCCAGTATCCCAGGTTCAGGGGCTGCCTGATCTGGGAGGGTGAAATTAGGGTTCTGGGATTTTGGCTCTGGATTGTGGCAGTGATCTTAGATTGGAGTGCCAAATTGAGGTCAAGGCACAGGATCAGCTTTAGAAGGTCATGGGTCAAGTTCATGGTGTTAGAATGGGGTGTTAGGGTCAAGTCCGAGAGTTTAAGCTTTGATGGGGTCTCTGCTCAAAGTCTCAGGTAAGCTTGAAGTCAAGGGTCTGAAACCAAGATATGGGGGTTAGGAATTCTTGATTAGTGACCCACTTAGGGGATTTCTGCAGTTCAGAGACAGGGTCCAAAGGAAAAATATCGTGGCATTGGATCAGGACATGGGTTAGTTTCTGAATAGGTCAAGTTACACAGCATCCAGAATCTGAGCCTACTGCACCAGGTGCAGGCACCTAAGTCCTGGCTTAATGTTGAGATGATGGGTACTGGTCTGGGAGCTTAGGTCAGGACAGAATAACGGTTGAAGCTGCCTGTCAGCCTAATAGTTCTCTGTCACCAAGTCAGGCTCAAGGTTGGGGACTCTGATTCTAAGACCAGGTTCTCAGTTCAAGGCAGGAGGTTAGGGCTGGGAGTCTGGTGATGGAATTGAAAATCTGGAATTAGAATTTGTGATAAAAGCCATGACATTTGGAACCAGGTCCAGGCCTGGGATAAGTAGATTTGAGGCTTGTGGTTGGAAATCTAAACCTGGGGTTAGGAACCTGGAGCCAGAGCACAGTTAGCAGATACCAGAAGGCCCATCCTGAGGTTGAGGGTCAACGGTTGGTGGCTCCAGTCAGTATGCAGGGCCGGGTGGTGGCTCAGGACACAGAATTCGTGTTTGAGAGTTTGGTTGTGGAGTTAGCTTTCTGGCCAGGGCCCCGTATACCAACTGGCCCCACAGGTTGGGGACTTGGGTGAATCCGCTCGTGGTTCTGCACCTCAGATTTTGGTTCCGCAGGCCCCGCAGGGCGCCCCCCGCCGCTGAGGATGAGTCACTGCAGCAGCCGCGCCCTGACCCTGTTGAGCAGCGTGTTCGGTGCATGCGGCTTGCTCCTCGTGGGCATCGCGGTCAGCACGGACTACTGGCTGTACATGGAGGAGGGCACCGTGTTGCCGCAGAACCAGACCACCGAGGTCAAGATGGCGCTGCACGCTGGCCTCTGGCGAGTCTGCTTCTTTGCAGGTGCAGCAGCTCACCTGCTCTTTGCCCACCCGTCCAGCCTTGCCTGGGACCCTGAGTACTTATCCATAGTCCCCGTTCCCGAAATCCAGAAGCCGACCCTGCTTCCCTTCTGGAAGCCCAGGTTTCTATGTGGAGCCCGTGCCTAGCCCTTTATTCGCTAGACCAGGAGCCTGATGCTGACAGACTTCAGGTCCTCAGACCCCTGCCCACCCCTGCTCTCCTTAACTCTAGACTCGGTAGTCTGAGTCAGAGTCCCCTGGACAGTTCCAGGGTGACATGGGCCGGATAAAAGAATCCAGCCTTCCGGTTGACCACAGAGACCCCGGCCTTTCAGGAATCCTGACCTGCGTCCTTATTCCTATCGGGTCCTGGAGTCTTCGGTGAACAGTCTACTCTCTGAGGACCCCAGGTCCAGCCCTGCCCTCTTCCAACCAGGTGTCCCCAGGGCAACTCACAAGAACTCCTGATCATCCCGCCTACCCCATCCCCACTCCTAATAACAGAGCAGCCCAGAACCCTCGGGGGAAGTGTGGCATCTCCGTCCTGGGGACGCACTGTCCGTCCTGCCCCTAACGACCTCTCTGGAACGTCCCTGTCATCCTGCCATCTTCGTCTTCCCACCAGGTCGAGAGAAGGGTCGCTGCGTGGCCTCGGAATACTTCCTTGAACCAGAGATCAACTTGGTGACGGAAAACACGGAGAATATTTTGAGTGAGGGGAAGAGGGGGGAGGTGCCCAGAAAACTAGCGGGGTCACGGGAGGAGGGACAACGTTGGGAAGGGGAGGGGTCCAAGAGCAGAGGCTAGAGGAAAACCGAGTGGAGGGAGAAGGGGCAGGTTGAAAGGGCGGGGCCTGGGCGGGGAGGAGTCGCAGGAAAGGGGAGGGGAGGGGTCAAGCCCGGGGTGTGACCTGGAGAAGGGTGGAGTCAGCCGGGAAGTATCAGGAAGGGGAGGAGTCAACGGGGAAGGGGAGGAGCCGAAGGGACCAGGGTGATGAGAGCTTGGGGAGGTGTCCCACTGGAGAGTCCCCCTCACCCTGCCTCTCACTGTCCGCCTCTCCCAGAGACAGTGCGCACGGCCACTCCCTTCCCCATGGTCAGTCTGTTCCTCGTTTTCACGGCCTTCGTCATCAGCAACATCGGCCACATACGCCCTCAGAGGACCATCCTAGCCTTCGTTTCTGGCATCTTCTTCATCCTGTCAGGTGAGCTGAAGGAAAGAACTTGTAAGTTGGGGAAATTGTTTCAAGTGGCCCCTCTCCCACTTAGAAAGCTGTTTCCTTGCTGTGTGTCTTGGGAGGAGTTGCAGAACCTCTCTGAACCCCACTTTCCTTCTCCATGAAATGAAGCTAGCACCGTGCCCACTGCACAGCATTGCTTAGAGAACCAAATCATAGCAGATGCGTATTGGGTGCTAATAAGCTGCCCTGCTCTGTTCTGATACAACAACCCTGTGAGGTGAGTGCTATTAATAGCCCCATTTTACAGATATGGAAGCAAACACTCAGAGGAATGAAGTCATTTGCTGAGGGCCACACAACTAGTGAGAGGCAGAGCTGGGAATCAAAGGCACGCCAGTCGCCTCCAGAGCTGTATTTTTAACCACCACTGATATTTTAGTGATTAACAGTTTACAAAGCTCTTTATTTTCTGTGCAACATTTTAATTTTTCTCAAAGAGAAAGTCAAAAGTTTTGTAGTGAATGCTCATGTGTGCAGGACTTGGGTCAACGATTGGCGTCTTGCTAGATTTGTGTTATCCTATATCTGTTCCTCTGTCTATATTTCTAACCCTCCATTCATCTCTCTTACTTTTTAGATGGGTTTCAAACTAAATTTCAGGTGTCTGTTCACTTAACCCTAAACACTCCACTGTGCGTGTTGTTAGCTAGACTTCTGTATTTGTATACAGTTCTTTTTCCTTTCTTTTGAGGTTAGAGGCTCTTTGTATGATCTCATACTCCTCTCATGATATCTCTCAGAGTTGTTATCATCACTTGCTTGATAAAGCAGGGTCGTGAGATCCAGAATTGTGTAGAGAGTTGCCCAAGAGGGCTGGGGATACAGCTGAGTTGGTAGAGTGCTTGCTCTGCGTGCACAAAGCCTTTGGGTTCAATCCCCAGCACCACACCACACACACACACACACACACACACACACAAAGAGTTGCCCAAGATACCAGACTAAACTGGTACCAGATGACTCAAGGGCTCAGACTTCCAGTAGACTTCACTCTGGATTTTACCCTTCCAAATTTCAGCTCGGTGCAGTCCACTTCAGTCCAGCTTAGCCCAGTGCAGCTCAAACATGGGAGGCCTGTCAGTCCAGTCCAGCTGACCCCAATTCATTCTGACTCAGTTCTCCAATTCCATTTGAATGAATTTGCCACAATTTAATTGAGCTGAAGTCAGGTACTTGCAGCTGAGCTGATGTTTGATAAACAAACCCTGCCGTGTGTCTCACCTCCATGCTGTCCCCCTAGAGCTGCCCTTGGCCTCGTCTTTCTGGTTGACTGTGCAGAGTTGAAGAAGCCTCTTCAGTGTCCCCTCCTCCAGGCTCCTCCCTGCTCCTCACACAGCTCTCTAGCCACACCTCCCCCGAGCCTTCAACCTCGCCTGAGGAGACCTTTTCCAGGGAAACCAGGGTGCAACCTCTGAGCAAACTCAGATCACGGCATGTGGAGCCAGACTGAGCTAAAATAAGACATGTAGAATATCACCATCCCAGAGTGTCAGAGCAGCAAGGTCTCATCATTTTTCAGATAGAAAAATAGTGGCCTAGAGAGAGAAAGTGGGGCAGGAGTAGGTAGCATGGGGAGTTTTATTCAACCTACCCAAAAACGTTAGGAGGAAAGCCCCATTGTTTGCAGTTCACAGAAATGGAGAGGGACTAGAGGAGGTGACAGCCAGTCAATGGAACTGGGATTAGAACCAAGGGTATTCTCCCAAACCACGTGTTCACACACCACTGCACCAGGAACTGCCTGCCCAAGGTCAAGCCGAGAGTCAATGATGCAGTCAGGGCTGGACGTCAGACTTCTGATCCAACAAGAGTCACTTGGAAGAGATCGAACCCTATGTCTGAAACTCTTCCTTGAGTTTATTTCCCAGACTACAACCAAAGTGTTCTATCCCAGGGAACCATTCCTGTGTCCTCAGGCTTATGGGGTACAGTGGGTAGAGGCACAGGAGGCGAACCTAGAATGACCGGGGTCCAAATCCTACAACTAACACTTCCTAGGTGACTTAAGACCTTCTCTTGCTGAATTGTTGCCAATAACACTTCATTTATGGACCCTGAAATTTTAATTTGATGTAATTTTCATGTGTCATGAAATAGTGTGCTTCTTTTATTTTTATTTTTCCCCACCAGTAGACAAAAAAAAAAAAAAAAAATTCTTAGCTGGTAAACCATACAAAAACACTTGGTGAACCAAACTGTAGTTGGCCAACCCCTGATCTAGATCATGGGTGTAAAGTGCCTGGACTGAAAGAGTGCGTACTCAACATATAGGGGAAATAAATGAACAAACACTGAAATGCAGAAGTAATAGCAGTCACACAGAGTGCCGTGGGGCCAGCAGTTCTGAGCACTTTATACAAATAAGTTATTTATTTGTCTTGACTTACAAGGCAGGTACCATTATTATCTCCATTTTACCACTGAGGAAACAGAAATACTCAGAGGTTAAGTTTTTTGCATTAAAAATGGATTCCAACCCAGGCCTCCCACACCATGGCATTACCCTGCCCCACTAAAATTTTAAAAATTCTAAAAACAAAGGACCTAACACCAGTATCTTAGATCTTGGAACAGAATGACCTGGTCCAATCACCTCATGTTCACAAAGAGGACTCTGAGTCTCAGAGACACACAGGGGTTGCCCGGGGAGGGTTTATTGATGGATTTGGCACTTGGTTCTAGAGAAAGCAGTAAGGGCTGGGGCCGGGGAGGGAGAGGGGCATTTCTGGGGGTTAAACATCCCTCAGGAACTGTTCTGGGCATGGACTAGGGGAAGGAGACTGGAAGTGGTGTCACAGAGGAGGTGGCTCCTATAGTGGCCCATGCAGGGGCCGATGAGGTCTGTGTGGGATGGAGGTGTGGGCATAGGGGCAGTTGGACAGTTGTAGGAGAGAAGGACATCACAAGGGGATCAATGGAACCACATGACTTGCTGGGGGTGGGGTAGAGGGCCTTGATTTTCTTTTTCTAGGCCATAAGAGGCAAGCACATGCACAAGCGTACACACACTGCTCTCACCCATGACCTGTACCTCTGCTCACTCGTGCAGTCATGGGGCATCCTGTGTGCCAGACCCGGTGCTTGGCCCTGGAGATACAACCCACTCTAAACAGGAATCCAGATATAATCTGGGCCTTGGTCAGAGCCTGTCACCACCAACTCGATTCCTTTCGGTGGACTTAAATACAGAATGCCTACTCCAGCCCACAAGCTCTTCCACGATCTGGCTGCTGCTCAACCTCTGACCCCACTTCCTAACCCACTGGCACTCTTGACTCAGAACATGGATCGCAGGCTGATCTTGGGATGTCTAACCCACATTCCTCTCTGTGTGGGTCACTTGCTCCTCGTCCTCAAGGGGCTCAGACCTTTTTCTCTTCAGAGTTGCCTTCTCTAACAAATCCAGCAGCCCTTATGTATCTTCATAGTATTTACTGCTGTTCTCGTCTCGTGTGTTTTCAGCCTCTTTCTACCAGAATGTAAACCCCAAAGGGCACGGACCTTTCAAAACCTGTGCTTGCTTGTCTGCAGAGCCTGGATGAGTTGCCGGTGTGATGTAGACGCTAGAGTGTTTGCAGAATGGAGGAGTGTAGAAGGGGGAGTGACCGCTCAGGGCGTTCTGGAAAAGGGGAGATGCATTCACCCAAGACAGTCGGGTGGCATGGGCAGTGGCCAGGGAGGGCTTCCAAGAGGAGGTGGCACCTGCGTTGGTGCTGAAAGGGCAAGGGAGGATTTTTCCAATGAAGAAAGGAAATTGCCTTGTATGGAAATGTTCATAGCATGTGTAGAGGCACGGGAGCAGCTGTCCATGGTGCTGAAACCCCATTGTTCTGAAGCCAGGTTGGTTCTATTCAGCTTGATTTTGCCTACTGTGATCTAAGAATTATGGAGCAGGTGTAGTCGAGGGAGTGGGAAGAGAGTATGAGAGCTAGATTACAGAGACAGGAAGGGGGGAGGGAGGGAGGGGTGTGTGTGTGTGTGTGTGTGTGTGTGTTTTGGAGAATCAGAGCCATGGTGAAATGGCCAGGATGGAGAAAGGAAAGAATGGCTTATTTTCTAAAAAGCCTTTTCCTCATTGGAGATATTTGCTACAGACCCTGCTTCTGGCTCTGCTGGTGGGGACTGTTGGCTACTTAGTACTGTAAGGTAAAGCAGGGGCTCACCTCCAGGCTGGAGTGGGTGGGAGGCAGGGTCACCAGCAGGAACTGGATCAGCCCTGCACTTCCAGGCTGAAGGTGGATGCCTCCCCTGTGGGAAGCAGGGAGCCGAGAGGAGCTGAGAGCACAGAGGGCTAGAGTCCATCCTGTTTTTAGAGAGAACCAGTATCTGAAGCAGGATGATAAAGGTTTTGAAACAATGACACAGGCATAGAGAATAAGGGCCAAGCTGGGCTAGGCACCTGGGGCTGCAGGGAGGGTTTTGATACATGAAGAACCCAGAAATAAAGTGGACCATTTGGTGGGTGATGACTCTTTGTGACGTGGAGAGAGAGGGATGGAGATGACCCCTGCATTTGGTTTAGGCACTGAGTGGGGCTGGCATCTGGGCTTCCTTGGTATTCCTTCCCTGTAAACCTGCCTGTCTTTCAACCCTGTCTCAAGGGCTTTCCACTGGATAGCACTTCTCAGGCTCTCTCTTCCCAAGTGTCGAAATTATGGAATACTAGAGGTCGGAAGTGCTATGGTGTCCAGAGTGAGGAAAGTTTCATTATTAGAAGGGATGAATGAATAGTGGGATTTGGAGTGAATGAAAGAGCAGGCCAGGCACCGTGGTGCCTGCTTGTAATCCCAGCTACTCCAGAGGCTGAGGCAGGAGGATGGCAAATCCTAAGCCAGCCTCAGCAACTTAGCAAGATTCAGAATAAAAAAATAAAAGGGTCAGAGTGTAGCTTAGAGTGTTACCTGGGTTCAATCTCCAGTGCACAAAAATATATGTTAGTTAAGATTTAAAAGAAGAGACAAAGGCAGTCAATGTGCTTTTGCAGAGGTTCCGTTTGCCTGGCAAGAGTGTTTATGCACTCACCCTTGCTGGGTATCTTGTTAGGTGCCAAGAATGCTACCCAGGAGGACCAAGTGGACGTGTACTGGCATCATAGAGTCCCCAGCTTCCTCGTGAGTTGGGGGACGTGTACAATAAAGAAATGACAAGGGCTGAGGACACAGCTCAGTTGGTAGAGTGCTTGCCTTGCATGCACAAGGCCCTGGGTTCAATCCCCAGAACAAAAAAAAAAAAAAAGAAGAAGAAGAAGAAGAAGAAAGAAAAGAAATGACAAGCAGGAGCATGTGAAGTGGTGATGCGTGCCACAAAGGATACCAAGCAGGTTAAGGAAGGAGAGTGAGTCATTGCTCTGTCGCACCCATCAGAATCACCTGATCTAAAATATTTGCCCCCCCCCACTCCTTTTTATACACACCATACACATTCTTGGCTTTGTTATTTGAAAGTAAGTTGTAGGCATTATGATAATTCATCTCTAAAAAGTCAAGGTCAGCGTGCATCCTTTAAGGATGCAGACACTCTTCCATAGGACCACAATGCTGCTAGCACAGTTAGAAATTTGATAAAAATTCCACAATATAATTTAATCCGTTTTCTTACTGTCCCAGTTGTCTCTCAAGAATGTCTTTTTTCTGGACTGGGGGTGTAGCGCATTTGTAGGGCCCTTGCCTAGCATGCAGGAGGCCTTGGGTTCTGTCCTCAATGTTATGGAGAAAGAAAGGAAGGAAGGAAGGAAGAAAAAAGAAAGAAAAGGAAAAGAAGGAAAGGAGGGAGAGAGGGAGGGGGGAAGGAGGAAGACTGCTTTTGAGCTTTCCCTTCAGAACAAGGGTTGGGTCTAGGTTCACGCGCGGCATTTCGTTAATAAATCTCTTGTCATGGAGACTGGTTGTGCCACAATGTTTCTTTTCCAACATTGACTTTCAAAATATATTTCATTCTGAAAATATGGAAAGACTGGTTAGGGAAGCCCCGGGCACCCTTCACTGGGTTCCAACGATTGCCAGCATATGGCGGGCTTTTTATAGTCACACCACCGTGTCCCCTTTCTGTACTTTGCTGCCTTATTTTAAAGCCAGCCTCAGACAGCAACCCATTTTGTCCACAAGTATTTTAGTATATCCCTGAGTTAGAAAGTACTCTTTTATTTACTATAGCCATGTTGCCATTATCGAGCCCAAACAAATAAGAAGAATTGCTCAATATCATATCTTATCTGGTTAGCGTTCAGTCCTCCCACCGGGCTCCTCAGTGTCTTTTAATGGCTAGTTTGCTGCGAATCAGGATCCAAATTCCACATGTGCATTTAGTTGATAGATCTCTGAAGACTTTTAATCTCAGTTCCTCTCCTTGATTGTATGTTTTTATTTTTATTTTTCATTTGTATTTTGAAGAAATCTGGCTATTTGTCGTGTAGAATTCCCACATTCTGGAGTTTCCCAATCATGTCCCCGTGTATTCAGCCATCTAAGATCTCGGGAAGCCTGGGCAGATCTGGGTTTGTTTTTGGCAAGAGCACTTCATAGGTAGGTGGTGCTGTTCGCGTCCTCCTGCATTCCACCCATGGACAGACGCTTCATGTCTGGGCCTCTTCCTGAGCTACTGGGATTGCTCTCTGGCTCGGGCACTTTCACCTTGATTCACACATCATCCCCTGAAGGACAGGGGGTCCCACAGAGTATCCCCAGCCTTCATTGACCCGACTCCTCATTTAATCTATTCCTCTTTCTTATATTTTCTGTAAGCTGGACGTTGTCAGACTAGAGGCTCGATGACAGCAGATTAAACGTGGTTACCCAGAAAACTCGGAGGTGCTGCTCTGACTTTTGGATCACTTCAGTAGCAGCTAATGTCAGGCAGTCCCCGCCCCCTGCCCCTGTCAGCCTCAGCCACGTGAAACTTGAGCCCTTGGTACAGGTGATGTCCATCAGAGCTCTCCATTGATGAGGTAGGCTTTTCTCTTTGCAACGAAGAAGTAATTTGCAAGGCCACACTGCAGCACTGTGGGCTGTGTTCATTTTTATTTTAATTTTTTTTTTTTTTTTTAGAAAAAAATGCAAACCTATGGAAAAGTTGCAAAAAGGATACCAGGAACTGTCAGATAGCTTTCACCTAGACCAGCTTCTACCCACGTGTACATGTACACTTGTGTTGTATGTGTACTCACATATGTAATATATACATTGTGCATACACATGGATGTACACACAGAAACACCTGAGTATAAGTTGCAAACACTTCACTCCTAAATAGTTTAGCACATGTTTCCTAAGAACGGGGCATCCACCCCCCACCCCGACTGCACTGAGGATTGAACCCAGGGGCACTTCACTACTGAGCTGCATCCTCAATCCTTTTTTAAAATGTTAAGAAAGGGTCTTGCTAAATTGCCCAGGCTGGCCTTGAACTTTCTATCCTCCTGCTTCATCCTCCTGAGTCACTGGGGCTACAGGCTTGCTCTACCACGCCCAGCTATAAGGGCGTTTTCTTATGAAACCACAGTACAATAGTCAAACTCAGAAAGTTGAATGTTTTCAGGTAATACATAGTCCATACCCAGATTGCAGCAGTTGCCCCAATACTCCTTTGTGGTCATTTTTTTTCTGACTCAGGATCCAACCTAGGGCCATGGTTTGCATTTCCTTTGTCTCTTTAATCTCCTTACAGATTAAAAAAAAAATCATATTTTTTTTCTTTGAAAGGAGTAAGCTAGGTACAGGGAGTTAGATGCTATAAAGAGGAAAACATTCAACATATCCATCTGCCCCCCTCCCCCTCGCGCCCTGTGGTCCTCCCTGTCTCCCTCCTCTTTCTCGGGTTGGCTTCCTCCCACCTTGAAGACTCGCTCTCCTTGCCCCGCAGGCTTGCCTTTAGCCTCGTGGGCAGCAGTAGGCCTTTCCTGTTTCTGCTGCTTTGCAAAGTCACCGGTGGACAGGCCGAGATGTTCTCCTTTGATACTCTGAACAGAACAAGAAAAGGGCCACAGGAGGCCTCTTGGGTGCTTTGGGATCTTTGAACTTCTCTTTCCCGTTCAGGAAGATCTAGGTGGCCCTTTCCCTTTCATTCTGCCCTTGCCCTGTCTTCAAATTTTCTTTTCTCCTTGGCAGACTTTATTCTCTCTGAACACTTCTTAGAAACTCCGAGAAGCTGACCGTGGCCTCTGGGCGCTCCTGGGCGCCTCCAGCGAGTTTGTGCAGATGCACACGAGGACATTTTCCTCTGGAATCCTGCTTTCTCCTGTTCTGTTGCTCTCCTCCCTCTGCGGCCAGGGCCTGCTGCCCGCCTGCTCTGCTCGCACTGGGCTGTCTCTGTGGGTCTGTGCAGTCGATGCTCTGTACGCTTTTCTTTCCTCTTTTATATACCTCCGATGCTTTTTTTCCCCCAATCTTTCATGTTGGCGTTTTTGAACTGTGCAGTCAGTGGTTTTGTAGACTGTCCCACGGTGTCCCTGTGAGTGGATCCGGGTTACGCATTCTCAGCGGGAGCACTACCCGAAGGAAGCAGAGACTAGCTCAGCCTTCCACACGGGCCCTTGGAGTCCACCTGCCCGATGATTGGCGGTGTCATAGACAGTCTATGGGGAGGTTCTGTCGTCTAGCGATTCAGCGTCCCTGGTGATGCTCCCTTGCACCTAAAACGTGCCACCCTCGTGTACAAATGGGGATGCTACTGAAGCCAACCTTATTTCTCTTATTAAGTTTTAGAAATATCAGCATGGACTCATACTTAAAAAAAAGTTTTTTTTCATCTTGTCACATGACTTTGCTTGAATCATTCACTTTGGTGCTCATACTGTCCTCAATTCGACTACCAGGAAGGTCTTCTAGCTGGTCCTTGTGGGATGGGACCCAGGGCCTCACCCATGCTAGGGAAGCACTCTATCACCCATCCATGTCCCAGCCCTTAGTTTGTTTTCTTATTTTAAGACAGGGTCTGACTAAGTGCTGAGACTGGCCTTGAACCTGTGATCCTCCAGTCTGGGTCTCCACAGTAGCTGGGATTATAGACCTGTGCCATGGCTCCTGGCTCTTTACCACCCCTACCCCTGGCTTCAAATTGGCTGTGTCTTCAGGGAGTCTAGTTCCTCTTAGTGAGGAATGACATTAGGAACCAAGAGCAGGGGGGCTTGGTGTGCTCAGTGCTTTTCGGGGTGCCACTCTCAGGACCTTCAGGTCAGAAGGCTGGGAAATTATACATATTTAAGGAGCAGGAGCTTCTAATGATATCAAAACACTCTACGAGTTTTCTTGCCTTACTTTGTTTGTACCTTTCTTCTTTCTGAGTGAGAAGCTCTCACTCCCTGAAGCATCAGTGTATTCATGGGTCCACTCAACCCCACAATGCACATGAAATAACTTCAGAACTGCTACCCCTAGATTCTACCACCACCACCCCCAAAAAAAAATCTACTAAGAAAGGCTCAAGATTACTTTGTAGGTCTTTGGTCTTTAGTCTGATATATATAGGCAAAGTGCTGTTTTTTGGGGTATTTTTTTTTTTTGGCAAAGTGCTGTTTTTAAAAGCTGCTTGGGGGCTGGAGATGTAGCTCAGTGATAGAGCACTTGCCTAGCAAGCACAGGCCCTGGATTCAATCCACAGCACCCCCCCCCCACAAACACACACACACACACACACACTTTTACTTAGGTTATGCTCCTTCCTACTGTGGCCATATTTTTAATTTAATATAGGATTAGATTAATTTATTTGCTTATTTTTAATTTCAGTTTTCCCCGTCTGGATGATTCTCTTTTAATATAAAATATTTGCCCAGTTTCAGAGGTGCAGTGTTCTCTCCTTGTTGGCACCCACCCCTTTTGCCTCCCATGCGCCTCTCCACAGAGAAGCAGGTGCACGCCTGTATCTTCAAGCATGCTTCTTTCCCGCCTAAGAGGCAGCTTGCTGAGCACTCAGGTCCACGAGTTGCCTTGCTCCTTGCGCTTGGTGGTGTGGTCTGGACTGTGACCCTGCCTTGGGTCCCGGAGGTATCCCTCCTTGTTTCACTGAGGCACAGCACTTTGTTGGACGGATGTGCCACAGTGGATTCCATCTCCACGAGAGCATTTCCTGCCTCTCCAATTACAAATCATGCTGCAGTGAGTTTGCTTGTGCATCTGATTTTCCACATGATCAGAGGGAGGCCTTCAGGATAAATTCCTAGAGGTAAAGGATTGATTCACACGGGGCTTTGTTAGGTATTGCCACATCCCCTGCTCAGAGTCACACTGTTCTGCACTCTCACCTTCTCCCAGTCTTACCTGAAGATGTTGGGAAGCTTTTGATCTTCTGACTGCTTAGTTTTCATCTGCATTTATCTAATTTTGAAAGAGGGAGGTTTTAAAATTTATTACCTATTTATTTAAGACAGGGTCTCACTGTGTTGTCCAGGTGGCCTTGAACCTCTGGAATCCAGCCACACTCCTGCCTCCATGTCCTAAGTAGGGGAATGCAGCAGTTGTGTGACACTGTCCCTGGCTTAACTCAATGCCTTTTTAAAGAGGTGACAAACAGCCAGCAAATCCCAGCAGCTCATGAGGCTGAAGCAGGAGGATCATGAGTCCAAAGCCAGCCTCAGAAATGTCGAGGCACTAAGCAATTCAGTGAGACCCTATCTCTAAATAAAATACAAAATAGGGCTGGGGTGTGGCTCAGTGCCCCTGAGTTCAATCCCTGGTATACCCCCCCCCAAAAAAAAAAAAAGAGGTGACAAACACTAGGCACAGTGGTGCACACCTGTAGTCAAAGTGATTTGGAACCTTGTGCATGGCTCAGGCCTGTAATCCCAGCAGCTTGGGAGGCTGAGGCAGGAAGATCACAAGTTCAAGGCCAGCTTTGGCAACTTTGTGAGACCCTAAGGGACTTAAGGAGACCCTGTCTCTAAATAAAAAATAAAAAGGGCTGGGGACTCTGCTCACAGGTTAAGTGCCCCAGGTTCAATTCCTAATACCGAAGCAAACAAACAAAAACAGAGGTGACAAACTGGAGGAAGGCACTCAGGAAACTGGGAGAGGCATATTCCGGGGGCAGGAACAGCACAGGTGGAGGCCCTGAGGCAGAAACTAGCTTGATGCACTCCAGGAAGAGGGGAGAGCAAGGAAGTAGGTGGCTTAAGCAGAGGGATGGGAGGACTTCTCAGGGATGAGGTTGCTGGGGACCAGGCAGTGCAGGTATTAGTGTCTACAAGGTCACCAAAATTTTTCTGTAAAGGGTCAGATCACAAAGATTTTCACTTTTGCTGTCTGTCTGTCGCAATACTCTGCTCTCCACAGCAGTAGAAAGCAGTCAGCAATATATCAACAAATGGGTGTGGCAGTGAGCCAAGAAATTTGTGTTTATAGGGACAGAAATTTGAAATTCATATACTCTTCAAATTTGAGATGTAATTCACAATATACTGTTCATGTAATGTGCATCATAGGCTTTTTGGTAGATTCACAAAGCTGTGCCACCATCTCCTTAGCTAATGTCACAACACTTCATCACCATCAAGAAATCGCACCCTCGTTAACAGCCAGTTATGGTCGCCCTCCCTCCTAGGCCCTGGCAGCCACTAATCTACTTCCTGTCTCTGTGCTGTTGCCTGTTCTCAGTAGGAACGGGGTCACATGGTGTGTGGTCTTTAGCATCTGGCTTCTTTCTTGGACCAGTTTCCCGTGCATTCCCGTGGTAGCCTAGGTCGGCACCCATCCCCTTTGCAGGCCAAATAACATTCCTTCTGTTGATGGCCCACTGTTTGTTTATCCATTCATCAGCTGGTGGACATTCAGGCTGTTTGCACTTTTTGGCTACTGGGGAATGCTGCTACAAACATTTGTGTACAATTTTTTGGGAGAACATATGTTCTCGATTCCCTTGGGTATATACCTAGGAGTGGAATTGCTGGGTCATATGGTAATTCTATCTTTAACTTTTTGAAGAACTGCCAAAAGAAATCCATATACTTTCTGCATGCTACAAAATATCATTCTTCTTTTGACTTGTTTTTCAGCCGTTTAATTATGTAAAAGCTGTTCAGAAACAAGAGGTGCACTGGATGTAGTCTATGGGTCATGGTTTGCAGATTCCTCTTAGAGGCAATGAAAGGAGTTTGGATTCTGGGTGTGACAGTCACACAATGCTTATTTGTAGGACTCTGAGGGAAGACTCTGATAAGGCTACGTTAGATGGATTTAGGACAAGAAATGGTACGGCCTCCTTAAGTCACCCAGGTCTGGCTGCTGTTAAAAGCAGAGTTCATATTAGGAAAGTGTTATTTGCTTTTTGAAATTCTCAAGCCAGACTTCTCCACACGCTCCATGTGCTTCTGTTTCTTCCGCTGTAAGTGGTGATAAAATGTGTCTACTTCAAAGGGTTGTTTTGAGTTTTGAATGAGTTACTTCCTATATAATGCTGAGAACAGCACCTAGCACAGACCAAGACCCACATAAGTAGCTGCTAGTATCATTGATGCTGTCACTTCTTTCCAGCTCAGGCCTCGTTCTCTTCCCCATAGAATATCACAACTCCCTGCCCATCTGTTCCCAACACCAAAGCCCTGAAAGGGTCTTCTAACACTCTGATCTGTCTGTGTCCTTCCTCTGCCCCAAGCTGCCATGGCTCCCCAGTACCCCTGGCATCATGCTCAGCTCCTCAGCCTGGCATTCAAGGCCTATCAGGACCTTATCCCTGCTCCCTTCTCTAACCTCAATTCTGTGGCTGTTGCCCATGTTGTAGGATAGACTAGCTCGGTGTGCCCCCCATCAAATCTTGCCCATGCTGTTCCCGCTGCCAGGAAATGGTGGGGCTCATCCTTTAGGACTTGGACAAAGGAAATTTTCCTTGATTTCCCTTGGTCCTGCCCCAGGTGGCCTTGGGCCTCTTCTGGACCCACAGAGCTCAGTGCCTGATGCCTCATAGCTCATATCACCCTGCTTGTGATTGTTGGTTGGTGTCCATCTTTAGCTTTCCCAGCTGCACTGAGAGTCTGGGTGGCGGGTTTGGGGTAGGGTGAAGAGGAGGTTGTTGGTTCCTCTTCACACTCCCTGCACCTACTCTAGGTCCAGCCCAGGGGGTCCTGGACGTGGGGGGAGGGAAGGCGGTGCTGTGGGGCTGGGGTTCCACTTCCTCATGCACCAGGGCCCCTGCTCTGCTCCCCCTAGGCCTCTCCTTGGTGGTGGGCTTGGTCCTTTACATCTCCAGCATCAACGACGAGGTCATGAACAGGCCCAGCAGCTCCGAACAGTACTTCCATTACCGCTATGGATGGTCTTTTGCCTTCGCAGCTTCCTCCTTCCTGCTCAAAGAGGTGATGTCGGTGGGGCCCAGACTCTAGGGTCAAGGCAGGAGGGTATGGGGGCCTGATTCCTGGGCCCAGGAGGACAAGGAGGCTGGGATGTAGGCTCTGGGTTATGAGGGAGATGGCGGGACTGGGGGGGTCTAACCCCTGGTCCTGGAGAGGAGGGATCTGGGAACTCCAGCTCCTGGGGTCCTGGTGAGGAATGGGGACTTGTTCTCCCAGGTCTGGAAGAAGGGGGTGCCTGAGGGCTTGAGCTCCACGGGCTTGGGGGAAGAGCGGACTGGAGCCTTGACTGTTGGGTTCTGCGAGAGGAGTGGACTGGGCTCTGGTAAGAGGCCTGGGGGCGCCTCTGGGACTCTGACGGTGCCTTGCCGCAGGGGGCCGGCGTGATGTCGGTGTACCTGTTCACCAAGCGCTACGCGGAGGAGGAGATGTACCGCCCGCACCCCGCCTTCTACCGTCCGCGTCTCAGCGACTGCTCCGACTACTCCGGCCAGTTTCTGCAGCCCGAGGCGTGGCGTCGGGGCCGCAGCCCGTCGGACATCTCAAGCGACGTCTCTATCCAGATGACGCAGAACTACCCTCCCGCCATCAAGTACCCCGACCACCTGCACATCTCCACCTCGCCCTGCTGAGGCGCGGCTGCTGGGAGCATCCCCTCGCCCCTAGCCCAACCCCTCCCCGCGGGCCGCCCTGAACCGCAGCCCCTGCCAGGGATACTCCCGCCAGAGTAAGCTGCTCCACCTTTAGGCCCCGCCCCGCCACCCTCCCTCTCTTCAATGGCTCCTCCCACTTCCCCGACCTCTCCTCTTCATTGGTTCCTTCCACTTGAAAATGACCCCGCCCTCGGGTCTCAAGCCGCATACGGCCACGCCCAGACAGTAGCCCCGCCCCTTCACCCGGTCCGCGAGCCCAGCACCCCCGAGCCCGCCGGAGCCGCTTCACTGCAGGGGCGCTGGGCTGGAGAGTGGGTTCGGCAGCCGCCAGGAATGCCGATCATCTTCTCCCCTGCGCCCCGACTCCTGTCCCGACCTGCCGGGTACTTGGGTGCCGCTCCGCCCACAGCTCCGGGTCGGGTGGGGCTGGAGGTCGCGGATAGGGCTCGCTGGGTCTCTGCCACCCACTCTCTCTGCGCCTCAGAGCCCCCGTTCTTTCTCGCTGGCTGGGCCTTTCCTGCCTCCTGAAGGTGACTTCCTTCTAGGGTTCCAGCCAGTCTTCTAGCTTTCCCAACTGTCCTTGGCCTTTCTTCCTCTCCCCCCCCCTCCCGCCCCCTTTCCTCCCTCCACCTGCACAACCCAAGCCCTCGGTGCATCCAGCCCCGCTCTCCGAAAGACACGGGTGGGGACCCTAGGGTGGAGGGACCTTCCCCACGCCATCTGCACACCTGTGCCCGCCTCTCCCCCCTCGAGGCCCCGTCGGGGGAGGGAGGGGCAGTAGCGGGGGTCAACACCCCCCCCAAAACCTTTGTCTTCCATTTTCTGGCACTTCTCCTCATTGATGTCCCTCTTCCCATCTCACACCCCCAACTTTGGCCTCTTTTAAGGGCCCGTCCGCCCCCATGGACAGATGGGGGAAAAGGGGAGGACACCAGGAAATCACCCACCCGCCCCCCCTTATTAGGGGAGGAGGGGCGAGGTAGCACAGTGTTGTACACGGAACCAGAATGCCCCCCCCCCCCCGGGGTTGGGGGAGGGGGCAGGGGAGGGACGGGGGCTTTTAGTTTGCATCTTAGGGGGGAGGGGGGAGGGGGGCCCGCAGCAGTTAACCTGTCTTTACGCAGCGATTTTTAATGAGGCTGGGGGGAGGGGGGCCTGGGAGGTGGGGAAAGGGGTGGGGTGGGGGGCCTGGCTCTGTTATTTACCGTGTATCATATGTAAATATCGACAGAAACTTCAATAAACTTTATTTCAAACACGTCTTTGCTTGTCCAGAGGGAGGGGGCTTATAGCGCTGCAGAATAGGTTAGAGTGGTTTTAGGGGACTTAATAATGGTAATGAACAGACGCATTTTCATTCGGTCGTGTTAAGTATGAGGACAGCAAGTAACTTGGGTCAGGATTGGTAAAAGTTCCCTTGGTTTGACGATCGTCACTCCCAGTGCTGTTACTACTGCCAGCCTTTCTACTTGCTGTGCTTCCTGCAGCTCTCCCAAGCCTCACATGGGCTTGATTGGCCTCCCTGTGCAGATAGGTCCAGAGAGGTGAAGGGCTCATCCAGGATCACACAGAAATCAACAAAGCCTCTGGCTGACACAAGTCCATCCATCTGGTTCTGAACTTGACTTCCTTCCCCTTCACCAGGGAGCAGCTGGCTCCCTAATGCTTGGCTCTGTCACTCTGTGGAGAAACAACTGCTGCCATTTGTTGCACACACCACAAGCCAGACACTTTCCTCCTGAACACGACCCCTTAGGCACTCACAGCAGCCTGTGCGGAAGAATTATCACTCTGCTTTTGCAGGTGAGGGAAGGAGACTCAGAAATAAGCTCCAAGCTCTGTGGTCTCCCCCACTATAGTGAGGGACTGGGAGCAACCTAGACCTTGGATAAGCCTATTCTTGAGATTGTTTTTCCCCCAGTGCTGGGAATGAACCCAGGGCCTCCCACATGTAGGCAAGCACTCTACTGCTGAGCTACACACTCAGCCCCAGAAAACTTATTCTTCAAGTGTATTGGACAGGAAGAATAGGGCCAGCCCCTCATTCTTTGCCATGTCTAAATTTAGCCTCTTGAGGGGCAATAAGAAGCACCTCTGAATCACACCACAGTTGGTGACATCACAGCCCCATTCCTGGATGAGTTGAGCACTTTTTATTTATTAGCTCTTTGGAGCTTCCCACCTCCCCTGAACTAGGCATCCCAGTCTCCCCATCTAATAGATGAAGAAACTGAGGTGCAGGGAAATGAGGTCACCCAGCTGGTAAAATGCAAAAGAGAATCCGTGCCCAGGCACATCTAACCCCAGAGTCAAGTCTACTAGCTGCTGTAATTTATGACTACAGATCTGATGCAAACTCATTCTGTGACCTTGAGCAAGTCTTTTAATCTCTGGGACTTTGGCTTCCTTTCCTGTTTTAAAAAAAAAAAAAATGAGGGGGATGGTTTAGAATGATTCCAAATCCCTCTGGAACAGGGAGGGCGGTGTGAATAGGTTCTCGGGAAAGAACTCATGTTCAGCAGGGTCAGACTCCCGGAGGGAAATATTCTGAGTCATTTTTCATGATTCCAGGAATTTCTGAAGGTCATGCTTGAGGTTTGCAATGGCAAATACATTTCAGCTTCTTTGTTAAGACCAATTGATTCATAGTGACTGCTTGGAGCACAGTATTAGAAGGATTCTGAACATTTGCTCAGTGGGGAAGAAGTCCCCATTGATTGGTGCTGTCTGTCGTGCTGATCGATTGGTGCTGCCTGCCTTGCCTGCAGCAGGAGTTTTGGTGTTGCAAGTGCTGGATCTTTGCTGACTCTGTCTGAGACCAAACAACTTGAAATCCTATAGCTCATGTTCTTTTTAAATAATAAGCCAAAGAAAAAGATAATTTAAAACAAAAAATCAAATAAAAACTTAAGCAAGTTTTTTTTGTTTTTGTTTTTTACATTTTAAAAATGGAATAGGATCCCATAAAGATTTATTTATTTTTTAAAAAGTCAAGAAAAGTTCCACATTATTTATCTAAAGTAAACCTGAATATATCAATATTGGAACATATTTCAGGAATATACTATGTATATTCAAGCATATATGCATGTGTTTAAATTCACTTATAAGGGAGGGTGTAACAACATACGCACATCTACTTGACATAATGTCATTATATTAGGGAGCTCACATAGTTCTGTACCTTCTGATTGCACATGTCAATGTATTATAGAGCTCATTGAGTATCAGTTCACTAATGTTACCTGACTGTTTTCCAAGAATGCTTAATAATAATAGTTTGCATAAATTAGTTGCATAATTTACCAGGTGTTTTCCTCTGTGCCAGTCACTTTGTATTCAAGTCCTAAACACCTTACATTCCATAACCCAAGGAGGTTTGACACTCTTATTATCATCTTCATTTTACACATGAGATTCCAGACATAGAGAGGTTAATTAATTTTCTCTTGGTCACACAGCTAGAAAATGGCCAAACTAAAATTTGAATCCTGGAAGTCTCCTGAGCCTACAATGCTTCCCCATTGAGCTCTAACCATGTATAATGAAGTCTCACCATTCCACCTGTTTATCTGTGACCATTTTTCACACACTTATATTTTTACACACTTGTATTATTTACAAACCATGTTATACATCAGTGGTTCTCAAAGTGTGATCCAGGGTCCCTGGGAATCCCTGGGACCCATTTAAGAGAACCACAACATTGAAACCATTTTTATGACAATACTAAGATATTATTTTCCTTTTTCATCCTTATTGTCTCAGGAAATAGTGTCTGGAATTTTCATGATAAATCAGAACACAGTAGATTCAACACATAGGCAGGAACCCTACTTTCCTCTATCAGGCCAAACACTGAGTAGATTTTTAATAATATTAACCAATAACACTCTATATTTTCTTTGTATTGGAAACCATAGTTATTTTTCTTTAAAATACATTACTTATATAAGCATGCTCTAACTTTACTATTTTATGTATCAAACACATATTTAAATTATACATTTACATTTTTTATTTTTTATCCTCAGCACTGCAATAAAGTAAAATAAAATAAATCTTTATTTCAAACTAAGAAATGTAAAGCATGTGAAATATCCACAGCTATAACACACACTCAGGTTGCGTGTGTTTTCCAGGGACTTGGGCACGGTAGGCAAGTGTTCTATCACTGAGCCCCATCCCCAGCCACAAGTGGTGTTTTTGAAGTGTGTACAGGAAATACATCAGATGTAGAGATTTATCTCACTTTCTTTTCTTTTGTGGTGCTGGGGATGGAGCCCTGGGCCTGTCACAGGGCTCTGCCCCTGAGCCTGCCCCAGTCCCAGCCTCTTCTTTGAATGGCTATGCAGTGGTCCACTGCACACAGGTGATTTATTTTAACAGTCATTCGTTTCATTATTATTACATGTTTTAACACCTGATCTCGAGTTTAAACTTTCAGCAGCAGAGAGGGTGTGAAGGGGAAGGTGGCTTTGCTTTCCCACCTTGGCAATCCCAGCCTCACCTCCAGAACAATAGATCCCTGCTAGTGGCTTCTCCTCTATGTCCCTGGTCCCCTGGTGGGGTGACCTTGCCCTCAGGTCACATCTGGCAATATGTGGGCACATTTGGGGTGTCCTACTGGCATCTAGTGCGTGCCCTACAAGGCACTCTGCATGGTGAAGAAGAAAAGGGGACAAAAGCTGGTACCCCTGGGATGTCCAGTCAAAGTCCAGGCCCTTGGCTTCCCCAACAAGGAACTGAGCAAGACACACAGAAGTCACGAAGGTGAAGATAGCGCTCTGTTAGGTGGAGTGGAGCAGAGAAGGCAGAAAGAGAGATCGAGGGAGAGACCCCAGTGTCCAGAAATTAGGGTCTTATATCCTGAGCCGTGGGGCCTTCTCTGCCCTGTAGGGACCTGATGGAAGACCTTACCCCATTTGCTCCCATTGGTTACCTTGATATATCTGATTAGAATATTTTCCAGTTCCTCCTTCCCATTGGTTACTTTAGAAAAACTAATTAGAATACTGCCCACTTTACTTCCATTGGTCATTTTAAAATTTGAACCTGTGGCAGAAGTTGTCATGGTGATGTCCTCAGTGGTGGGAGTTGTCATGGTAATGGGATTTGTTGCAAACAGGGACGCCTCCTGGTCTTGTCCTCCTGCAGCTTCTTGGCCATCCTGGTGTCCCTGAACTCCTACCCAAGAGAGGCAAGTCCGAGAAAACCCAGGCTGGACGTTGTCCCCACCACCCTTCCCATCCAGGGCCTCAGGCTTGCTAGGCCGACTGACTGCACCTGAGTGCCACTCCCCGCCATCTGTATTCTCATAACACAAGAGAAATATTGCTAAGCTGAGTGAGGAGCGGTGGTTCTTAATGTGCAGGGATTAGGGGCCCCTCTGAGAATCAGAGAAAGGCTGGGGCCCCTAGGAAAAATACGCCCATTCTCACAAAAGTCTGTACCTGATTTCAGGGGCTTCCCTGGAACCCCCAGCTCTGCTAGAATTCCTGGATTGTGTGATTTTTGAATGACAATCCCAGGGCATCCCGTCCCAAGAGACGTCTCCCCTTCCCAGGGGACCCGCCTGTGCTCGGGCCCCCAGGAGAGGCAAGGAGGGGAGGAGGGAAGCTCAGGCCTCCCCTCCCGCTCCCTGGCGCTGGAATGTTTCCACTTCACCCCGAGTAAGGACGGCTGAGAAATGCTGATCATCTCCTCCCGGTGCAGCAGGAAGAGGAGCCGCGCCGCCCGGTTCCTCTTGAGAAAACACAAAGGCCCTAGCTGCTGCTGACGGAACCGCTCCGACACCTGGGGAGAGGAAGGGGACGGCGGGGTGGGGACGAGGCGGGGCTGGCCGCGAGGGAGGGCCATTCCCTCCTTCAGGCCCCCTGGACAGAGGCCTGGGCCTGTCCCTGGGCCGAGGGGCAGGGCGAGGGGCACAGGCTTCCTGGCGTAGGGAGCGCTCAGGTTGACTCTCTGGGGTGGAGGGAGGGTTTCCACGGGGCTGAGAGGGCAGGCTCCAGGCAGGGAGCCACACAGCGAGCCCCCCAGTGGGCAGGACCCCGCCGGGCTGTGCAGGAGGCCCAGGAGATGGAGCACGGCAGGCTGGCGTCTGGGAGGACAGCAGCGCCTTCCACTGTCCCTGCTGGCATTGTGCCCAATGTGCCAAAGCAGAGGCGGGACAGGGTCAGCCCTGAACCCCAGAAAGTCCTTGGGGACTATGTGGAAATGAGCCCAGAGGCGACCAGTGCCGTGGGGTGCGGGCACAGCCCCTGCGAGAGAGCAGGGCAAGGGAGCAGAAATGCGAGAACCCAGGAAGGAGGGCTCTTAGAGGGCCGCCTGAGTCTACACAGTTCTGCCTGAGGTCTACACAGGGGCTGCCTGAGGTCTACACAGGGCTGCCTGAGGTCTTCACAGGGCTGACTGGGGTCTTCACTGGGACTGCCTGAGGTCTACACAGGGATGCCTGAGGTCTACACAGCTGCTGCCTGGGGTCTGCACAGCGGCTGTCTGGGATTCTGCAGGACCTGCCTAGGTGTTGTGTCAGGAATGGCAGAGGTGCTGCAGAGCACCCAAGAGTGACCTTGACAGTACAGTGTGATCCACAGGGTCTGCTCCTCACCCAAAGTCCCCATCAGCTGGAGGCTCTAAACAACACCTATTTATTGTCTCACAGGTTCCCAGGGTCAGGAGTCCAGCCGCGGGCTTGGGTCTTCTGCTTGTGGCCTCTAAGGCCTGAAATCAAGGTGATTTACCAGGTGTACAGTCGAGACTGTTTTCATCTGAAGGCCCGACTGGAGAGAGATCTGCTTTCAAGCTGCTGTAATTCAATTCTTTATGTTTGTAAGACCGAGGCCCATTTTCTTGCTCCTGTTGCCTCTCAGGTCTCAGCCCTCTCTACAGTGTGCCAGTTTGCTTCTTCAAGGACATCAGGGGACTCTCTTCTGCTTCAGATCTCTCTGATTCCTAGACCCTCTTTTAAGACATCACCAGATTAAGTCTGGCCCACCAGACAGTCCTTTCTGATCAGCTTAGTGTCAGCTGTAACTGAATCATGGATATGACGTCATCCCATCCTATTCAGAGCCCTTTCCCACACTCACGAGGAGTGGATTCTACACACGTGTACCTGAGGGTAGGCATCTGCCTCCCCGGGTGGAGGTGAGGATGGAGGACCTTCTCAAGGGTAGGGGCCTGGCCAACTTAGTTGTCTGAAAGCACATCTCCAGGTCCCTGGGCAAGACCCACAGGGAGGCCATGGCACAGGTGAGGTGAATTCATGAGCAAACATAGGGGCAAGGTCTAAGGGAGCCAGTGACCTGCAGCTTCTCTGAGGTGCCTCTGAAGCATCCTCCCTGAGCTGTGCGGGAGTGCTGGAAAGGGTGAACACTCGACCCCCAATTCCACCCCTAGGCACAGACCTAAGAGATGCAAAAACACATCCACAAGGAAATGTCTACTCTAATGTACACAGCAGCATGATTCATACCACCCCAAACATGGAGGCAGTCCTGTGGCCTGTGATAGACTAATGGATAAAGCATGGTAAGTCCATGCTGAGGAGTAGTACTCAGGCATGAAGCAGAACAAAGCCCTGGCACATGCTGCAACATGTGAATCTAGAGGACTGGGCTAAATGAAAGAAGCCATGTGACTTTGCCTCTGAGAAATGCCCAGAACAGGGAACTCTATAGACAGAAAGTGCACTGATTGCCTGGGGCTGGAGGAGATTGTGGGTGATGGCTGAGGGGTGACTGGCATTTCTGTGGGCTAATGAGATTGTCCTAAAGTTGACTTAAGTTGATGGTAGCACACCTCTGCAACTAACAGGCATCGAGTGACCCAGTGCAAGTGAGCGGGTGGCACAGCATGCAAATCTCTCAACAAAGCCCCTAGGACAGAAAAGTCCCAGATATCAGTAGTGCTGAGGTCGAGGAGCCCTGGCTTGTAAGGTCATCTGATGCCCTGACTGTGACGTGCACTGACACTACTTCAAGCTACGGCACATGCCAGCCTCTCTCAGCCTCAGTTTCCACATCTTCAAAACAGGGGCCAATAACAGAACCCTAACCCTTTGAGGTCTGGGCTGATGCCCGCAAGCTTCGGAGGAGTGTGTAAATGGTAACCACTCAATCAACTGGTATTGGCTGCCACCCTGTTTCCTAGTGGAGTCTTCTCCCTGGCAGAAGAGCGGATGAGTAAATTCCAGGTCCCTTCCTTCAGGGACTGTTTTTCTTTGCTTCTAAACCAGTGGTGTCTGAATGCTTCTTGAAACTCCCGTCCTTCTCAGGGCACCGTGAGAATCAAGTGAACTGAGCTAAAGAAATACCAGTGGGCGCGGGAGCCACTGGATACTGACAGACATGGAAGAGGCCAGTGGTACAGACACTGAGCAGAGCACCAAGAGGAGTACAGGCCAGCCCCAGGAGGTGGGTGGGGCTAAAGGGCTTCACAACTCACCTCTTGCTGGCCACCCCTGCCCCAGTTACTCCCTGTGAAGAGGCTGCTTGGTCCCGGGCTCTGCCTCTTGTTGATTTCCTGGGTGAGCCATCACACATGGGGACCTCAGTTTGCTCATCTATGACATGGGAGTATGGCTGCCCACCGTGCAGCAAGGACTCTGTCAGAACTCCACGAGAGACCGGAGCCGCAGGCTGCCCAGCTGAAGGCGAAGACGGCCTTAGGTTTTTTATGACATTTGCTTGGGGAGCAGTCCTGGGAAACCTGCTTACCTACAGGGACGCCCTCCTCCTCAGTGTGCTCCACTAACTGGAGGCAGCTGGTCCCCTCTGCCCCTCTGAAGCTGGGAACAACTGAGTTTAGGCGATGGCGAGTGCTTTGTCCAAGGTCACACAGTGGCGAAGGGACATCCCTGAGATTCAGACCAAGACCAAACTTTCTGACTGCCCTCCTGTCCCAGCCCTCTTCGTGGCTAGTTCCGGGGTGGACACATGCATCCTTCTGGAAACCCTTGGCTGGGCAGCTCTCAGCCGGGCCCTCAGGAAGGAGTGTTTCCACAGCCTGTCACAGACCACTTTCCTCCCCAGCCCCAGCCCCATGTTGGGGGGACTCTAACTGTACCCCTCCCTCCCCATCAGTCAGTAGGGGGTGCAAGGAAAAAGAATTGTTGGTGAAAGTCAAAATGCTCTCTATCCTTACGGATTCAATCGGATTCGAGTCTTGGCAGGATCTTTGCCCTTGCTACTTGGGGAAGGAGGTGGAAAGACCCTGAAAAGTTGAGCTTTTCCTTGGATTTGGGGAAAGGGGAGCTTTCCTGGGGTCCTTTTTAAAAGGCCCTCCCCTCATTTCCGGCCGCGGCTGCCAGCCTTGGCTGGGCGCCTGGATCCTGTTGCCATGACGACAGGAAGAGGCGGTGGCGGCGGCAAGCGATGCTGAGAGATGGAGGCTAGTGGGGGTGGGGGTGGTGGCTTTGAAATGGGGGTGGGGGTAGGGTTCAGGGGCGGGGGACGCGAGCGGGGAGGGGCAGGTACCCTGCGTCTCTGGCCCCCTGAGTGCCTCTGAGCAGACCCCTCTCCGTTATTTTTCTCGGGCTCCCTGTGGTGTTCCCCCAGTCTCTGCCTGTCTCTGGGTCTCTGGGTCTCTCTCCAGTCTCAGTCTCTCTCCATCTGTCTCTCTTTCTGGGTCTCTCTTTCCTTCTGCACCTGGCTTTCTGTCTTCAGGCACCTTCTGTCACCCAGAGCCCTCTCCCCTAATTTTCTCTCCTTATTTACTCTCTCCTCCTGTCAGTCACCCTCTCTCCACCAAGACCTTGCCCCCTCCCCGCTTCTCCCCCTCCCCCTTTCCATTGCTTCCCCTCTTCCCAGTTCTCCCCCATGCTCTCAGTCCCTCTGTCTGTCTCTCCCATCTGTCTCTCCTTCCTCCTCTCTGGATGACTCTGTCCCTTGTCCTCCTTCCCTTCTGTTACTCAGTTCCCGACCCCCCCTCCTCCCCCTTACCCCAGCCCTCCCCCACTCCGTCCCTTGGTTTCTCTCTCCGGGTCTCCGTCTCTGTCCCCTTCTCTCCCCGGGTATTTCTCTCTGTGTGTGTCTCTCCAACTTCCTTCTGTTACCAGTCTCTGCCTCCCCCAAATTCCTCCCTCCCCCATCCCTGTTCCCCGTCTCCGAGTCTCTCCTCCCGTCTCTCCTGTCTCGCTGTCTCTCTCCCTCCCTCCCCAGCTCTCACTCTCTTCTTCCCCAGCTTGCTTCTGCCACCCAGACCCTGCCCCCCATCCTCTCCCTTCCCCCATCCATCTCCTCTCGGAGGCTCCCCATCCCTCAGCAGCTCCCCTCCCCCTCCCTCCCTCCTCCCTCCCTCTCCCGTCCTCCAGCTCCGCACTTTACCCAGCGACACGAGAACCAAATTGTCTCCTCACCTTTTTTTTTTTTTTAATCCAGACCCTCACTCCCGGGGGGGCCCAGACTCAGAGCTGCCCCAGCTCCCCCTCCGCCTCCGCACCCCCATTCCTCTTACGCCTCCTCATTTCACCCCTGCCAGGTCGGACGCCTGGGTCCCTCATTGCTGGGGGAGGGGGAAGCTGCGAGAATTGGGAGCCAAAAGGGCTTTTCTGGGGGGGTGTCGGCGGGGGGGCTGGACATCCCTGCCCAGTGCATCGGAGAGTTGACCTATCGATCACAGAGGTGAGACCATCTTCTTATTAATCAGAGGTGGGTGGATGTAGAATTCAGGCTCTCTGACTCCCCTAATTCTGGAGAAAGGAGCCGGCCCGCAGAAGAGAGGACAGTGACCCCCTCCTATCCGGAAGCTTTAGAATTGGAGGGTCCCCTGTTCCTTCCTCATTTGCAGCCGCGGGCAGATGGAGTCAATGAAGAGTCCCTAAAGCCAAACAGATTGTCCCCCAAATTGGCAAAATGAAAAGATCCTCAAATCTTTATTGATGGAGAAATTCCCTCCTTTCCCTCCTCATCCCTTCCTCTCTGTCCCAGGTGGTAGGGGCCCAGCAGTGGGGAGGTACATCCCCGGGGTCACAGGCTCACCCTGTGGAACCAGAGATTAGTCAGGACAGCAGAGGTGGCTGTGCTGGGGGCCAGGGGCCAGGGAGAAGAGGCCGAGAGGCAGGAGAGGGGCTGGCTCTGGCGAGAAAAGAGAGGAAGGGGCCAAGACCGAGCACCAGGACAGAGGCTAGGGACACCAGGTCCAGCGTGCCCAGGGCCCAGGAGGGGGCTGTGTGGGCAGGCAGGAGTTGCAGTGGGGGAGGGAACACATGTGTGGGGCACTAGGCCCCGTTGCCATGGAGACGCCCCCCCTAGACAACCTTTCTCAGCAGCCCCTCCTGGGAGGACCCGGTCTGGGGCCAGCTGATGGGGGGCGGAGAGCCAGAGGAAACTGGGAGGCCAAGGTCACCCTGCAGGGGGACCTAGGTTTGGGGGTTGATCCCCTCCTGTAAGGCTGCCAGGCTCCTTACTCTAGGGGGACTTGAGGAAGAAGTCTAGGAAAGTGGTGGAAACAGCTCAAGGACACATGGCCAGGGGGAGTGGGTATGGTGGCGGCAGGAAGCTGGGGTATGGTGGCATGGTGGTGGGGAGCTGTGAGAGAGAGAAGTGAATGGACAGTGGGGGGGGGCAGAGTGGGCAATTGTTCCCAGTTGAAAAGAGAGTTGTAGTCTTTCGGATCACATTTTTCTGAGGGTGCAGTGGATTAGAGGATCTTTTTAAGTCTGGAAGAAGTTGGGGGCTTCTCTGTAAGTTCCTGCACATGTGAAATGGCTGTGGGGGATGATGTGGGGGTGTTCCCAAGAAAGGCAGTCCATGGGGGCAGAGGAGAGGGTCTCCCTTTTGGTGGAGATGCTAGGAGCTAAAGAGGGTGAAGCTAGCAGACAAGAGTGAGGGGACTGTTCGTGGTGTAAGAGAAGTTGGGAGGGCACTTCCTTGAACCTGAAAGAGAGCAGGGTTCCAAGTGAGTTGGGAGACCTAGAGCGAGCGAGGGATCCTCTGTGATGCAGATGGTGAGCTTCTGATGGGGGCTGAGGGCATGGGCCACAGTGCAGGGACAGAGGACCAGGGCTAGTGCATGCAGGGGTTAATTTTGGATAGCGGTGGTGCACAGGTCAGGTATTGGGACTTTCCTGAATGGAGAGAAACTGGGGTTTGGAGGAAGCAGGTGTTGTGAGCAGAGACGCTCTGGAGCTCAGGGTGGGGGGTGGTCATAATGGAGGAGAATGTGATGGTTATGAGTTAATCTAAGTTGTAGAGGTAGCAGGGCCAGATTTGGAAGACTTTGTTAAGCAAAGGAGAGAGAGTGGGAGCTCTCTTGGAGTCAAAGACAGGACTGGGGAGACATGGGGTTGTCAGAGGGGATGTGACTGCAAGGGAGGGATTCTCCTAAACCGGGGGGTCTAACCTCGCCTGCAGGTTCCACTTCCCCAGGGAGTTCTAAAAAATCTAGATGTTTGGCCGCTCCAGGCCAATTAAGAGGAATTTCCCAGGTGGGACCCAGATATTAGAATTTTTAAAAGTCCTCTGGAAAGGTGTGTTGGAGGCTGCAAACCTGTGTCCTGAGGCACAGGGGCTGGGAAGGGAAGGGGAGTGAGTGAGTGGTAGTGGTCCGGTTATCCTGGCTTGTGCAAATAATGAGGGTCACTTGGGAAAGTTGTTTTTTTTTTTTTTTTTAAGCTGAGGTGGGATTGAACAATCTATTTTTCCTAAGTAGAGGAAATTGTGGCAGTAATGTCAGGCTTATGGAGGGTATTTCTCCAAAGAAGAGGTGGAAGTGGAGGGACTGGGGATTCCCAAATTGTGGAGATACTTTAGGCAAAGCCAGGGTCAGGAGGGCATTTTCCGAGGCCTCCCAGCCGTTGCAGAGGTGGGACCCGCAGGGAAGAGGGGAAGATCTGTACAGAGAAGGCCACGGGGAAGGTGGGGGGTCTTGACAGAAAGGAGGAGGGTCAGGCCTTCCTTGGGAGGAGGAGGCAGTGGGGCCCGGGTTGGGTGGCTTCCAATCGGGAGGACAGTGGCCCCGCAGAGAGCAGCTCTCAGAGTATAAAACCAGGCTGGGGGATCTCTCCCAGTGACTCGTGGACTTTTGGGGGCAGGGGACAATACTTGAGGAGGGTTTCCTTTCCAGGGATGGGGACCAGGGTGGAAGGAGTTTCTTCAAGGGGGGACAGTCTTTCCCGGGCGGGCGCGGGGGAGGGCTGGGAGAGCCTCGGTGCCATCTAATCCCTTCTCTCACCCTGCCCTCCCCAGCCAGAGACCATGGCCCTGCCCTGACCCCCGCCCCGCCGCAGCCTCCTGCTCGCCACCCCCACCCCGCCCCGCCGGTTCCCGGCCCCCAGCTTCTGCCTGCGCTGTGACCCCCCCCCAGCCGCCGGCACGGCCCCGCCCCCGCTGCCCCGGTGGTGGCCCACGGCCCCCCGGCTGCCCGTGGTCAAACTGGAGTCGCTGAAGCGCTGGAACGAAGAGAGGGGCCTCTGGTGCGAGAAGGGCGTGCAGGTGCTGCTGACCACGGTGGGGGCCTTCGCGGCCTTCGGGCTCATGACCATCGCCATCAGCACCGACTACTGGCTGTACACGCGCGCGCTCATCTGCAACACCACCAACCTCACGGCCGGCGACGACGGCCCCCAGCACCGCGGGGGCGGCGGCGCCTCCGAGAAGAAGGACCCCGGGGGCCTCACGCACTCGGGCCTCTGGAGGATCTGCTGCCTGGAAGGTAGGGTGCGGGAGAGCCTGCCGGCCGCCACCGCGCCAGCCCTGCGCTGGCGCCCCGTCGGGCCTCCAGAGCGTCCCTCTCGGTCCCTGCTCCGCCCCACTCCACCCACTCTGCTGCCGCACCCGGCCCAGCTGAGCTCCTTGGCCTCGGCCCGCCTGCCCTCGCCTCTCTGCACGTTGGTGCCCCCTTCCCCGGGGAGCCCCTTAGCTCATCTTTCATTCATTCTGTCCCCCCCTTCCCCGCTCCCAGCACCCCTCCCTCCGCCCTCCCTCTCCCGCGCTCGCTGGGGCCTCAACCCTCCTCTCTTTCCTCCCGCCCTTAGTTTGACCCTTCTTCTCCTCTAACCCGCCATTCCATCTGCCCCTGGCCTCCTGCATCCTCCCCCTTCAACGCTCTTACCCCTCTCTCGGGCCCCATCCACGCCCCTTCCTCCACCCCGGCTTGGCCTCCTCTTGGGTTCCGTGGCTCCCTTGTCACTTCTGCTTTACCTGGAATGGAGGTGTGACTCGGCCCCTCCTCTTCTCCCCCTGCCACCTTCCTTCTGCAGGTCTGTCTTCCATCTGCAGCCCCAACGACTTCTCCAGACTCCCTGGGTGTCCTTTCCTCCTTTCCCTTCATCTTCCCTCCCCTGTGCCTTCTACTTCTTCCTCTGCACGTTCCTCCACTCCTCCTCCTCTCCTTCCTGCTCCGTCTTCCAACTGCTACTACTACCACCACCACTATCTCTCCTTCTCTTTGTGGCACTGAGGATGGAACCCGGAGCCTCACTATGCCAGGCAATCACTCCACCCCTGAGCTGCATCCCTGACACTCTTCATTTTATTTTGAGACGGTCTCACTAAGTTGCCCAGGCTGGCCTTGAACTTGTGATCCTGCCTCAGTCTCCTGAGTCACTAGGATTGCAGGCATGCATAGCTGGATTCCTCGTTTCTAGACCGTACAGTTTCTCTCTCCTGACCTTGCCTCCTCCTCAGATCGCCATCTTGATTCTTTTCCTCTGGGCTCCTCTCTTTCTCCTTGCTAGGTCTCCATGCTCCCCTGGGCTCCTCTCTTTCCCCTTGCTAGGTCTCCATGCTCCTCTGTGATCCTCTCTTTCCCCTTGCTAGGTCCCTGTGTTCCCCTATGCTTCTCTCTTTCTCCTTGCTAGGTCTCCATGCTCCTCTGGACTCCTCTCTTTCTCCTTGCTAGGTCTCCGTGCTCCTCTGTGCTCCTTTATTTCCCCTTGCCAGGTCCCCGTGCTCCTCTGAGCTCCTCTCTTTCCCTTGCTAGGTCCCCGTGCTCCTCTGAGCTCCTCTCTTTCTCCTTTCTAGGTCCCCGTGCTCCTCTGAGCTCCTCTCTTTCCCTTGCTAGGTCCCCGTGCTCCTCTGGGCTCCTCTCTTTCTCCTTTCTAGGTCCCCGTGCTCCTCTGGGCTCCTCTCTTTCCCTTGCTAGGTCTCCGTGCTCCTCTGGCTCCTCTCTTTCCCCTTGCTAGCTCTCCTTGCTCCTCTGGGCTCCTCTCTTTCCCCTTGCTAGGTCCCCGTGCTCCTCTGGGCTCCTCTCTTTCCCTTGCTAGGTCTCCGTGCTCCTCTGGCTCCTCTCTTTCCCCTTGCTAGCTCTCCTTGCTCCTCTGAGCTCCTCTCTTTCTCCTTGCTAGGTCCCCGTGCTCCTCTGGGCTCCTCTCTTTCTCCTTGCTAGGTCCCCGTGCTCCTCTGGCTCCTCTCTTTCCCTTGCTAGGTCTCCGTGCTCCTCTGAGCTCCTCTCTTTCTCCTTGCTAGGTCCCCGTGCTCCTCTCTTTCTCCTTGCTAGGTCTCCGTGCTCCTCTGGGCTCCTCTCTTTCCCTTGCTAGGTCCCCGTGCTCCTCTGGGCTCCTCTCTTTCCCTTGCTAGGTCCCCGTGCTCCTCTGAGCTCCTCTCTTTCCCCTTGCTAGGTCCCCGTGCTCCTCTGGCTCCTCTCTTTCCCCTTGCTAGCTCTCCTTGCTCCTCTGGGCTCCTCTCTTTCCCCTTGCTAGGTCCCCATGCTCCTCTGAGCTCCTCTCTTTCCCCTTGCTAGGTCCCCATGCTCCTCTGAGCTCCTCTCTTTCCCTTGCTAGGTCCCCATGCTCCTCTCTTTCCCTTGCTAGGTCCCCGTGCTCTTCTGAGCTCCTCTCTTTCCCTTGCTAGGTCCCCGTGCTCCTCTGGGCTCCTCTCTTTCCCTTGCTAGGTCCCCGTGCTCCTCTCTTTCCCTTGCTAGGTCCCCGTGCTCTTCTGGGCTCCTCTCTTTCCCCTTGCTAGCTCTCCGTGCTCCTCTGGGCTCCTCTATTTCCCTTGCTAGGTCCCTGTGCTTCTCTGGGGCTTCTGTAGTCTTTCTTCTCTCTCCTGCTCTCAGCATCTGTATTTCCTTCGTACGTATCATGGGAGTGCTGGGCTGGGAAGCACGCATCCTCCCTGTGCACCTGTCCCCTGTGTGGCCTCTTTCTCTACCTCTCTGAGCCTCAGAGTCCAGGTCTGCGAATGAAGGGATAGGACCAGCAGCCCCACGGTGCCCTTCTGCCACCACAAGGTTGAAATCCCTCCAATTTTCTTATTTGCCACTCTCTTTTCTTCTGTCCCTTTCTCCTGTTCTGCTAAGCACGTACACAAGCCAGAAATTCTGTTCTCCCTTATCCCTATGAGGTAGATGCCATCTTCCTGTCAGGGATCAGGAAACTGAGGCTCAGAGAGATTAAGCCCCAGCTATGAAACAAGTGGGCTTTGCAGATGTGCTCACTGGCATCTGGAGTGTTTGAAACAAAATCTGAAATTTGAATCAATTGCCAACAATTAAAGTTAGGGAGACCACACATCGAAGACCCATTACTCTAGAGGCCTCGGAAGACCTGGCAGGGTGGGCTCTGTGGCACTGACTGTGACTGAGCAGCAGGTGCCTTTGCAGATCAGGCATGGCCTCTCCACCTCTCCTCAGTGGCCTCCACTCCCTCTTGCCTCATGGAGACCTAGTCTCTCCTTGTCACTGTGGTCAGGATGTTTGAGTTCATGTCCACTCCCAGGTCAGGCACCAGGCACAGAGCCAGGTGTGGGGCTTGCACAGCGGAACCCGGGACAATGTGTACAAAGATTAAGAGCATCGTCCACTCACCCAACAACCAATTTTTATTGGCTTTATACTGTGTCAGGTTCTGTTCTTGATTCTGGGGCAGCAGAGGGGAAAAGACAAAAATTCCTGTCCTTAATTACCTTGTGTCCTAGAGAGTGACAGATAATATGGAGGTAAATAAATAAAGCATTTAGAGTGCCATAGAGAACCGAGTGCTAAGGAGGAGCAGGAGCGGGGGGCAGGTGTGTGTGGGGAGGAAGCCTAGCACCAGGGACATGGGTGTGCCCAGGGAGCTGGTGCCCTGTGCGTGGAAGCCTGCAGGAGTTGCAGAGCCCCTGGGTGGGAGTGAGCCTGTGCGCCTGGCTGCCAGTGAGGGTTCAGCATGGTTGGGGCAGAGTGAGGGAAGGGGGAAAGCAGGAGGAATCGCAGGCAAAGAGGTAACAGTGTCCTGATCTCAGGTTCCTGTGCATCCCTCAGAGGACCTTGCTTTAACTCTCAAGTTGGGAGCCATTGAAGATTCTTGAGCAGAGAAGGCACAGGAGCCTACCTACTTGGATTTTACCAGGAGGGCTCTTGCTGCAGGGTGGAGAAATGACTAAGGGGAAGGCAAAAGGGGAAACAGGAGTGGCTCATCCCCAGTGGGAACTGTGGCTGGGGAGTGGCTTGAATTCCTAGTACATTCCAGGGCTTCCGTGGGCAGGGGTTGCCACGGTCACTGCTGTGGGGCGTGAGGGAAGAAGAGCCGGCGGCAGCGTCTCAGGCCCATTCCCCATTGTGGGCTGGAGCAGGCTGAGCACCGCAGGACACTGAGCAGCCTCCCTGGTCTCCCCCACTGCGTGTCCAAAGCCCCCTCCCCAGTGTGCTGATCAAAACTGTAAATCGTCCCTAGGTGTTGGGTTAAAATCAGCCCCTTGCCAAGCCCAGGCTCTGGCCTGAGCACCTAAGGACATGGACAGCAGGTGTCTTGTTTCATTTCCTTATTAGGGAGGGACCTGGAGGCTCAGGTTTTGTCATGTTAAATTTAAGATACCCACTAAGAGACAGCACCTAGGACAGAGGGCCGCGCATCGAGAGACCACAGGGGAGTTATTTTAGGCTCTGCGGTCTCTGTCACAACTGTGCCTGAAGATAACTGGAGACTAGGTGAGTGTGTCCGCCCCAATCAAAGTCCCTTTATGGACACTGCAATGTGCACTTCATGTCACTTCCCCATGTCATGGGATCTTCGTCTGTCATGGGCCGCACATCACGTACAGATTGTCAAACCCCTTCTCAGCCGCCTTTGTCATAGGGCTTCAATCTGCTGCCCCTCCTCAGGGTTGTTGGCCAGCGGGTGCCTGAGGCTGCAGTCAGGGAAGAGATCAGGCTGGAGGTGGGAATGGGAGGGTCATCACTGTAGCTGCAGGAGAGGTCACCTGGAGAAGGAGCCAGCTCAGAGATGGAAGGGTCAAAACACAAGGGAGGGGGGAAGCAAGCCGAGGAGATGTGAGCAAAACCAGGTAAGTGGGTATCCCGCCCACCAGCCAGGCTAGCGTGTTGAGGACGGGTAGGTGAAGGCTGACTTTATTGTCACTGTAACTGTCAATCATTCATCATGGAATGCTATAATAACCCTGCCAAGTAGCTACTGTTAACTGGAAGAGAGAGCAAGGGCTCAGAGAAGGGCAGTGCTTTGCCCAAGGTCACACAGCTCATGCCCCTTGGGGTCTGGATTGGAATCCAGGTCTATTCTGTTTCCCAGAAAAGCAACAAATCCCCCAGCAGGAACCCAGCCCAGCAGGAAGCCAGGAGAGGAGAAACTAGACCTCTGAACACACTTCCCATGGGGATTTGGAGCTCAGTCCTCATCTCCCCAGTGGAAAGTAGTATGCGACACAAGCTCTGGGACAAGACGAATGGATCTACCTTTGTCAGCTATAGGCAGCTGTGTGACCTTGGGCCATGTATTTAACCTTTCTGACCTTGGGCCATGTATTTAACTACTTCTTTTCTTTCCTTCCTTCTTTCCTCTCTCTTTCTCTCACTGGGGATGAAACCCAGAGGCACTTTATCACTGAGCCACATCCCCAGCCCTTTTTTAATTTTTTATTTCAAATCAGGGTCTCGCTAAGTTGCATAGGGCCTCACTAAGTTCTTGAGACTGGCCTCAAACTTGGCCTCTTGCCTCAGCCTGGGATGACAGGTGTGTACCACCCACTTGGCTGTATTTAGCCTTTCTGTGCTTCATTTGTCACTGGGGAGGTAGGATGGCAGGAGCCCCTGCTGCCCCAGGTCAGAGAGGCAGTGGAAGAGATCCTGTGAGTGCCACTTTACAGGCTGGTAGGTGCTGGGAGGGCTGGATTATGGGGTTGGCATTTTGTTGTCTCTGCTGTTTTCTTCTTAGTATTACTAGGCAATCAGGCAACTGAGCCCTGGGTCCTTCCTCCTAGTCACCCAGGCCAGATAGAAATATAACAACGGCCACATATTTTCAAATATCTAGTAGTGACATTAAAACAAATGAAACTAAATAGGTGAACTGGATAGTTTAACCCAGCATGGCCTGAATGTCATTTGAACATGTAATCAATATACAAAAAATGACTCGTGAAGTATCGCACATGCTCTCTCCACGTGCAGCCTGGAGCCCGTGTGTTCCCCGCACGCGGGTGGTGGTTGTCACCTGTAGGGCTGGTGGTCATACCAGCGGCTCTGTCAGTGGGTCCTCCAGAGTCTAGTCTCCCCCCTCGGCTCTGCTCAGGACCCAGGAGGCCGGACCCACCCAATCCAACCTCCCTCCCCCGCGCGTGCTGAGCATGGCTACGCACTATCTCACCAAGAGGGTCCTCTGGTTGGTCAGAGCAGGAAGCCCCGGGACCCTTAACCCATGCTTCCCAGCTCCACCTCCGTGTGGGCCAGCCAGCAGACAGAGGCCTGTGCTGTAACCACCACGCCATCTCAGGGACATTTGGGTTCCTAAAGCAACACAGCTGGGAAGCCACAACTCTGAGGCTGAGTGTGGAGGGTTGCCTCCGGAGCCCGGGCAGCCACCATGGTCTATGGTCCACACAGGCCCAGCTCAGAAACCAGGGCTGCTCGACTTCCTCCAGGAGTGTCCGCTGGAGATAGGCTGACTTCTAGAGCTGTTTTGCCTCAGTTTCCCCAATTGTGAAGCAAGGATCCCACCACTGTCTTCCTCCTGGGGCTTGTCCTAAGTAACGAGTTGCATGTGGCTCCTGCCCCATGCTGCCTGGTAGCCACTGGGGCTAGGTGCTAGGCAGTACTGTCCGTCCTGTGCATGGTTTCAGGCCCATCTCATGTAAGTATTGGTGCTTTGAGAGAAGGACTGTGATTCCACCCATGAAAAGGAGAACTTGAGCTCACAATCTTACCTGTGACCCCAAGGATGGGTCAGAGTTTACACCAGGGAGTGTACATCCATTCACCTTCTCTTTTTAAAGTTGGGGTACAATATGCATGACCTAAATTTACCATCTTAATAATTTTCAGTAATGTTAAATACATTCACATTGAACAACCAATCTCCAGAAGTGTTTTCTTCTGCAAAACTGAAACTCAATCCATTCCCCCCACCCTCCAACTACCATCTACTGTCGGTCTTGATGAATCGGATGCCGGATGCTCCAGATGCCTCTTATAATCATGCAGAATCTGTCTCTCTGTAACTGGCTTGATTCACATAGCACAACGTCCTCAAGATTCATCGGTGTTATGGTGTGTTTCATACCTCCTTCCTTGGAAAGGCAGAGTGATATTCCACGGCATGTATACATCACATTTTGTTTGTCTTATCCATTCATCTGTCAATGGACGTTTGAGTCTTTTCCACTTTTTGGCTATCTGAATAATGCTGCAATGAAAATGGGGTGTAAATATCCCTTTGAGTTCTTGCTTAGTTCTTCAGGGTGTACCCAGGGTGGAACTGCTGAGTCATTTGGTAATTCTGTTTCAACTTTTGAGGAACCTCTGTACCAACAGCTCACAAAGGTCCCCATTTCTCCACATCTTTGCCAGCACTTGTAATTTTACTTTCTGCCTTTTAAAATAGCAGCCTTCCTACTGGGTATAAAATGGTATCTCCTTGTGGTTTGGATTGAATTTCTCTAATGTATAGTGATGTGGAGTGTTTTTTCTGCTTCTTGGCCCATTCAATCATTCTTTTCATTAAAAACAGTTATTGAGCACTTACTATGTGCTAGGTATTGTCCTGGATGCTGTGAATACAGTGGTGAAGAGCCCAGATGCTTACAGCCCAGAGGTGTGTGTGTGAGTTCTGCTTCCTCCACCCATCAGTCCTGGGCTAATGAGCCATGCAGTGCCCAGGTTTCTGTCTGGACAATGGCTGCAAAACATCAGTTACCTCTCCTGGTCTAGACCAAATCCTCACATCAACCTGGACATAGGTCCCATTTTCTTTTTTACGGGTGAGGGAACAGAAAGTTGGCCTATGTATTGCAACAAGGTAGAAGGTGTAACAAGAGTGGATGGAGTCAGGCTTCCTGCCAAAGGAAGCAGTAGGACTGTGTGACACCAGCATGTTTCATGGAATCTTTTTTTTTTTTTCCTTTTCTTTCTTTTTAATTCCTAGGTGCTGGGAATGGAACCCGGGGCTTGGGCCACACTAGGCAAGTGCTCTAGCACTGAAGTACGCTCCCAGCCCTCAGGGGGCTCTTGTGTACCTATTGAGTTAATCCACCTAGGAAGCACTTAGCAAATGATCATTTTTATTGGTATTACTCACTGCTGTGTCCTCCTTCTTACCAATTCTTTTCTTTACCCCCATTTCTTCGGCTCTTCTTTGCCTGTATTGGTCTGCCTTTACTCTCCACTTCTGCTCGCCTTCTATTCTGCCCATCATTCACTCATTCATCCGTCTATTGTTCTTCTAGGTCTCTGGGTACCAGGCAATGCTAGGGACAAGGAATCTGACTCCAGGCCCTTCCCCTTCAGGAACTCCCAGCTTGAGTAGGATGATTGTAAATCAACCCAAGCACATCCTAAAAGGGGCAGCCAGGGAGCTGTTGTACCCAAGAGGAGGCCACTGGCCCAACTTGTGTGTGTGTGTGTGCGCGCGCGCGCTCGTGCGCTTGTGCATGTAGGGAATGCTTTTTAAAGGAGCTGCAGGGTAAGTACTGCATCAGCAGAGAATGTGAACAGAATGTTCCCTGGCCTGGAGGTTGGAGGGAGCTTGGAGAGTTGAGGAATTTAAATTTACTTATACTTTTTTTTTTCTTCAGCTATGTGCTAGAGGTTGTGTCTCCAGACAGTGTCTCCAAAGAAGTCAGATAGGTTTCCAGAGGGTGTGAGGATGAGGATCCGAGGAGAGGACACTGGGATGAAGGAAGAGGAGGAGAGCCTTCAGTACCCCTAGGGCCATCCTACACTCCCTCCTCAGCCACTCCATCTCTGGAGGTTCCAGATTCTGTTAGACTGGGAATCCCTCCCTCTCTTTACAGGATGAAGAAACTAAACTCCCACGACCCACTGGGCTGCTCCCTCCTGCAACTGGACTTCGCAGGGTCTCAGGGGAAGTTCAGTCCTTGTTTTCCCACGCATTTTCAGACTTCTCAACAAGTTTAGGGTTACAAGGGCGGCTTGACAAAGTTGAGACCAACACCCTTTTCCTCAGAGGGGAAAGAGAAAGCCAGACAGGTTGAGTGTCTTAGCCCAGGTTACAGGGCAGACGTCCTGGAGCCTGTAGTACGTGCTTGGAAAGATATTAGCCTTTGGGTGTTTTTTTGTTTCCTTTTTAACAGGTGGGGAAACAGACCAGAGAGGTTGAAAGTTGTCCCGATACCGACACCGGCTCAGGGCCAGGACTTCTGTCTCACCATCAGACCAGAGAGAAGGGGTCTGGGGAAGGGGGGGGCTTTCTCCCTGTGGGCCGCCCCGCCCCGAACTCTGAAGTTCCCACCCCCACCACCCCCGTCCCTTCTCCAGGGCTGAAAAGAGGCGTCTGCGTGAAGATCAACCATTTTCCGGAGGACACGGACTACGACCACGACAGCGCGGAGTATCTGCTCCGTACGTGGGGTCCGGGACAGCCGGGGGGAGGGGGCTGCCGGGCCAGCGCTGGGATCACACGCGTAGGTTAGCTTCCCAGCCGATCCGCGTCCAGACGCTCAGATCCCCTGGCTCCCCATTGGCTTAGTGATGTGTCCCCGCCCCCTCCTCTCACCTCGGGGCGGGCCGAGGGGGATCTCGGCTGCTGATTGGCCGCCCGGTTCTCTTTGGTCCTCGCGGCAGCTGTGCACTATGACTGGCTGTCGACTCTCGGGCTGGGATTGGCCGCCGCGCCCGGGCAGTGGACCAATCCGCGGCAGGGACGGGCCACTCCAGGAGCGGGCTGGGGAAGCCTGGGCTGCGATTGGTAGTCACCCCGAGAACGCGGCAAAGCTTGGGTTACGATTGGCTGCAGCCTCAGCCGGGCTCTGAAATCGCAAAGTCTGGTTGCCTGGGGTTTTAGAGGTGGATGGAAAGGACTGCAGAGAGATAGAGAGGGAGAAAGACAGATGGAGGGAGAGAGAGAGATGGGGGTGGGGAAGAGGAGAGGCCAGGGAAGGAAGAGGGGAGAGGGCAGCTAGGAAGAGGGGAGGGAGAGCGAGCGACCCAGAAAGGTTGAATGAAGCCAGGCAGAAGTCACGGGGAGGGGGGGTGCTGGAGAAACTCTGAAAGAGATGACGCCTGGCAGAAAAGGGAGGAGGAGGGAGGGGAGAGAAGGGGTGTAGACAAGTATGAAGACATTTGAAAGATCTTGAGAAAGGGAAGATTCGCAGAAGGGAACACCAAGAAAGAAAAAAGAGACATGGGAGAGGAACAATGGAGAAGCTGAGAAAAGAATAGAGAGGGAGAGTGGTTTAGAGAAAGGGGAAAATAATACGACAGGAGAGGAAAAACACAGACCAAGGAAAAAAGAAAAGGAGGAAAAAAACGAGAGGAAATCAGACATATAAATAGATGGAGAAATTTTTAAAAACAGGCGGGAGAATAGAAGAAAGAAAAAAGAAAGGATCACAGGCAGAGAGGCAGAATTAGAGTACTAGATCCAGAAAGAAACAGTGGCGAAGGCAGGCAGGAGGCGCCGCGGGCCGGGGAGCGCAGGCGGCCCGTCTGACCGCCCTCGCTCCCTTCCTCCCTCCTTTCCTTTCTTCCTCCCCGCAGGAGTTGTCCGGGCCTCCAGCATCTTCCCCATCCTGAGCGCCATCCTGCTGCTGCTCGGGGGCGTGTGCGTGGCGGCCTCCCGCGTCTACAAGTCCAAGAGGAACATCATTCTGGGAGCCGGGATCCTGTTCGTGGCAGCAGGTGAGAGGCAGAGGGAAGGGGCGGCGGGCTGGAGCGGTCCCCGCGAGCGCGCGCGCGAGTGTGTGCGCGGGTCTGCCTGCAAAACGACCCTACCCCGAGCGCCCCCTGGAGCCCGAAGCCTTTCTAGGCTCTTCCCAAGCTCCATCGCCTCCCGCTGGGTAAGGTAGGTGTCTTCTTCTTGGGCACAGACCAGTGTCTGGAGCGTAACCAAGGATGCTGGGAGCTTAGGTTCCAAAGCCCGCGGTTCTGGAGGCGGAACGGGAGGAGTTTTGGAAAGAGGGTGGGACCTTGAGACGGGCTTGAGATATTGGGGTTAGGGGGGCGGGGCTGGCCGCCGAAGGGAGGGGTCAGAAGAGGGAAAACGTGATTTGCTTGAGGATGGTGAGCAGCCTGCTTAGTAGATTAGCCTAGAAGGGGGTGGTTCTGAGAAACCATGTAGAGATGAAGGCTGAAGGGGCTAGGCCAGTAACACAGGGTGGAGGAGGGGCTAAAAAGATTGGGCGGTGCCTGGGAAATTCAAAATGGGAGGGATTATGTCATTAAGGGCATTATTAACCTGGGTGATTTAGGGCGCTTAGACCAACTCCTTGAGAGGCATGTTATTAGGAGTAAGACCCCCCCTTCCCCTTTCTACTCTGCAAGAGTAGAGCTGGGAAATTCCAGGGGCAGAGTCGTTTGAAGGGGTAGGATAAGGAGAAGAGGGAGGATTTAGCATATTTAAAGAGCAGGGTATGCCTGGGGTTGGGTCTAAATCTGCAAGGGAAGATCTGGAGGATCTGAAATTTGGAGCTAGTTAGGCCTGAAAGGGGTGTGGAGGAGCTTTGCTTAGACCCACAGTGGGCGGGGTTTGACAAACTGGAGGCGGGACCTAGAGTTGAAAGGGGACCTGATTTATCAAATTTTAAAACATCAGGGGAGCGCCTGGAGTAAATACCCAGGCTGGAGAGTGTAGATCAGCAGTAGACAGGACAGAAAGAGATCACATCGTTGAGTTCAAAGGGCAGACGGCGGAGACTGAGTTTATAAATTAAATCAACCAAGAAAGGATCTGGAAACCCAGGCTGTGACCGTCTCACCAAGAAGAGTGTTTGGACCATCAGAACAGTGCAGCCGGAGCTTGGGCTAGCAGGGGCGGAGTCTAGGCCACTGAGTGGAGCTCAGACCATCCGGAGCCCTGTCTGTCCCATTGCAAGTGGAGGGGCGGGGGTTTGGGGCCTAGGTCCTGAACAGAGATTGGCCCAGTGGGGCGGGGCCTAACTCCCTGGGTGGAGCTTAGCCCTCGCGGGGCCTGGCCTGGACTGCGGGGCGGGGCAGGGAGGGGCGGGCCCGGGCCCTGGTGGCCTGGAGGCTCCCCTCTAACTGTCCCCGCCCAGGCCTGAGCAACATCATCGGAGTGATCGTGTACATCTCTGCCAACGCGGGCGAGCCGGGCCCGAAGCGGGATGAGGAGAAGAAGAACCACTACTCGTACGGCTGGTCCTTCTACTTCGGCGGGCTGTCCTTCATCCTGGCCGAGGTGATCGGCGTGCTGGCCGTCAACATCTACATCGAGCGCAGCCGCGAGGCGCACTGCCAGTCTCGCTCGGACCTGCTCAAGGCCGGCGGGGGCGCGGGCGGCAGTGGCGGGAGCGGCCCCTCGGCCATCCTCCGTCTGCCCAGTTACCGCTTCCGCTACCGCCGCCGCTCCCGCTCCAGCTCCCGCTCCAGCGAGCCGTCGCCGTCGCGGGACGCGTCTCCCGGCGGCGCGGGCGGCCCGGGCTTCGCCTCCACGGACATCTCCATGTACACGCTCAGCCGCGACCCGTCCAAGGGCAGCGTGGCCGCGGGGTTGGCGGGGGCCGGCGGCGGCGGCGCGGGCGCGTACGGCGGCGCGGCCGGGGGCGGCGGGGGCGGCGGCGGCGGCGGGGCGGGCGCCGAGCGGGACCGCGGGGGTGCGCCCGGCTTCCTCACGCTGCACAACGCCTTCCCCAAGGAGGCGGGCGGCGGCGTCACGGTCACCGTCACCGGGCCGCCCGCCGCGCCCGCGCCCGCGCCGCCCGCGCCCGCCGCCCCCGCCCCCGGGACCCTGGCCAAGGAGGCCGCCGCCTCCAACACCAACACGCTCAACAGGAAAACCACGCCCGTGTAGGGGCGCGCGGGGAGCGGGGCGTGTCCGGGGCGCGTGCGCGGGCGCGCGTGCAACGAGGCTGCCGGGTCGGGGCGCCTCGCTCTTCCCCGAGAGCGCGCTGGAGACTGCGTGGCCTGCCCCCGGCGCCCCTCCCCGGCCCCGGGCGTCGGGGAGCCCCCTCATCCGCCAAAGGGACCCCAGGGGAGGGGTGAAGCAGGGAGGGGGCTCTGCTGAGGGAGCGTCGTGTTTTATTTTTTTTTTTTTGTGGGATTTAGGGGGCGGGGGGAGGACCGTGGTGTTTTTTGCAGTTTTGAGATGTTTTCTTTTTAATGTTTTGCTGTGTGCATGTGGGGGCGGGGCGGGGGGAGGGGAGGGAGGGACTCCCAGCCCAGCCCAACTCCTGGAGAGGGGCCCATAGCACACGAGTTACACCTACATACTATATATAAGCTCTACGTAAAGGGAGAGGTCAAGAGAAGGGACTCGGAAAGGCAAGTGACTAGACATGGACGCAGGTGTTCGTTCACTTTTCCATTCATCTTTCCACAAGGGCTTATTACGCACCTGCTGTGTGGCAGGTGCTGACACACAGGAAGGCACTGGGGAAGGGGCATAAAGGCAGGCGCAGAGAGTTACTCGTTCATTCATTACTGGCAATGTGTGTGCTTAACTGCCAGGCATTGTGCTGAATGCTGAGCATACAGAGGGAGGAAAACAGACAGGGTCCGAGGTCCGGGACATCTTCAGAGTTGCATCTTGCACATGAGACAGACATTAATCCGAGAATTATGTACACATACAAGAGATTACAGTTAGGATGTAGGAGAAACCCGAGATCCTCCAAAATGCTCTGTGAGGGAGGGGGCTAACCCAGTTTAAGTTTTAGTAGACACTGAAAGGATGACAAGGAGACAGCCCAGTGGAGCTGGGGCCATGTGTCCCAGGAAGAGAACAGCATATGCCAAGGCCCTAGGGCAGAAAGGAGCTTGCACAGTATGCTGAAGTGTAGTGAGCCGGGTGGACAGAGGAGCCTGGAGACAGGACCAGATTGTGCAGGGACTTGTAGGTTGGGTTTTATTCTTAGGGGGCTGTGGATGGCTTTAAGCAGGAGCACAGCATGAATGGTGCATAAAGGAAAGGCAGGAGCCTAGCCGAGTATGGAGCAGAGGCAACTAAAATACTGCATCACACAGTCACTGGTCCTCCAGGCTTGCACTGGTGGCAGAGAGCACACAGTCACACATGCTGCAGCACAGGCATGGTGTCGTGTGCAGGAGAATCAGACAGCAATCCAGGTTTCACTATTTTCTCCAGCCGCTGGCATTCAGGTGCATGTGCTCTGGTCCCAGGCAGGAAGTTAGGGACCCCAGAGGTGCAAAAACCCCCTCACTCTTCCCCAGGAGCTGAGCACTGTCAGGACGCACAACCCAGGCAGGGAAGTGGGCGTGGTGACTGGGACCACGATGGGCCCCATGGAACACAGAGGACAGTGGCCAGGTGTGGGCAGGGAAGACTCCCTGGAATGTGATGCCCAGTCTGGGTCTTCAAAGAAGCACGTGTCTCCTAGGTGATGAAGGGGACAAGGAAGTCTTTCTGGGCAAGAACAGTTGGGGCAGAAACCCAGGGAAGAGGAGCAGCATGATGTTTTGGGAAAGTGCTGACACCTCCGGGATGCTGAAATCCAGGGTGGAGGAAGAGGTCAGGCAGGGAAGTATCTCTAAGCCAGGGTCTAGCAGTGCCTGAGTCGCAGACCAGCCGGAGGCTTCCTAAGGGCAGTGGAGAGGATGACAGTTGAGGGGGGTAAAGGAAGTGGGTGTGCCGAGGAAGGGATGGAGTTGAAGGTCACCGAGAAGGCAGGGTGCTTCATTTCCCTTCATTTGCTCAGCAAGTATTTCCTGTGATGCTGGGTGCAGGGGACTTCCCATCCCGTCCTGTGCTCCGGGGGCTCCCAGTCTGGTGGGGAGAGAGACAGGGCTCAGCTGCACAAGGCAGGACCTGGTTAGTGAGGTACCATGAGGTCAGGGTTACCTTGGGAATAGGAGACATCAGAAGGGGGACCGATGAGGGAGGGGATCAGAGTGGGCATTAGAAATTTGCTTTGGGGCCTGTGTGGAAGGGTTAGAAATGGGGGCAGGGGAGGCTGGAGTGGGCGAGCCTGGGAGGAATTCTGTGATGGTGGTTTCAGGAAGGAGATGCTGGAAAATGTAGAGAGGATACGAGTCAGTCAGACTAGATAGGACTTAGTCTGATGCATGGAGAGAAGAGGGACAGGGAGGTGAGAGAAGAGGGGCGGGGAGGTGAGAAGAGGTCCAGGGAGAGGTGCATTCAAGGGGACGATTGATGGGGAGGACAGAACTGGCTAGGGCGTGATGGATTCTGCAATCCAAAGGCCAAACAGCAAGAAAGGTGGAGGGTGGGCTGCAGGAAAAGTGAGATGGGGGGACCACAGGAAGAGTGAGATGGGGGGGCCGCAGGAAGAGTGAGATGGGGGGGTGCAGAAGAGACCCAAAACAGGTGAGTCCTAGAGATGGGAAAGGCGAAGACTTAGGAGATTCCGAGAGGGAGAAACTGAAAACAAGATGCGCGAGCCTTCACAGTATCGGAGAATTGCCAAGCGCTGACCTGTTCAAGGCTCAGTCTAGGCCCACAGGGTATGGTGGTGAGCTGACAAGGGCCTGCTCTCCCTGGGCTCCCAGGAGGCACGTGCAATACACACTGAAGAGTGCTTCAGAAGTGAAGCAGGATGACAGATCAGGGCAACTAGATAAGCTGCGTCAAGAGGTCCTGACTGCCAAGTAATGTTTGAACAGAAATGTGCATTCTGAGAGGGCAGGGGAGGAGAGAAGGGCTTGGGACAGGAACCCTGGCCACCAAAGGTGGCAGAAGAAGCCTGAGTAAAACCAGACTTCCAAGGAGGCCTTTGTGAGCAGAATAAACAAGGGCTAGTTGACTGGGTAAGAAGTCCAAAGTGCAGAGGGCAGCTCGGGCCTTGTAGCCTGGGAAGGAATTTGAACTTTATTCTGGGTTTGATGAGAAGCCTTGGGGAGCTCTGAGCACAGGCATGCTGGGATCATATTTTTGTTTAAACAAAACAATAGCAGAATTGTGGTGTTGTGCTGGGAATAGACTTGGGGGTCAAAAGCAGAAGCAGGGGTTGGGATTTTTGGAGTTGATGCCTACAGTGGTGGCAAGCTGGCTGTTCAGGGAGGTAATGAAGCCCAGGGAAGGGGAGAGAGGATTCTCCGGGTGGGCGCTGTGGCCAGGAAGGGGGAGGCAGGGTTTGGTGGTAGGAATCCAGGGTTGTCGTAGGGATGTGTCAGGTGGGGATGCCTTTGGGAAGTAAGTCCAAGTCCGAGTATGGAGCAACCAGTTGGAGACATCAGACAGAGTGGTTAAAAGGTCGTGGCTGGAAATACAAGTCTTGGAAACGTCAGCAGATGAAGGCATGGAAAGCCACAGAATGGGATGGTAACTTAGCAGCTGTGTGCAGGTAGAGTGACCCTGGCAAGAGTCTTGGGGGGACATCTACACTGGGGGAGAAGAGCAGGTAGCAAAGGGAGCCAAGAAGGAGTGACCAGAGGCTGGCAGGAAGCAGGAGAGTCCTTGAGGGCCTAAGCACAAGCATTCTAGAGGAGGAGGAGGGGGCTGGGGTTTGGCTCCGTGGTGGAGCGCTTGCCTGGTATATGGAAGGCTCTGGGTTTGGTTCTCAGCACTGCAAATAAATACATAAAATAAAGGTCCATCTACAACTAAAAAACACACATATGTATATGGAGGAGGAGGGGCCAGCTGTGGGGAAGCTGTTGCGGAATCGGAGAAGATCTGGGAGCAAGTGACCAGTAGGTTTGGTGAATGATCCTGGCTGATGATCTGGACAGAGCTCACTTCAGCTCAGGGGCAGGGACAGAAGCCCTTACTGGGGAAGAGGGAAAGGGAATAGAGGCAATTAAAATGACCCAGACAAGGAGAGGAAGACGGGAAAAGGCACCCTGAATACAGAGAGCTATTACAGCAGGCAGGAGAACGATGGGGTGACCCCGGCCAGCGGGAGAGTTCAGGGGTGGTGAATAGAGTCCGGAGGACCCCAGCCAGGCCTCTTCTGTCCTTTGCTGCTGCTCATGCAGGCTCCGGGACTCTCCGGAGCCTGAGAAGACCCAGCAAGGCAAAGGGGAAGAAGAGGTTTCCTTTATTTTCTGAAACGAAAGTTCATTCAGACTCCCCATTGCCAGAACCTGTGATCAAAGAGCTGTGTGTGCCCCTGAGGGAGAAAGGCAGCAGAATACAGAGGGAGGTGTGCTCTGCTGGGGGAAGCAGGTACCTTCCCAGCTCCGTGGGGGTGTCGGGGAGGCCCGAGGCCGGTGCTTCCTCCTGGCAGTTCACTGGCCAGTCCTCGGCTCACTTGTTCATTCACATCACCTACCACACCTTATAAGGCCGCCTGTGTACCTGGCCATGAGCTGGGTGGTGCAGAGGTTGCCCCTGACCCCTGACCCAGTCTGGTGGGAGAGCCAGACACCTAAGCAGACAGTCGCATCCCAGGGCACTGGGGGCTCCAAGGGAAGAGTACAGAGCAGGGGCAGGCAGGGAGGGGTGCCCCAGAGCCATGGTCAGCTGGCATCGGGCCTACCTGGAGCAGCATCCTGGGTGGAGGTTGATGGCAGGTGGGTCCCCCCTGGGCAGTCTGCAGAAGGGCTGAGGGAGGGGGTGAGGGGTGATGACCAGGCCCTGCTGCCATGCCACCCAGCTGTCCCTGCCCCTGCTCCTGGGGGAGCTGAAACTGCATGGAAGGTCCCCCAGGGGTGCCCTGAAAATAAATTCATGAAGAGGACGGCTGCCGTGGTTCACGTGTCCCCAAGCCTGGCCCTTCCCTCACCCTTTTATCTCCTGGGATCTGAGGGCCAAACCCCCAGAATCCATCCATCCTTTTAAGACCCTGGGTTCTGGCCCATCTCCCCCAGGCCCAGGGTCCAGGCCCCAGTCCCCCTCCCCCAGTCCTCCCTCAGACCCAGGGGTCCAGGCCCCAGTCCCCCTCCCCCAGTCCTCCCTCAGACCCAGGGTCCAGGCCCAGCCTCCTCTCTCAGACCCAGGGTCCAGGCCCAGCCTCCTCCCCCGGACCCAGGGTCCAGGCCCAGCCTCCTCCCTCGGACCCAGGGTCCAGGCCCAGTGCCTACCCCCTCAGCCCCTTCTGTCCTAGTGACACAGCACTCCGGCTTCCCAGCCCTGCCTGCTCTGGACAGAAACCCGTTGTTCCCTGTCCCGTCCTGTCTGCCCATGTGGGAGGCTGTAGTTGGGACTTTCAGCCCCGCCCTTGACCCTTCAGGAAATCGAACTCTGGGCTTCAGCGGCTTTAAGACCAGTCCCGGCCCCTCCTCTCCCCCACCCCGCCCGGGTTGTCCCCTTAAAATACCCGGGATCCCTATGGCAACAGGCGCCGGCGACAGGTGCGGGTGTTATTTACGGGTCGAGCCCGAAATAGCCGGGAGGGCGAGGGGATGGGCGGGCGGGGCGAGGCCGGCGGACGGACGAGCGGGCGGAGGCCGAGCGGGCGGAGGCCGAGCAGAGCCGACGGGTCGAGGCATTGCGGAGCTGGGGTCGGCGCGGCGCCGAGGCAGGAGAGCGAGCGGGGCCCCTGCCCAGGAGGCCGGGGTGGGAGGCCCGAGGGGGGCGCGAGGCCTGGAGCTGAGCCAAGAGCCCTCGCAGCCGCCGGGCAGGCCCTGGGAGCCCGGGGGAGGGGGCGCAGAGTGATCCCCAAGGGACTGAGTCCTTCCGGGTCCCAAGAGTCCTGTGGCGTCCAGATACCTTGCCCCTGCTTTCTGAGCCTCAGTGAGGACCACAGCTCCTCAAGCTGAACCCAGCGGGGATTCGCGGTTCCCCTCTGAGCAGCGGGCGTACCCCAGACTCCTTTATGGACGCCCAGCCACCGTCCCTTCTGGACCTCGGCCGGAGTTTCCGGCTTCTTGGATCTCTTTTGAGCAACTAGGGAGACTCCCTTTCCCTTTTGCTGAATTCCAGGGGACCCCCAGAATTCCTCTGAATCCCGCTGATCTGCTGTGAATGCTGGGGCTCCCTGGCTTCTCTGAGACCCAGACCTAGCTCTTCCCCTTCTGTTCCCCAGAGGGTCCCCAAGTCCTCCCTCCTCAAACTCTGAGCCCAGAGGATCCGGGGCCACATCTCTCAAACACACAGCAGGGCTAAGCTCCCTTTTCTGGGCACCCCAGACTCGGAGCCCTAGTGGAGACCCCAGAGGAGCGCCTCTGAGCTGGGGTGGGTGCTGGGTTCTCCTGCCACTGCACCCCCAGGCACCCCCTGGTGAGGTGAGCCTCAGGGCACCTGCCTTCTCTGGGCCTGGTTCTCTTTGCTGAGTTGGTGAGCAGCCCCGGCTCCTCCTGGGAGGCTTCCCCTCCTGGGGTCTAGGTTTCTCAACTTCCGAGCCCCGGAGGACACCTGACTCCACCATTTGAGGTTCAGCTCTTCCTCTCTCATATCCAGCACCCACTGAGCCCCGGCTCCCTTCAAGGTCCCAGGCTGTGCCAGGCCCCTCCTCCCGCCCCTCAGGACCCCTCCTCAGCTCTGCCTGCTCGGACCTCCCTGAGCCCCATCTGCAGCCAGGATGATGATGTGGTCCAACTTCTTCATGCAAGAGGAGGACCGGCGGCGGGCCGCTGCAGGCCGGCGGCGTGCCCAGGGGCAGAAGGGAGTCCTCCTGACGCCAGAGCAAGAGGGGAAGATTAAGCTGGTGCTGCTGGTGGTCTCCATAGGTGCCACACTGGCCGTGCTGGCCGTGGGCACAGAGTTCTGGGTGGAGCTCAACACCTACAAGGCCAACAGCAGTGCCGTGTGTGACGCCGCCCACCTGGGACTGTGGAAGGTGTGCACCAAGCGACTGTGGCTGGCGGACGTGCCCGAGGGCCGTGAGACCTGTGGCCCTGCCGAGCTGCCTGGAGGTGAGAGGCCATGCCCTGACCCAGGTAGAGAGACTGAGAAAGCCACGCCCCAGAAAGAACCTGGGCCCCCAGGAGAGAGCTTGCACCCCAGAAAGACCTGTGCACAGATCTGCCTGGGCTCTCAGAGACAGACGAGGGCACTCAGACCTGGCCCATGTTCCTAACTGGCTTGTCCCCAGGGGGCCTGTACCCCATCACCAGCCTGTGCCCCCACACCCAGCTGGTGCCTTCAGAGAGCCTGAGCACATCTGACAGCACATCCCCACCCACACCCCCGAGATGCCTGCACCCCTGTGCATGTGCCCACAGAGAGCCTGCGTCCCAGACAGTCTTCCCCCTGGAGACAGACGGACTCCCTGGCTGTGAGCTCTGGGCAGACAGACCGCCCTGCTGCCCACCCTAGTGTAGAATCTGTGCAGGTTCACTCCCTGTGAATTTGCCAAATGAAGCTCTTGCCAGTCACCTGCCAACGTCCCGGGGCGGGCCTTGTGCCCTGGCACCATTCATTCCTGCCCCTGTCCCCTCCGGAGGCCTGACTGCAGCTCCGGCCCTTCTCACTTTCTCTGCAGACTCTCCACGCCCCTCGCCTCCCCTATAGTAGTTCTTTCGTTGCAGGTGTGCCAGAGGGCTGTCCCTTAGCTCTCACTGACGGCACATGCCATGCCCTTTACCTGTCCCAGCAGGCCTTCTTCATGAGAACTGGGCAGGAGCGCACTTCTCTACCCACCCAAAGAAAACATCTTAGGCATCTCCCCTCTGGCCATTCAGGATGCCACCTGTGAGATTGCCCATGTGGGGTATCCAGCAATGCCGTCCACACAACGCCCCACAATTGCAGCATCCCTCAGAAAGGACCCTGCCCTTCTGGGCTCCAGATGGGGTTTCTGTCCTGTGTTACTTCTCCAGGTGGATTTATCCATAGGGTCCAAATAAGGGTGTCCTAAGCCTTTCCTAGCAAGTGGGCACCAGGCATCCTCTGCTGTCCCGAAGACTATCTTGGTCACTTCACTTCTGTAGATGAGCTGTCACCCCTCAGGGTCTTGAGCAGGATGATCTCCAGCTTCCGAAAAGCGGGATTCCCCAGTAATAAAAATATGAGATGAGTACGTAGTTCCTGGCTCTGTTCTAAGGAGTTGCTGTGCATGGATTCATCACCTGTCCTGCCAGCCCCGTGAGTAGTTATCATCAGGTCCGTTCCACCGAGGGCAGCGAGGAGGCGCGGGGGACCTCAGTGGCTCAGCCTGTGAACCAGGCGAGTTATGTGGGGTTTGGATCTTGGCTATCCCTGCTCCCACCTCACTCGTCCATAAGGAGCTTCCATGGCTCCTCACTATGCCAGAGGGGTGTCCTGACCTCACTAAAAAGAAGATGGGGCTCCTCACATCTCTTGCTGTCCCCTCTGCTGGCCAGGAGGGCTTGCCCTCCTTATAGGGCTCTGACCGTCACCCGTGCAGGACCTCTCAGAGTCTCCTTATGTCTGAGAAATGGAATGACTCATGTCCCTTGGCGGTGACAGCTGCCTCACACCCGTGGCTTTTCAGATGGGATTTGCCATATCCTCTGGGGGTCAAGAAGCCAGAAGTCCTGAGTCATTCATAGCCAGAGTGGGACACGCCACAGCCCACACTGCCCCAGCAGGACCTTCACCCTTCCCTAGGGATGTAGGCTTCTCCACCCACTGCACCCCACCCTGTGGCAGGAAGCACCGTACCCTTGCTGCTGCAGGATCAGGATTCGCACCTGTCACTACTCCTTGCTGGGCACCGCATGTCCCTCCCCTTCCCCGGTGCTCCAGGGGGCGCCCACTCTAGCTCACCGGACTCAGGGGTGTCTCTCGTCCCTCCATATCCTCTTCAGTAGGAAAGTCCCGTTTCCACTTCTGCAGGCCGCATGGTCCCCCTGGGGGTCCTTTACTCCTGTGGGTCTCACGCCTCCCCCTCCCTAGCCTCAGTTTCCCCACCTGTAGAGCAAGAGCGTTCTGACTGGGAGAACCCTGAGGGGAGATCTGCCTCTAAAATGCAGTTCAGAAAGTTCTTTTCCTTTGTTAAAGTTTCTCGGACACAAAATACACAACATCAAACGAATCCCACTCCCAGGTTCGGGTCCTCAGATCATGACCCGCCCGGAAGATCCTTCCTGTGCTGTGTTTGATAACCTGGTTCTTTTTCATTCCTTCCTGACTCAGCTCTTTCAGGTGTTTGACAACGCATTCGACCTGGAGAGCAGAGCCAGTTTCTACCCACCTGTGTGTGTTGACTTGCATAAATGGTGTCAGGCTGTAGATTTTATCCTGCTCTTTAACCAGCTAATTCGACTTTTCTTGCTCAACACCCTCTCTCAAGTCTTCCCGCCTTTGTTATCGTAGTTCGGGGCTACTGCGTTCTGCAGAGCTTTCCACAGGGAGGGTCCCCTCGTGTATATGCCTGTCCTTGAGAGAGGGACACCTGGGTCATTCCTGCGCTGTTATTTATAAATGATGCTGCAGTGAACACCCACACCTGTGTCCCCTGTATGTGCTTTTTCCTGGGTGCAGACCCAGAAATGAAACAGCCAGGTCCCGGGGTATCAACATCGCTCATGTGTCACGCCGCGGTGGGGACCTGTTCTGAGCAATGCATCCTTAATGGATTTTGTTGTTGTGAGATCATCGCAGAGTGTGCTCACTCAGGCTCAGAGGACTGCGACCTTGCTGGGTGAGGTCATCTTAAGGACCTCCGTCCTACAGGGGCCCATTCTCCACTGATGGCCATCATGGAGCGCAGGACTGTGACACGCTCCATAAAGCGTGTCTGAGTCCTTCCCCCACAGCCCAGGACAGCCTCACTGCCGGTTGTTTCCGCTTGCTGCCTCCCTTTTAATATCCGCAAGGTCTAATTGATCCAAAGTGGCCCCTCCCTGCTGGCTCAAGTGCGTTTCTCTGGCTCCTGCTGGAGTGGAGCTCTTCCTGTGCCGCGGGTTCTCCAGGCTCCTTGGCTGCGGGTGACCAGGCGGGGCTTGTGCCCTGTGCAGGGGGGCGCCTCGGACAGCAGCCTGCAGGGGCTCTTTGGATTCAGGTGGGAGGGAGCGTCCCCTCTTCTGTTAGCCTCCCATGACCTGCTTCTTGGTGGCCTTTGTTGAGTAAAGTGGCTGTCTCTCTCTAATCCCACTTGACCCTCAACAAACCTGCAGGAAGGAGCCAGGAAAGAGATTATCACCTCCTGTTAAAGAGGAAGCACCGGACGCCCAGAGACAGTTAATGGCCCACTTGAGGCCATGGATCTAGTCCTCTGCAGGGGCGGGAATCCCCGGGCGTCCTGGGCTGCCAAGAGGCGTTTCCCCCTCCTCTGCACCAGGGATGCTAAGGTGCTCTTTTAAGGCCCCTCTGAGCTCTGTTAAGGGTCCACCCTGGAAATACACACAGCGCCTCACGTCATCTCCCTCCCCCTTCTCTCTCCTGCTCTCACAGAAGCAAACTGCACCTACTTTAAATTCTTCACCACGGGGGAGAACGCCCGCATCTTCCAGAGAACCACAAAGAAAGGTGAGCAGGTTTCACGCTGTGACGAGGGGCTGGGTGCTGGCCACGCTCAGGGACGGCTGGTGGCACCGCTCCTCCGCCACTCTGCCCGGGATGATGGGCTCAGCTCTGGGGTCCGTGGACGTCCTGTCTCTGGGAACTGGTGGTGCAGCTTCTCCAGACTGTGACCCCTCACCTTGCCCAAGCCACAGGCCACGTGACTGGGCAGTCCCTCTCTGAGGATAGCACTCTAGCATCTCATGAATGGGCGCTTGGGATCGGTAAGCCCCACCCTGGGCATTATGCCCGGATGATCTCCAGTCCTTGGCCTGACTGCAGGACACAAGCGTTGTCTTCCTCCTCCAGAGGAGATAACAAGCCCAGAGAAGGTAGAAGCAGTCCGCCCAGGAAGTGGCAGAGGCAGGATTCGAACCCAAACAAATCTTACCGTAGAAGGGCACTGCCCAGAATCCCCTGTGGAGATGAAAATGCTCTACTTTGGGACCCATCCTGCACACTTGGCATGTGGCTGCTGTCACAGGGGAGATGAGTGTTGAATTTTGTTTCATTTGTCACATTAAAAGTGAAAGCCCACGTGTGGTTAGCAGCTGCCACCACACTGGACCATGCACCTCTGAGGACTTTGTCCTTTCTGCTCTGAGCACGGCTTCTCCATCACGGGGTGTCCCCACCAGCACAGGAATTGGGATCGTGACATGAATCTGGCTTCTATAAGGATTTCATGAGACAAGGCTTCTAGAGGCTTCCAGAGCCCAGGGCTTGCAGTGACCCCTCACTACCTGCAAGCAGTGGTTCCTGGCCTGCTCCACCTGTTCTGTCTCACCTCCTTGCTGGTTGAGCACAGTGGGGTCACCATGTACTTCTGGGACGGTGACATCATCCTGGTGCTCACCTGTGGCCCACCTGTGTGTGCCAAGCACACGGCCCACCCAAGTAGGGTTCTGGACCATTCCCCGGTAATGTACAAATGATGACCAGATGATAGTAATGATCAGTTGCTCACATCTCCTTCTAAAACCCAGGCTTTGTGCCTTCTGCTCTGTGGCCTTAAGCAAGTGACTGACCCTCTCTGAGTCTTAGTTTCTTCTACAGGATTGTTATTGGACTGGACTGGGCAACCGACTTGACAACTTTTCTACAGTCCTGAATCATCCATCTTCCTGATCCTGGGCCCCTGTAAAGGAAACCTCTTGTTCTCTCTCTGTGATCTCTGCTTCTCCCCTCTCCCCTTGCAGAGGTGAACATAGCCGCTGCGGTGATAGCCGTGCTGGGCCTGGTGGTCATGGCCTTGGGCTGTCTCTGTGTCATCATGGTGCTCAGTAAAGGTGCCGAGTTCCTGCTCCGAGTTGGAGCTGTCTGCTTTGTCCTCTCAGGTGAGGGCGGAGAGCCTGGGCTGAGGGCATTGCATGCTGGGAGGGGGATCCCCAAGAATTGTTGCCAGCTGGGAGGCGGGATCTGTACACACAATTGCATGCCGGGAGGTGGGATCTCCATGCACTGCTGCATGCTGGGATTTGAGGGGAGCCCAAGGGCTATCATAGGCTCAAAGATGGAGGAATTCCAAGCCCTTTTGTTGGCTGAGAATTGGACAGTCTACAAATACCATTTTGATCTGGACCTGAGGTCTCCAAGGATTGTTGCACGCTTAGGGGTGGGAACCCCAAGCACTGCCGCATGCCAGGAGCAGGAGGGAGCCCCAGGGCCCTAGAAGTCTCAGCCACAGGACAGCTCCGAGCCTGTTGCTAGCTTGGACTACTCCCCAAATACCTTTTTAGGTTTGGACCTGGAATCCCCAGCAATGTTGTATCCTGGGGTGGGGAGGTCTGCAGTCAGTGCTGTGTGCTCTGATGTTGGGAAACCCAAGGGCTGTATCAGGCTCAAAGGTGGCAGAGTTCAAGCCTGGTGGTTGGCTGGGATTTAGAGGGTCTCCACACAGGCCTTGAGATTTGGACCTGGGGCCTGGGGTCTGCAAGGACTCTTGCATTTTTGGAGTTGAAGGTCCAGAAAAAAATAACTGCATCATAGGAAATGTGGCCCTTGACAGTAACAAAGACTTCAGTTTATTGTACATCTAGCTCAGAATACCACAGGCCTGCTGCTGTGTTTAACTGCATAACCATCACCTCTGCATTAACCTATGATCGTGAGCATCGTGTGCATCCCAAACTTATACAAAGACAACTAGCTTAGAATAAAGTTACTTTTAAGTAATGCCAGCACTGTTTTTACAAAAAGAAAAGCTTCACATGATGGTTGCACCAGACTTTTTTGCAAAAAAAAAAATTAATAATAATAATAATAATATTTGGCATAAAATCCATGACAATTATGTGGACAAATTCGGTAGTAGAGATCACTGTTCTTCATTCTGTAGTTGAGAACACTGAAGCTCAGAAGAGGCAGATGAGTTATTCAGACTCACACAGTGAGGACAGAGGTGGGCTTGAGCCTGGGCCGCATTCTCCAAGCTCACCTCTCTGGCTGCACACACTTGGCACCTCGGGGAGTACTTTCCTGAGGTGTCTCTGTGGGCTCAGCACGGTATGGGGAGACGAAGGCATAGCCGGGGAGTCAGTGGTCTAGCTTTTGTCTTAGTCTGGGTCCTGAATCAGTATACGACCCTGGGAAAGTTCCATTCCTCTTCTGGGCCTTAGTTGCCTTGTTGAATCAAACTTTTCTCAGGTGGAAAGAAAAATCATTCATTACACTTCCTTTCTGTGAGTGTTTATGATCATCTACTATGATCCAGGCATGGTAGGGGCTAGAGATAGATACAAGACTACTCTGCTATCAAAGGGCCCCAATTTGGGCGGAAAAAGAGTATAACTAATAATTACATAAGTCATGATTCAACTGAATTGGTGATGAGAGTTACCATAAAGCTTATTAAGGGGACGTTCTGTGGTGGTGGTATGTGGCAGAATAGATAATCTAGAAAGCAATAGTTGAGCTGATAATTGAAGGATAATAGGAATTATCCAAGGTACAGTGGTGACAGTTGTAATGGCAACAGGTGATGGTGATGGTGTTGGTGGTGATGGTGATGGTGGTGGTGATTGATGGTAGTGGTGGTGTTGGTGGTGATGGTGATGGTGGTGGTGGTGATGGTGGTGATGGTGATAGTAGGGGTGGTGGTGGTGTTATGTTCTGGTAACAGCGATGGTATGGTGGTGGTTATGGTGGCCATTGTGATGGTGGTGGTAGGGATTATGATGGTGGTAATGTTAGTGGTGGTGATGGTGGTGGTGGTAGTTGTCAACGTGATGGTGAAATAAAATGGGCAAAGGCTATAAAGCATTAGGGAAGTTTGCAGAACAGAATGAAGATCAGAGTATAAAGCAAGGCAAGTCTTGCAAAAGTGCACACAGCAGCCTCTATGGACACGTGAGGCAGAGGCCTGGAAGGCGTGCGGGTGTTCAAGAGCCACACAAATGGAGAAGAGTATTGCCGTGTCTTATTCGTCGCCTTAGAGATCTCCCTAGGTAGAGGGGGAAGTTCAGTCATTCCCTTTCCTTTCTTTCATCTATTCGCTAGTTCATCTAATTTACTGTGATACAATGAATAAATGCATAGCTACGCGTCTACACACATACATGGTACATACGTTGCACATGCATGAACACAGCAGATGTCTGGAGGCAGTACCCTAACAGTGCAGAACGGTGCCTGTCGCCATGCTGACGGGTCTGACTACTCAGACAGGAGCCGCACAAGCAACCCCACAGTTAGAAGCCATAGTGGGTGACATGAAGGACAAGGAGCGTCCCCGCGGGAGTGAGCAATAGGAGCACCTGATTCCATACGGGGAGTTGGGCAGCCTGTCCGAGGCAGTGACCTCAACGACGTCACATCATAGTTAAGCAAGGAGAAGAGAGCTTGGTGAACTTGAGGTCCTGAGAGAGGGCCACTGTGACCCGGCCTTGGAGAGGGGTGTGCTGGGACGGGGCGGCGGGGAATCAGCAGGGAAAGAGCGTGTCTGGATTGGAGATTGGCTTGTGATCTGGGCAGACTCTTCCCATCCCTGACTTAAGTCTCCTCACATCCAGAACTCCCTTGCTTTATTCAGATTTTCACACCCGCGACTAAAAGACCCGACCAGAACAACCGCAGAGGAGGAAAAGTCCATTTTGGGGCTCACGGTTGCCGGGGTCTCAGTCCCTAGAAGGCCAGCTCCCTTCGTCGGGGCTCGAGGTGAGGCAGGGCGTCATGGTGGAGGAGAGTGGCCGAGGGAAGCCCCGCACGTCAGGGTGATCAGGAGGCAGAGACGCCCCTCTCCAGACACAAACATCTACCCCAAAGGCAGGACCCCGAAGGCCACCTCCTCCAGCCTCACCCTCCGGCCTCCAGTCACCACTCTGCTAACCCCGTGGGGGTGAATTCACTGAGTGGGTTGGGGCTCCCACAAGCCAATCATTTCTCCTCTAATCCTTGCATTGTGTCGCCCGTGAGCTTCTGGGGGACACCTCGCGTCAACCCTGACCTTCCAAGGGTCCACCCATCAGGTGTTCACCCTTCCTTCCTCCCACGGAGCCTTCCAGGGACCCGTCACTCCTCCCTCCCTCCACTGTCCGCCCTCTGGGCCATCAGCCATGTCTTTGCTGGGTGCCCTGCTCAGCCCCACCCCAGGGAACGTGAGTCAGAGGACACCTTACCGAGGACTGCACAGCTCGCAGGGGCAGGTGCCGGGGCGCTCACACCTGCCTTCTCCCCAAGGGCTCCTCAGAGTGTTTTATTCATGTTGGGCGTGTCCTGCGGGTTGTGCAGCCAGGCGGAGGCCAGGTGGCCCTGACACCAGGCGAGGTGGCCCTGACACTGTGTGGTTGTGCTGGGTGTCGGGATAGGGGGGCGGTCTCTGTAGACAAAGAGACAGGCACAGCCGATAGCATGTCTTTTCCTAAATGTCTGCGTCAGTGTCCTTCGGGGATTCGGGGCTGTGACAGGTGGGCGTGTGTCCTCAGGGTTTAGTCCTGGGGTGAGATGGCACTAGGACAGTCTCATGTGGATCCATTGTTGTTAATCACCAGCCGTGAGGAGCTGCCACGGAGGAGAAGTAGAGTGTGAGGAAAACATGCCGTGCCTCCACAGGGCCTCCACAGGGCCTCTGCTGGGCCTCCTCTGGGCCTCCACAGGGCCTCTGCTGGGCCTCCTCTGGGCCTCCACAGGGCCTCCTCTGGGCCTCCACCCTGCCTGTGGCCGGCTGCCCACGCCTCCGTCTCTGAGGAGGAAGACCCAGTCATACTGGATTGCAGTCCTTTCTGACGGCCTTACTTAATCATTTCCAGATGTGGCCATGTTCCGGGGACTCGGGGTTGGGACCTCCACATGTGACCTTTAGCTGACCGTTCATCACTGGATGAAGCTCCGGGGGGACGGGGACTTGGCTGGTCTCATCTGTGTGTCAAGCCCTTGTTACCCACGACCCCACTGAGGACTGCTGAATGAGGCGGGTCAGCCCAGGGGAGGGGCTGCGCGGGCTCCAGGCTGCGTGCCCAGGCCCCAGGTTTAAAAGATGGAGGAGTCGGGGTGGAGAAGGGAGGCAGTGGCCTCCGGCCCCGGGGGTGCTGTCTGGTGGTTCACAAGACTCTGCAGCCCATTTGCCACCTCGGCCCCCCCCCACCCTGTCCCGTCCACAGTGACCGCCCTTTCTTTCCCTCAAGTGTGCGGCGCTCCCTCCTGCCCCAGGGCCTTGGTGCCGGCTGCTCCCTCTGCTTGGAGCAGCGTTGCTCAGTCTTCTGTGTGGCCTGCTCCTTTTGGTCCCTGGGCTCAAGCGGCTCTTGGTGACGCCTCCATCGGGAGCGCCCGCCCACCCTGGCCGTGGCCCCTGGTGTGAAGTTCTCCCCGCCGGGCGTCACCTTCTGAACTACCTGCTCTCCCGCGTTCCCTGGGGAGGCCGCGCCCTGGCAGCCTGCAGCTGGAGACGTGCAGGACACGAGGCCCGTCAGGCAGGACAACTCCAGATGACCCTGAAACAGAGCTTCAGATGTGACAGGACCCTGGAGCCAACTGTGGCTTCCTACAGGTCCACGGGGGCCGGGGTCGCAGCTTGGTCCCCTCACGGCTCCGGCCCCCCCGTGCCTCTGTGCGTCGGTGCTTTCTCATGGCTCCTGGGGACACTCGTGTCTGCAGGCCTCAGTGCCTTGGCTTAGCATCTGTCCCCTCCGGGAGGGGATGGTGGCTCCGGGGCAGAGAGCCGACACTGCCTCCGTCTTGTGTTCTGCTGTTTCTTAACTGTGCGGGCCTCGGCCTGTTTCCTTCTTCTCTTTAGTGATTCACTGTCACTCTTCAGAAAGAGCCTTCACGAGTCTTTTGGGGGCGGGGCACGTAACAAGGGATTGAACTCAGGGCCCTTAACCCCTGAGCCACGTCCCCTTTTTCAAAATGTACTTTATTTAGAGTCAGAGTCTCGCTGAGTTGCTTAGGGCCTCGCAGAGTTGCCGAGGCTGGCTTTGAACTTTCCATCCTCCTTCCTCAGCCTCCTGAGCTGCTGGGGTTACAGGTGTGTGCCATTGTGCCCGAGTCTTGGAGTCTTAATTTGAACTTTGTGTTTCTTGATTCCTGTGTTTACTTTTTGATTACAATCACAGGGCGATGCACCCAAGATGCCACTTGCCCTCTTACCCATTTGGAAGCATGCCGGCCAGTGACATTAGGGACATTGGCAGCCATGCATACAAAACTGTGGTGGAACTCTGACAACCCCTCCCCACCCCTCTGCCCACCCCTGGGCAGCACCAGGCTGCTTTCCGCCTCTGGGGACGGTCCTGTTCCTTCTGTCCGCTCCCCCAGCAGGGCCTGCGATACAGGAGGTGCTCAGCCACCCCATCCACAGGAGCGTGGCAGGCGCCACGTCTGCCCAGATCTGTGCACCCTCCCGGGTACTTTAGACCTCCCGGGTGACTTGGTGCCATGTGCCTTGTCCCGCTGTCCTGTTTAAGGAAGGGTGACAAGACAAGCGGCCTCTCTCTGTCCCGCAGGCCTGCTGCTCCTGGTCAGCCTGGAGGTGTTCCGCCACGCGGTGCGGGCGCTGCTGCAGGGGGCCGCCCCCGAGCCCGGCCTGGCCCCGCGCCTGGCCTACGAGTACTCCTGGTCCCTGGGCTGCGGCGTGGCGGCCGGCCTGGTCCTGCTGCTGGGCGGGGGCTGCTTCCTGCTGCTCTCCCTGCCTTCCTGGACCTGGGGGTTGCTGTGCCCCAAGCGAGGACCCCCGGCCACCTAGCGCCTCCTGCGTGCCTCCCAGGCCTGCGCGGCCCCTTCCTCCAGCGGCCCCGGAAGACCTGCGGGTCCCCTGGAGGACTGGCCCTCCCGGGGCCCCTGCACCTGCTCCCACCAGCACCTTGTCCTCTGGGAACACGCTCTTCTCGGTGGCCGACTTGGTGTCATGGAGTGGGACAGGAAGAGGCTTTCTGCACCTGAGGGTTCCCTGGGGGGGGCTGGTGGACCTGATGGGGAGACTGAGGCTGGGGTGGGTGTGGGGGTCTCGGAGGGGGTCGGGCCTTCCTTTTCCAGGTCCGGACTGGTTCCCCTGCGGAGAGACTCCTGAATCTGCAGCTCGGGTGGGATTAACTCACTGTGACCTAACTGTGACCTGATTTGAGATTAAAGATTTGGAGATGTAACGGCTTTGATTTGGAGTGAGTCTGTGACGCGGCCGTGCTTTCTGGGGCAGGCCGGAGCGGCCTGTGTCCTCCCCAGAAACCCGCCATCACACCTGTCAGCCCTGGAGTCCCGCGGGAGCCCAGGGACGTGGAGACAGGAGTGACGTGGGTGACGGTCGACTCGTGTCCCCACCAAAGGCCACGTGCTGGGGGCCCGACCCACAGTGCCTCAGAGTACAGCCTTGTGGGGAGAGAGGGTCAGCGGGGACCAGGTGACGGGTGGGGGAATCCAGAAGGACCGGTGTCCTTGTGAAAGGCAGATGATGTGGACACAGACGCACAGAGGGACAGGCACCTGAGGGTGCAGCGGAGGAGGAGGCCCGAGCACCCTCCCTCCTGGCCTCGCGGGGTCCAGGGGTGGGGGACAGGGGCTGAAAGACGTGGAGGTGGCTCTGGAACTGGGTGCTGAGCACAGGCTGGGCCAGCTGTGGGGTCGTGAAAGAAGCAGCCCGGGGTCCCCGGGAAGCCTGGGGAGACTGTGGTGTCATAACAGGGGCATTCTGGGGAGGGCTTGGGAGGACAAAGGAGCAGGACAAAGGAGTGGGAGCCACGGACCACCCACCCCACTACTCACAGCGGGCGTGAGTGGGCACTGTGGTCAGGGCCAGCTTCTTCCCTTAGGAGACCCCCATGCACCTTGCACCTCCTGTGTTCTGGGCGCTGGGCTGAGCGTCTCATGAGCATCATCTTGGCAACAGGCACAGTGCTGCTGAGCTGCCGTCCATGGGCTCATTGGACTGCTGTAAGCACAGTGGATCAGAGCAGTTAAGCAACTTTCTCCAAGTCACACAGATACTGAGTGGAGAAGGTGGGGTTCGAACACGGATCTTCTGCACAACCATCCTCACATGTGCCAGGAAGTGTGAGAGAAGAGGAAGGATCAGTATCCCTGGAAACGAAGACCTCCCACCGCCATCCGTGAGCTTGGAATGGGTCACGTTAGTTACTGCACGTAGTAGTGAGGTGACGTCACACTGGTTCAGATGGCCCATGGCCAAGGTCAGGAAGAACAAGCTCTGAGGAGCTCTTAGACGAGAGGAGACCTGGGAGACAGGCCAGACGCAGACGGTGCAGGGTCCTGGGGCAGAAATAGGCCACCGACAGAAACACTGGCTAAGTCGGAGTCCTCGCGGACCTGACCAACATGGTCATGTGGGGGGTCACTGCAGGGGAGACCAACGCCTGGTGAGGACCTGGGGCCCCTCTGGACTGCCTTTGCTGCTCTCCCGTGTGTCTGAGATGATTCCAAAGGGGAAGTCCCTTCCCACAGACAAACTCCACCAGTGGGCCGGGAGCTGGGTCCTCCTGGGCACCTGTCATCCCTGATGCTCGAGTCCTGCGCTGGACAGCAGGCAGGAAAGTGAGCTGGACCTGCCTCCCAGCGCAGCTCGGCCGGGCCACAGGGCAGCTGGTGAGTGCGGAGGTGGGGGCTCCAGCCGTGAAGCCCAGAGGGGGAAGAACCCCTGGGGAGTGGGGGTTGGCTCAGGCACGGGAGGAGGAGACCCCTAACTTGAGACTTAGGAAGAGTAAAAGGCAGCGTTGGGCTCCTGGGCTCTGGGCATTCCAGGTAGGAGGGAGACAGACCAGAGATGGCTGGAGCCTGTGAGTGGGGTCTAGGGGGCAAGAGAGGGGTCTCAGTATGGAGGAGGCGGGGAGACCTACCTGTCCAACTGTGTAACTTGGCCTTTATCTGAGGGCACTAGGGAGCCATGGCGAGTTGTTGAGCAGAGACAGGTCGAGGGGTTAAAACGAATTTCTTGTTCTTGAAATGATAAAGTCATAGACACAGAAGAGATTGGTGGTTGCCAGGGGTTAGGAAAGATTGGGGGTGTCACAAAGGAAGGCACTAGGAAGGATCCCTCACGACAGAGATGACCCAGCCCTCCAAATAGAGAAATCCCGTGGGTATGTTTTTTCTGAATTAAACCTTTAATTTCTGTGGGTTTTTTGTCCGGCTTTATTGAGGCGTAATTGGTCACAGTGTAAATATCTAAGATGTATAACATGGTGTTTGTCATATGTGTGCCCTGAACGTCGACCCGGTTGGGCTGACCCACGGGCTGCTGTGCTGAGCCTGAGAACTCGTAAGATCCCTTGCTCTGCTACCATCACCCTCTGAGACCTCCCGGAGCGTGCCCGGCAATGTCTCGGTAGTCAGTCAGGACTACACTGCAGGTGACCTCACTCTGCCATGAGCTCTGTCCGTAAGACGTTGAGACATGGAATATCTGAGTCCCGCCATGGATTCAACACACCTCACCAGGGATGTCACCACCCAGCCACACACATGCTGCTGAGATGGCAGTTTCCCTGTGTGACCCCGGACCTGCCACCAGGTGTCCACCAGGTGTCCAACCCCGGGAAAGACCAGCTTCAAAATTCAAAGTGTGGTTTCTTCTGAATACATAATGCTTTTGCACCATTTTAATCCTCAAAAGCATGAGCCCAGCAGGTTCATACAGGTACTGTGGGATGTAATATGTTCTGTAATGTGTTTCGCATGTATCCTGTTAATATCCTATGGGAAATGTGGCGTTTATGTCCTATAACATGACAGCAGGGGTAGTGTCATGATAGGTTGCCCCAGGGTTGAAAGCCACCGAGAACGTGGCTCTGCCGTCCAGGCAACGTGGGCGGCTGCAGGGCAGCGCTCCCCTGGCTCCTGGTGTGCCCAGCGCAGTGCTGAGGGTGCAGAGGGCAGAGAGCCGGGCGTGGGCCCCTCCTGGACCCAGCAGGCAGAGGCCGTGTCCTCCTCGGTGCAGCGCCTGGACCCGGAGGGGCAGGCTCAGCCCGAGCGACCCGGAGGCCTCTGGATGTCTCCATTTCTCCATCCTCCCAGGCTGCACGGACCTCCCAGGGTCACTGTGAGGAGCAAATGTGATAATAATCCCCACAGAGTGGCGCGGGGCCTCCTGGCACCAGGTCGTGGGACTTGTATGGAGTGGCACTCCGGGCCTGGCGTACAGTAGAGGGCAAAGCAGGACCCCTGTGGAGCCTACGGCGTGTGGCTGGAAACAGATATTAATCACATCTCCACACTAATGAGTGTGTAATTATAAACTGAGATAAGTGCCGGGGAGAGATCCACAGCAGCTGCCCTTCCTCTCCGACTCAGTGCCCAGCTAAGGGAAGCCCGAGCCGTCTTGCCCCGGGGTGGGGTCCTCACTCTGGCCTTCCTTCCCACCTGGGCTCAGGGAGGGAAGCGGCAGGCCTGAGATGGGAGGGAGAGTCTGGCAGTGTCCCTAGCTGACCACGGCCCCCCGCTGCTAGGCTGCTTTGCGTCACTGTCACAGAATACTCAAGAAGTCAGCTTAAAAGGAGGGAAGGTTTCTTTTGGCTCTCAGCTTCAGGCTGAGGTCACTTGGCCCTGCCTGTCCTTCCGGGGCAAGTCCTGATGACCAGCTTCTCCCACTGGTCCCACCCCCTGATGGAGCCAGCACCTCCCAACAGCACCATGGCCCTCGGCCCTCAGGACGCCCCTGGTCCAGGCCATCGCCCGTGTGGGTGGGGACGGCCGTGCGTGCACCCCTTTCTGTCTGTCTCTGGGGTGTCCTGGTGTGCCGCTGAGGTTTCTGGGCACGCGCTTCTCGGTGGCCTCGAGCTGTGCCTGCTTGGTGCGTCTCTGCAGCTTCTTTGTATCCGTGTGTGTGTGTGTGTGGGGGGGGGTGTGCGCATTTCTTCCCCGGGTTTCGTCCCGACTGTGCGCATGGGCTTGTGTGTTGGAGGGTGCTGTGCAGAGACTCTTCGTGTGTCCTCTGATGTGTGTCTGTGCTGTGCGACCCTGTGTGTGTGTGTGTGTGTGTGTGCTCGCTAAGTGATTTGCAGCATGTCTGTCTGCAGGTTTCTACTTGTCCATCTCTACCTGGCCCAGGCTTCTTCACAGAGGGGGATGGGAGAGAGGAGGAGCTTCCCTCTTACCGCGGCCTTGGCAAACCCAGAAAGGGGAAGCCACGGGCCTCGTGGGCAGGAAACAAGAGGAACTGGCCCTGGGCACATCCCTTCCTAGCTCTGTGACTTTAGACAATTTGCTTCACCTCTCTGTCTCCGTTTCAGCTGTTACACGGGGTAGTAATGTTACTATTTAGTGGCATTGCTGGGAGTGAGCTAATCCAGGTAAAGTTTCCAGCAGGCCTCTGGCACAACACCTGGGCCACGCATGCTGGCTCTTTGTGACGTGACGATGGTTGTCATGGTTTGGGTGTGAGGTGTCCCCAAGGCTCCTGCCAATGCAGGGATGTTTGGAGGTGACATGGTTGGCCTGTGAGAGCTGTCCCTCCATCAGTCCATCTTAGTTTGAATGGACTGACTGGGTGGCCACTGTGGGCAGGGGCGGTGTGGCCGGAGGAGCTGGGTCACTGCCCTGGAAGGACTGGTCTTCCGGTGGCCCTGTCCCAGCCCTGCTTCCTGACTCCCCATGACGGACGGCTGTCCTCCACGAGGCCTTCCCTCAAACGCAGCCTCAGAGCAGGGGAGCGGCTGCCATGGAACGGACTCTGAACCCCTGAGCCCTGGGAACTTTTGCTCCTCCAAGTTGTTCTAGTCGGGCGTCTCGGTCTCGGGGACGTGAGAGCTAAGACACGCCTGGTAACGCAGGGCGCCACAGGCAGGTGATGAAGCTGTGGCTGTTTTAATTTCACCTCCGTCATTTAATTCTGCCGTCCTCACCCGCCCTCTCGGGAGTGACTGTAGCTGTGCTGGAGAGGCCAGAGTTCCGAGGGACACTGGGGAGCAGGGAGGTACCAGAGGCGAGCCTGGTGACGGAGGCTTATGAACTTGAACTCCTTCTGCCTTCCGCCTCCCAAGCCACTGGGTGACAGGCACGTGCCACCACGCCCAGGAAGCAGCCGCGGGGGTCCCCCCTCCAGCTTCCACGACCGACCTGTCCCTTTGGCTCATTTCTCTCAGCGGGAGGTCCTGGAGGGGCAGGGGCCGGTTTCCCTTTGTGTATCCATCAGTCTATCAGGTCACGGGGCTGCTTTGCCTCCTGGTTGGTGTGAAAGACTCTGCCGGGAACGAGGCTGCGGATGCCCGTCTGATTCCCTGCCTCCCATGCTTGGCCTCTCTGCCCAGGTGTGCAGTTGCTGGGTCACGGCTGCTTCTATTTGGAGTTAGGATGTGGTGTACGAGTGTTCGCTGTGTCAGTCGAGGACGCGCCCTGAGACCAGCCTGCAGGAAGGGGACTTTAAGACTCAGATGTTGCAACCCAGTGACTACAGTTAATAACAACGTGCTGCATCGAAGACCTAGGAGAGTAGATTTTAAGTGTTCTCAGCACAAAAGGGAAAAAAAATTGCTGATCGGCTGAGCGCTGTGGGGTAATTAGCTCGCGCTCCCCATTCCCCACGTTACATTTTCAAAACATCATGTTGTTCACCGTTAATTTGTACAGTTTTTATTTGTCGACTAAAAGCCAATTAATTAAAAATAAATCAGTAATGGAGAAACATTTCAGTTTAATACTGCGGTGGGGAAGGAGTTTGCTGCCGAAGTAACCACATCATGTCCCAAGGTTGGCAGGAGGCACACTGCGGGGTGGAAGACGGGCACAACGGCCGGGGTGAACGCCCACCGTGGCTGTCCCCTCGGCAAGGGACGAGGGTCTTTGGAACAGGACAGGGCCCCATGTCTCAGCCCCTGCTCTGCTTTAGGGGGCCCTGGGGACTTGGGTCAAAGGCTTGGGGTGGAGATGGGGACATGGTGTGGAGCGGTGCCGGTGAGGCTGGGCTTCTGTAAGGAACAGGGGTCACGTTTTTCTGATGGATGCTCTGTGCACACTAGAGGTAAGGCAAGAGCCACTGAAGACTGGGACAGAAAAGTGCCTCCCTCCTCCTCCGCCTGTGGTGGGTAACGTCATTGGCCGCCATCTGGCTATAGAAATGGCAGCAGTGCCCTGGTCCCCGCAGGGCTGCAGGAGTGATGGCCCTCGCCACCACGCTGTCCAGTCAGGACAACTGCCTCTCCCCAGACAGCGCCTCTGTCCTGGCCAGCTTTGGGTGGTACCCCACCACCCCTCTCTGTGGCACGTGCTCAGGAGCCTGTGGTCAGGGATGCACACGGCACAGTCAGTGGGCTCCTGCTCACTCCCCATCACCTGGCTCAGCTGGGGTGGCTGTGGGTGTCTTGAGCTCAGGGTGCTGGACTTCCCTGGAGTCATCTGGAAGCTTCCTCACCCACATGTCAAGCTGGCTGAGCCAGGGGACAGTGACTACGAGCCTGCTATCTAGGTGGCCTCTCTGGGAGCCTCACAGCATGGTGGCCTCAGGGCCACACAGCGCAGCATTTGGTTCAAAAACCAGGCAGAAGTTGGGTCACCTTTTATGGCCTAGACTCAGTGTCACTTATGCCGAACCAGCACGGCTCACCAGGGGACGGCCAGTGTCGGGCAGCCTGTGGCAGAGCGGCAATCTCGCCTCCAGGGTTTGAGTATGGAGCTGGGTTCGGAGGAGTTGCTGGGTGTGGTGAAGCCAGACAGGAGCAATCATTCTTTGCAGGGCTTGGGGGAGAAGGTGCAGGTGGACCAAGAACTTAAAATAAGCACTACTAGGACTGTGGCACATGCCTATAGTCCCAGTTATTTGGGAGGCTGAGGCAGGAGGATCACAGGTTCAAGGCTAGCCTTAGCAACTCAGCAAGACCCTGTCTCAAAATAAAAGTTACAAAGGGCTGAGGATTGTGGCTAGGGGTAGAGAGAGGGCCACTGGCTCAATCTCCAGGACCCAAAATTAAAAACAAGTAAGTGCCGGGTTTCTGTTCTCGAGACTAAAAGGCTCAGGGGTCACTCTAGTTAAACTGGGCTAACTGGGCTGCATGAAATAACCACACAAGAGACACAAATACCTTTTTCTTTGGGGTTGCTGTGACGGCTCCTCTGACCTTAAGGGTCCGCAGAAAAGAGAGAGAGAGATCGATAGCACGCGCTGACCCCTTTTATTGAGGAGAAGCTATTCAAATGAGGCAAGGGGTCAGGTTTCAGGGGGCTGAGTCTATCTTCATGATGTCCACTGTCAGCAGGTTGACTGACACCTGGGTAGGCCACACCCAAGGGCACAGTAAGAGGAGGGGACACACACAAGGCACTTCCATGGAAGGGCAAGGGGTTATATTACAAAGGGACAGGTGAGCATAGCTTCACCCATGGGGCTGTAGCAAGACACACCCATTTCTGTGACTGAGCGCTTCAGCACCCAGCTGGGGAGTGTAACTCAGTCACCCGTAAGGTTGGCCTCCCGCAAGTAAGCATGAGAAATACACCAAGAGAGGCAAGGAAACAGGTTAGCAATGCGAAGCAAGAACAGTGATCCGTAAAGCAAGGAGTTTGTGAACATAATGGGTACAACAATAAATGGTGGTGAATAAAGAATGTGGGGCTACCCTCTGATCGACAACCAGCAGACTGGGTAGAGCTGGAGTGCTGACTGGGGAACTTTTCCAGGCCACGCCCGTCATTCCAGCGATTCCAGAGGCTGAGGCAGGAGGATCGCAAGTTCAAGGCCAGCCTCAGCAACTCAGCAAGGCGCTCAGCAACTCAGTGAGACCCTGTCTCTAAATAAAATACAGAATAGGGCTGGGGGTGTGGCCAGTGGTCTAGTGCCCCTGGGTTCAATCCCCAGCACCCGCCCCCACCCCAAGAAAAAGAGAGAAAAAAGGAAAAGAATCCACTTGGACAACACAGATGAACCTGGAGGACCTTCCATCAGGTGAAACAATCCAGGCAGAGAGACAAATGCCGCATGTCTCCTCCCACAGGGACCTAAACCCACACTATGGAAGCACATCCCAGGGGCTGGGGCGGGATGGGCCAAAGTCGACCACAAGACTCAGGGGTTTGGGGAGAGAGGAGGGATAAACTCGGGGATCTACTGGGCTGCTACTCTGAGGGTCACCCGGCTCCTGGACCCATTGCCCTGAAGTGACCCGCCTCTGGCCTTGGGGTCAGGGGAGGCGACAGGGGTCTCTGTTGCCTAAGCCCCTCCAGCAGGGCCTTCCGAGCAGGGGACCTGCCCTCCTGCAGGTGGAGGGGCCTCCAGCCCTCCTCCCCATCTTTTTGAGATCCACGTGAAATAAAGTCCCTGACCTCGATTAGTGGTCAGCTTGTGGCAGTTCAGCTGGGCAGGCGTGGCCAACACTTCCTTGTCTCTGATTTGGCTTTAGTGTCCAAAGACAAAATCGCAACACATTTAAAGACCTAACTGGCTTCTATTTGCCATCTTCAATCCGACAACACCCTGCTCTACAGAAGGGCCGTGCGTGGGCTGAGCAGGGAGGTCGGCTTTACAGACAGAAGGATGAAGAGGTGGGAACGTCACTTCCGAGCCACCGTCCCAGTGGGGTTAAAGCAGAGGGGACGTCCTTGACACGCTGACTCAGGTAGACTGGAAGCTCCTGTGTTTAAAAACTGGCCTTTATTAGAGTCCAGTTTGATGACGTGGCACGAGGCCCAGGTGACTCTGCTGGGGTTTGGTCTTGTCACCTGGGGCCAGAGCAGGAGGCTAGTCCAACACTGTAGCTCCCCAAAAATGTCAGGTGATGGGGACTCTTCTTGGAAGGGAACTTCAAGTTCCTCAGTGTCAGTGTTTCTCTCGGGGACGTTTAAGGTCACCAGGTTTTATTAAGCAGATTGGGATTTGGATGAGAGAGATGAAGCTCAAAGGTGATGTAACCAGCTGTGCCCTTGAGAGGCTCCTCGAGAGACAAGCTCCACAGATTTATTTACTCAGGAGTTTTGTGTGACCCAGGCGCCTGCAGAGATGAAGGCAAACCCCTGGAAAACCGTCCTCTTCATGCTTAGACTTGAAGGGACAGAGGGGAGAAGGTGGCTGGAGGAGGGCGCTGCCTGGTGGCAGGGCTGGGACAGAGACCCAGCAAGGCTCGGGCCGGCTCTTCTTGGTCTCTGTGTGACTTTCCTTCACCCAGGGAGAGGGCAGGCCCCTCTGGAATGAGAGCTCCCAAGACTGGGGCTCTCCTAGCTTTATGATTGGGGGGTCAGAGGGAGGGGGAGGGGGGAGAGGGCTTCTGGGGCCGGCCTCCAGGAAGAGGAATTCTGGCGCCTGCGGCCAAGCATCTGGGAAGAGCATCAGGAGAAAGAGGGGCAGGAGGAGGTCAGAGGAGACGTAGCTCCTAGGCCCGAGCAGCGCCCTCCAGTGAGAGCGCCCAGCCTGCTCTGCGCACCCCCAGGTGCCCTCGGAGCCCAACGGAACCACCCGGAGTGAGTGAGGGCGGGGCCTGCTGGTCGGCCGCCTCCTTACCTGGGACCCGGGCACCTCCCTGGCAAGACGGCCGCCCTCACCTTACCTTCCTGTCACCCTTGGCCTTACCTGGAAGTGGCTCTGGTGGCAGAAGAGCATTGGAACAGGATCACCTAACGCTGAACACATTAGTCTAAACGTGCTAAGGGGCGGGAGTGTGAAGGCCGGTGTCCCCAGACCATCTGCTGGGCTTTGCCTGGCGTCCTTCAGGCTCTCCTTCTGTCTCGGCCCCTCCTGCTTTGTGGAGGAGGAGGGACAGCTGCCGTCGGGTGCACCCTTGAAGAACATCCTTGGTGGGGCCTGGGGGTGCCAGCGGCTGGAGCACACCATCATCTCCCACCCCAACCTGCAGCTCTCCTTTCCGACTTTCCATTCTTTCAAAAGGACCCTTCCTCAGCTGTGGTGCAGGACTGAAGTGGCCAGAGCCAGCCAGAGCCAGGTGCAGTGGCGCACACCTGCAATCCCAGCAGCTTGGGAGGCTGAGGCAGGAGGAGCATGAGTCGGAGGCCAGCCTCAGCGACCTAGCGTGCCCCGGTCTCAAAAATAAGTAAATAAACAAATAGAAGGGCTGGGGACGTGGCTCAGTGGTAAAGCACCCCTCGGTCCAATCCCGAGTACTGCAAAAAAATGAAATAAAAAGGCTAAAATGGGTCCAGAGAAGACGCAGGTGTGTCCACACCTTGTCTGCAAGAATCAAGCACCTTGGGCTGGGGATGTGGCTCAAGCGGTAGCGCGTGCCTCTGGCATGCGTGCGGCCCGGGTTCGATCCTCAGTACCACATACAAACAAAGATGTTGTGTCCGCCTAAAAAATAAATATTAAAAAAATTGTCAAAAAAAAAAGAAGCACCACAGAACAGAAATAAGGTGGAAAGCATGGTGTGCCACCTTTACTCACGCTCACCAACCACCATGGCTGGCCTGCCGTCCTCCTGTAGGTGACAGAGCATCGCAGCTGCTGATCAGGCCCAGAGACCTTGGATGCCCAGGATTCTAGGCTAGAACACTTTGTACAACTTCAAGATGCCAGGAACCCAACTCCTCCACGGCCCTGGCCCCTCTTTGTGTCTCTTTAGGAGGGACAGTTGGTGAGTGTGGCTTGCGCCCTCTCCACCTTAGGGGCTGGACAGCGGATGGTGGTTTCTCCTTGGGGTCCAGCTGGACCAGAGGGAGGGAGACAGGAACCCTGGAGGCTCACGTAGCCGCTGCAGGAGCGCCACCTGGAGGCAGGAGGTGAGGCCTGCAGGGAGAGGCTGGGAATGTACAGAAGACCAGGGAGGTGACCTTAGGTGGCCAGCTGGGGGAGGTGCGCAGCAACAGCAGGGGAGGGATCTGCAGCCTTGTGAGCCCGTGGGAGAGGAGCAGATGCTGCAGGTGGGAAGCAAGAGCTGGCTGACCATGCTCACCCGGCCGCGCCGTCAGCCTCCAAGAGCAATCCAGTGATTGAGCCGACCAAGAAAAGGAGAGGACATAACAGAAAAGGAAAAACGCTGAGACCAGAAGTCCTTATGACCTTAAGATGACCATAAGCCTCATGAGTCTTACCTCCAGGTCACCCAAGGCCTCGGGAAAGTGATCCCACCGAGAGGTGGCCACCGGGGGAAGAAAGCAGGTGTTTGCTGATTTGCAAGATAAATGGTTTTGGGCGGGATCGTGGCTCAGCGGTAGAGCGCTGGTGGGACCCAGGTTCAGTTCTCAGCACCACATAAAAATAAAGGCATTGTGTTGTGTCCATCTACAAAAAAGATTCTCTCTCTCTCTCTCTCCCCCTATCCCGTTAAAAAAAAAAAAGATAAATGGTTTCCTGCTTCCAGTCAGACGAGCTGTTTAACAGCACTGACTGATTCCCTGACTTCACTTAAAATGCCTACGAAAGGGCTTGCATAAAAAAAGCACTGCAATGCTTTAATTTTAATATGCATATAAGTTCAGTCTATAATAAAATGTGTTAAATGTCAACATAAAAAGGAAGACGAGGAAAGCAGGGTTCCTGGGTTGGTGGGGCCATTGCAGCGCGGACTTCGCCTTTGCACCCTCTCGGGTCTCTCCCTCATCCCTGTTGAAAAACAGAACATCCCGCATCCTGAGATACCTGTTCACACTACACCAGCCCTGGGAAGAGGGAGGTAGTGGTCACACCACTGGCAGGACCCTCAGAGACCTTCCTGTCCACCGCGAGGAGGTGCACGGAGCCCTGGAGGTCTGTGCCCAGGGCTGAAGACAGACCCACTGCTCTCCCCGGTTCCTGTCCTGGGTCCCTGTCTCCAGGGCTTGCAGTGGGCCATCCTCACCATGTCCTCTCACGCCCGCCCCCGTGCACACACAGTCCCCTCACCACGTCCTCTCACGCCCGCCCCTGTGCACACACATTCCTGTGTGTCTTTGAGTCCTGCTGCTAAATGACCCAATAAAGTGGGTCCAATAAAGTCATTCACAAAAACACCTCCAAGTTTTTTTCCACGTCCTCAATTTACCGGGCTTCAAATCCTGGGCCTGGGTTTCCTGTGTCCCCGTGCTGCAGCTCACATATTGATACCGTAACCCCTGATATGAGGATAAGAAGAGGTGGGTCGTGAGGGTGGGGCCCTCAGGAGTGGGATTAGTGCCGGGGGCCCCCTGGCCCCTTCCACCTTGTGAGGACACAGGGAGTTGGCCGTCTGCCCCCTGAGAGGCCCTGGCCAGAACCCAGCCTCACTGACACCCTGGTCTCAGACTCCCAGCCTCCAGCACAGTGCAAAATGCACTTCTGTGGTTTACAAGCCACCCAGTCTGTGGTGCTTTATGGTGGCAGCTCGAGTGGACTAAGGAGCCTGATCCAACCCTGGAGACTGGTGTCAGAGGAGGCCCGGGCTGGTGGGCAAGAGGGGAGGTTGACCAGGGAGCACACGGTGTGGGCACCTGCAGCAGGGTTGGTTGGCCCCCACTTCCCTGTCAGTGCTCAGCCCAGGATTGCACACAAAGGGCCCCAGGACGGATGATCCGCTGCAGATTCACCACCCAGGGATGGCGCGGGCTTGCCTCTAGGCAGGCGGGAACACAGGAGCCCAGAGGGTGCGCTGCAGGAAGGAGGCCATTCCAGGCCCAGCTTGGAAGTGCCTCCTCCCACGCGGGACGAGTGCGGCTCCGCCACCAGGACGGGAGGACTTCCTTCCCCCCAGAGAGCCGCAGAGGAGGAAGCTGAAGGGAGGATGCCGACTTTGGAAGCCGTCAGAACAGGGGAGCCAAGTTGAAGGCACCGTCTCTCCCGCCTCTTTCCCGTGTTCTCTGAGTCACCAAGAGCGGCTTCCTCCACATGGCGGGACAGATGGCCACCGAGGGCTCCCCGTTTTAAAGTCCAGGACCATGTGCGATGAGAGGAGCAGGGAACACTCCTCCCCGGCCCTGCTGTTCCCGTGGGACTTGGGCTCTTTGTCAGCTGGGCTGAGGGTGAGGATGCCCTTCAGGCCCTGACTTCCTGGAGCGCAGCGGCAGGACCAGCTGCGTGGGTGCTGTGGACCCAGTGTGTGTCCCCAAATCCATGTGGTGGACCTCAGCCCGCTGTGACAGCGTGAGGAAGTGTGGCCTTTGGGAGCTGATGGGATCGTGTCCTTGTGAAGAGGCCCCAGGGCTCCCTCATCCTCTACCCGTGAGGATGCGGGGAGAAGCCACCATCTGGGAGGCAGAAGCGGCCTCCCCAGACCTGAGCCTGCCGCCTCCTTCTCAGACGTTGGTTTCCAGGCTGTGCACAAGAGTCAGTTGTCACTAGCCACCCAGTCCCAGGAGCTTTGCTCCAGCAGGGGAAGGGCCAAGCTCTCTCCTGGGGAGGCCTAGGGGGTGCATCCTGGGCGCCGTGTCCTGGAAACACTAGGGCCCCGACTTCAGGGACCGTGGGGCGCAGGATGTGTGTGCTGCCGCGTCTGCGTGTGCACGTGTGCTTGTGTCCGTGCGAGTGTGGGGCAGCTTGGCTCAGCCGGGGTGCTGCTGTCCCGGGAGTGCAGCCGTCTGCACTGGGTGTGCAGCCACCTCATGTAGAACACAGTGTCACTCGTGCCACCGTGACGAGGTCCAGCGCTCTAGCAGCTGAAGCAGAAGCTCATCGTCTCCTGGTTCTGGAAGCCAGAACCCTGAGACCAGCTGTCGCAGGGCTGGCTCCTTCAGGGCCCTGGGGGAGAGTCTGCTCCAGGCCTGCTCCGTTCCGGGGCTCAATGGTGAGCTTGGCTGGCTTTCAGGCAGACCCCTCTACTTCTGCTCCCCACGTGCACGTCTCTGCATCCAAACTCCCCCTTTGCATAGGGACACTAGGCCTGTGGGATGAGGAGCCCCCCACTCCAGTATGGCCCCATCTCCAAACAGGCCCTACCTGAGGTTCTAGGGGCCAGGACTCAGCAGACGGACTCAGCCTACCACAGTGTGTGTTGGTGTGTATGCCATGTGTCAGGGTTCTGAGTGGCTCTCACTGGGCATGTCCACACGCTGAATGTCCTTGTTCCCCCAAACTCCCAACCCTCAGTGTGGCCCACAGTGCACGCACACGTGTACACATATTCATTGTCTCAGTCAGTTTTTTATTCCTCTAATAGAGCACTTGAGCCTAGGTAATTTATAAAGAAAAGAGGTTTATTTAGCTCCTGTTCTGGAGGCTGGGGGTTCAAGATCCGGTGTCCCCCTTGGCGAGGGCCTCGTGCTGCATGGTAACATGGTGGACAGCATCCTGTGGGAGGCGGGTATGTGTGACTGTGAGTGGGCCCATGTGGGAGAGAGGTGGGATGAAGGGGACACACACATGGCCACTCACTGTCACAGTGGCTCACCCACTCTGTGCTGATCTGCTCAGGGAGGTAGAGCCCCGTGATCCAAACACCACTTGGGGGCCCACACGCTCCAGACCCCCACATTCGTAATTGAATTTCAACACGAGCTTTGCCAGGGCAGACCACAGCCTGCGCGGTGGCTGTGCCTCCAGGGTCCTCTTCTTCCAGGCTCCTTTGACCCTTCCCTGAGCTCGGCTCCTTACTCTGAGACACAAGCCGCAAGCTTCCCGGAAAACAGGAGCCTCCCAGGCCCCTGGGCCAGCGGGGCCTTTCTCCAGGGAGATGCTGGCCGGGCCCTCTTAGGAGACCTACACCCTGCGCAGGAGGCTGTCCAAGGCGGGAGGACTGGGTGCTCTCCCATCCTGCAGGATCGTTCATTCTGAAAATGGAGAATGAGGAGGCAGAGTTCCCTGTGCGCTGAGCCCGTGTTTCTGCCCATTCCAGTTCCTACTCTGGTAAGTCAGACTGGCAGAAGCCGCGGCCCAGGACAGGGACTGGCAAACACGCCCTTGCTCATTTTGGTAAATCCAGTTTCACCTGAGCGCAGCCACCTGTGCGTGAGCTACGATGGCCCAGCCGCCTGGCCTTGAGGAGGCCCTGTGGCCAGAGCTGACAGCACCACTCTGGTCCTGCTCGGGCCACGGTTTCTGTCCTCTGGTGCAGGAGTCAGCGGGTCAGGGCTCTGAGCTGAGTCTGCCACTGGTACTTGCTCGACTTTGGAAGAACAATCCTGACTCAGATCACCAGCTCTTGCACCTGTCACCAGGGACCTGACCAAGGTGTTGGGCAAGATGGCCTCTGAGATGACTCTCCTCCTGAGGTGTCACCACAGACCCCCTGGTGGCTGTGAGCCCATGTGCGAGGTCCTGCTAATGTCACACTCTGCTTTTCAGGGACACCCATCCAGGAGTGTTTGAGAGGTGTGGAAGCCAAAGGAGAAATGTCATGTTTTTCTTGTTATCTCCTGAGCCAATGGAGCAAGGTGCGGCAGATGTCCCTGGCCTCGCTGCCCCTTTTAGACACTCTCCGAAAGCTGATTGGAACATTTACATATACTTTAAATTATCTTGTCTTCCCTCTCCATTGAACATACTGAGTTTACATGGAAAGACCATTCTCTCAGGAGGCTGAGGTGGGAGGACCACTTGGGCCCAGGACTTAGAGGGCAGCCTGGGCAACATAGCAAGAGCCTGTCTCAGAAAAGCAAAAGCAAATTAAAAAAAAAAAAAAAGTAAGACCATTCAGTTATGACCGAGCCCTTAGATCTGTGACATGCCCATCCATTCTACCTTTGCATAATTGTCAGTAATATGCATAGTTTAACTCTCTATCTTCCACTCATTGGGTGAAACAGGCCACGGAACTGAGCTGAATCCCTTTGACCCTTTTCTTCTCCCGGTTTCTCCTGGAGGTGATCACTAATTATTTGCTGACAGTGGGTCAGTGGTTTTTGGTTATTTCCTTGAATTGCTCAAGGGAGAACTGTGTGCAGAGATAGTGGGGTCCAGTTGTTGGTCTTGATAATCCATGAAGAAGCCAGATCCTTCTGAGATGAGAAACTTCTTTTATTGATGTGGCTACGAGCAAGGCCGCAGGGACAAATGGATTTCCGCATTCCCAATCACCACCGTGCTCCTAATCCCTCCCCCAGCGCGTCCCCCTCTTCTACACTTCCAGCTCTGCACCTTCTCGAGATGCTGGGGGCACCTCAGCGGGGACAGAAGCCACCTCGGAGGGTATGTCGGCGTTCAGCTCAACATGGGTCACTTCCTGGAGATGGATACAGAGGGTCTGTAGAGCCGGGTGGTCCAATGTGGCAGTCCCTAGCCACAGAGGGCTACTTAAATCCACATTAATCTAAGTTGCATTGAAATTCAGGACCTCGGTGCCACTGGCTGCATTTTGCATGCTCAGGGGCCACATGCACTGGTGCTGGTTGCATTAGGCAGAGCAGAAGAACAGACATGGTGCCGGTTCAACTGGACGGCCCACTCCGAGCTGTGCTCGAGGAGGTGGGGTGTCCTGCCCATGCTCACAGGGACTGCCACAAAGGCCCAGGGTCGAGGAGAGGAACTGCTCCTCTGCAGCCACTGGCTGTGAAATATTGCATCATTACATAATTCTACCTCCAACTCTCTGTTAGTTGATGCCAGAATTTGAACATGGCAAATAGACCAGATCAGAACAGAAAAGGAGAAAAAAAAAGAAAAAGAAAAACGCACAGCAGACCAACCGTGGGTTCTGTGAGGCTGGGATGCCGACCCGGGACAGAGACCCTGACGAACCTGACGTCTGCGATCCTGCTGGGTCCCCCAGGCCTTCTAAAATGAGGGTGCAATATCCACCAGGTATGGGGACCGGAGTGAAGCCCAACCCCTGGGGAGCCCGTGATTACTCTAAGACCACGTGGGTGGTGACCAGGGGCACCCTGGATGGAGCCCAGCAGCTCTGGACTCAGGCTCACGGGGTGCACACAGTGCCGGCCGGCCTCCTGCCACCTAGGTGAGTTGGGGCATCATAAATCAGAGAGTGGGGTACACCAGGGGGCAGACGTGACCCACACCGGCAGTGAGTGAGCTTCTGGGAATTCCTGAGGGGGGCACTCACGGGGACAGGTGAATTTTCCAGGTGAGCGAAATCTGTAGGAGAGAGAGAGAGAGAGAGAGAGAATATCAATTTTCAGGCATTCGGTTTTTCTCCCCATGGTTTTTACCCATCTCTTTGTCACTCACCTGAAGTCTCCTGCTTGTCACATTTGGAATGGCTGCTTCTGGGGGGGAGAGAGACGGGCTTTGGAGAGGTCAGGGGAAAGGCACACAGAGGGCTGGGGCGGGGTTTGGGTGGGCTGGACGCCAATCCCTGAAGTGCAAACGGGGTCTCTGAAGAAAGGGGTGGGGTACAGGCCTTGTCGGGGGCTTGTGTCCATCTACCTCTTGGAGGAGTCTCCGCCCGACGCGTCTGAAAAGAGCAGAGGGAGGGGTTCCCACCTGAGGGCGCCTTCTCATCGTCCCCACCCCGGCCTGGCAGAATGGCCTCCAGCTCACCTTGCCGTGTCCACCCATCCACCAGGAAGACACAGATGAGGAGGAGGACGATGGCCAGGCAGCTAAAGGTGGCGGCAAGGATGCTTCTGAGGTCTGGTGAGAGAAGGGTGGGCAGAGTCTGCTGGGACACAAGCAGCCAGGGGCCTGGCGGCCTGGCTCCCCAGCTGGGACGCCCCCCACCCTCCCGCCTCTTCTCCCTGTAGTGTGAGGGAGCTGTGGCAGCCACTTTGCTGAATGGTGGGGAGGAGACGTGGACCCATGCAAAGGCCTGGGACGTGCCTTGCTGGCAGGGAATTCCATCCTCTGCGATCGATCGTTCTGGTCATTGATTGAGAGCCAGCTCTGCACTAGCTGCTGTGTGTACGTCTTCCTCATCTCCACGGTAAGCACATAAGTAGACTGACTACTTACTACCTCCATTTTGAACTTTTAATCCATCCATTCACTGATTGATTTTTTGGTGCCGGGTATGGAACCAGGGCCTTGCTCCTAATAGGCAATTGTTCTGTCTCTGAGCTCCATTCAGCTGGGACAAAATATAAACCCCAAAGGCACTGCCCCAGTGACCCACCTCCTCCAGCCACTCACATCTGCCTAGTCACCACCCAGTTAGTCTGCATCAGTGGACTAATCCACTGGTATCTGACCATCTCACCTCTGAATGCTCTTTCATTGTCTCACACATGAGCTTTTGGGGCCATCTAAACCACAAGGGGTGAACATTTAGCCAACTTACTGCAATGCGAGACACAATCATTGATGAACAAAAAGTCCCAACTCGCACCTGAGTCAAGAATCACTTTATTTTTTCTGCCTTCAAAATGGCACATTGAACCCACTCATTTACCCCGCTCCCCAAGCCCCCGACACGAGGAGGCAGCTTGCTATTATTTCTGGAAACACAATGGACTAGATGCACTAACTCTTCTGGCTGAGAAGAGCTCATAAGTTCAAGTATTTTCTGACTTTTCTTACGTGCATCGAGTTGACAATGAAGTCAGAAGGTTCTGGAGAGAGGGGAAAAAAAAAAAGAACTGCAGACAAGAAACCAGACACAGGAAGCAGAGCCCTGGGGCTGGCTGTGGCCGGTTAGTCCCCACTGCTCTGGGGCACGGGCTGCGGGGGGGCGGTAATACCAGGTGCCCAAGACAGGACCTCCATGCAGCGGGGACCCCTGAGCCACGTCCCAACGGCCAGTGGAAGAAAAGGGAAAGCCCTGATGTTGTGTGTGAGTCTTGATTCTGCGTTAAACAATCAACATTAGTGATAGGTTAAAAAGAAAAAGAAAGAAACAGCAGGGAGACCCAGCTCTCTAAATCCTGCGGAAGAAAGAAAGTGCCCTTGGAAACCAGGACACCAGCCCTCGCATGGGGTTGGAGCCAGAATTCAAGCCCAGAGAATGACAAGAGCGGAATCTGACTACAGGAAGGTGACAAAGGGTGACAAAATGGATATCCTTGAAAACAGAATCCTTAATTCAGAAGACACCTACCGAATGATTTAAGAGTCTGGAGTAACCCAAAGTGGATCAAGAACCTAGGGTTAGATCAGAGACCCTGTGCCTACTAGGAAGAAAAGTAGGCCCAGCTCTCCATCGTGTGGGCCTAGGAATCAAATTCTTCAATAAGACCCTTAAAGCACAAGAAGTAAAATTTAAAAAAAAATTAATAAACAGGATAGCATCAAACTAAAAAGCTTCTTCACAACAAAGGAAACAATCAAGAATGTGAAGAGAGAGCCTACAGAATGGGAGAAAATCTTTGCCACCTGCACCCATAGAGCATCAATTTCCAGGATATATAAAGAACTCAAAAAACTTAGCACGCGCGCACACACACACACACACACACAAATAACCTAATCAATAAATGGGCAAAGGAACTGAACAGACACCTCACAGAAGAAGAAATATGAATGACCAACAAATATATGAAAAAATGTTCAACATCACCAGCAATTATAGAAATGCAAATTAACACTACACTGAGATTCCAGCTCCCTCCACTCAGAATGGCAATTATCCAGAATACAAGCAACAATAAGTGTTGGTGAGGATGTGGGGGGGGAAGGCATGCCCATACATTGCCAGTGGGATTGTAAACTGGTGCAACCACTCTGGAAAGTCTGAAGTTTCCTCAGAAAACCTGAAGGCATGAATTGGTATGAATATACTCTGTATACAGCCAGAGATATAAAAAACATTGCGCTGTAAATGCTGTATATGTGTAATAAGAATTGCAATGCATTCTGCTGTCATACATAAATAAATATAATAATTAAAAAAATTAATCAACTTGCAGATCATAGATTACCCTTTTAGTTGTGCCATGTAGTTGTAACTTGGTTGTATTTTAAGAAAAGCAAAAGACCAAATGGTCCTTTAAGAGACAAATAAAATGAAATTTAGACCATTAAAAAAATCGTACATCTAGAAAAAAAGAATGTGGAGTACATGTTTGTAGTTAGGAGAAGAAATGTAGAAGATAGTAAAAGTGGTAAGTTTTATGTCATGCATTTGTTACCACAACGAAACGGGAAAGCCTGCGAGGTCCGATTAGTTTCCTAGATGCTCCTCTCCCTTTGGACTCTGAACCCGCAGGCCCAGGCCAAGCCCATTGGGCCCAGGGGGTGTCTTTTGTGACCACAGTATTTCTGAGTCTCATATAGAATCCTGGTGCCATCAGGCACAGCCAGAAGCCTGGGTGTGTAGGAAACTGGTTTCTAGACGGAGAGTGTCAAGGGGGGCGTCTTTGTCTTATCCTGCAAGGCCACAGAGGACATTGCGATGTTGATTTTGTATGTCCGCTTGGCTGGACCATGGCACCCAGCTGTTCTGCCAAAAGCCAGTCCCGACGTTGCTGCGAGGCCTTCTGTGGCTGGGATCGACATTTCAACTAAGACATTTCAGGACTGCACAGAACAGATCACCCACCAAAATGTGGTGGGCCTCGGCCCATCAGTTACGGCCTCAGAGGAAAAGATGGAGGTCCCCGAGCAGGAAGGGGTGGTGGCTCCGAGGGTCTTTGGCTCAAGCTGCAGCATCAGCGTCCCCATCTCCAGCCTATGGCTTCCAGACTGGCCAGTTCCCCAAACCATGAGGCGATTCCTGGAAATAAGTCTCCGGGCACACTGGGTTCTGCTCTCTGCAGCCCTGACAACAGACATGGCCGTAGTTCTCACTTCAACGCCCTTTCCTGGGCTCGTGGGGCTTGGAATGGGCAGGGCCTGGGGGACCTGGGCACCAAAGGCGTTCAGGGTGGAGGCTGCAGGACCCTGAAGGAGACGTGATTCCAGGAGAGGACTCAGGAGGTCCTGTCGGGAGCAGAGTGAGCGCACGGTGGAGAAGCCCGCCCATGCCCGCGCGCACCGTGCTCAAGAGAGACCCCCCAGGCCACACACAAGACACTGAGTCTCCAGAAGTGACAGTGCGCCCCTGAATCCAGCCCCACTCCCAGCTGCAGGGCACACACGCGGCTCCACCATGCTGGACGCTCCCAGAGCTCTGCAAAAGCAGGCCCCACTCCGGCCCCAGCCCCTTGTTGCCCCTAATAGTTTAGGAAGCAGACATGGGAGGCCTGTGGGATTGGGAAGCAGAGGCTGAGAAGCTGAAGACGGAGTCCACAGTCACAGGGGCAGCCTGCCGCCATCTTCATGAGTGAGCACCGGCCTGGCAACGTTTCCCGGATATAGGACCATCTGTGGCCATGTGTGGAACCAGGTCGGAGGCCTTCACAACCTCCTGTCCTGTGTGCTGACCCAGGGTCACTGCCCCAGACTCGCCCCCACCTGTCACCTCACTGTCTATAGGTGGAATCATCTGTCTAATCCATCTACTCCTGAGGTCTACTCTGTCCTCTATGTAGGTATACAGGTATCCACTGGTTACCTCTCCACCATCTCTAAGTATATTTCTACCTACCTACTTTCCTCGAATCTTTTTATCGAAGATGTCACACGTTGAATTGCCTCCAGTCTATGTCATCTGTCTGGTATCTATTACCTAGCTATCACCTCTGTCAGCCAACCCTCTGTTACCAATCACGGAGCTAACGGATCTCCTTATGTTTCGTGCATCCTCTTGGGGTGTGTGTGTGTGTGTGTGTGTGTGTGACATTGGGGAGTGAGCCCAGGCTGGGGCATGTGACGCAGGCTCTCTGCCCCTGAGCTGCATCCCCAGCCCTTTTTATTTCGAGAGAGTCATGTTTTCCAGGTTGGCTTTGAACTTCTGACCCTCCTTCCTCAGCCCGCCCAGTGGCGGGGATGACGGTGTGTGCCACCACACTCAGCCCAGGGAGGCTCTTCTTAATTGATGAGCAGGAAGTCGTGCAGGGACTGCAGACTTTGTAAGTGTCCCTTCCCTTCCCAGAGCAGGTTACTGTTTGGTTAAATAGAAGAAGGGCAGTGGGCAGTGACGAGAAATCAGGACTTTAAAGCACTTGGTCTGAAGCTGCGGCCACATGCAGGATAAAGACGAGGTCATATGACTGCGTCCCCCCATCTCGTCCCCATAACAGATGCCACGGGCTCCCCTGCAGCCCACCATTGCTGCACACTGCAGACTGTCCCTCCCCACAGCTGTCCTTGCCGGGTGACTGTGTCTGGGCGACTGCCTGGGACAATCCAGAAAGCCACGGCTCCCTTGGTCAACGGCCATAGCTGTGGGAGTGTCAACCCCAGCTCCCTGCCCCTGTGCTGTGACCGCCCCGACTCCAGCACCTCCCTGAAGACAACTAGAGATGCCATCTGAGGGCGAGATGGCCACCCTGCTGAGCCTCTTTCCCTCCCAGGCCTCGTCCTGACTCCCTAAAATCTCACTTTCCCTGTGTCACCTCCCACCAGTGTCCCTAAGGGCCTGTCTCTCGATGACCCTCACCCAGGAACCCTCCAGAGCAGCACTGAGTCGCGCATCTCAGGGACAGTGACGCCGGCGAGAACCTGTGTTCGGGACCTTTGGGACCGTCCGTGGAAGCACAGAGTCTGCTGCCTCACCTCCTCCTGGCCGTCCCCCCCACTTCCTGGACTACGGCTTCTTTCACCCGCAGTTCCTAAGAAATGAGAAGTAAATCATTGCAAAATCACCCTCCCCACATGGCCCCACAGCCACTGACCTGGCTTCACACTGCGGTGTCCACACAGCCTGGTCAAGTTCCACATCACTGTTTCCAAATGGCCAAAACAAACAACAAAGTGTCCACAATATTGGCATCCCCCGACCGAGCAGTGGGCACGGCCTGAGCGGGGTACGAGTAAAGCCTCAGGTGCCCACAGGGAAGCCGGGCCCCGGGTCAGAGTTAGGTAGTGAAGCTCTTCACCTAGAAGTTGGTGTGAGGGTCCGTTTCTGGAGGCTTTGAGGTGACAATGCAGGGTGGGGACGTCATTCCTCTGCAGAAGGGTATTTTATTCTTTTTAGAACTGTGCCGAGATAAATTTGAACTCAGAAAGGATGTTTTAAGAATTCATATCTGTACCTCCTAGGATGCCTATAATTTTTTAAAGAGGAAAACATGTGTTCACGAGGAGGTGGAGGTAAACAGAACCTGCCCGTGTTTCTGGTGGGAACGTGAAATCACACAGCTATGATGGAAACGGCTTGGCAATTCCCAAAAATTAAACAGAAAGTCAGGGCAGGGGCACACGCCTGGAATTCCAGAGACTCAGGGTGCCGAGGCAGGAGGGTGGCATGTCCAAGGACAGCCTTAGCAACTTAGCAAGACCCTGTCTCAAAATGAAAGAATAGGAACTGGGATGTAGCTCAGCGGCACCCCTGGGTTCAACCCCCAGTGCTGAGCTCAGAAACAGACAGACAGACAAGCAGATCACAGATGGGCAGGGCCTGGTGAGGGAGGGACTGCTAAATGGATAGGGGATTTCATTTTGGGGTGGTGAGAATATTCTGGAATTAGATAGTGGTGATGGTTCTACCACCTTGTGAAGACACAAAATGTTACTGAGTGGCGCACTTTACGACAGTGAATAGAAGGAAAAATAAAACAAAAAGGGAAATGAATTATCCAAGAGCTCAAAGCTGCTCGTCTCATGAGATGGCCTGCTTGCTTCCGATACTTCCACACTCCTCCGCTCCCTCAGATTTCAGAGTTCCTCGAGAAAACATTCCTGGCATCAACTGCGTCCATAAAGCTGGAGCAGCAATCATTTCCAAGTCTGTTAACATGGAATCCAACCCTATTCAAGACTGATGCTCATCCCGCAAGAGCACACTGGGGGGTACCTTTCCCAAAATAAATTTCACCAGCACAGACTCTCGCGATGCCATTCTCAGTTTCGCCACTGGGCAGATTACAGGAAGGTCATGGGTTGCTGAAAGAAAGGTTGCTTAAGCACGTAGTGGGCCATTAAAGTCTGGGCCAGCTCTTCCAGCCTCCTGCTGCCAACAGCCCTGATTTGGGGGGGAAACCCTAAGGACAGACTCTTAGTCACTTGCTCATGGGGGGGAAAAAAAGAACATAATATAGTCTCCTGGTTTTGAGAATTTCAGAGCTTTAAAATGTCTTCAATCACACATTTTCCCAAAGCACTGCAACGCACAGGTCCCCGACCCCAAACAGTCCCCAGATCCACCACAGTTATCACCATGTGACATGGCGGACGATGCTCCTTGTGCTGTGTACCCACCAGCATTTCCAGAACCTGTAAGTGCCTCAGAGATCTTTGCCCCAGAGAAGGCAGCGCTTCCCCCAATAACCCAGAGAAAGTGGGCATTTAGTTCTTGTGCTCTGAAGCAAAGGGGATCCCCGTCCCATGAAGCAGACCTAATTGGGAAGTCACCTCCTTTCTAACAATCTTACCTGTTTTTGTGGAGGGAGCTCCAGGTCCATCGGTTTCATCTAGGAAACAGGATGCAAGGAAAGGAATCACAAAGTTGTATGGGAATGTTGAGGCATTAAGTCCTCGATCCTGCAGAGGGGCTTGGGCCCTCTCTGGGAAGCAGAAGAGAGACCGTCCTCACCATGCCACATCCTCCCGGAGTTGGAAATCATCTTCAATAAGTGACATTTATGAAAGGCATTACTAATCCCATCCCTTCCGTCTCTCTCCTTGTCCATCTTCCCACCTCAGCAGAGACCACCATGGACCCCCACATTCTAAAGCCAACTCTCGAGGGCCACCCCGTACTTTCTGACATCTCTGCAACAGTGAATCCAGCCCAGCACCACAACCAGTAAGTTCTATCTCAAATGTGTATCTGAAGCCTGGGGCAGTGACACACAGCTGGAATCCCAGTAGCTTCAGGGGCTGAAGCAGGAGGATTGCAAGTTCAAAGTCAGCCTCGGTGACTTAGTGAGGCCCCAAGCAACCTAGCAAGACCCTACCTCAGTAAAAAAAATATAAAGGACTGGGGATGTGGCTCAGTGGCTAGGCACTCTTGGTTCAATCCCTGGCACCAATATGTATCTTGAAATACAGGTCAGGGTGAGTCCACATCCCACGTCCAGTGGCACTAAGTTGAAATGTCCCCCACCTCCAGCCCCGGAAACGATCACTCTCCTCCGTTTGTGGGAGCTTGCCTGGTTTAGATTCCGTTCACACAGCGTCTGTCTTTCTGTGTCTGGTGTATTTCAGGTGAATCGTGTGTGGGAGGGGCACAAGGTTTCTGATGAACAAGCTCTGGGGACTGAGTGCAGTGACAGATGTGCTCAGTAACCTGACCGTGATAATCATTGTCGCCTTGACAACTAAATATGTTAAAATAAAGTGTCCCGTTGCCTGAGATGCAGCTGCCAGCACCCTCCTGGGCTCCTCCAAGCCTCTGCCGTCCCAGATCCAGAGGTCCTTAAAGCCGGGGCTTCCAGTGCCTCAGAGCAGAGTCTGTGAGCGGGTCAGATACTCCTGCTCCAGGCCCCTCGGGCCCCACCCTTCACCCTGCTCTCCCCTCTCCATCTTCCTTTCTGCTTCCCGACCATTCCCAGACATGGGTACTTCTGGGAACTCGCTCCTACTGTTCTCCCTCCTGGATGCCCTTCCCCAGAGGTCAGCATGGCCGGGTCACTCCTGTCCTCCATGCCTGCGGCTCAGACTCCAGGTCCCTCATCAGCCCGAGCTCCTGTGTGCACACCTGTGTGCTGTCCCCTCTCCTTGAGTGAGGGGACCTGTGGCTTGCTTCTAACGACAGATATGCAAAGGTTATGGGATGTCCCTCCAGTGGTGACATTAGTCCACAGGAGACTGTTTTGCTAGGGGAGAAGTCTCCCCCTCTCTCTCTCTGCCTCTCTCCTGTGGGCTCTGGAGAAGCAATGGAGAGGAGAAGCAGCCTCTTCCACAGTCAGGCCTCCAGATGAGAGCCCAGCCCTGCCTGACACCTGGGCCGCAGCCTGGGAAACCCCGAGCAGAGAACCAGCTAGGTGCTGCCTGGCCTCCGGACCCACCAACACCACGGCATGAATAAACGGCTGTTGTAAGCTGCTAGAGTTGTGGCTAGTTAGTTGGTTAGTTAGTTATCATTTATTCTCCATCTATAACTTTTTTTTTCATTGAACCCAGGTGCACTCTACCACTGAGTCACTTCCCCAGTCCCTTTATTTTTTCATTTAGAGACAGAGTCTCTCTAAGTTGCCCAGGCTGGCCTTGAACTTGCCTCCTCCTGCCTCAGCCTCCTGAGTAGCTGGGATTGCAGGCTTGCACCACCACACCTGTAATTATCTACTATCTGAGAAGCTGGGATTACAGGTGTGCACCACCACACTTGGTTTATCTATCATTTTTTAAAAACATAAGCTTCATATCTTGTTCTTATTTATTTTTTTTCTCCCCCCAAAAATGATGTATGCTCCTATTGACCAAGAGAACTGATCTGTCTGTTACTGCTGATACTACATATCAAAGTACCTAGGTTTGTAGGGTAAATGAACAGCCATTTTGTGCTGTATACTTTTAATTTATTTTCTTCTGTAACAGAAGCATTCATGTTCTCATTTTGTAACAGGTGAGGGGCAATAACGAGAAAGTGGTTTGCAAAGCAACAAACGTTCTGAATGGAGAAGGAGGTCTGAATAATTGAATCACTGAAAAGTGGTAGTATAGCCTGTCTGTTGGCATAACAGGCAGCTAAGAAAGAGAGGATCGGGGGAGAATAGACAATCTGCCAGCAAACAGCTGGGACCTGGCAAACTAGCACCACAACTTTAGGTCTAAAGTATGGATAAAAAAAAAATTCTTAAGACTGCAAGAAAAAGTTATTAGGGATAAAATAGGAAATTAATTTCAGGGTGAGGAACACATGGCTGGAGCACCAATTATCTTGAGCCTTACAAAGGGGTAGTCAAAAATCAAATGTTGTCTTCAAGTCCCAAGTCCAAGCTAAGCCACAGACGTGGATACGTGGCTACTTGTACACACGCTGGTTATTGTGAAGTTCCCCAGGGATTCTCCTACTGGGAGCAACTTCGGTCACTTGAAGAAGAATGTTGAGTGATTGGTAGACAAAATGATGGAGGGATGGATGGATGATGAGTGAATAAATGGATGGATGGATGCCGGGTGAATGGATGGATGGGTGGATGGATAGTTGGAAGAAAGGATGGATGGGTGGATGGATGGATGATGTGAAGATGAATGATAGATAGAAGGATAGTTGGAGGAAAGGAAGGATAGATGGATGGATGGATGGATGGATGGATGAAAAAATGCAAAAAAAAAAATCACCCCTTATGCCCCTTCCTTGAGATCTCAGGTGCTTATGCAGCCACCTCCCATGAGCCCCACATTCCACTGGTCACCTTCCCTACGTCCCTCAGAGTGTACCAGTCATTCTTTCTGGCTTTTCTTTGGCATTAATAGGAATTAATTTTAAACTTATGTTTGAACAGCATTGTGAGGCTAATTATCTTTGTGTACCTAGGAGGTCACCCCTAATCTCTATAAGCAAAAACCACCCTCATAGGGAGAGACGACTGAACACGCTAATGGAGGTAAGTTGCTTATTGTAGAGTCTGGAGCATAGAAAACGCTGGACACGTGCCCAAAGTCAGCGTCATCACCTGAATCCTCACCTGTCGCCTGCATCTCCAGGCGGCTGCTGCGGGAGGAGCCCAGGTGTGGCCAGTCGCACTGGTAGTACACACAGCTGTAGCTTCCCCTGTCCTCGCTCGACTCGCGGAGCGTGAAGTCGGTTTGGTTTTCTCTCCCCTCCTTGACTTGCACGGGGTCTGGGGTGCCTGTTCTCAGCAGAGCGGTGATGAGGCACTCAGAGCCATTGTTTGGAGTCAGGCATCGCAGCGTCCTGTGACCTGGAGCAGCCTCGGGGTCTGCACTGACTGAGAGGGAAGGTGCTGGCCAGGATCCTGGAGGAGGAGGAGTGAGGGGAAGAGCCAGGGCTGAGAGGCCCCACATGCCTTGGGGCCTTGGTGGCCTTGAAGGGACTCCCCTTAACAGCTGGGCTGGTTAATCCCATTGTCAGGCTTTGGCTTTCCAGTGCCAATCACCCCATCCAGAGCCACACGCCAGCCCCCTGCTCCACGGGGCTCTCATACTCAGGACCACGGCCCCCCTCCCCACCACCCAGGACCAAGTGCAAGCCACCAGGAGCACCCCGGGACAAGGAGCGGGTCCCAACCTACTCTTTCCCATGGAAATACAAGGTGGCTCTTGCCCGCAGTTCTCCCTCCCTCTGTGGCCTGAGCAGCCCTGGCTCCCCTGCCATGGAGCCTCTATGGCGCAGTGAGCTCCTCCCCAGGCACTGAGTCACCAGCTGTCTCAGAGGCAGGTGTCTCCTCGTCTGATGGCCTCCCTGTACCTTGAACCCTTAATTAATTGATTATATTCTAAAACTCCCCCCACATCCGCATCATGAAGACCCCCGGGAATCCCCACACTCGGCTCCCACCTCCCCGGCTCCCCCCAGGTCTTTCTTGGCTCCTGGATTCCTTCTTCCCAGCCCACTGCAGCAGAAGGAGGTGATCTCAGGCCGCCCCCTCACCTGTGACCACTAGCTGTAAGCGCTGGCTCTGCTCTGACCACTGGCCGGTGGCTGCCGTCTTGTAGGCACAGAAGTAGCCCCCGGCATCCTCAGGCTGCAGGCTGGCCAGGGGGAACTCAGCCTTGGTTTCTGCTGAGCTCTGCTCTTGCTTGAACCCGGGGTCGTGCAACTTCCCCAGCATGAAGGTGGCATTCTGGAAACCAGCCCGGCACTGCAGAGTCACACTGCTCCCCAGTTCCACCACGGAGCTAGGCCAGGCACAGAGCGAGGGCCTGGGAAGTTTCTCTGGAAAGAATTCAGAGTTAACTGCGTCTTCATCTGGAATCAGGAGGATTGGAGGAGAAGGCCAGAAAATGTGGAGCGCAGGAACGCCAGGGGACCGGGGGACACTCACCGTTCTCTCCCTGGTCTGCAAGGCCCAGGCACAGCCCTGGAAGAGAGGATGCGATTGAGAGATGGCTGTGCGCCTGGCTTCGCGTGCAACCAGGAGAGAGCGCAACAACCAAGGTTAACCTCTGTAGGTCCCCATAGTTCCCCGGCTTGCTCCGGGCCTCACTGTTGTCATTCAGAAGTTGTGCACAGAGGGACACTCCCACAACCCTTCCAGGTGATCACTTTGCTTTCAGGATCAGTCCCTTCACCAGGTAGAAATCACTTGCCTCGACCTCCCCCCTCACCCCTTGCACGGCGGGCCAAGGTTGTGGTTCTCAGTCACACACTTACATAAATGCAAAGGTCGCTTTACCGTGGGGGTGTGCAGAGGGTTTTCTGCTCCTTCAAAGGGACCCCTTGCCTCCCTGGAGATTCAGGCCCCTCCCTCAGGCCGGCCAGCTGCCTGCTCTAGCCCCCCTTCTGCTCCTTCTTGGGGTCATCCTGGGAAGGGAGCCTGAGGAGCCCCCGGGGGAATGGGACACCAGCCTGGAGCGTTTTTCTGGGGGAAGCTAGTATGTCTCTGGAAACACCAACTGTCTCAGGCTGTCTGTCCTTGTTTTGAACCAAGTGGTGAGTTAGAGCACGGACGCCAGCCTCCCCAGGAAGGAGAGAGGCAGGGCCTTAGACAGGACTTCAGCTGTGTGAGCGTGGGTAGGGCCATGAGGGTAGGTGGGTGCCGCAGTCCGGCTGCAGCAAAATAACCGGGGGGTGACAAGCAACTTCTGTAGACTGATACAGCAGGAGTGGGAGCCGTTTATTGCAGGACAGGAGCAGTATTTATACATTCCACACAGCTTATCTAATTAACATAAACTAGATACATCAGTCAACCAATCAGGAATCTCCACACTTAATGGCTCGCTTTTGTTACTTCTCAAACCACTCCCTCTGGCATTTTGCCAGGCACCATCCAGACTTGTTCACGAACTCTAACATTCCCCTGGCAAAATGCCAGGTGTTATTTTGACTTGTTTACATCCTCTAACAGGTGGGGACTGTCCTCCAGGGGGACCCATGTCAAGGGGCCCGTGTCAACCTGGCTCTGCTCTCTGCAAACTTCTCTTCAGTACCTATAAACTGGAGCTAGTTTTTGGTGATCCGGTAGTTGGGAGTTTACATTACCATCCTCTTCTGGAGAGCTCAGTTTCTTTCTTTCTTTTCTCTTTTTGTTTAGGGGATTGAACCCAGGGGCACTAAACTCTGAGCCACACCCCCTGCCCTATTTTGTATTTTATTTAGAGACAGGGTCTCACTGAGTTGCTTAGTGCCTTGCTTTTGCTGAGGCTGGCTTTGAACTTGTGGATCCTCCTGCCTCCGGAGCTGCTGGGATTACAGGTGTGCGCTTCTGTGCCTGGCTGGGGAGCTAGGTTTCCAGTGTTGCTCTTCCCACTTGACGGAAGGCAACAGCCCCTAAACAGCGCGGGAACTGCACGGCTCTGCATTGGAGTATGGCAACACACACACAGAGACGGTACAGATGTTAAAATTGTAGCTGTAGGTAAATGCTGAGAATGTGTAGAAGACCTGCTACTGGATTACCAAAAACTAGCTACAGTCTGACAGGTCCTTTGAACACAGCACCTGGTGAGATCTACACTTCTCTGTAGAGTTATTCAGCCACAGAAAAGAAGGGAGTACGATTTATGCTACGATGTGGGTGAACCTCAGAAACATGATGCTAAGTGAACAAAGTCAGGCACCAAGGCCACCAGGATATGATTCCATTTTATGCTACATCCAGAACGGGAGAGTCCGGAGAGACAGAGTGGATGCTGGGAGCAGCGACCAACATATGGGGAGGAAGCACCAAAGGTCCTGCAGGCTGTTGAGGGTCTCAGAACCTGACAAGGTGCTGCTGAACGTCACCAGTAGAGACTCAGTCACCACCTCATACACTTGGAAGTAATAACTTTAAGATTTTATGTGCATTGGTGTTCTTACCCTGTCTGGTCAAGACCTACATAAATTTAAATATTAAAAGTTCACCCCAAATAAAACGAAGCGGAAGACTGATAGGTGGCTCTGGCTCACGTGCACGCCTTGCCTATCGGTGCCAACACTCCAGGCTCTGTTCTCCTGGCTTTCCTGTCTGGCTCCCTTGGGACGCCGGCTGGAGCAGAAGGGGCCCAGGAACAGGGCTGTAGGAGCTACAGTCTTGCATCTTTGTAGGTCACACTCGGGGAGGAAAGAAGTCCCCATCTCACTGCTGGTCTAAAAACGTCCAGCAGTGTCAGACTGGCCCGTCCTGTGTCACAGACCTGCTTCTGGAAGAGTATTACAGCCAGAGGAGGAGGGTGTTAAAGGTTCTCTTGTGTCCCCAGGAGACACAGTTGAGTTCCAGCTCCCACAACTGTGGACAGTATCCCGCTTTACAAACGTGAAGAGTTAGGCTAAGTAGGGCCATCCTCTGATGTGACCGCTGTCCCTGTAAGTGGAGGATAAGAGACACAGAGACGAAGAAGGGGGGGGGGGGCATCCACACACAAGCTGAGTAAGGACAGAGGCAGAGATTGCAGCAATATATCCACATGGCAAAGAATACTCATGATGGCTGGTGCCAGAGCCAGGCAGAGGGGCAGGCAGCAGAGCCCCCCGGCACCCTGGTAAGGAATGGGCATTGCCAGCACTTGAGAGAGAATAGTTCCCATTATGCCAGGTTGGCTGTGCTGGGGTTCAGCAGCCACCTAAGGAGCACAGGGCGGAGGAGGGCACCTCTGGGCTACCCTGTTCCCTCTGTCCACACCTTGCTTTTCACAGTATCGGCCGTTTGATAAGGGTAGGCTCAAACTGAGGACAGCCCCTGTCCACTGTAGCCCATAGGGACGCCCTCCGCAAGAGTCACAGTCAGAGGGCAGCCTTGGAGATGCCCGCGGAGCACTGCCTTTCTCCTGGAGTAGGCTGGGAGTCCCCGAGCCCTGCGCCTGGGCTCCCGTCTCTCAGGATGCGCACAGCCCGAGGCGGCCAGCTCTGACGCACCCACGCAGGGCCATCCATTCCTGCCCTCCACCTTCCCGGGCGTGAACCCACCCCCATCCAGCCCTAGCACCCACTGGAGACCTACCGAGGCAGAGCAGCCACAGGGATTCTGCGCTCATAGCGCCTTCTGCCGGGGCCCGACTGACCCTGGCTTCAGGCGGAGCAGGCAGCGCTCTCCCCGCCTGCCCGCCAGGAGCCCAGACCAGAGGATGAGGCTTTGCTCTGATGCTTTGGATCTGTCATCACCGGGTGCAGTGTTTCCTTCTTGCAACCGACTCAGGAAGCCAGAAGCCAGCGGTAACCACACGTTCCACAGATGCTGGGGTGTGGCTCCACCTGCCCCGCCTCCTGGGGGGTCCTGCCCAGCAACATTGTAAACTAATTTTGAACAAATATTTCTTTATTATATTTATGTATTATATATGTCTACATCTTCATTAAGATGTTTTAATTTTGTTGTTGTTGCTTTTAGCTATTGGAGATGGTTACAGTTTCACACACAAAAGAGTCATCATTCCTTGTTATCTGACGGAGTTTGTTTCCAGAGTGACCCCAAACCAAAATCCGAGGATGCTCAAGTCCCTTATGGAAAATGGGGCAGTGTTGGCATGTAACCGAGGCACAGCACACAACCACAGCATGCTTCCAAGTATCTGGATGACCTGTGATACCCGATACAGGGTAACCGCTCCAGGAACCATTGTTACCCGGTGCTGCTTAGAGAATACACACAAGGACGCTTCCTCGGGGCAACTTCTCCAGAATATCCTCCATCCCTGGTGGGATCTGCCAGCGTGGACCCGCGGCTCTGAGTGCCGACTGCAGCAGAGCACCCACGTCCCCTTCAGCCACCCACCCACCCAGTGGTGACATAACCACAGGACATTTTCAACACCAGAGAGCCGGCATCTGCACAGACAACCCACAAGGTCACCGATGTCTCTCAGACGTCGCCAGTCTCTCTGCTCATCACAGAATAAGGATAACAATAAGGGCGGCGGGGCTTACAAGTGATGGATGTGTGTCTGTCCTTGGTGGAGATGACTTCACAGGTGTGCACTTACCCCAGACTCACTGGGTGGTAGACATTAAATATAAAGTTTTTTACATGTCAGTCCCACCTTAATAAAGTGCTTTAAAATTTTATTAGTTTAGCTTCATTTTTAATTGACAGATAATAACTGGATATACTTAGGATGTACAATGTGATGTTTCAGTACATGAGCACAGTGTAGAATGACCAAATGAGAGTGAGGAGCTCATCTATCACCTTAAAAATGTATCATTTCCCTGGAGTAAGAATATCTGAAATCTCTTTCCTGAAATGGTCACAAGAATCAGCATCAAAATACTCCAGAACGGGAGGGGACAAGTCTCCCAGCAGCAGATCTGAGCAGCATCGTGTGGAACTTGCAGGCATCTCAGCCCGTGGGGCTCAGGAACGGGCAGGGTCAGAACTCGGGCAGAGTCCTCTTCTGCCTGTGTCCTGTTCAGTGCATCTTATTTCTAAAAATAAATTGTGGATCTGGGGGGAGGCTGTGGGTGCCAAGGACAGACCTAAGTTCAGAAGAGGATCACTGATTCTCCGCGCCTCCAATACAGGTTCTAGATGGAGATGGAAGTGTGGCAGGGAACCCAAACCAGGTGAGCCCCTGTGGACGGGAGAGAGCATCCTGAGTCCTGAAGCCCCTCGCCTGAACCAGCTGCCCTGGAGGTGAGGGAATCCAGCTCTGAGGCCATTTTTCATGCTCCATTAGAAACTGGGTAGCGTTGCTGGCAAAGATGCGATTAGGGCCAGCAGTGAGCCGGGCTCTAAATCAAACCTTCCCATAGGTTACAATTATTGGCAATGTTCACTCGTGTGTGTTTACAGGGTTAAGGGTATCTTCAAGCCAGATTCTAAGAGAGAGTGTGGATATGGAGTTTTGATAGATAGCATCCAATTTTTCTCTTGAAAGGTGGAGTGGGGAAAGGCGAGAGAGTATTCCACAGGTACCGAGTCACCATCCGTCAGGAGGAGTTCCCAGCGACTGCACAGTGAGGTGACATAGTTAATGGTAATGGATGGTATGTTTCAACAGCCTTGTAAGGATTTTGTTTGTCAATTATCTGTCAATAAAACTCAGGGGAGGCTGGGGATGCAGCTCGGTGGTACAGCACTTGCCTATCATGGGATGAGGGGCCCTGGGTCGGATCCCCAGCACTGGGGGGTCAGGAAGAAGATGTGGTGGTGCACACCTGCAATCCCAGGCACCAGGAGGCTGAGGCAGGAGCAGGAGCATTGCAAGTCTGAGGCCGGCCTGGGCAACTTAACGAGACCCTTTCTCAAAATAAAAAGGGCTGGAGATGTTACTCAGTGGTAAAGCACCCCTGGGTTTGATCTCTAGTACTGAGAGAGAGAGAGAGAGAGAGAGAGAGAGAGAGAGAGAGAGAGAGAGATTGATTTTCCTTGGTGTTCTTCGCCCAGACTGGCTGTAAAACCAGAGCTCTATCAACTGTGGCCACTCTTGACCAGACAGCAGCCCAAAGCCTCCTAAGCAGGAGTGAGTGGTGAGCCTCTCCCTGGGATGGTGGGCTAGACAGCCCTCCTGCTGCCTGAGCACACCAGGAACATCTGGGTGAAGAAGGCCAGGCACAGGGGACAGCCAGGACGAGCCCTGACACCAGGGCAAAGGGCACTGGAGAGAGGCAACAGAAATAGGAAGGGAAACCAGAAAACTGGGAAGGGAAACCAGAAAATTGAGTCCTTCACCAAGGGGTGGGCAAACATTTCTTAGCTAGGATACAGAAGGTTTTCCCATAAAGGAAAAATATTCTTGGTTTCTCATTTTCACCAAAATTCAAAACTCTTGCTTTTCAAAAGATGTTAAGGGGCTGGGAGCTGGCTCAGTGCGAGGCCCTGGTTCAACACTTAGTATAGAAAGGAAAAAAGAAGTTAAAATCTGAAGATAGGGCATGGACTGAAACCAATAATTGCTCAGCGTATATGGGCTGAGGGGCTTGTGTCCAGATTGTGTGTATCTTTACGTTGCAAAATTAATAAGATAAAGAATTCAGCTAAGCATGCCCCAGGACCCGGGCTCCATCCCCAGTACTGCCCCCCACCAAAAAAGAACTCAACTAAAAATAAAAGTGGATAAAATGTCCAATCAGCAACTTATCAGGAATATAAGTATGTATTATAATAGATGAGATGTATATATATATATATATACATCTCATCTATTATAATACATAATTCAGCCAAATATATATATATATATATATATATATAAATCATGTATATTTTATATTCTCAACATACACTCTTAGGAAAAGGAAAAATAAAGCCACAATGACCAAACTGATAGAATTGGGATCACAGAAAAGGTTCATACATACATGGGCTTTGGCTTAGAATCCAGGTGACATGGCTGTGTCAGTAGAGAAAAGAGCTCCTACGTTTTATTATGATAATCATAAAAATGCTTTATTGGTGAGGGTGCCAAGCCTGTCCCTGTCCCAGGTAAGGAGTCAGGAAGAGGGAGCCATTATTCAAGGAGCTGGGAGACCCGGTGGCACAGGACACTGTCTCAGACCAGCTGACCCAACTTGTCCAGGATTCACAGGTGCACTGGGGATCTGGGGGGAGCCTGTGGGTGCCAAGAACAGACCTGAATTCAGAAGAGGATCACTAACGTATCCCCACCTCTAACACAGGTTACGGCGGCCCCCCTCCGCCTCCCCTCCTCCCCTCAGGTGCTCGCGAGCTGTCATGGAGGCTAACGGCTCCTTGTTAAATTCTACTATGACCAGGGCTTCACTGGCACCCCATAACAATTTAGAGTCTGTCCCTAAAATGAATAAGACAGTCCCACATGGTGAAAAGAACAGTCTACCTAATCTGCCATCTGTACCCATGCGGAGGAACCAGAGAGGGCCCCGGGTAAGTTTGGTGCTCAGAGAACCCGGGCGGGTGGAGCACCGGGTGGCTGCAGTCAGTGGCGCGGCACCAGGTCGCTGAAATTTGCTGGAACAGTGGATCTTTACGAACAGCTGCTTGGTGGCAATCATCTATCTCACCAGGAGTGGGAGGACGTATTTAGTGCACAATAAATGACCTGATTCTTCCTCCCAGGCTGACTGAGGCAAATAAAATTGGCAAATAAAAACAAGCGGACGTGGCAATAGTGTATTCTGTTTCTGTTCACCAGAGACACCCCTCCAACCGTGGGGGCGTCGCTGCAGCTGCCCGCCATGGGCGGTGCTCAGCTGCCTTACCTGGCCGAGCCTGTGGCACCCCGCTAGCATGCCAGGCTTCCAGCACGAGGACCACCCCCATCAGCAGGACGCCGGCCGCCACTCCCAGCCGCACCAGGTTGCCCTTGGTGTAACCCTCAGACGAGGCCCTCGGGGGAACTGAAAGAAAGGCCAGCAAGGCCGTGAAGGTCTCCCTGCTGCTGGACTTGGCCCTGGAGAAGCGCAGCTTGGTGCTGGCCCTGGCTCCTGTCCTGGCTTCAGCCCACCCCAGGAGCCCAAGGCTCACCTCATGGGCAACAGGGTTCCCTGCAGGCCGAGTCCCTAGGGAAGACAGCAAGTCCCTCGCAGGTCGGGGAAGCCCTCTGCTGCTCTCACCAACGACCATAAAGACCTAAAGACCTTACCTCTTCCCTTTCCTTTTTTTCTTTTTTGGTACCAGGGATTGAACCCAGGGGTGCTTAACCACTGAGCCACACCCTCAGTCCTTTTTATGTTTTTGTTAGAGATAGGGTCTCACTGAGCTGCTGAGGCTGGCTTTGAACTCCTGATCCTCCTGCCTCAGCCTCCCGAGTCACTGGGATTACGGACGGGCACCACCGCACCTGGCCAGACCTTTATTTCTTACTATAAAACAGTCGCACTCCGCACACAGTCTCAAGGCACAAAAGAGAATTCACAAAGCTGAAGGAGGGGAGAGGGCAGCTGGCGAGGCCACCTGCTGGCCTGGACGGATCACTCGGTCCTAACAGTGGCCCCAGAGACAAGAGACCCGAGGAGAACCTGCGCCAGACCAGGAGCAGGAGGCTGTGGAAAATGGAGAGTCCTTGAGAACAAGACCCGATCCCGAGGACCACACGGACCCGCAGAGATGCAGGGAACCCGAGAGGCAGGATTCAGGATGTGGAGGGACGGCGCAGGGGTCACCAAGGGCCAGAAGCGACCGAGGAAAGGAAACTGGGGAAGGGAAGACTGTTAAGAGAAGCGACAGACTAAGAGGTGACAAAGAGCTCACCTGTCACCAGGATGTCCAGGGCAGGGCTGGGGTCCGAGGCCCAGAAGGGAGCCCTGGCCTGGTAGTAGATGCAGCTGTAGGTCCCCGTGTCATTGACTGTCACGCCCTGAAGGGAGAAGTCTGACTCCGACCCCACTGGTCTGTGCAGCTGCACGGGCGACGGGGTCCCGGCCTTCAGTAGGGCAGACTCCAAAGGCCGCACCATGGTGCTGGGTATCTGGCACTGCAGGGTCACCTCTCCCCCTGCGGTCACCTCGCCCACATGATGGGCCTGGAGGGAAGGTTTAGGCAAATACCCTGCAAGGGAAGGTAGCTCTGAGGTCCTGGGGAAAGGCCCCCCCCACCCCCCCACCCCCGGCCTGGCAGGAAGTCCCCGCCCCACCTCCCCTCCCCCACTGTCTGCTCTGGATTCAGGACAGAGATGTCCCCTCCCACAGTCCTGGATGAAGCCAAGGGATCCAGTCCTGTCCCAGCCCCTCCCCAGATGCTCTGGAGATGACAGCCCAACCCCTCCCCCTCTTCCTCACCTCCATCCGTCCATCTGAGGGTCACCACATGCTATTCTGGGCAACCCCTCCTCTCACCTGTGACCAAGAGCAGAAGGACATTGCTGAGCTGAGAGGTCACACCAGAGAACCCTCTCCAGAAGCATTCGCAGGTGTGTGGCCCAGCACTCCGGGGTCCTAGCTCAGTGAGAAGAAACTCGGCCCTTGTCTTAGTGGGATCCAGTGGCAGCTTGGAATCCAAAATATCAGGTCCCTTTCTGAGAATGAATCGGATCCCCGGGACGGGGCTGGAGCACCGCAGAGTCACGTTGCTCTTGGCGGGGACCACCGAGCTGGGCCAGGCGCTGAGGGTGGGCTTGGGAAGGGAGCCTGGAAGGAAGCAGAGCTCAGGGCTGGGTTGCAGAAGCCCAGTGGGAGAAAGGGTAGGGCTGGGGACGTTCCTGCTCAAGGACCGGGCAGCGTCGGCAGAAGCATCACTCACCATCTCCTGGGGGGTCTCTTTGGCCAACACACAATCCTGCAAAAGAGCCTGTGAGGAAGAGGGCTGCCTGGAGCTGCCTGAGGCCCAAGCTCGTGCTGAGCCAACCCTGGCTCACACTCTGGATGCAGGTCCCGGGGCTGCGCGTGTGCTGCAGGGTCTCCTCCACCCCTCGCCAGCCTCCCATGCTCCCACCTGCGCTCCCCGGGCTCCGACAGAGCCTCTGTTCTCATCTTCTATCCCCAGGTTTCACATATTCCCACCAATTCTGCCACAGCCTGGGGCGCAGTGTCCGAGCCCCCTGCCTCGACCCCAGGGGAGGGCTCCCTGCCAGGCAGACTGTTGGGGAGGATTCAGGCCTGGGGGACCATGACTGCTCCTGAGGACCTCAGGACCCTATGCTGGAGTAGGAATCTCCTGTAGACTCCCGGGACCGAACAGCCCTCATAGGCTTGGTACCTCGGGTGACGTGGATGAAGACGAAACCACTTGGTCGTCATAGTTAGGAGCTGAGAGAAGTGTCCCTGCCCCATGCCGTGGAGGTGCTGTGACGGAGCAGCAGGAAGGCTGGTCTCTGTGTGGCCCCCAGGTCTGTCCAGGCCCTGGCTCCTGGTCGGCCATCAGCAGCACGTGTTGGCTGACTGGTGATACGCCCCATGATGGGGTTTGAGTGTGTCCCCTAAAGTCTCTAGTGCTGGAGGTTAGTTAGGTCCCCAGGGAACAGTACTGAGGTGGTGGCACCTTTGAGAAGCAATGCGATCACAGGGCAGCGCCTGTGAAGGTTGATGCCCTTCCCACAGGACCAGGCCAGCTCCCCCGCCAGCACACATGCCCCTTCTCTGCCAGGCAGGACAGGGCACTCTTGCCAGATGCCAGTGCCATGCTGTTTGGACTTTCCAGCCACCAGGATGGGAGCTGCTCCAGTGTGGATCTGCAGCGTCCCCCCAGGCTCGTGTGCTGAGGCCTGGTCACTGGGGGTGTGCTCCTGAAGGGGTGATGGGGACCCTGGCCCCTTCCCATGTGTCTCCTTTTGCTTCCTGGCCACCGTGGGATGACCAGCCTCCTCCACCGTGGGCTCCCGCCATGATGCACTGTACTGCCACAAGCCCAAGGCCACGTGGAACCGACCCTGAGCTGAATCTTCTGAAACAACAAGCCAGAATACACCTTTCTTCCTTCTAAATTGATTCCCTTGGGCACTTGATATCACCAACAGAACGCCCACTACAGCAGATGCCACAGCCTTAGGTAATTTGTTATAGCAACACAAAGCAGACCGACGCTCAGTTTTAGCATTAGTCATATTTTACAAGGATGGGCCCGGGTGCTCCTGGCCACAGCACCCCGTCTTTCTCCCTTGCTTCCGATACTGCACCATCATATCCACCCGCTGGGGCGAAGGACTGGCTCTTGGGGAGGGCTAGGGGAGCCAGCCTTTACTCTAAATCTGAAGGACTTCTGACCCAGTGTTTACCATTACTTCTTTTCATGTTTGGTGCCCTGTGTAAGCCTCAAAAAAATCCAAACAGATAGTCCAGAAAACACAACCTTGCCCACCCACAGGTAGCTGCACTTGTGGGATGTTCCATCTGGGTGGTCTTACCCTGGGCTGCCCACTGGGCTGGGGACCTGGGAAAGTCCAGTGCACAGAGCCAACCCAGAAGCACGAGTCAGGATCCCTGGGATGGGCTCGGGCCCGGGCACTTTTCCACATGCCCCTGGTGATTTGAATGAGAGGCAGGGGGGAGAACCCCACTCTAAATGAACCTGACCCGCACCTCTCAAGACTCGGACATCAACTGATGCAAAAAGAAACTTCTAAGTGAAGGTGTCTTGACACAGGTGACCATTCACAGTGGTCCTGCCCTAAGTGCCCAGACACGGGGGACTCGGTTCTGCCTGAGTGCCAAGACCTCTTTCAAATGAACATCAAGCCTGAGTATGGACACTATCATAATAAAGAGATTGGGCTGATTCAAAGAGATTTCCTCTTTTTCCTCCACTGCGGAGCAAACAGTTTTGTGTCTTAGTAGTAAAAGGAGGAAGTTTCTAGGCTTTTGTGCTAAAATTACATACAAGAATCGGTTGAAAATACATTTCATGTTTTAAAAAGGGAAGTAATAAATAGCTAAATGGAGGAAAATACCCAAGTGCCCGTCGACTGAGGAATGGATAAGCTAAAGGTAGTCCATCCTCAAATAGAATGTTATTCTCACACATACACTCACACACACACACACACACACACACACACACACACGAACAAGGAAATGTCGACATGCCAGGCCATGGTGGGCAGACCTTGAGGACACTGCGCCAGGGGGAGGTGCCAGGAAGAGAGGACATGCACGGTGCCCCTCCTACAAGATACCTAGACTAGGTAACTCATATGAACAGAAGAGGGACAGGAGAAGTTTGCATTTGGCAGTTTGGGGGACGTCTCTGCTTCTGCCACTTTGAGAACCAGCTCCTTGGAAAAAGTCCCATTCTAGATCTAGATCTGTGTCTATGGAGCTATATGTTATCCCACCTACAATGAAATACTATTCAGCCATAAAAAAGAAGGAATGAGATTTCCATGCAGACAGCCAGGGAAGCTCTCTCAAAGAAACAGTTGACGGAATCAGTCCCTAACCAAGTCAGAGACGGAAGAATAACAAAAAGTATCATCATTAGCCAGGCATGGTGGTGCACCCCTGTAATTCCAGCTCTCAGGGGTCTGAGGCAGGAGGGTGGCAAGTTTGAGGCCAGCCTGGGCAACTCAGCAAGACCCCATCTCATAAAAAAAAATCAAGAATCATTTTTGAGCACTGTTCACTCACACACGAACCTGTTAAGCTGACCTTGAAAGAGGAGGAAACGGAGTCCTAAGTATTGACACAGCGTCCTGACACCCTACAACTGGTGCACCCAGGAGTGAAGGTTCTGGAACCCTGCTACCTGCCCAGTCCCCCCAACACATCTGAACACCTCTTCCTTAGACAGGCCTCTCACAGAAGAAAAGCTCCGGGAACCTGAAGTTTTGGGGTCAAAGAATCAGAGTGACGGAAGGACCCCAAGGCCACATCAAGGCCAGGCGGCTTTCTTCAGGGCTTCGGGGGATCCAGCGCCACTTGTTTCTAAAGGTATTTTTCCGGGGTTGCGTTCTGGCCCCACAGCTGGGCACATTCGGAACTACTCTAGCTCCTCAGATTTCTCCAGATCCAAGTCCCTTCCCATACCACCAGGACACACCAAGGACCCCTTCTATACATGCCCCTCCCAGGGGACCTCCGTGGCTGTGTGGAAACATTGACCACGTGGCGTCAGACGGTCTTGTTTGGAAATTCAGTTTCCCTGAATCCGTGCAGTCCTAAGCAAGTCACTCTACATTGCAAATACAGATTAAATTCCTAAGCTGTAAAAGTGGACCGAACTTGCTTTTGCAGTGCTCTTTAGGGGCTGGGGATAGAACAGAATGGTGTTCCCCAAGTATGGCACCAGTCCCACAGGTGTTCTATGCAATGATTTCAGGTGGGAGGAAGGGCGAGTAAAGTATCGAATCCTACCTGAAAACTCTGTTATCTGTGGGGCTGGGGCTGGGGTTGTGGCTCAGTGGAGAGCACTTGCCTGGCATGTGTGAGGCACTGGGTTCCATCCTCAGCACCACATAAGTAAAAAATAAAGGTCCATCAACAACTAAAAAATATTTTTTTAAAAACCTGTTATCTGTTATCTTCTGATGTCTCTTGTATTACTTTTGATTATAACAGGAAGAAATTCCATTTGAAGCCAGCCTCTCTATACTGCCGTCATAGCTAACTGCCTCCTTAGAAAACAGCAGGCGGCAGGCTCAGAACCGTGGCCAGCAACTGCGCAGGGTCGGAACCCCGGACCTTGTTTCCTCTGCATCTTATCTACTTTACAGTTACCTTCCGCTTGACATCGGACTTTAATTACAACCCTGATATAAAGTCTCTATCTTCAACACTTTTACTTACACAAAAGGCTGAGTGATATTGAGAAGACCAAACACCCCGGGCAGCCTGGTGCAGAGGCACTCAGCAAAACCAGGAGGTTGGCACGGGCTGGAGCTCGTGCCTCCCCTGCATCACCAAGGTCCAGCTCTTCCCTGTGATTCCTCTCTCTCTCCGTCCCCAACCTCTCACCACTAGGAGAGTTTCTGCAGCCCAGGGGATGGCCCCGGGACACTTACTGAAGCAGAGGAGGGACAGGAGCCGAGGGATCATGTCCGCCTGCCAGCTGTTCCAATCGTCCTTCTTGGTTTTACAGCCCACAGACCAGCCACAGCCTCCCTGACCCAGGAAGTGGCCTTGCAGTCCCTCCCTCCAGCAGGCACATCAGGAAGCATGCTGATTTCAACACGGTCCTCACACACCCGCCTTCAAGGGCCTGACTCACAGCAAACCCTGCTCGGCCTCAGTCGCATGTCGGGCCTCCGACTGGAAACCCCCAAAAGCTTAGCACTGGGGCCTGCAGAGTTGGTCCCGAGGAGGTGCAGGCACCTCGCTCTTGAGAACTCGGCATTCTGCACACGTGAAGCCACTCGATGCCGGCTAAATCGTCCTGCCCTCACACGGGCCATCAGGGCGTCTCGCTCAGGAAGATTCACAGAGCCCAAGGGGACTTTCCACCCACAGGCCACACCGGTGAGTGCAGAAGGCCAAGGCGGACTTGCTTTGGCTTTGCTTTCGGGTGGCGTGAGGCTCAGAGGTACAGTGCTCGCCTAGCACACATGAGGCCTTGGGTTTGATCCCCAGCACCACAAAAATAAAATACGTAAACAAATAAAAAAACATATTCACTTGAAACTTTCATTTGAAATTAGGTAAGGATTATTTCGACTCTACTGATGTCCCCTGTGTCTTTCTGATGCCCCCTTCTGCCCCCATCTTATTCCTCTCCAGCTTCCACACATGAGAGCAAACGTTGGACCTTGACTTCCTGAGTCTGGCTTATTTCATTCAGCATGACGTTCTCCAGTTCCTTCCATTTACCAGCAAAGGACGTGATTTCACTCTTCTTGATGGCTGGGTGGAGCTCCATTGTGTATCTAAGCCACGTTTTCTTCACCCACTCACCTGTTGGTGGGCACCCGGGATGAGTCCACAGTCTGGCCATTGTGAGTTATGCTGCTATAAACACTGATGTGGACATCGAGAGGGAGGGAGGAGGGACGGGAAAGGGGAGGGAGAGTGGGATGAATCCAACAACCCATGCTATGTGCATGTGTAAATATACTACAGGGGATGCAGAAAGCCCAATTAAAAATAAATAAATGAACAGGTGAAAGGAAGATCAATAGAGGAAGGAGGGTGGGGGAGGGAGGAGGGGAGGGAGGAGGGACTGAAATCAAATTCTATACGTGTATGATTTTGTCAAAATGAACCCAACTCCTGTGCATCTCTATAATGCTCTCTAATTTTTAAGAGGATCATTTCTGATGTCAGAATAGAGATGCGCCTGGCAGTTCACCAGGATACCATTTGACTTTCCTTTCCATCTGCTTTCTGTAGCAAGCTCCTGCGCAGGAGTCCGCGGGCAGGAAGGACGTTAGGGCCATGAGAAACACCGCTGCCGAGGACATGCCACCTCCCGGGCCACGTCCAGAATCCAGCAGGGATTCCCAAGGGGCACAGCGCGGGCGAGGGAGGGGGGCTAGGAGATGATGGCCAGAGGCCAAAGCCTCGGTTAGCCGGGTGGGAGGCTTTTCCTTGATATCTGCTGTATAGCAAGAAATGACAAGATGCCATACATTTCAAATTCACTAAGAGAGTCAGTTTCAAATGGTCTCACCACAAAAGCTGACAGACGTAGTCATTAGCTTGATTCAATCACTCCATGTCACCTTCACGAATCATAATACCCCCTTTCACACCATAAATATATATGGTACTTTGTTGGTTTACGATCTTTAAAATGCAGAAGTGTTAAAAAGAGGTAACGGGTCAAATGAGGTCGTTAGAGTGGGCTCTAATCCAGTCCCACTGGTGTCCTTCCAAAGGGACAGATAGGCATAGAGGGATGCAGGGGGACAGCGCCACCTGCAGGCGGAGGAGAGAAGCTTCGGAGCTCCAGCCCTGTCCTCTCCTGGGTCCTGGACCTCTGGTCAGCAGGACTGAGAGAAAACACAATCATGCTGTTCCAGCCACCCAGGCTGTGGTCCTTCCTTACGGCAGCCACAAGACCCCCAGGGATAAAACAGCTGCAGGTCAGATGGTGACCCCAGACTGAGCCTGCGGGAGTGATTCTCCAGCTCTCCCGGCCGCAGCCACGCGGGGGAACGTGCGGGAACCTGCCTTCTGCCCCATTTCTTGCTCACTCCTGTCCCTTAGAAATGGAACAGGGGAAAGAGCAGCTCAGTGCTGGGGGTGGCATTAGTGAGGAGTAGGAGCTGAGCAGTGTGGCTTCTCTGCCAGCCTGAGGGCCACCTTCTGTTCCTGCTGAAGGGCACCTGCTTTCCACGCATGCAGTGTCCACGCATGCACGTACAGATGTGTTTTAGAAGTAGAGTTGTCTTTAAAAGAACAGTGAAAATGTGGGTCAATTCCAAGAAAAATATCACATAGGAGAGAAGGCAGGGGTCACTGGAAAATGCAGCAACGACTGGATTTTGGAAGACGGGGAAGGTGTGCCCAGCACGCAGCACAGGACCCACGCAGTGTGCATGCAGGGAACCCGGGGCTTGCGGTTCGCTCACCCACTGGCCCCATTACCCACCCCACAGGCCTCGCCAGCTCCAGTTGCCTCTCCAGCCTGGGCCCCAACCCCAAATGGCCCTGCTCTCCCCCAAGACTTACCCCCGGATCATATGCCTTGATCAAGAATGTTCCTTCAGGGCGGGGTTGTGGCTCAGTGGTAGAGAGCTCACCTAGCACTGGTGAGGCACTGGGTTCGATCCTCAGCACCATATAAAAAAATTAACTAATAACATTTTGGTCTGGGGATGTGGCCCAGTGGTAGAGTGCTCGCCTAGCATGCACAAGACACTGGGTTCGATCCTCAGCACCACATAAATGTAAAATAAAGATATTGTGTCCACCTAAACCAAATAAATAAATATTTTAAAAAAAGAGAATGTTCCTTCAGATTTGCTATTGAAGTCGATATCATTTTGCCTCTGGGATTGGCAGTAACCCCTTTAAGGTTTTAATCCCCTAACACACAAAGCCTGATTCCTAGTCAAAAGTCAGGAAATACCTGCTCACCCAACCCTGTCCCAGGGGCTGGACACACAGGGAATCCAGACGGCCCTCACTGAGGCACAGACGTGAATCCACACAGAGGACAGGAGAAAAACTGCTGGTTGAACACCAAGACCCACTGTCCCCTCCTCTGCAGGGCAGAACAGAGCTGGACACACACAATCCAGGATGACAGCTCAGAAAGCTTTCTCGCAGCCAGGTTTTCTGGTCAAGAAGACACAAGTCGAAGTGACATGTCAACTCTGGCCACCCTGGGCAGAGCCGATGACTGAGAGAGAACTTTCAGGAACACCACCAAGGAAGCGAGGGTGGAGGAGGGGACGGAAGTTCCAACAGGAAAGGTCAGAGCATCACGCTGTCAGCAGAGACCCAGGGGAGGAGGCAGGCCGTGCCCCACGTCTGGGCGGTGCAGACAGATCGCAGAGAACACGGATGCTGGATCCCAACAGGCGGGGGCCGACATGCCCTGGAAAAGTCTGGAAGGCTGTAATCACATACTCTTGGAACACTGTTCTCGGAGTGATGAGGGATTGTGGTCGATGTTTTCCCATTTGCTTATTTGTGCTTTCTAAACGGGCTGGAATCAATATGCTACTTTCACCATTTCACATGTTTGAAAATTCTTAGCTTTTAGAAATTTCACATGGAGTGGTGTGGGATGAGGAGGAAGCCAAGTGAAAAGGAACCGCAAGGACTTTCACATAAACACGCAGCCGGACGCTCCCTGAAGCACGCGTTCACACCCCTGCCCACCTGCGGCTGGGAGGCTAGAGATTAAGTCAGGTCTGGCCCAGCAACTGTGCTTCTGGTGTAAACCAAACTAACTGAAGGCAGGGTCTTGAAAACTCTGTTGCTCATAGCAGCGCTGTTCACCAGAGCCAAAAGGTGGGCCTGCCCAGCTGTCCACAGTCGGGTGAGGACGGGCAGCTCGCAGCCCCTCCACATGGCATCGAAAAGGAAGGAACCTGAGGCCTGCCACCCCACCAAGACCACGTGACCCCACGCCCCTGGAGCTCCCAGTCCTCCAGGGTCACGGGGACAAAGGTGGACGGTGGTGGACAGGGTGGACTTGACCGATGGGGGCAGAGTTTCCAACTGGGGATGGCGGGGTTGAACAATCATGCAGATGGTAAGTTTTATGTGACGTGCATTTTACCACAATTATATGGGGAGTCAAGGGGGTCGAAGTCAGAGGCTCTGTGTAAGAAGTCAGCCTGGGGCCTCCCCTCCCCTGTGCTGCCAGCCTGTACTGCCTGTTCCCTGACCCCCGAGGTCACCTCTGCCCTCCTCCTGGGCACACCCGAGACCACATTCCCAGCCCCTGGGGAAGACAGCAATAGAGCATCTGTGGAGGTGCCCTGCCCATCAATCAGGGGCCAGGAGGCAGCACCTTGGGCAGGTGGGCACCTCAGCTGCTGTGGCCCTGAGGACACGGCTCGAAGAGCACAGTCAGCGCTGGCCTCCAGAGCAGAAGTAGCAGTCCCTGCCAGCAGGGCGAGCTCCAGCTGCCCACTGCGGGGCCTCCGGAGCCCCACCATCCGCTCCAGTGTCCTTCCTTCCTTCCCAAGAGTGCAACTCGATCTCGCATCCTTGTCCTGGGGCCGCTGCTGGGTGCTGAAACATCGTTTCCTGAGGGGACATGGAGCAGGCTGAGCAGCCCTCGGGTGAGTGACATGGACTGGGACCAGCTTGTGACGAGGTGCTGTACTGTTATGGACATCACAAAAGCCACCCTTCAAGTTTAGTGATCCCTCTGTGAAATCATCTTCCTCACCTCAGAATAGTCCGGTGCATGGCTATCTTTATCAGATAAGAACCATTTTTAAAAATAATCTCACCACCACAAGCAATATCACACCAGGAAAGTTCACAGAGCTTCCTTGATAGCAGCTGATAGCCCGTCAGAATTCAGATTTGCCGGATGGCTTTAAAATGTTCTTTTTATCAGTTTTTTTTTTAATTGGGATTCAAATAAAGTTTAAACATTGCATTGGGTAGGTATGTTGATGTAAGGAAGAGAATTCTCGATTTCTATGTTAAAATAAGAAATCAAATAAGTCACCAGTCTTGATTCTTTCTTCCCACCATGCATTTGGAAGAAGAGCAAAGGCCCCAAAGCTGTTTTGTCCTGATAAAGCTCACTCATCTCACTGTTTGAGGTTACAGAAAAATAATAAAACAACAAATTATCAAGGAGTAAAACCAATTACAACGACAGGTGTTTCTTGAAAAGTTATTTTCAAAAGATGTACAAACGATTTTTAAAGGCTTGAGAATCCAACAAGACCCTTTTATTCAAGCAACGCTTCTGTGTAGAGATTCATTTGAACAGAGAAGGGAACACTTCAGAGGCAGTCATGAATATTCATGTGGTTCTCCATATTGCACCAGAAAACAAGATTGATATTCTCCGGAACGTTCTCAACTCAACACCTTATCAAATCAATTCCTTAAATTAGTCTTATGACTCAGAAGAATCTTTCTCCTTATGTAGTATCAGGAAAACGGGGACATGTTCTCCCTCTTCTTAACGTCTCTTTGGCTAACTTTGAAGACGAGCGTTTTAAACGTAGGCTCTGGAATTTATCAGCCAACAGCAAAGGCCTGCCGAAGCCCCATTCCTCTGGTGGCCATGAGGAAGGACTGTGTAAGGTTTGCTTTAGTGAGAGAGTCACAAGGAACCGACAGCAGCCGTCTTCCTGCCACGACCCAGCCCCGGCTGGCAGGCCTCAGCTCTGTGGTGGGGAAGCACAGGTGGGTGCAGTTAGGCACTCCCGAGGTGCTCAGGAGACTGAGACCTACTGTGTGACTCACTTCATGCTGCGATTGTGTGCTGCGCGTCCGTTCCTTGGACACTGGACCCAGGACACCCCACCCCACACACATACCCAGATCTGCAGGTGAGTACCTGATACAACGTAGGGGCTGATCAATGGTTGTCACGCTCACTGTTCAGGGGGTGTCCGCAGAGACAGAGCCTGGGCCTGTCACACACACGCACTTTTGTTTTGTTTTCCACCCGTGGTTGGTTGAACCTTCAGAAGTGGGACTCGTGGAGACAGAGGGCCGAGGACACCCCTAACTGAGGAGGAGGCCCAGGCTTCTGGGCCAGTCTATGTGAAAGAAGGCGCCAAACTTAGTGTGTGAGAGCGGATGCCTCCCAGATATCTGACACCACACCCACTTCCTGAACACGGTACCCCACCACGGTGCCATGAGGGGCATGAGCCTCTCCCTTAGGCCTGCTGCTGGCTTCTGCCACAGGTGCTAAGCTGGTCCTTTGCAGGTGCCATGGAAGATACTAACAGAGCTGGTTGTGGTGGTCCACATCTGTGATCCCAGCTACTCAGGAGGCTGAGGCAGGAGGGTTGCAAGTTCAAAGCCAGCCTCAGCAACTTAGCAAGACCCTGTAAAAATAAAAAGGATGTAGCTCCGTGGTGGGGTCTTCCTATGTTCAACCCCCAGTACAAAAATGAAAAAAAGATGGAAGAGGAGGAGCTAACACAGCAAATGAGCACTTGATTGCAGTCCCAGTTTATGAGCATCATCAAAATCACCCGTACTGGCGCTGGGATTGCAGTTCAGTGGTAGAGAGCTTGTCTTGCACATGTGAAGCTCTGGGTTCAATCCTCAGCACCACATAAAAATAAATCAATAAAATAAAGGTATTTGTCCATCTACAACTTAATTTTTTTTTAAAAAAAATCACCTATATTGCTACAACTCTAAAAAAATAAAAATAAAAAGATGTATCTCAAACCCTTCACCTTAACATCAAAATGTAGGGTAGCTGTGTTTGAATAGCTTTTGTTTAAGAATAACTTTGTAGCATGTTTTTGACAACTGGGGACTAGGTTAGATGATTTTGATAAGTTACTGTTCATCTTCTTAGGTGTTTATCACACGTAAACACTAGAGATATATTAATAAAAGTAGAAGTCTTTATAGGTGAAATAATATAATAAAATTTTATAACTGAGATCTACTTTAAAACAGTATAAAGTGGGAGGGGTGGGGGCCCACACCTGTGATCCCATCAGCAGCTTGGGAGGGAGGCAGGCAGGGGGATCGCAAGTTCAAAGGCAGCCTCCGTGACTTAGCGAGTCCCTAAGCAGCTCGTGAGACCCTGTCTCTAAATGAGATATAGAAAAGGGTGGAGGATGTGGCTCAGTGTCGAAGCACCCCTGGGTTCAATGCCTGGTACCTAAAATAGAATAAAATCATAGGAGACATAGGGTGAGGAGGGGAATGGGCCAGAAGCTTGAAGAGAGAGGGGGTGTTGGGCTTGAAGAAAGGGAAGCAGATAAAAGAAGGAAGAGGAGGGTGGGTAAAAAGGGGGTTGAACACACAAGGCCAGGAGGGGAGGAGGAGGTGGAGAACAGGGAAACCAGAGGCGAAGGAGGCATGTGAGCAGCAGGGTGTGAGAAGAAGGGAGAAGGACCATGGCAGAGGGAGGATCCGGTCGTGGCCAAGATGGCCCATACCTACAGCTTAAGAATTTGGAGCCAGAATATGAAGTTCATTTTAATCAACTTCCTCAGAACTCAACTTGCCCAGTATACCATAGGTGCTCCCTAAAGGGAACTGTGGCTGTGCAATAAAAGGTCTGAACTTGAGCAAAGAAGTGTACCTCCGCGTGGCCAAGAAGGACAACTGTCCCTGCAGTGAGGTCTGCACGTGTCCTCCAGGATCAGCTGCAGGAGGCTTACCTGCACCGCAGCTGGGCAGAGGGGCCTGAGGGCAGGGGTCTGGGTGTCCAGACTCCATCCCACCTCTCCTGCCCTCTCCCACCCTCTGCCTTCCACCGTGGGCGCTGCAGCAAGAAGGCCCTGGCCAGATTTTGCTTCTTTCTCTTGAACTTCCAGCCACCGAAGCTGCTAGAAATAAATTTCTTTTCTTTAGGAACGACCCAATCTGTAGCCTTGTGCCATAGAAACACAAAACAGACTAAGGCCCAGAGCTAGCAGAAGGACCCTCTGGAAGGCAGAGTTAATAGCAGGAATGAAAAGCCATGCATTTTTCTGGGGTCTCCAGGAAACCCTCCGGAATCTCTGCTTTCAAAATCCCAGGCAGAGGGAAGAGGAGCGTGTGCAGGGCGCTGGCATGCCACTCGCACTCGGACACCTTAACAAGCATGAACACTAAGCCTGCAGAGCTGAGCAGACTTCCTCGGGAGAAGGGGGACTCCCTGCCAGGCCACAGGCACGCAGCCTTCTCCCCAGCAGACAACGCTGTGCACCACAGGCGGACTGACCGATGACCTACAGCATGTGGCCCGTCCACACCCGGGAATACCAGTCCACCTGGAAAAGGCAGGGCCTTCCGAGGCCAGCCACAACAGGGGTGAGCCTGGAGGTCAGCTCTGGGGCAGGAGGCTCTGTGGAGTCAGACCCAGAGACAGAGATAGAAGGGCGCCCAGGGGCCGGGCAGAGGGCACACCGAGGAGTAGCTGTGCGCTGCGTGAGCTTCGGGCTGACCTAGGGTTCCCGAGACGCTGGTCGCGATGGTTGTACAACACGGTGATCCAGGTCAGGGAGCGGCACCCTTAAAAACGGTCAAGATGCTCAATGGAAGTGTGTGTGTGTGTGTGTGTGTGTGTGCATCCTTCACGTCTCAGGCCCTCCCGGTCCACTTTCCTCTACCTGGTGACCCCCTCCCACCCATTTTTTGCTTGACCAACTTCCCTCAGAGGCCATTGTGGGAACCCTCTCTTCAGCCGGGCCTTCTCCACCTCCACACCACTTCACCAGCTCTCCCACAGCCTCCCGAGGCTCATCCATGGTGTCCTTGTCTCTAACATTTCCCCCCGTTCTTCACCATGGCCCAAATCAGGGGCAACCCTTGTCTCTGTCAGATCTGGTGTTAGATTCTGCAACTGAAATTAAATCAGATTCTCAAACTCTTGCCGAAGTACAAAATCTAGTCTCCTTGGCTTTTAACTTTTCCATCATAAGGGCGGGAGGAAAACAGCACCCGGTGCTAATGAGCGCCTTCTGATGCCGCAGAACTGATTGATTCCACAGCTCCTGCCGCCTGGGAAGGCAGGGGTGTCAATTATAACACGTTGCCAGGGCAACAAGGCATGGCCAAGACCCCCACTCAGCACCAGGTTGCTCCTTGAAAGCTACTGCCACCATGCTGTATGGGTCCCGATGCCGTCGGACTCCTACAAGGTTATTCTGTGCGAGTAAAGCTTCAAAGGACAGGTTTATAGGACCAGAGGACAGAACACATGAGTGACCATAATAAATAGCCATACATCCCCAGACTGCACATGACACATTTATAGTCTTCTGAATATCCTCAGTTATCGGCTTATCAAATGAGACTCTTGAATTGGTTTTATGGCACAGAATAATAGCTTTCTTCTTGCTCTCACTTCCGGGCCTTTCTCTGTTCCCCACCCTTCTCTCTGTCTCTCCCCTCTCCCAAACCTGTGAAGGAGGAACAGCCTATTCTAATTCTCATCCTTAGACTCCTTTTGGTTACAGAGGCTTGAATTTTTAAAGCTAAACTTGGAGATTTTATTAGGTAGCCTAAAAGCCCAAAGCAGGCCCTTAAAGTTCAGTTTGGTAGAAGAAAGCAAGCTGTGGGTTACTAGGATGTTCACTGGTAACAGTGTGACCAGGAGGACATGCAGCTGTCAAGCTCACACATGGCAGATGAAGCCAAGACAGGGCTGACTGATCCAACCAGGGAGGATAAGACAAGCCACTTTTAGATTTAGGCGAGGCATTATTTACCTAAAGAGCAAAAAGAACAACCAGTCCAAGGAGCCGGCTCCCTGTGAACGTTGATACCAAATGTGTGAGCTACAGTCTGCAGACCACTGGGTGTCCAGAGGTCCAATTCCAATCTGATACTAACACCTGGAGTTAGCCCAGACCCTGCCCCCGCAGATCAACCCCCCCCAGCAGGCTGCTCCCGTCTCAGGTGCCAGCTGCAACAGTGGGTCCCTAAGTTACCATGCTGCTGTCTGATCTGGTGAGAAGTGCCACCACAACCTCCCTTCATATTTGAGAATTTGCTACAACAGCTGGGTGAATGCAGGGATGTTCTCCACTTACTATGGCCAGTTATTATAAAGGATGCTATGAAGGATACAAAGGAAACCCAGCTGGAGAGACAGCAGACACGGTCCAGAAGGCTCCCCAGCACAGGTCCCCAACCACAGGGTTGCCCCACGTGGACGTGTTCGCCAGTGGGGGGGGTTCTGCACCCATCATTCAGAGCCTTTATGGAGGCTGCATTGCATGGGCATGGTTGATTGGCTGATCACCCCCAGCCCCTCTCTCCTCCCTGCCCGTCAGAGGATGAGGTGGAAAGTCTCAGCCTTCCAATCACCCCGTTGCTTCCTTTGGCAACCTCTCCACATCCCCAAGTCACCTCCTCAGCATAAACTCGGGCAAAGTTGAAGGGGCTCCTTGTGAGTCACAAAAGATGCTCCTGCCCCCACTACCACCCAGGCAATGCCAGGGGCCAGGAACCGGGGTTGAAGACAGAGTGTGCATGTCTTATTGTACACAGGATCCCTGGAGGTGGGCGGGAGATGGTCTCGAAGCCAATGCTCGAAAGCTGGGCTCCACTCCTGTTCCGGGAGCATCACACAGGCCAGTTAGGGTCCTCCTGGATCAGTGGCAGTTTAAGCCTAGTTTTTACTTTTTGGTACCAGGGATTGAACCCAGGGATGGTTTACCTCTGAGCCACATCCTCAGCCCTTCTATTGTTTTATTTTCAACCAGGGTCTCACTAAGTTGCTTAGGGCCTTGCTAAGTTGCTGAGGCTGGTCTTGAGCTTGTGATCCTCCAGCCTCACGCTCCTGAATTTCTGGGGATTACGGGAATGTGCCACTGTACCCAGTCAGTTGGAACCTGTGAGCATCTGGATGAGCATACGGTTTCCAGAATTCCATCATGCAGCCAGCCCTGACAGAGACAGGAACCTTCCACAAATCTGTAAAAATAAATAAGGATACTCAATCGCCTAGCGGATCTGTCATGGGCTGAGTGCAGGGTAAAGCCCTGACCCCCATGTGATGGCATTAGGAGGTGGGCTCTTGGTGGCCATTTGGCTTGGATGAGGCCATGAGGGTAGATCCCCAGGATGGGATTAGGATCCTTAGAAGAAGGGGAAGACACACCAGAGGGTTGGGTGTCGGGTTTCTGTTCTCGCGACTAAAAGGCTCGGGGGTCACTCCAGTCAAACTGGGCTAACTGGGCTGCACGAAATAACCACACAAGAGACACAAATACCTTTTTCTTTGGGGTCACTGTGAAGGCTCCTCTGACCTTAAGGGTCCTCAGAAAAGAGAGAGAGAGAGTGATAGCACGCGCTGACCCCTTTTATTGAGGAGAAGCTGTTCAAATGAGGCAAGGGGTCAGGTTTCAGGGGGCTGAGTATCTTCATGATGTCCACTGTCAGCAGGTTGACTGACACCTGGGTAGGCCACACCCAAGGGCACAGTAAGAGGAGGGGACACACACAAGGCACTTCCATGGAAGGGCAAGGGGTTATATTACAAAGGGACAGGTGAGCCTAGCTTCACCCATGGGGCTGTAGCAAGACACACTCATTTCTGTGACTGAGTGCCTCAGCACCCAGCTGGGGAGTGTAACTCAGTCACCCGTTAGGTTGGCCTCCCACAGTTCGGGGCTCTCTCTCTCCCTCACCCCCTCTCTCTCTCCCCCCTCACCAAAGCCCAGCCACACTTCATCATGTACCTCCCCACACCCCAGAACGGCTCTTCAGGTCACCCAGTCTATGACATGTCACTGCAGCCTGAGCTGATGGAGACAGATGCCCAAAGGGCCAGATGGACTCCTGAGCGGGGAGCTGGGTGTGGAGCCAGGCATGTAGGGAGACTGTAGTAGACCCAGCCCGCAGGAACCTCTGTGCTCCTCCTCCTCCTCTGGGCACCCTGTTTCCAGCAATGGCCAGTCAGGGTGCCACTCTGAGAGATCTGGGAATGACATTCGTGACTCATGATCCAGAATCGGCACAGTGACTGGCAAGTGTGCTCTGGACTTCAGCTCTGGTCAAGGACAAGGATGTGCCACAAGGTGGCGGTAATGCACTACGAGTTTATTTGGATGAGCCTTGATGGGTTTGCAGAAGGGAAGTCCCTCCCGATGCCTAGGGGACAGCAAGTGGGGACCAGAACTCCAAAGGGTGGCAAAGACCTGGAGTCTTTCCCAGCCTCAGGGTTTGGCTTGCAGGTGTTGAATGTGCTTTTGTGGGCGGTGCAAAGCAGGTAAGCTCCGACTGTCTAAAAATCTGCTTACTTGGGCTGCATTTGAAACAACTGGAGCCAAGGGGAAGTGGTGCTCTCCTGTAAGCCTGGAGACTTGAGAAGGCGGATTCAAGAGGATCAGAAGTTGGAGGCCAGCCTCAGCAACTTAGTGAAACCCTGTCTCAAAAAATAAAAAGGGTTCAGTGGTAAAGTGCCCCAGAGTTCAATCCCCAGTAACAAGATGATAACAATAATAATATTTATAAAATAATAAAACAACTGGATGTATAGAAATTTGAGCTTGGCCCCATGAGAGTTTGAGCCAATGGAAACAGCATGACTAGCATCAACCCAGCAAGGAGGATGGATGGAAGATATGTACCAGAGACCTCAGACTCATCACCAGTACCTGACACACTCTGAGCACATATAGGTGACAAGTAAAGAAATGCCTGCCTCGAGAGCCACAGGTTGCTTTGCAGATATGAATTGTGAATTGTTCCCCTCTCTCTTCCTTATTTAAAAGTAAAAGTGATAAAGGAGGCAAAACCCAACAAAACTCAGAAATCTCCACTCAATACATTCTTGTGTTGAGAAGTAGCCACAGAGAAAACAACTCTGACCACACAGACTTGAATCCCGGGCTGACCGCCTGGGTCTATCTTGGAGGGCTGTTGGTGACAACAGGAATAAAAGATGTGGATTCAGTGCACAGGCAGATGAATGCATAGTGCATTGACTAATTAGTCAACAGTTCAGTGGGTCAATAGATTGATTAATGCAGGGATGGAGGGATGGAAGAATGAATGAATGAGACGGAGGGAAATGGGAGAATAGAGAGGTGTAGAAATGACAGCAAGCAAGAAGAGGTGGGTGGTGGCTACAGATGAGCGTCCACGATAGGTGTGAGTGGACAGCAGATGTGTGGTGGAGTGAGTGAGAGGAGGACGCCAGGTGAAGTTGCACCAGGTCAAGTTGCACCAGGTCAAGTTGCACCAGGTCAAGTCACACCAGGAGCGCCTCCCTGATGTGCCTCCGACTTCCTATGGTGTCAGGGGACTTCACCACACTGCTCCTTTCCACAATTTTTCATCTACAAAGAGGGAAGACTGGGTTTGATGACCCTGAAGCCCCATCCAAGGCTGCTCCCTTCATTCTCTCTTTTTTTTATATTTATTTTTTAGTTTTAGTTGGACATGATACCTTTATTTTATATACGGTGCTGAGGATCGAACCTAGGATCCTGCACGTGCTAGGCAAGTGCTCTACCGCTGAGCCACAACCCCAGCCCCTTCATCTCTCTTGATGTCCCACATCCACCTGTGTCAGGGAGCTTTGCCCTGGATGAACCTTGCCAGGGTCCCACATGGGTACCAAGGACAAACCCAGAAGGTCCAGAGGACACCTTGGCAGCATGTCAGTGCACCCAGGTAGCCAGTCTGACTTCAAAGCTCAGTTCTGCCTGATCTCGCATTTGAACACCCTAATCTTGCCCACTAAGACAACTCAGGTATTAAAATAACACTATTTTATATGGTCTGTGCACATCTTAAACTTCTCAATCTTTATGCACAATGTGGTGTAGGTTAGTTTCTAAAAGAAAAGAGTACAGCAACAAACGTGGCTTATACTTCTTGAGACCGTGAGCATGTTTGGGGTGGTCCTAAAGGCATTTTTAATAAGATAGAGTAAGTCAGCGTGCATCTGCACAGAAGCAAACTTTGCTTTATGAATGTTAGTACATGTGTGTGGGTGTGTACACGGTTACATGTAAATTTTACTTATCGTGTGCAGAAAGAGGAGCCGAGAAGTGAAGGCTGCTGGCCTAAGGTTGGAAACACATGTCATCCGTTTGACTCTCTCTAGAGATGACATGGTCGATATGTTCAGTCCCCCCTTTCACAGAGGAAAATTCAGAAGGCTTGATAAACTGCACAAGGTGACAGCCGGCAGAGCTGGGGCTGTCCAAGAGCTGACAGTTACAGTCTTCTCCATTCACTGGGAAGAGGAGGAGGAGGAAGTTGGAAAACATAATAAAAAATAGAGTCTGTGCTCCACGGCAGAAGTCAAGATGGGAATACATGAACATTGAGTGGGGAGAACTGCTTGGAGACAGAATCTGGGTTCCTGGAGATGAGAACAGCGTCAAGGTTGGCCAGAAAAATATAGAAGTTAAATGAATAAATCCAGGAGAAATTGTGCAGGTCAGCCAGGTCTTGGGGAGGGAGAGAGAGAAAACAAGGAAAGGGAACAGGCTGCAAGAGGAAGGCTGTGTGTGTGTGTGTGTGTGTTTTAACCACTACTGCAGCCAAGAGTACGATGGGAAACTGACGGAGTAAAGATCAGCGACCAGGTCCAAGCTCTACTGCGCATGCACCACTTGCTCTTGCCTGGCAAAGGAGCTGGCTTTAACGATGATGGTGGTGGTGGTGGTGGTCAAGGAGACCACTGCAAATGAAGCTGTAACTAGGGCAGAAGCTCTGCTTGGTCTCCTCTAAGTCTACTTTTGGGGGAAGGCCTGAACAGTTTGAAAGGGATTTGCTTGGCAGTCAAGGGTGCCATAAAAGGATATAACGAGTTGCTTAAAAAGCGAGATGGAGCAGTGCAAAGGTAAACTGCAATGGGGTCTTGCAAGCCTGGTAGAAATTACAATAGCTAACATTTATTGAGCATTTACTGTAGGCTACTCACAGTTTCTAAACACTTTTTTGGGGGAATTATTCACTCAATCAGACGATAATCTGTGGTGTGAACGTGCCCATTTTACAATAAAAGAAACCAAGGTTTGAAGAAGGTGGCAGGACACAAAGGTGAAGGATGGCTAAGTGGGGCTGAGCCTGGGGGGCTGTCCGGCCCCCCAGTAGGGGCTGTCTGGCCCCAGGGATCCCAGTGTCTGCGCTGCTCTGCAGGAATTCTTCTGACATCACAGGTGTCTACCTCCAGACCCCCTAGGGCAAGGCCTGGTCGAGCACACTGCTCCTGCTGCAACAGTCCAAAACGACCAGCACACCCAGGGACGCGAGGACCAAGCCCGCCAGCCCCAGGCGGATGAGGTTCCCCTGGGTGTAGTCCAAGGAGCTGGAGTCTGCAGGCCAAGGAGAGAGAGATGGGCTGTCAGCTCCAGACCCCCAAATGTGCACCTTTGGGGCTCTAACTCCTGGGGTGGAGCTGGGGACCCAAGTCTCAAAGTTGGGCAGGGCAGATGGGAGAACAAGGCCTCAGACTCCGGGTCTCAGGGAGAAGGACTGGGCTTGGGGCCCTGGATCTGGGGAAGGAGGGCTGGGTCTATCTCCGTGTCCTGAGGAGGGCTGGCGACAGTTCCTTAGGTCCTGGGGAGAAGGGCTGAAGCCACTCGCCAGGTTCCAGAGGAGGACAGCTGGACTGTGTCCCTGGGTCCCCAGGAGGAGGGCTGGGATCGGGCCCCTAGGTCCCGGGGCGCCTCACCGTCAGAGCTGACGACCAGCGGCTCGCTGCGCGGCGACAGCACGTAGGGGGCGGAGGGCGTGTGGTAGTAGCAGCTGTAGGTGCCGGGCGCCCGGGCGCCGAGCAGCGGGAAGTCGGCCCAGCGCAGCGCCGAGTCGCGGTACTGCAGCGGCGCCGCCAGGCCCACGCGGTACAGCGCGAAGCTCATGCCCGGCAGGCGGCCCGCGCAGCGCAGGCTCACGTTGGCACCGGGCGCCACCACCGGCCCGGGCAGCGCCACCAGCGACGGCCGCGGCAGTAGGTCTGCGGGGCGATGGGGGCCTGAGCTCGCGCGACCTGGCTCCTCCCCGCCCATCCTCCCCTGTATCCCCCTCTCCGCTTTGCCAGCGCGTCTGTTCACCTCCCAGCTACCCACCTAGCTCGGTCTGTTCACCTCCCAGCTACCCACCTAGCTCGGTCTGTTCACCTCCCAGCTACCCACCTAGCTCGGTCTGTTCACCTCCCAGCTACCCACCTAGCTCGGTCTGTTCACCTCCCAGCTACCCACCTAGCTCGGTCTCTCCTCCCAGCGTCCCCGTCCCTCCTCTCCCCTCCCTTTCCCGGCCCCTGCGCCCTTCGCCTTTCCCGCTCAGGACCTCACCTGTCACCAGCAGCTCCAGGACGTCGCTGGGTTGGGACCAGATGCCCGGTCCCCAGTCCAGCCTGCGGTAGGAGCAGTGGTAACTGCCCCCCTGGGCGGGAGTCACCGCCTCCAGAAAGAACTCGGCCAGCTCCGTGGACACGTCCCGGAGGAGCAGGGGCACGCTCTCTCCCGCCCTGAAGAGTGCAAACCTCCAGGCGGGCTGGGGTGCGCGGCACCTCAAGGTCACGTTGACCCCCGGGGTCACGACTGCCGCTGGCTGAGCCCCCAGCCATGGCTTGGGGTAGGAGGCTGGGGGAACTTAATAAAGGAGTCGGCGTGAGCCCTGGGACCTCCCAGGAACCGCAGGGGGTTCCGGGGAGGTTGGGGGAGGAAGAAAGCAACCGGGACCAGCCGCCTTTGCCCCTCTGTGCGCCTCAGCTGTGTAAAGTAGAGGAAGGCCTGGACCACACTCAGGCTGGTCAGAGAAAGTGGCAAGCCGGCGTGGTGGAGCCGCCGTGATCCCGGGAGGCTGGGGCTGGAGAAGGGCAGGTTCAAAGCCAGCCTCCGCATTTGAGTGATACCTGCTCTCTCTCTCTCTCTCTCTCTCTCTCTCTCTCTCTCTCACACACACACACACACACACACACACACTTCCAGTTTTGTTGTTTGTTTGTGTAGTTTGTTTGTTTTGGGTACTGGAATTAACTCACGGGTGCTTTACCACTGAACCACATCCCTAGCCTTTTTTATTTTATTTTTTTTAATTTTGACTCAGGAGCTCACTAAATTACCCAGGCTGGTCTTGAACTTGCAATGCTTGCCTCAGCCTTCCAAGTGGCTGGGATTATAGGCATTTGCCAATGCCACTGCACTGGGTTATGGCTTTTAAACAATTTCAGAGGGCCATGTCCGAGACATCTGCGTTTTAGTCTCTAGAATGTTGGTACCAGATTTCAGTCGTTGCTGCTCTGGTTTGAATTTGTCCCCAGGAGATAATGTGTTGGAAACCTAATCCCTAACACAATAGGGTTGAGAGGTGGGAATTTAAGAGGTGATGGATTGTGGCTCAGTGGTAGAGCACTGGCCTAGCTCGTGTGAGGCCCTGGACATGTCGATCCTCAGCACCACACAAAGATAAATAAAAATATTGTGTCCATCTACAACTAAAAAGCATTTTTTTTTAAAAAAAGGAGGTGATTGGTTGGATCGGTGCCATTATTGCCAGAGTGGGTGTTTGATATAAGGGTAAGTTACACACACGAACACACACACACACACGCACATGCATGCGTGTGCGCGCGCACACACACACAATACCCTTCTTGACTAGGTGATGCCTTTGGCCACAGCATGATGCAGATAGATGGTCCTTACCAGGCCCTTTGATATTGGACTTTGCAGCCAGACTAAGAACTAAATAAACTTTTGTTGTGTATAAATTGCCCACCCTGTGGCACTCAGTTATAGTAGCACAAAACAGACTAACAGTTGCCAAAACTTGCTATTTGGAAAAAAGTAACATGGGATCCTACCTCGCACCATTCCCCCAATCAAATTCCAGCTTAATTAAAAACCTACATGTGTTTCTTAAAATGTATTCTTAGAATATGTAGAAAAACACAAATATCTTGAAGTAGGAAAGGTTTCTTAAGCTGTACAATGAAAAATTCATGAGATAAAATTAATAAACTTGACCTCTTGGGTTATATTTGCCAAAAGACAAATGAAGCTAGAAGTCATGTGACAGTATTGGCAAAAATCACTTGATTCATAAATCATTTGGATTAAGAATATAGAAAGAAACCCGAGAACCATTCAAATAAAATCTGTACAAGACATGAACAGGCAATTCACAAAGGAGGAAGTCAGTCGCCTACAACACAACTAAAGGAAAAAGGTTGCTTAACCCTCATAGCAATTATTTAAAAAAAAAAATCACCAAGATTGTTTTGCCAATCAGGTTATCAAAAACTGTGGTTAACATTGAGTTTGGGTGAATATGTTGAAACTGGCCCCTGGGCACTTGAATGTACCCTCTCTGAAGGAAATGTGTCAGTTTCTATCAAGATACAGGACATGAGTAATGACCCAATAATTCCACTGCTTCTCCAGGCACAAAGGTGCACATGTGTGCACCAGAAAGTCATGCAGGAGTGCTTGTTGCAGTATTGATTGTATAGCCAGGAAAACTGGATATACCTAAATGTATATCAAAAGGGAATGACCCCTCACCCCAGAATCTAGCCATCCTGCAATAGCAAATTCTGGTCAACAGTTGGAATAACAATAAAAAGTAGAAAGAGTGGCATGGAGACAGCTCCAAGACAGATTGTAAAGTAAAAAGCATGAGATACAGAACAGGGTGAGTCATCCATTATCAATATTGCTTGGGAAAAACCAAAACCAAAAAACAAATCTATAAATACATGCATGTGTGTGAATATAAGGAAATTCAGATCATTTAAGGAAGATGAAGAAGAAGGAGACTGTTATATGTTTTTTACTAATGACTGAATTTTTATAACCATGAATAGATATTAGCTTTATCATTAAAAAAAAAAAAAACTTAACTTGAGCTGAGTGTGGTGGTGCACACTAGGAATCTTAGCAACTAAAGAGCTGAGGCAGCAGGATGCAAATTTAAGACCAGCATCTGCAACTTAGTGAGTCTCTGCCTCAAAATAAAAATAAAAGGGCTGGGGATGTGGCTCAATGGTAGAAAAACAATTTGAAAGAAGCTGGTAGCTCAGACATCGATGGTTTCTCAGATAATTCTTTTTTTTTTTTTTTGAATTTTTAATATTTATTTATTTATTTTTTAGTTTTCGGGAGACACAACATCTTTGTTTGTATGTGGTGCTGAGGATCAAACCCTGGCTGCCGGCATGCCAGGCGAGTGCGCTATCGCTTGAGCCACATCCCCAGCCCTTTCTCAGATAATTCTTATTTGAAGTTGTAGTGTTGTGTAGTGGGAGAAAGGAAAGGTCAGTGTCACTTCTGAGGAAACAGGAAGAAACCCGTCTCAGGATGGGAGACCCTCCTTTTTGTAAGGGTGGAAAACTGGATATACCTAAATGTATATCAAAAGGGAACGACCCCTCACCCCAGAATCCAGTTGAAGGGATAACTGGAATGGCAGGAGATGGTACTTCTCCAAGCCAGGGGATTTACCCATGTGGTTAGACTAAGTCCTACAACAGCCCATTTTATAACGAAGGAAATGTCTTCAAAGCCGTGGTTTGTTCAAGGTCATCTAGTAATAAGGTGGTGAAGCTGGGGTTCTAGGTCATGTCTCTTCACTATCCACCTATCATGGCCACTAAAAGGAGTGAGGAAGGAAGGAAGAAAAAGAAGGGGAGAGAGGGAGGAAGGTAGGGAGCAGAAAGGGGCAGGAGAAAGGAAGGGAGGGAAGGAAATCTGGGGTGAGCCTGAGCACCAGAACAGAATCTGAGTAGTTGGAAAAGAGATGTCAGCAAAGCAGAGGATGAAGAGGAGTGTTACTCACCAGACGGAGTGAGGTCTGCGTGACCCAGAGCCCCTGCACAGGGTTGAGGAGAAATTTTTTGTAAAGTCCTTCGAGGGTGCCAGTCCCACCTCACCAGGAGCCCAGGAATGGGATTCCTCAGCCTCTCCTTAGTCTGAAGAACAGGAACTTCTTCCCTACTTACTCCTCTCTAAGCTGTCAGGAATTCAGGCTTTCTTCCACACCTGCTTATGAAGCCAGATGTTTGCCCCTAGCCCCCTCCTCCCTCCAGCCAGGAGTCCTGCCCCCCACCCCTCCTTTCCCAGGGATTCAGAGGTCCTGGCTCCCACCTCCTCCCCTATCAGAATCAGGAGTCCTCAGCCAGGTGGGGGGTGGCACAGCCTGTCATCCCAGCAGCTCTGAAGGCTGAGGCAGGAGGATCTCAAGTTGAAAGCCAGCCTTAGAAATTTAGAAAGGCCCTTAAGCAACTCAGTGAGAGACTCTGCCTCTAAGGGGGAAAAAAAAATGGTGGTGGGGATGTGGTTCAGCGGTTAACTGCCCTTGAGTTCAATCCCTGGTACCAAAAAATAAAAATAAATAATTAAATCAGGACTCCACACTCCCTAGTCTCTGATCCCCTCCTGTCTCAGGATCTAAGAAGCCTGTTCCCACTTCCCTCCTCTTCTGGGACTCCGTCTTTTCTAGTTTAATGCCCAGCAGTCTTGGCCCCAGTCCTGTCCCTTGATTCTCAACTAGAAGTTGAATGCTAACCGCCCAGCTGGTGCTGCAGGGTGGCTGGGTCCCCAACCCTTTTCTCTCTCTGCTCCCAGCCCAGCCAAGGACCCAGGCAGAAGGGAGGGGGCAGCTCACAGAGGGTCAGCAGCTGGAGGGCCACCGCCAGGGCCATAGTGGGCTCTCTCTAAAGCTGAAGCCAGGAATGGAGATGCCCTCCTCCCTCCCAGGAAATGAGGCAGAAAGCCAGACGTCAGACAGCCCTGTATAGGGAAGGAGAAGGGCTGCGGGGAGGAAGGGCTCTGGGTGGCTGTGTCACAGCCCCGTGGTCTGTGGGAAAAGTTGGAAGGAGGAATCATAACCTGTTGTGTTCATTAAACTTAAAAAAAAAAAAAAAAAAAAAAGCACCCATTAAGCGCCAGGCCCTTGCTGCGTGAAGCCGGGAGCAGAGGGCTCAGACCTCGTTACTGCTCTCAAGCAACTCCCACTTTCACTGAAAGACAAACCTGGACCATTTCACTTAAGGAAAAAATGGGGAGGGGAGTGATCCCAGCTATACGGCAGTAACAGCGGGAACTGTGAGAGCCCACAGAAGGTCCCTAAACCATCTGACACGAAAACTAGCGCTTCCAGCACCAGCTGATGCCGAGCTGCAAATCCGTAGGGCAGCTGTTCGCCTTCTTCAGCCTCCGCTTCTCCTTCTGTAAATGGGTTTTCAAAAATTCCTCCGTATGTGAGTTGCTGCAGGAAGACTAGAAGTCAATCCTTGGGAGCGACCCCTAGACTGAGAAAAGTGAACCCAGCTGGTGCTCAAGGTATTTAAATCTTCCCCGCCACAGCCTCCAACTTCCGTGCGCACGCGCGGACTGAGAGCGCAGGGACCACAACTCCCAGGGTGCTGCGCGCCTCCGCTTCCGCCAGGACACGTCTCCAGGGCGCACGCGCTGCCCAGGTTGCGGAGGCTGGCTCAAGGACCACAACTCCCAGGGTGCTGCGCGCCCTCGCCGCCGCCAGGAACAAGATGGCTGAGAGTAAGTGTGAACGCTGCGGTTGTGCAGGGCACGGGTCTTTCTGGTAGCCCGCGGGCGGTCGTAGGGCTGAGGTGCGGCGGAATACACGTGGAGGCGGTGGGGTCCGTCCTGGACAGGGCGCGGCAGGCAGACGGGGGCTCTTCCCGGGCGGGGTGGCGCGAGCGGGCTAGAGGTCACCCGGCAGCCCCTGCAGGTGACTCTCTACCCGACCCTCCAGAACTCGCCGCCTTTCTGAAGAATGCCTGGGCCAAGGAGCCGGTGCTGGTCGTGTCCTTCGCCATTGGAAGTCTCGGTGCGTGAGTGCCCCGGGCGCGAACGGGCGTCACCCGCCCCGTTCCATCTCGCGCCCCACGGCGTCCCCTCGCTGGCCCGAGCTCACGCCTGAACCGCTCCACGCCTCCCAGTTCACCGCCACTCTAGAGGTGCAGAGCCTCTGCAGGGCTGTCCACCCTGGTTGTGCCTTGGGACTCACCCAGTGGTGAAATAATGAGCCCTTCCCCGCCCCCGCATCCGCATTGGGTTGGCTGGGATGGGAGTGAGCTGGGGAGTCTGTGCCCCGCACCTGCGCTGCTCACCCAGGGCTCACCCTGGGCAGGGTGGGCGGTCCCGTTAAAAGCATTTATGATTCTGTAAGCTTGGGGCAAGGCCTGGGATTCTTCATTTCTAACAAGTTCCCGGGTCTTGTCAGTACTGCTGGTCTGCAGATCACACCGGGTGAGATTCTAGAACGCTACGGGGCTCCTGAGCTTTTGAGGGGGGCCAGTACTTTGAGATGGTAGGAGACACACTGGATTTAAAAGCTTAGCATGTTCAAAAATATGTACACTTATCAACATTTTAATGTTGATTTTTTATGTAAAAATGATGTTTGGGTGTACCAGATTTAACATAAGATTAATATGAAACATTTAATGCTACTCTGTAAAATTACAATGTAAAGTTATCTTTATGTCAGGCAGCCCTGGCCTAGATCCTTTTGCACACCTTGCACGCCCTTTCACCTCTGGGATGCCTCACTACCCTCTGCCCTCCAGGCCTGACTTGTCCCTGACTGATGGGCTCCCATCCCTGGACCATCAACTCCCTTGAAGTATTCTGCCTGTAAATGGGGATCCTAGAATACTGAAGGGCCCACAGAATGAAGTGTCCTCCTGGAATTTCTAGCCCTTCCTGCTCCCCTTGATACCCCCTTCTTTGCCGAGACTCAGCTTTTGCCCTTTTCCCCACCTCAGAGAATCACTTTAAGCTGGGCCTTACTCTTCTCTCCACAGCTGTGATTCTGCCCCCACTCAGCCCCTACACCAAGTATGCCATCATGATCAACAAGGCCACACCCTACAACTACCCAGGTGAGCGGGGACGTGTGCTGCAGGGAGGGGTGGAAGTGGGCAGTCCACTCCTGAGCCGGGTCAGATATTGCAGTTTGTCTGCACTCTCCCTGTCCAAATCCTTAATCCACATATTTTGCATCCCATTGTTTTTATACTTTTGAGTTTCTATTATCTTTCCAGATTTCTGTTCCTCTTTGGGTCCCTGCATCTGTTGCTTTCCAGGTGTCTGGTTCCCCCATCACTGGGGATAACCGTCACTCCCACCATTTCCTGTTTCTCTACCTGTCTGCATCACTGATTCTCTGATCCTGGTTCTCCTTTCTCTCGCCTGGAAACCTGTTTCCCTTTGAACTTGCACCACCATCCCTGCTGTTCTCTGCAGGGCCGTAAAGATCTGCTGATCTCAGTGGCCCACCCTTCTGTCTCACAGTGCCCCTCCGAGATGATGGGAACATGCCTGACGTGCCCAGCCACCCCCAGGACCCCCAGGGCCCCAGCTTGGAGTGGCTGAAGAAACTGTGAGCACTTCCATTGACAGGGAGGAGGCACCTTCGCCCAATAAAATGTGAAACCAACCCACGTGTGATGAGAAATAGGAACAGTTGACAGGGACTAGGTTGGATGGGGGGGGGGCAGTTTATTGGGTTGGGGTCAGTCAAAGGGTGGGCTGGCAAGAGTTGGGTAGGGCAGCAGTTTGTCTGGTCCCCGAGAAACCCAACTTGAATCCAGGGTCTCATCTGTTTCAAAGCCAAAATCTTCCTCAGCCTTAATCTGGAGAGGGAAGGAAAGCACAAGTGAGCCTGGGAACGCGGGAGACCTGGGGTCTCCCAGCTCTGTTTTCACAGGCTTCCTGTGCTCAGAGGCAGCCCCAGCTCTGCGCCCAGACGTGCCACGTTCTCCACCCTCACCCGCCTGCCCTCCTTCTCTCCTCCTATCTTGCTACCTCTGCAGCCACTTCCTTCTGCAGGTCTTCCCCTTCGAGACTTGTCCAGCCCCAGGCCTCCTCAGCCCTTCCTGCTTCACCTTTCTCCAGCTCTGCCTAGCTCCGGGCCCCTCAGCACAGCAGCCAAGCCCAGGAGCCAAGTGACGCTTTGGCCACAGCACCTGGACTCCTTCCTACCTGTGCTGGGGCCAGTTCTGGAGTCAGCGTGGTTCCTGCCCGGCACCCATCCCTAGGTACCCGCCGCCTCTTCCGCCCACTGGGCCCCTCACCAGGGGCTGGGCTGCTGGGTTCTGGGGGTATAGGAGTCCTTCTAGTGGGGGACAGCCCCTCTTTCTCTGGAGGCTCGTTCTCAGCATTGCCTGGAGTGGGGGCGTCTGTACCCTGGCTGCCCTCATCCTGGTAGGTAAAGGGGAGGAAGTCAAGATTGTGTCCTGGGCTTCAGTTCCCCAACCTGCCCGAAGGCCAGTGCTCACCTCCAACACAATGGTGAACTGGCTGGCCCGATAGTCATCCCCGTAGGAGTCCAACACTCTCATGAGGAACCTGTGTGAACAGAGAGGCCACCGGTGGGACAGCTTATTTATTAGTGGGGTTGGGGGCACACAGTAGAGCCCAGCTCTTATTCTACTTGAAGCCAGATTGTCCTTGACCCAGATTTAGAGTTCTGCAGCCTGAGAGGCCTGGAAACTGGGCACTAGCCAGGAAGTGGGGCCTTGGGCAAGATGGCTTGTCTGACCCTTCGTTTCCTCTGTAAGTGGGAGATACTGATCTGGGCTGGGCTGGGCTGGGCTGGATGCAGACACAGCGATGGCTCTCTGAGGCTGGCATTTTGCAAACATTCACTTAGGAGCTGTGATTCCTATTAATGACTGAGGTGAGCATGACACTCCTACTGGGAACCTCACCTCTGACCAAGGCTGCTTTCTCTTCCTCCCCTCTGCTTCCACAAGTTTTCTGCACACTTCCCATACCAGGGTCCTGGCAGTGGTTTACACAGGTGATCTTTCATTTCACAAATACCTCTTCAGGGAAGTTCCAAGCTGAGCATATCCCCAAGAGCCCAGCCTAACCCTCAGAGCAGCTTTGACATTGGTGTTGCCCTCAGTTGATTGGAAGATGCAGCTCAGACGGGATATTGCTTGCTCAGAGCCAAACAGCAAATAGGTGCCACTGCTCCATCCTGCTGTCCTGTCCGCTCAGTCTGCTCTCCCAGCCCTTCCCTGGGTCCTGGAGCCAGCTTTTCCCTCTAAAACCCAGCTCCACTCTTTCTCCCTGTCTGCCTCAACCCTAGCCTTTATCTTCAACCTCTTGTCCTTGAGGCCTGTGAGGGCCAGGTGGGTGAAGATGGCAGAGATGGTGAGGGGTGGTGGCATAGAAAGGGTTACCTGCGCTCCTGCTGGAGTCTTCGAGTTATCCTCTGCACCTGGTGGAGCCTGTTCAAGACCCGCTCATTTACCTGCGGGGAGATGGTGAGCAGGTACACTGGATTCCACTAGTCTCCCACTCACTGGACAGGTCTGATGGAGCGCCATCTATGGAGGGCCTAGTGCCTGCACACAGCAGCCCCCGTCGGCCTTGCTGAATGAGCAACTGCAGGGCTAAGTGCGTGATGCACACCAGCCAGGCTGACATGCCAAAGGCAAGGCGGGGCCACTTTAGTGAGTGCTATCAGAGGACTGGTGGGCTGAGTGATGGGAAGGAGACAAAGGAGTGACCACCAGGAGCAAAGCCTTCCAGGCTGAGGGGACAGCCTCGGCAGTTTCTGAGGACTTCAGCCTGGGTGTGGAGGGCAGAAGACATGGCTCAGGCAACAGCCTAGTATTGGCTGAAGCATGTGCTCCTCTTGCTCAGAAAAACCTAGGTTCAAATCCTGACCTTGCTGCCACTACCTGTGAACTTGAGTAAGTTACTAAATCTTGAAGCCTTGGGTTCCTGCATGTGTCAAACAGGGGTAAGAACAGACTATTCCTAGAGAAGTGGGTTAAGAGCAGGCTCAAGTAGAATTCCCTTGGACTCTGCCATTCACCTGTCAGGCAGCATTCTGAATACCTCCCTGGTCTCCTGGCCCCTGGTCTGTCCGCTCTCAGAACCACCATACCATTGTTATGGGTTGACTTGTGTCGTCCCCCCCACCCAGAAAGGTGTGCTGAAGTGCTAACTCCCAGCGCCTCAGAATGTGACTGGATTTGGAGGTAGTCTTCACAGAGGTAGTCAAGTTAAAACATGGGCTGGGATTGTGGCTCAGCCATAGAGGATAGAGCGCTCCCCTAGCACGGGCGGGACCCGGGTTGGGTCCTCAGCACCACATAAAAATACTAAAGGCATTATGCTGTGTCCATCTACACCAAAAAAATAAATATTAAAAAAACAAACATGGTCATGGGAGGCCTTCACCCAGCATGACTGCCATCTTTATAAAAAGGGGAAACAGCCGTAACACATGTGCACGGAAAAGGCAGAGGTCAGGGGATGCCTTTACACACCAAGGAACACCAACGATTACTGGCGGCATGAGAGAGGAAGGCCTGGAACGCAGCCAGCATCCAGCCCTCTGGGAACATCCCTGCTGACACCTGATCTCAGACTAACAGGCCCTCAAACTGTCAGAGTGACCGTTGAGCTGGTCCCAGTTTACTAAGCAAACCTGACAGGACCACCTTTCAAGAGTCTTCCAGGACCCAGGCCTGGCCCTGTGTTTCCCTCTGTTAAAACTGTAAACGGGTTCCCTAGCTCCCAAGAAAGAAAAAAACCCAAGCATCTGGCCCTGGTGTCCCTGGCCTGCTGCTCTACCCTTATTCTCACCAGGGGACCAGCAGCCGTCCCAGCTGGGGAATCAGCCTGGGGAAGGGGCCGCGGGGATTTGAGGGAGGAGAAGGATCCAGGGAAGGTTCTTGAGCAGAGTAGACTGGCCTCGGGGCCTCGAGTTAGGGGCACAGAACTGAAGAGCTTGGGCTGAGGACGGGGAGGTGCGTGGATGGAGCCGCCAGAGCTGGGCTGGCGTCAGGGGCTCCCGAGCAGAGGGCTCTGCAGGAGCGGCGGTCCCAGGCCGGTAAATAAACGGGAAGGGAAGAGGGAAGGCAGGGCCTGGCCCGGGACCCCGACACGGAAGCCGCGCTGCCCACCTGCTCGATCTCTCGGCAGCGCCGGCCCAGCGCCTGGTACTTTCTGCGGTTCAGTTCCCGCTGGCGTCGCCGCCGGCCCCGGGCGGCCTCCTCCTCTTCGTCCCGCTCCCTGAGCCCGGAGCCGCCCAGGCCTCCGGACACGAACTCCACCTCCGTCTCCAGCTCGCTCTCCAGGATGTGCCCGCCGAACAGGGGCGGCAGCGCCAGCTCCGAGCCCGGGGGCGCTGAGAACTCCTCAAAGCCCACGGCCGCCATGGTTCTGTGGGTCAGCAGGGGTCAGGCGCAGCCGGCTGCTCTCCAGCCCTCCCCCAGACCCGGGGTCCAGGTCCAGCCCTCCCCCCAGGCCCGAGGGTCCAAGGCCAGCCCTCCCCCCTCAGACCCGGGGGTCAAGGACCAGGCCTCTCCCCCAGGCCCCAGGGTCCAAAGTCAGCCCTACCGCCTCAGACCCGGGGGTCCAGAGCCACCTACCCCCCCAAACCCGGGAGCCCAGGGCCACCTGCCCCCCAAACCCGGGGGTCCAGGGCCAGCCCTCCCTCTCACTTCCGGAGGTCCAGGGCCACCTCCCCCTCAGACCCGGGTCCCAGCCCCAGCCCCCTCCCCTAGAGCCCGTCTCGGCCCCGGAGCGGACAGCCCTCCGGTGCAGGACACTGCTGTACAGACCACAAACTACAACGCCCACGGCCTCGGGTCGAGCTCTGACAACCGCACGTTGCGAGGGCGCGTCGTCTTTCTGCAGCGGGGCACCGGGCTCCGCTACTCACCCCTCTCTCTGCTCCAGCTCCATGTCTCCCGCTCCGGGCACCGCAGGCCTCAGCGCTCCAGCCTCAGGTGCCCAGGTTGAGCCGTGCACAAAACTACTTGTCCCATCAGGCTTCGCGGCCCGGGTAGCTCGGCCTGGCCCGGGGCCAGCCGGGAGTTGTAGTTTCCCATTTCCGGCTTAAGGCCTTGTTTTCTCATCCAACTCCGCCAATAGTCGGCCGCGGGACGCCGTATTTATTCTTGTACCGACGCCGTGTCGCCTGCCCGCGGTGACCCTCGCTTGCAGGCCCAGGCCTCGGCGGGCCGTGAGCCCCCCAGGCCGTGCCCTGGGCCCAGCAACCCCGTCTCTGCTCCGAGGCAGGTGCTAATAAAGTTGTTCCAAGCGCTGCCGGAAAGTCGCGGGCGGTGGCCAATCAGAGCGCAGTTTTGTCGCAATTTCGGCGCAGGTTTGAGACGTCATCAGTGAGTGTCGACCGCTCTCGCAAAGCTGATATCCTAGGCGCCGCGGAGCGGAGTGAGGAGGTGAGTGTGATGGAGGCGAGGGGAGGGCGGGAGGCCGGGCGCCGGGGTCTGCGCGGGAAGTGTGTGAGGAGAAGGACAAGGACAGGTCTTCCTAGGCCGGTCGCTGAAAGGTCTGCTGTGCTTCTCCCGTGGCACGGCCCCGGGGGCGTGACCGGCGCCCTCTCTGATGCCCGGGAGGCGAACTTCATCGCGGATCGCTTAAGTAATCACGAGTGTGCGGAGCGCCTTAGGGCAACACGCAGGGCGTGTGGGGTGCATCACAAAGCTCCCTGGGCTGGAATGGGGTGCAGGGGTCGGACGGGGACAAGGAGCGCGCGGGGCCGAGGCGTTGGGCCGGGGAAGAGTGAGGCGAAGAGGACTGACTGCACGAGGCTCCGGAGGCGCGAGAAGAAGGTGGTAAGTCTTAGCAAGGTGGCGGTGAGAGGGGTGTGCTGTGGAGACGCCCCCAGGGAACAAAGGAAAGCGCTTGTCCTTATGGAGTCTGCATACTAGAGCTGAAACGAAGGACCAGGGCCTGCCTTCTGGTAATAGGAGGGACTCAACTGGGGTATGGTCTTGCTCCCCATAGGCTTTGGGATGTCTCTGGCAGATGAACTCTTGGCTGATCTTGAGGAGGCAGCAGAAGAGGAGGAAGGAGGAAGCTATGGAGAAGAAGAGGAGGAACCAGCCATCGAGGATGTACAGGAGGAGACACAGCTGGATCTTTCTGGGGACTCTGTCAAAAGTATTGCCAAGCTATGGGACAGCAAGATGGTGAGAGGATGAGGGTGCAGATGGCTATAAAGAGAAGCTCCCAGGAGCAGAGGGTGGGAGCCATAACTCTTCTTTAACAGTCCTGGATTCTGACTCTACTCTCCTTTCCTGACAGTTTGCTGAGATCATGATGAAGATTGAGGAATATATCAGCAAGCAGGCCAGAGCTTCAGAAGGTACTTCCTCCCCTTTGTCCCTTGTCCTTCTGGGCTTCTTGCTCTTTTGCTCTGTGTTGCTTTGAAAATTGAGTGTAGTTCCCTCTCATCCTTTTCCAGAGCCATTTTCTTTTCTTTTTTATTCCACTCCAATTCATTTATCCCCTAAAAATATTGCACTATAAACCTGACACTTAAGTGTTTACTCCGTTGAGCACTTACTAATTTTGATAGTACTTACTTCAAGGTTCCCCAAACTTTAGTGATTGACATGACCAGTTGGAGAGTTTTTGCTATTGTGTAAACCATGTGTCCTATTATTAACATTTGCTTCAAATTAATGAATGTTTCTGCTAAAGTTTAAAAACTAAGGGAATTACTATTACAAATGGAACACTGGGAGTCATTTGATAAATACAAAGTAACCATAAAAATAAATTCAGTTGTTAGGGTATCACCTAAATTCTTTTCACACTTCCAACTTTGAGGAACACTGGGTCATCTCTTAAGCACTCAGATCACATCTTAAGAGTGCAGTTTGGTTTCCATTCCTCCTCTTCTGGGCAGGATGGGCTCTCAAGTGAAATTCCCTAGCAGTGGAATTCCTGGGAAGCTGCTGGGCATAGGAATGATGTAGTCAGAGTAGAGCTTCAGGGAGATTCACTTCTTCCATTATTTAACACTTTCCTGAGCCCTCTCAGTTGAATCAGCCCAGGTCTCTGCTTTCAAAATGCTGAGGGTCTAGTGGAGGAGTTAGGCCAGGCTCCAGGCAGTTATTGGTGGGTGGTGACAGCTCAGTACACTTCAGAGCCACAGGGTGGGTTAGCTGAACCTGTCTTAGGGGTCAAGGAAGAAGTGATACCTGAAATAGAGTTTGGAGCATGAGTACATATACCAAGCAAAGAAAGGGAGGAAGGGGTCCCAGAGCAAGAGAACAGCATGCCCAGAGCTCCAGGCATAACTAGGAAGATGCCAGCTCCTACAGGTTCTAGGTGCTAGTCTGAGGAACTTCTTGACCCAGAGAGCCATGCATGGGCAGTTCAGAAATGGACAACTTCCTGATCTCAGGCCAGGCTCAGGGATTGAGTCAGAGTTGCTTGGACTTGGAATTTGGTGGGGAAGGTGGACACAAAACAACTCAAACCAGGTGGTGATCCTTGCCTAGCAGAGGTAGCGTGTGTTATGGAGTGCAGAGGAGACATCTGGTTACCTTGGGTCACCATCTGAGTCTTAAGGGCTTCAAGAGGCATTTGGGCGTTCAGGTTAAAGACATTACGACTCTGACTCTGAAGCCACCCTGCCTGCAGTCAGGTCTCAGCTCTGCCATCTACTGACTCCAACATCAGACAGCGCCCTCCATTTCCTTCTTGGCAATTCTGATGTAATGTCCACCTCCCTGGGTGGTTGTGGATGAAGTAAATTAGCACATATGACACTTAGAACAATGCCTGACACATCCCTGCTAAGTCCCGACTGTGACAGCTGCTGTGGCTGCTGCTCGTGGTGATAGGGTCAGTGTCAATCCCATGGCTGTGAGTACTAACACAGAACGAGGAGCTTCTAGAAACAGACTGAGGAAGGGAGGTTTGAGGGAGAGGGAACAGCACATGTGAAAGCCAGAGGAGTGAAACTGAAGTCTGGCCTTTGCGGCTGGAGTGTGAGGAAATGGAGGTGTGCTGAGAGGATGGGCTACGAGACTGAGAGCCAGACTGCAGAGCTGGTGCGTCCTCAAGTGCCAGCTGAGTGGCTGCAGGGTCTGAGCACCAAAGGTGCCGCCTCGTACTGGTCCTTACCAGGCTTCTAGGCATATGAGGCCTTAAATATCAGTCTGGGGAGCTTAGTTGTGAGCCTTGGGGTAACAGGGAGCCATAGGAGGTTTTAGTTCTGGGGCACAATGGGGTCAAGTCTAGACTGGCCGACAGGGCAGACCAGAGGGAGAGATTGGAGGCAGGCCGTGAGTTCCGGGGTATTTGCAAACATAGATCCATCAGCTAGTGGACGTTCAGCCTTCCTGCTTCCCTCCAGCTTCATACCCCTAGCTGTACCTAGAAGGTGTGGAGTTTAATCACACACCCATCTAGGCTGCTTCTCATCTTCACAGTGATGGGACCAGTAGAGGCAGCCCCTGAATACCGTGTCATCGTGGATGCCAACAACCTTACTGTGGAGATCGAGAATGAGCTGAGTGAGTGCCGGGAAGGGCGGTGAAGACAGCTGGTCTCCCCTCAGTCCCTGCCCTCCCCACAGGAGGGACAAGCAGGAACCTGGACCACTTCCTTCACTGGCCATTCCCAGGGGGCTTCCCCTAAGCCCTGGTGTTAGCTCGAATCCAGGTTCCGCCGCTGTCACAGTGGCTTTCATGTGATATGTGAGTCAGAGTCAGCAGACCAGGCCTGGTGTCACCGTTGAGTCTCTGCAGGACCCAGGCTCTTTCTGTCTTGTTGCTCTGTCACCTATTTCATGCTACAGGGTGATGCCCTGCTTCCATCCCTTACCTCCACACCCCCACCAGTAGGTGGGAGGGAAGAGAAGGTCCTGGTTCTTTTTTTCTTAAGGGCATGACCTGGATATTGCACAGGTCACTTTGGTTCACACCTTGTGGGCCCAGCACTAACTCATGTGGGCACACCTACCATTAAAAGCAGCCAGGAAATGTAGCCTTTATACTGGATGTCCATGTGCCAAGCTGTGATTCAGGGGTGTGGTTTCTAAAGGAAGAGGGGGCAGTGGACATTAGGAACAACCAGTAGAGCCTGCCAACCCCTCACTGGACATCTGCTCTTCCGTTCACCTTAGACATCATCCATAAGTTCATCCGTGATAAGTACTCAAAGAGATTCCCTGAACTGGAGTCCTTGGTCCCCAACGCATTGGATTACATCCGCACAGTCAAGGTGAGTGGAGAGAAGCTGGACCCTGGAAGAACTGAGGCCATTAGAGTGCAAAAGGGGGCAAGGCCCACTCAGGCCCTTGGTCCAGAAACCTCGAGGTCTGGACATGACGGGAGAGGTGACTGGAAGCTATGGTGCTCCCATCTGCTCAGCAGGGAGGGATGGAACCAGGAGGGATATTCTTGTGCCACTCCCTGTGCCCCCACCCTTGCTGCTGTCTTCCCTTCATCTCCCAGTGGGATCCCCACTGGCCTGACTATTATTGCCCCAGCTGTGGCCAGAGCGGGTGACATTTGAGTTGAGGTCTGAGGGCTGACCAGCAGCCATGTAAAGATACAGAGGACGCTGTTGCGTAAGTGCAAAAACCCTGACTGGCAGGAGGCAAGAGGAAAGGAGGAGGGGCAGGGAGCGAGGCTAGAAAGGGAGACCACGTCAGACTTATAAGGTTCTGAGTCTCATAGGAGGGCCGAGGGAATTTGAGAAAAGAGCAGCAGGAGGAGAAGAACACGCCCCCCCCAACCCCGTGTCCCTGAAAAGACCAGGATGGTGGCAAAGGAAGTCCTTTTCACTACATCTGTGCCCATAGTTGAATGGACCAGTGGGCTTATTCAGGGCACTTCCCCTGGGTGACAACTCTGCTCAGGCCCATTTCTGGATCAGCCAAGCAGGCAGACAAAGCTAATACTCTGAGCGAAGCTTTGGAAACTGGTAAGAGGGAGGAGAAGCTCCGCATGTATAGACTACAACTTCCCAGTGTCCCCAAGAAGAGACCCAGACGGGTTGCTGAGCAAGAGCCAACTCCGTCCTGAGTTCAGGGACCCTGCTCCCTCCCCTCCCTACCTCAGGAGCTGGGCAACAGCCTGGACAAGTGCAAGAACAACGAGAACCTGCAGCAGATCCTGACCAACGCCACCATCATGGTCGTCAGTGTCACCGCCTCCACCACCCAGGGGTACGTGTGCCAGGGGATGCTGTGCTGCACATCTCCCCAGGCCTGGTTCACAACAGAGGCCAGAAAGGGCAGGACCAGGGCCCAGGCTGGCCAGGGTGGTGCTAACTGAGAACTGTGATTCCCTTGTGCCTCGGCTTCTGGGATGATAGGACTTGACGGCCCTGAATCTACGCATGGGTGTGCACACACACAGCAGGGGGCCTGGGCTGATACCAGGCAGCTGGGGCACTTAGCAGGGCTGGGGCCATCCGCCTTGCAGGCAGCAGCTGTCTGAGGAGGAGCTGGAGCGGCTGGAGGAGGCCTGCGACATGGCGCTGGAGCTGAATGCCTCCAAGCACCGCATCTATGAGTACGTGGAGTCCCGGATGTCCTTCATTGCACCCAACCTGTCCATCATCATCGGAGCATCCACAGCTGCCAAGATCATGGGTAAGGCCCTAGGCCATGTCGCACAGACAGGTTGGCCAATGTATTGTGTGACTCTGGGAGCTCTAGTCCCTCAGAATGTGACTACATTTGGACATAAGGTCTTGTTTTAAGGATTCATTCTTTTGATGAGGTAGTTTGCGTGATCCTTAAAAACACCCTGTGGGGGCTGGGGCTGGGGCTTATCCATAGCGCACTTGCCTGGCACGTGTGAGGCACTGGGTTTGACTCTTTAGCACCACATATAAATAAATAAAGACCCATCAACAGCTAAAAAAAACACCCTGTGGCTGGTGCAGTGGGGCACACCTATAATCCCAGCAACCAGGGAGCCAGAGACAGAAGGACTGAAAGCTCAAGACCTGCATCAGCAACTCAGCAAGGTCCTATGCAACTAGCAAGACACTGTCTCAAAATAAAATAGAAAGGGCTGGGTTGTGGCTCGGTGGCAAGGCCCTTGCCTAGCAGGTACGAGGCCCAAGTGGATACCCAGTGCTGCAGAGCCGCACAATACCACTGTGGAGCCTCGTGTACAGCCCCCGTCCCCTTCCCCCGGAAACCAGGATGACTAGGCCCACGCACGGTCGTCAGAGGAGCCCTGGTTTGAAGAAAACTGTTCCAAAGCAGTCAGTATCCTTAGAGTGGAGTAGTGTGGCTTAGCATGGACTTTGGGGTCACTTCTGTTGGGTTTCCTCTGAACCTCCTCTGCATCTCTCTCCAGTGAGATGAGAGACGTCAGTCCTTCCTGGCAGGGCCTCTGTGGGGATCCAAGCAGATCCTCATGTAAAGGCATGGAGCACACAGTGAGTCTCCAGACACACGCCCCATGTTTCCTCTGACCTCTCCTCTCCTGCTGCAGGCGTGGCTGGTGGCCTGACCAACCTCTCCAAGATGCCTGCCTGCAACATCATGCTGCTCGGGGCCCAACGCAAGACGCTCTCTGGCTTCTCGTCTACCTCGGTGTTGCCCCATACTGGCTACATCTACCATAGTGACATCGTGCAGTCCCTGCCCCCGGTGAGCCCTCCCTGTTGTCACTCCTCAGCCCCAGCTCTTGCACAGCTGTCAGTAACCGTTAGGAGCCTGGAGAACAGGGTAGTGCAGGCACAGGAATGAGGACATGGGTTCTGAAGCACCGCAGAGCAATTGGGTGAGCTCAGCGAGGGCTGCTCACCATGCTTTGGGCTTGTCCTCTGTAAAGTGGGGAGATGGTGTCTGCTTCATGCGGCTGCTGTGAGGACCTACAGAGCAGGACTGGACGAGCAGCCTGAGGTTAGCTTGTGAGTGAGGGGCCCAAGACCCCTCAGGTTTGGTGATTCCCTAGAAGGATCTGCGGGGCTGCCTGAGAGATGCTGGTATGGCTTATTACAGGGGCAGATTCACATCAGCCAACAAGAGGTCTAGGGCTTGGATCCAGGAGAGAGAAGCACCTCAGGACTCAGTTCTTGTCCCTTGGAGTCAGGACACTGTTGCTTCCTTGCATCAGCACATGATAGGCACAAAGTATCACCAACAGGAAGCTCTTGTAAGCCTCAGTGTTAGGCTCTTGGGGCTCAGCTGCATGGACATGATCAAGTTGCCCTTATGACTGATCTCAGTCTGCAAACAAGAGCCCCCAGCCTAGGTCACATGGCTGGTCTTCCCTGAGGGAGCAGCTGTGTAGGTACACTGGGCCACCTCATAGCCAGCCAGGCCAAGTGCTGCAGGCCTGCAAAGGTCACCTCCCAGAAGCCCAGGGCAAAGTTAGATTCTTTAATACACATTGCTGCCTCTGGCCTTGTTGTTTTAATGTTATCTATCAAGTCGGTGACCATGGGCTTTCTGCACAGTTTTCATGTTTCTGAGAACAGGAGCCACCTCCCTTTAGAAGCACAGAAGCGTGAATCTCAGGGACACGCGGATGAGTCTTTTTATTTTAGTCACCACGTACTTTGCTTCTGTTACTTAGTAACCTCCCGTTTGTGATACCATTAAGTTTCCTTCTTAAACAGGTTTGTGCTGTGTGAGAGTAGGTTAAGAAAAAGGGTTGATGGCCGTGTGACAGTGTAGGGACAGCGATGGCTGGAATGGTGACGGTGGCGGTTGAGACCATGGTGGCTGGAGTTTTAGAAACACTCAGGGATTTCCCTGAATCCTCACCACACTGTGAAGATGGCACTTCACTCTGCTCCAGGGTTGCCAGCTGCTCTTGGCGCCCATTTTACAGAGGAGGAAACCGAGGTGCTGAGTGTTGGTGGCTTCTCCAAGAGCATGCGGGTAGTGCAGTCATCTGGATCCAGGCCATCGGCCCAGAGCTGGGGTCCACCTCTGCTGCTTGGCCCAGGCGCCGCCTCACACTCCCTCTTGTGTGGGAGCCACGGCTCTGGGACAGGCAGGTCTGGGTCCAGCCCTGGTCTGTTGGCCGTGGTCCTGTGCCCTGGCCAGCTTCCCTTCTGTCTGTGGGATGGGGGAACACTGTTGGTGGCCGGTGCTGAAGGGGCATCTGCATGTGGGTTTTCTCCTTTGGTCCTCATGGTGACCTTCCAGGTCAGGTACCGCTACTAGAACACCTGGGGAGCCAGCAGCGTGCCCTGAGTTACATACTCCCAGGGGAGGGTGAAGGTGTTGGAGCCCAGTACTCGTGGCCAGGGTCCTCTGGCACTACCTGTCCTACTCCAACCCAGGCCATGTCACCAAGGGCCCCTCCTTTCCTTTGTTCCAGGATCTCCGGCGGAAAGCAGCCCGGCTGGTGGCTGCCAAGTGCACGCTGGCAGCCCGTGTGGACAGCTTCCATGAGAGCACCGAGGGGAAGGTGAGGGCGGCTGGCATCTGGGTCTGTCCAGGGGGGAGCCATCCCCAGAGGCCCACAGCATATGTCAGGACCGCCCAGGTGGTGTGTCTGTCTGTGATCCCCATGGAGGCCGGATCTCCCCCACCCGCCCTGTGTTCCTCTCCTGGGACTGATGTAGCAAGTCAGCACAAACTTGGGGCTTAAAACACAGGTTTATTATCTCACAGTCCTGGAGGTCAGAAGTCCAAAATGCAAAATGGGTCTCGAAAAGCTGATGTCCACGTGCCAGTAGGGCTGTTCCATTCTGGGAGCCTTGTCCCTATGCCTTTTGCAGCTTCCAGAGGTGGCCTCCTTCCTGGGCCAGCCACCCCCCTCCATTTCCAAAGCCAGCCGTGCAGCGTCTTGGCCTCTCCAGCTCTGCTTCCATCTCCCCGTCTCCTCTGTTTTAAGACCCCTGTAATGACATTGAGCCCACACTGATAATGGGAGCATGTCTCCACCTCACAGTCATTACCTCAGTCACATCCACAAAGACTCTTTGCTGTGCATGGTGACAGTCGTGGGTTCTGGTGGTTTGAACAAGGACATCCTCGGGGGCTGTTGAGGGGACATTGTTTTGCAGTATCCTCTCTACAAGCAGGGGCTCCTGGACCTCATTCAAGCAGTTATTCAGCAACTTCTGTTTTCCTTCCTGGATTTGTTCAGGAAAGTAGGTCTGTCTCCATCTGGCACATCTTTGTTTTCCAGGCAGCTGCCTGGTGGTGTCAGGTGCTCGGCCTCTGTGTCTCCTGTCTCAGCTGGGGACACAGCAGGGGCGGCACAGACACAGGGGCGGGCGTGACCGATGGTAAACCGTGTGTGTAGTTGTCCCTCAGGGCTAAGTGAATAAATAAATGCCAGGAGTCATTCAGGGACCGGGTGGGAGGGAAGTGAGATGCCCACGTAGCTGGGATGCCAGGGAGGGTGTCTCTGAAGGGGAGAGGACTTAGGGGGTGACTTGCATGGATGCGTGGGGGAAGAACACTCCAGGCAGAGGAAATGATCAGGGTAGGGGCCCTGAGGCTGGAGCACTGTGAGCCCCAGGAGAGGGGGCCTGGGGACACAGGTAGATAGTTCACAGGCCAACACACTCTGGCTGTGATAGAGGTGCCCAAAAGGCGCCAGCTGGAGTCATTCTGAAGGAAGAGCCTCGAGTGATCCGCGGTGTGGGAGAGAGGCTGTGGAGATGACCTGCCGTCTACTGGTCTGGGAACGAGGGGGCAGAAGACTGGAGAGGGGAGGAGGCAGGGATTCTGCCTGGCTGTGTTACCGTTGAAGCGTTCCTGTAGAGGTGGTTGTCCATGGGGTGCTGAACTCAGAGGTGCGGGCTAAGCCCCAGGTAAAGGTTCAAGGGTCATGAAGTCCTAGATGGGATTTGAAGCCCTGAGAGTCCATGGGATCCTGGAGGAGACTGCTCTGGTGGACAGGGATGGTGGGTGGATGGGCAAGGCCTGGTGGGCAGCCACCGCCTCTCCTCACCCCTCCCCAGGTGGGCTATGAACTGAAGGACGAGATTGAGCGCAAGTTTGACAAGTGGCAGGAGCCGCCACCTGTAAAGCAAGTGAAGCCCCTGCCTGCACCCCTGGATGGACAGCGGAAGAAGCGAGGTGGCCGCAGGTGAGCAGCCCTGGGTCCAGGGCTGGTGGAAAAGGAAGAGGCTGCCGTGCTCTCAGCTGATTCCTGGGCCTCTGCTCCCCGCCCCTGTTGCAGGTACCGCAAGATGAAGGAGCGGCTGGGGCTGACGGAGATCCGGAAGCAGGCCAACCGCATGAGCTTTGGAGAGGTCAGATCCCTGCCTGGCAGCCAAGGAACCTTGGTGTCCTCCCACTCTCTGGTCCCACTCTCCTATCCCAGCCTGTCCCCTTGCCCAGCTCCCCAGCTCCCCACAAGTCTCCTCTGCACCCAGGCTCCTTAGCTGAGCCCTATGGGCCTTTCCAGCTCCTCCCTCCTACCTTGAGGCTGCTTCAGGGCTCAGCTGACTTTGTGAGGGGCCCAACTGCTCATGAGCCCCCTGGCTGCACTCCGTCCTATATCTGAGCATCCTCCAATGGGTCCCTCAAGAACTAGCTCAAGAACGGGCTGCCATTTTGTCAGTGAACCCCACCCCACTTCTTGCCTCTAATGTGCTCGTGATGGAGCAGTGAGCTATCACTGCAACTCAGGGAGTAGCACCAGAATCCTGTTTCTCAAGGGTCCCAGCATCACCTGAGCACTGTCAGGCAGGGGTCTTGAGGGGTCCCCTGTGTCACCTAAGTGCCCTTGGGCTGGGGCTTCACAAGGCACTCAGACTGAATGGGTGTCTTTGAGGCCAGCACTCGAGACTGCTGGGTTTCAGCAAGTTGGAGGGTGCCAAGGGGCTGGCTGAGTATAGTCCTTGTGTCTGACTGAAAGATTCTCTCCCTCCCACCAGATCGAGGAGGATGCCTACCAGGAGGACCTAGGCTTTAGCCTGGGCCACCTGGGCAAATCAGGTAGTGGTCGTGTGCGGCAGACACAGGTGAATGAGGCCACCAAAGCCAGGATTTCTAAGACGCTACAGGTATGGGCCATCTGCATGGGGCCAGGGGGTAAAGGGGCCAGGGGCCAGGTGAGCCCAGATCACAGCCTCCCTTTCCCTCCTGCAGCGAACTCTGCAGAAGCAAAGTGTGGTGTATGGTGGGAAATCCACAATCCGAGACCGCTCCTCTGGGACTGCCTCCAGTGTGGCCTTCACCCCTCTCCAGGTACCCTCACTCTCACCAGAGTCAGGTGCTCCTGCCCTGGGTTAGCTTTGCTCCCTGGCCTCTGAGTGATCCTGGTGAAGCTCCCTCCCCTCTGCCTCTAAAGAAGGCACATGATAGGGCTGTGGTGGAGTTTCATGTTGACAAGGTACATGAAGGGCTTAAGCAGCTCCTGGCATATAGTAAGTGTCAAAGATTAGCAGTGATGGGAGGCAACCCATGGCTGTGGTCAGCACAAACCAGCTTTAGAGTCAGGACTGGAACTGTGTCCAGCCATCCCTCTTACCCTCCATTTAGGTTACATCTGAGGCTTCAGGTCCTTGCCTTGGAAATGACTGGGGCATTGGGGTATCTCATGGCCTTGCTCAAGAAAGATGGCAGTCAGGTGGGCTTGGATGTCATGCCTGAGTTCAGGTCCCTGCCCAACAGTAACAGACAAGTGTGGAGCTAGGTATCTCTCTGCTTCAGCTTACTCACCACAAAGTAGGGTGAACCTGTCACGTAGTGTCAGGAGGAATCGATGAGTTCACTGACTCTCCAGCAAGTGTCTTGTTGAGTGGCCACAAAGTTTCCAGCACTGTTCTGGACTCTGGGATAATGAGAGAGACAAGTCTTCCCCTCGAGGTTATGGGGCAGCAGGGTAGTGGACTGATGAGCAAAGCACCCAGTGTGTGAGAGGATGGCAAGAGCCAGGAAGAGACAGGGCAGCAGAGGGGCTGGGAAGGGTAGGGGTAGGGCAGCCAGGGAAGCCTCAGCAGAAGACAACAGGTATGCATTGGGCTGGGCATGGTGGCGTACACTGGTAATCTCAGCAACTTGGAAAGCTAAGGCAGGAGGACTGCAAGTTCAAGGCCAGCCTCAGTAACTTAGTGGGGCCTTAAGCAACTTAGCAAGATCCTGTCTCAAAATAAAAAAGTTGGGATATGACGCAGTGGTTAAGCCCCCTAGGTTCAGTCTCCGGACCAAAAAAAAAGAATTATTGTGTTGGAAGAATTCAGAACGGTACTACCACTATCCTTGGCTGGTTTTGGTGGTGGTGTGGTAGGACTTTGGGCTAGCCGCTTCCTCTGGGTCTCAGTTTCTTATCCAGAAACCAGGCAGGAATGGCTTTTCTCAAACACTGGTGATCTGAACATCATCTTGGGAACTAGTTAAAAAGCCTGATACCTAGGCCCCTCTCCTCAGCCCCAGGTCTGCTGATCAGAGTCTCCTGAGTTGAAGGAAACTCCAGGAACTGGTGAACCGTTTTCATGTCCACTGAAGCCTGAGGGCTTGGGAAGGATGGGGAGCTCTGACACGTGAAGAGGGCCATGGTGGAGGCCTGGCCTTTTCCCCACTCCACTTCTCATCCCCTCTTACTCTCCTCATCCAGGGTCTGGAGATTGTGAACCCACAAGCAGCTGAGAAGAAGGTGGCTGAGGCCAACCAGAAGTATTTCTCTAGCATGGCTGAGTTCCTCAAGGTCAAAAGTGAGAAGAGTGGCATCATGTCCACCTGAGAGATGGCATACGCCCAGGGTGGCCACCCACTGAAGAGAACTGGAAGCCCAGCCCTCTGAAGGGATCCAGCTCAGAGCCAGGAAGTTCTGGGGTGGAGAGCCTGCTCTGCCCTGCTGTTGGTTCAAGACCAGGACATCGATGGAGTTAATGGAAGAGGCTCTGTCCGCCACCCCCAGGACTAATACCACCACCCCATTCAGGGGCAGAACTGGTCTTCCTCATACTCATCTTTTTAACTGAGACAAGAGATCCTTTTTTAGGGAAGAGTGTAATTAAAAGCACAGTACAAAGATCTGTCCTTGGGGAGTGATCATTCATCCAACACCTTAGAGGAGCCAGAGCCACTGGGTTTAGGGAAAGAGCTTGGGCTTCCAATCCAGGTGGTGTCTGGGCCACCTCCCTCCCTTATCCTGGGCTCCTGGGTGAAGCCCTGGAGAACATCAGTCATTGTGATGCCCTGGCAGTATTGCCCTTAAAGGCTTCAGCATGCAACATGGGCAGACTGGATTGTTCTGGTCCCTTGGGCCAGTGGCTTCACCTTCCCAGCATTCACGCCCTCCCCATGAGGTACCTGGGAGGACTGGGAAGAATGCACAGCCCACAGGAGGGGCCCAATAGCTGGATTCTGTTATTTTTTTTTAAAATCATTTATTTTTTAGAAATTGTTGGACACAATACCTTTATTTATTTTTATGTGGTGCTGAGGATTGAACCCAGGGCCTCATGCGTGCTAAACAAGTGCTCTACTGCTGAGCCACAATCCAGCCCTGGATTCTGTTACTTTTAACCCATGTTTGCTGGGGGTAGGGGGTGCTGAGTTCTGACAAGGGTGAGGGAAGCAGACTTCCTGCACCAGTATGAACTACTGACTCTCAAAGTCCCTGCCAGGTAAGGAAAAGGAGCACACGTACACCCTCACTCACACTCACTGACCACCCTGTCTGGGGAACTGGGGCTCAGTTGAAGTGCCTTCACTCACTTAGGCTGAGGGGAGAGGTGTCCTGGTGAGCAACAGTGTCGTGGGAAAGAGTCCTTTGTCCACATCTCTCTTCAGAATCTCCTTTCCTTCCTTGACCTGAGTTTGTTATCTGCCATTGGTGGGTGGGGTGGAGGCATAGAGGTGTGAATCTCAAAATTCAGTATGCTTCAGAGTTCCTGGAGGACTTGTTAAAACATGTTTACTGGGCCCAGAGTTTGGTTCAGTTTCACTAGGGTGGCGCTTAAAATGTGCATTTCAAAGAAGTTCCCAGGTGGTTGATATTTATGCTGCTGATTCCAAGGACCACATTTTGGGGAGTCAATGCTCTAGAAAAGTCTTCTGTGAGTGGCTCAGATTAGCTGCACACTGGAATCATTTCAGGAAAAATTACTGTCTGGTTCCCACCCCCAGAGAGTAATTTGGTTGGTCTAGTGTGAGCCTGGGAATCTGGATTTTTTTAAAGCTCCCCAAGTGATTCTATTGTGCAGCCAAGCCTGATGGTCATCTCTCTGCATTCTTGGGGTTCCAAGTGTGAAGTATGGACTAACAGCATGATCTATGAGCTTGTCAGGAAAGCAGAATCTGAGACCTCTTAAACCAAATCTGTATTTTAAGAAATCCCTAGATGATTTGTGAGATGCCTACAAGACATCTTTGTACCCATGGGCCACACTTTGAAAGGAAAGCTCTAGATCAGTAGCTCTCAAACTTCCTGGGAAATATGTAAAAATGCAGATTCCTGGGTGCCACTCCCTTAGATCGGTATGGTTCTAGAAATACGAATTTTTACAAGCATTCCTTCCTCTCTTGCCTCATGCAATTCTGACAGAGGTGATGCAGAATGTCTAACAGGCCATTACTTTTCACCACCTAGAGGAGTGTATTACTTCTGTTGTGTGACCCCAGGCGAAAAACCTCCCAGTGCCCAGGAAGCTGAGGTACCCATTGAGTTTTCAATAAGTTATCACCTGCATTCATTCAGCAAAAGCTATGACTGCTTCCTGTGTCTTAAGTACCAGGGAGGCAAAATTCAAATGGGGAACACAAATAAGTATGAAAATGACAGTCATGCAAAAATAAATCCTCACCTGAGCATTCAGTATGGTCAATTAGACTTTTTCCCCCAAGAAAAAGACAACGGAGCTGGGACGTGTAACGAGCAGGTGTTACTGGAGACAACCGAGGGAAGGAAAGGGCAGCCTCATCTGTACCTTCTGCGGCATACTTACTGAAGAAAGGTGCAGAGGACAGTATTCCACTGTTCGCTCACTTAACCAGTCAAGGCAGGACAAAACCTCCACTTCTCGCGCTTTCCAACCAATTCTGCTATATATGATACTAGTGACTTGGAGGCACTGTCTCAAGTTCCTTCCTTAATTCAGCAAATACTGAGATTTAGAGATGTTCTAAACAGAAGCAGTTAGAGAAAGACCATAAAACTTAGAATGCAAGAGATGCGGAAGGATGCTCCTGAGAGCCACACCTGCGGGATACACCCTAGATCACACGTTGTATGTGTAGATGCCGCCCCGCTCGCTACATTATTGGTCAAACTGAGATGAATAACAGGACCAGAGAAGGAAAAGGGGTGGGCCTTTTTGCCTAGCTCCGCCCCCTCGGGCTGTCAGCTGTTTTGATTGGCAGATGAATTCAGTTCGGCACCAGCTAGGAAGGCACCTGTCTCGGATTAGGTACGCGGCTTTTAACGCCCACTCTCCATGCCTTCCTCCACTTTCCCCACCCACTTCCAGGTACAACCAATAGCTTCAAGGCAGAATGTACCCCGCAACCAATTAAGAATGGCTCCGAACTTGACGGACGACTTCCCGCCCCTGATCAGCTTGGCTCCTCCTCCCGACCAATTGGTTAAGGAGAGGGGGGCGGGTACATCCAATCAGCACGACACAGGCCTCCTGATGGACGCACAGGTCCTCGCGCTGGCGTGTTGTGCCTGAGGCGGGAGGAGGAGGAGGAGCGAGGAAGAAAATCTGAGCCAATCCTAGCAGGCTGCGCGGGAGGCCAATCGAACGCCGCGCCTTGCAGCGATTGCCCAATCCGCAGGAGGGGGCCGGCCGCATCTCTGCCAAGAACCAATAGAGTGCGTCCGACGGCCAAGAGCGGCGTGCGGCAGGAGCAATGACAGGCCTATATTCGGGGCTCGGGGGCGGGTCGGCGCCAGAGACGAGAAGAGAGGAGGGGAGGCCTCCTCCGCCGCCGCCATCTTGGACCGGGCCCGGTCAGCTTCCGCGGAGCCATCGGCAGACGCCGCGGCCTCCCTTGAGCCCCGACCCCCGTCGTCAGAACAACCCCGGGCCCACTCCCCCCACCCCACTTCCGCTTCGCGCCGCTATCGCGATAGCGCCCGGGCCCGGGGCGCGAGAAAAAGGCGGCGAGCGCTCGCCTCCCCCGCCTGTCGCGATACGCTCCTCAGCGGCGGCGCCAGCTCCTGCGGTGAGAGCGTCGGGCTCGACTGGGCCGGACCCCTTTCCCTCCCCCGGTGCCGCCGGCCGCCTTTCGTGCCGCCTGCCCCGGCGGTCCGCCGCCTGTCGTGACACGGCGCCCTGCCCTGCCTTGCCCTGCCCTGCCCTGCCCTCGCCGCGCGCCCGCCGGACCCCGTCGCCGCTCCGCGCCCGCCGCTCGGCCCTTCCGGCCTCGGCCGCCGCCTCCCGCGTGGCGCCGCGCCGGCCCGGGTGCGAGGTGCCGCCCCCTCCGCCGCGCTCGAGTCCGCCCCCGCCGCGGCGCCCGCGCACCCTCCCGCCGCCAGCCCCCGGAGCGTGGCCGCCCCGCCCCGGGCCCTGCCGCCGGCGGGCGATCGGTGGCGGACTGAGTCCCCGGCCCGCAGCGGCCGCGCTCGGAGTTAGAGCCTCAGCCAAAGTTTCCGCCTCGCAGCGTGTGGCTGTTGCCCCAGTGTAGAGTCCCGGCGGCCCGCCCCGTGCCTGAGCCTGAGCCTGAGCGTGGCGACCGCCGACCCAGGCGGTCCCTGGGTGCCCGCCCTGTTATCTGGGGCTGGGCGCCGCCTCTGCTTCGGGGGTGCCGGGTCCCCTGGATGCACACTGCCTGCCTCTCCGGGTGTCAGGGCCGGTTAGCTCCCCGGGTCTGGGTGAAGCCTCCCGAGCCCACTCTCCTGCTGTTGCTGAGCTCCTGGCGCGGGCAGGGCACGCGCCTGTTTTTCTGAGTGGTAGCTGCTTTTTGGTGCAGGGGCTGTAACCTCCCCCAGGATTAGCCTCCTGCCCTTTTGGTGAAGGTTCTCCACGCCAGGGGTTGTGCCTTCCCTGAGTCTGAGACATCTGTTTTGGGTGTTGTCACCCCAGGAGCCAAGAGCCCCTTCCCCTTCGGTATTCTGGAGAGAACTCTTCCTATGAGGGTGTGATTGTCCCATCATCGAGTTTAGGAAGTTGTAGAATATGGGCTTGCAGGCCACTCAGCTGTCACCCCACAGGGATGGAAAACCTCTCAGACCTAAGGCTTCTGATGGGAGAGGTGGCTTTTCTCTCTAGGGTTGTGCTTTCTTTCCAGGGTAAGGAGTTTGTCTTGGTTTTGCCACTCCCAGGAATAAGGTCCCTGCTTTCTTTGGTGTTGACATTGTCCCCTCTCCTGGTTTTGAGGTGTCCATGCCCCCATGTGTCTTCACTAGTGAGACTAAGGACCCCCTTGGGTTGGGGTGCCCTTGGCCAGTGCTTCTCATCTCTGACCTTGTAATCACAAAGACCTTGCTGTGGGTCCCACTCCATTGTGGGAGTATGAGGTGCCTGAGACTGGAGATACCTCATGTGACCACCTTCCCAGGGAATAGAGTGCTCTGCTATAACTCCATGGTGGGAATTCCCATACCTACCCTTGGTGTTGGGCTCTCCCAGGGAATATAACTACCTCCACCCATGACCTGCCACCCTGGTGCCTGCATCTTCCCCAAATTGAGACTTGCCTTGTGACACTGCTCACCAGAGCTCCTTGTCTAGAGTGTAAGCTCTCCTAGATCAAAGGCACTTTGCACCGAGATCTCTGTATGAGCATGTGATGGCCCCAGGATTAGGGACTAAGCTTTGTGCCCCTCATGGCGCCTGAGGTGAAGTTCTGGGGCCTCTTTGTTATTGGCTTCCCTGCTCTGGTGTGTGGCTCATCCCTCCTGCCCCCTCAGTGTGAGCTCCTAACTTGGTGATGAACATGAGATCCTTGTGGTTGGGCCAGTTCTGGGCCAAGAGTCCCACATTCTTCAGTTCTGTCTCAGACCCCACTGTCTGAGCACATGTTTGGTGTGAAGGCACCCCTTCTTCACAGGCCCTGAAGTAGTTAACTCCTGGAGGGGTCTCGGGGAAGCCTTGGATGAGGATCCTCTGGTGGCGTCTTCACCTCCGTGCTGCACACCAGCCTCGTTTCTCTTTGTACCTTTGCTGGGGATGGGGCATCTGGTGTGCAGGCATCCTCTTGGGGGCGGGGGTTCTTTGTGGGGAGAGCACTGAGCTGAGACTCCAGCATCCCAGGGAGGAGTACCCTGGGCCTGTGGCACTTGCCCCTTCTCTTGTGGAGATGCTTTTCCCCCAACCAGGTATTGTCCACACCAGTAGCAGCTGTGCCCACCTTGATGTCAGAAGCACTGCCCCAGCACCGTCCCGCTCCTCTGGCTCCTTGCTTCTGACTCCTTCAGGACTTGCGCCTCCTTGGTGCCACAGCATGGTCCCTCCTGGAGGGTATCAGCTCCTCCCCTGACTAAGGTCCCAACCCCTTTGGTATGGGATTTGGGGGAGGGCGTCACTTCATTAAGGTGTAGAGTGCCTTATTTAGGAATGTGAACCATGAGATGACTTCTCCCTCCAGCCTCTGACCCTCTGTTGCACACTTGGGTGGAAGGAGGGAGTGTAAAGTCTTGTAAAGTCTTGTCCCTGATGAAGTAGGGGCTTTTCTGTGCTGGCGTGTTGGAGCCAGTACTCACTCTTGGTCAACATCCCTGCATGCTGCATTTTGGTGTCTGGGCCCTGGTAGAAGGACGCTGGATCAAAGGTACTTGCCCCAACTCAGTTTGAGTTCTCTCACTGGGACTGTCCTCTGTGTCCTGTTGCTTCACTTTCCTGGAGGTTCCCCGCATTTGTGTCCGTTGACCCTGAGGTACTGCTTTTCTTCAAATGACCCTGTACTGAGTCCCCTGAGTCTCAGGTGCCACCTCCACCTATCTCCATCCATAGGAATAGGTCCCTATGGGATCAGTAAAAACAAAAATAGTAAACCCTGTGGTGAAGGTATGGCTCTGTTCTTTCTTTCTGTGCCTCGTGTCTTAAAGCCTGCTGTCTTTATAGTGCCCCATTCAGTAGGTGCTAGCCCTTGTGGCAATTAGTAACAACTTTAAAATAAAAGAAGTTGTTGGGTATGATGGTTCTTGCCAGTAGACCCAGCTGCTTGGAGACTGAGGCAGGAGGACTGCTTGAGCCTGGAACTAGAAAACCTAAGCAACATACTGTGAATTATTATTTTTTTTTTTAAAAAAGTAAGTTCCTTAGTTGCACTGGCCACCCTTCAAGAATTCAGAGGCTGTGTAACATTTCCCACATTGTACGTGCTATTGGACAGGACTGTCCCCTGGGTGTTTCCTACCTGTTGGTGAGGATTCCTGGTGTGGTCCCACCAGGTTGAGGCTCTTAGTCCTCCGTGTGAAGCAGTTGCTGCCTTCACAGTAGTAACTGTGGGTACCCCTGCCCTTTGCCAGTGGAGTAGGAATGTCCTTGGATCCTTGCTTTTCAGTGTAGGCCCCTGGGGAAGGCAACCTCTGCTTGCAACTCAGAAGTCCTCTTAGCATGGCCCTCCCTCCCAAGGGTCCCTTGGTCTCCGTGTTGGGCCCTGTGGTGTGGCTTCAGCATGACTAGAAAGACTGTGGTCTCCCCTGGATTGCATGTAACTTTCCTTAGGGCAAAGATGCCTGTCTTTAAGTTCTGGGTGCCTGCCCTGGTGGTATAGGTTCTAGTCTATTTGATATGGAATTTCTTTGCATGTGCAGATCAACTCCCTTGTGGCTAAGGTACCTTTACATCCTCTTATCTTTGTAAGATTTCTATCTTTTCCCAACTCTCTCTTGGGTACTGCTTTCTGCCCCCAAATCACCTGCCCTTCTTGGTATCACACTCTTTGGGTTAGTATTGTTCCCTTTTGGCTCAAGGATTCGGCCCTGGGGTAAATTTCTTGGAGATCTGCGACCTCTCTGGTAGGATTGGGTTTAACTCTTCTTAGTTTTAGGTATCTCCTGTCACTCTTCCACCTTGCCCCAGCGTCCCCTCCCTCTTGCACACTTCATGGGTGCATACATGGTATCAGGCCTTCATGCCGCTTGTCTCTTGGCTTGCCTGAGGAATGACTTCTAGTCACCCCTGTTCCCAGTCCCTTTTTGTAGGAAGTGTGATTTCTAGGGCCAGTGCCTTTGTCTTGTAGTCAACCTTGTGCAGTATGACTGTCCTGCTCTACAAAATCCTTGGATGGTTATCTGGGGAAAGGATGCTCTGTACTCTAGGAACCTTCCAGTTCCTGGGTCAGAGGACCACAAAAAAGTGTCTTTCCTCATTTTAACAAAACTCCCAGAGTATCGCAGCTGGGCAATTGAGGGAGCTTAAGGAGAATTGGACCCGGCCTCTCATTAGATAGTACACATTTTTTCCCTTTACCCTGCCTCTTACCCCACATTTCCCACCTGTGTTCTTGTCTCTGGACCAGCAGAGGAATAGGTGTTAATTCCTTCCCAATCTTTGCCAGCAGCGTCTGTCTCCAAGGGAGTATGAAGAGAGTGCGTCTGTAGGGCAGGGAAGATGGCGGACAAGCGCAAACTCCAAGGTACCGGACTGACTACCCACTGCACGTGTAGCTGAATGCTCTCTTTGGGGGGTTCCTCTTTGGCTGCTCAATGGGCAGGATTCTAACTGCCTGCCATCCTCCTTCACAGGTGAGATTGATCGCTGCCTTAAGAAGGTGTCCGAGGGTGTGGAGCAGTTTGAAGATATTTGGCAGAAGGTACAAGGGCCCTAAAAATCTGGGTTTCCAGGGAGAACACAGGAAGCGCTTTGGGGGTCTCTGGGTGTTGGCAAGGGAGGGGGCTGTATATCCTGGTGCTGAGGACCTATGAGAGCCAGCTTAAAAATGGATGGCGGGGGCTGGGGTGGGTGTCAGAGTCCCCCGCCTGAGGAAGAGAGACTGGACCTTTGCCGTGGAGCAGGTTTCGGGACAGCCACTCCCACACTGACTGCTGGATTCTCCATCCCTCAGCTCCACAACGCAGCCAACGCGAACCAGAAAGAAAAGTATGAGGCTGACCTAAAGAAGGAGATTAAGAAGCTACAAGTGAGGGGGCTGGGGCTGGACTCCTGTGTCCTGTGGGAGGAGGGCCTGGGAGAGCGGACTACTGGGTCCCAAGAAAAGAGGGAGCTGAGGGTCCTGGTTTCCAGATCCAAGATCTGACTTTCTTGCTTGTCTTCTCTGCAGCGGCTGAGGGACCAGATCAAGACATGGGTAGCATCCAATGAGATCAAGGACAAAAGGCAGCTTATTGACAACCGCAAGCTTATCGAGACGGTAGGAACCCAGAGCCTAGGTCCCTAACCAGGGTGGTAGCCAGATTCCTGGGACCCCAGGGGGCAGAGATGGAGCAGTCACTCCAGAGATCCCAGGAGGAATACGGCATTTAACCTGAGGGAAGGGAAGAGGCAGTGGGCCTAGAGTCTGAGGGATGGGTCCTGAGGCTCAGATTCAGGTGTTGCTGGCCCTTAGTTCCATTCCCACCTTCAAGCCCCCCCTGCCAACTGCTTTCTCTACAGCAAATGGAACGGTTCAAAGTTGTGGAAAGAGAGACCAAAACCAAAGCCTATAGCAAGGAGGGCCTGGGCCTGGCGCAGAAGGTGGATCCCGCCCAAAAGGAAAAGGAAGAGGTTGGCCAGTGGCTCACGGTGAGTTGGGGCAGAGAAGAAGAGGTAAGCTTGGGGTCCTGGCCCCAGCATACCCAGGACCCCTGGCTAATAGCCTTCTCCCCCTGTAGAATACCATCGACACCCTAAATATGCAGGTGGACCAGTTTGAGAGTGAAGTGGAATCGCTGTCAGTGCAAACGCGCAAGAAGAAGGGCGACAAGGATGTGAGTGGGGGGAGCCCCGAGACCCATGGGGTGGAAGATGGAGGTGGGCTAGCAAGTGGGAGCCCATGGGAACTGGGTCTGGATGCCTGAGCAAACCTGGGGTGAGGGCTTGGAGAGGCAGAATTACGGTAGTACAGGAAGGAGGTAGACAGAATCAGGCCCAAGGTGTCTGGGTAGATGGTAGGTAGCGAGGCCATCACAAAGAGAAGCAGTTTGGAGGAAAATGAACTCAGGTTCAGCTGGGACCACAAAGTAAGTGTGAGACCTGAAGGGTGACATAGGTGGGAGGCCACATAGCACCTAGAGCCCAGATTCTCAGGAGAGGGTGGCAGGACAAGACAGGGCTCTGAGAGCAATGGGTATGGCCTGAAGAAGAAGAGTGGTCTGGGATGAAGTCAGATGTTGGAGTCCTGGATTCTACTCTAGGATTGTAGGGTGTGGATTCAGAGGAATACAGATAATGACCGATGGGGTTCACTAGGAAAGTTGGAGGTGGGAGTATGACAGTGTTGGATGTGAGACCCTGAGAAGTTTGGGAAGTAGGAACTCAGAGAGAGTGGTTCCTTGAAGAAAGGAGAAATTTGAAACTGATCTAAGATGTCAAATCCAAAAAGGAACTGGGGCCTTGGGAGCAGGCAAGAGCTGGGCTTCTGGATCTGGGTCTCTAGGGGTATACAGATAGGTGTGTGGGCTGGTGATGGATGTGCCATGATTACAACAAGCAGATCCTCAGACAGGAACTGTCATTGTTACTGTTAGGGCGAGACAGGAGAACGGGTGTTTATCCCAGGAGGTCAGAGCAGGTAGGGGCGCAGTTGAGAGGCTGCAGGTGGCATAGGAGCATCTTGGTCTTTCACCAGTTTCCAGGGATCACCGGAGACAAAAAGGGTCTAGGGAGGGTGTGGTAGGGATCCCTGAGATGTCAGAAACCTTGAGCTTGGTTCCTGTGGGGTAGAGGGTGGGCAGACTCCACACTGCCCCATGCTGGGAGGGGCCAGAGTGGAGCCTCCGGGTCACCGTGGGGATTGGGGACTGAGGACAGGTTCTGTGGGGGCAGGAGGGGCCGGGCAGGCTCTCTGCAGCCCCTGAGCCTGGCCCTGGGCTCGCCAGCAGAAGCAGGACCGGATTGAGGGCTTGAAGCGGCACATCGAGAAGCACCGCTACCACGTGCGCATGCTGGAGACCATCCTGCGCATGCTGGACAATGACTCCATCCTCGTGGATGCCATTCGCAAGATCAAGGATGATGTTGAGTACTACGTTGACTCCTCTCAGGACCCTGACTTTGAGGAGAATGAGTTCCTCTATGATGACCTGGATCTCGAGGACATTCGTAAGGCCCTGGACTGACCTTCATGGTGCAGAGGGTGAAGGCCCCGAAGGGTCAGCTGCACCAGCTAATCATGCCCCTCTCCTGCCTCCACAGCACAGGCGCTGGTCGCCACCTCCCCCCCCAGCCACAGCCACATGGAGGACGAGATCTTCAACCAGTCCAGCAGCACGCCCACCTCAACCACCTCCAGCTCTCCCATCCCCCCCAGTCCAGCCAATTGCACCACGGTGAGGACCCAGAGTAGCAAGATGCTATAACCAGGAGGATGGGAGTTAAGAGGAGCCTGTTTTCTCCAAAGTGGCCTGCAGGGAGGGCAGCTGAGGCCCTTCTTGATGTAAAGAGCTGATAGGTGGACCCTGGTGTCCCACACAATCTTAAGCCATGGGTGGGTCTTGGGTGTGTGGGGCCAGTGCAGGGGGCGCCTGAGGCCCTGGACAGCAAGCTCAGGCAGAGGGATCCAAGGACTGAAATTCCCTAAGGAGAGAAGGTTCCTAGGTTGTTAGGAAGATGGGGGCATTAATGCCAGCTCCCAAAAGACAAGGACATTGGGGAACCTGAATTTAGGTGGTTTCTCCAGAAAAATTAAGGTTAGGTGTTTGGACAACTCTGGGGGTACAAAGTCATTCAGCTGGGTCCAGGTCCCCAGGAGGTTCAGAGATTATGGTGTCTCTGTGTTGGGACCTAAGAGCCACACAGGTGTCTGACTCCACCTCCCCCAACCAGGAGAACTCTGAAGATGATAAGAAGAGAGGACGCTCGACAGATAGTGAAGTCAGCCAGGTGGGTTCAAGCCAGTAATGGATGGGCATGTCCCCTGTTTATCCAGTGGTTCCCAAAGGCTTATTCAGGTCTGAGTGCTAGCCACTGTGCTAGGCTTAGGCGAGTGGAGGCTCAGAAATTGTTGCCACCGTGAGGGGAGATAGGCAGGTGACTGACCGCTGTGGTTCAGGTGGCCGTGCCCTGGGCGCCAGAAGAAGACGAGGCAGCCGCAGTTTGAAGTGGGATGAGTGTAGCCTGGGATTGTTGGGCTACGGGGCTAGGGCTTTGTGGACCAGCCCTGAAAGGGCCAAGCAAGACTGAGAAGCGATAGGTTGAAAGCAGACACCTGCCGTGGAACTACCTGGGTGGGAACACACAAGGATGACGTTAGGAAGGGCAGAATGGGCCTAAGGCCCCCTGTGGGCCAAGGGAGAGGCCCTTGGTGGACATCAGTGAGACTGGTGTGGGGACCAGGATTGGGAGCAGTGAGAGAGAGGCTGGGGCAGGGACTCCCAGGTGGGCTTTGCCACCTTCCTGGACCCCCACAGCCAAACAGCAGTCCCAGGAGGGAAGTGGGTAGCCAGTCCCATTTGGTGCCTGGTGAGCCTGAGTTTCCCATGTGGTGGTGAAGAAATGTCCACACGTTGGTTGGTGTGGCAGCCCACGTTGTCGGTCAGAACTTGGCTGCAGCAGGGATGCTCTGCTGCTGCTTTCTGCAGTGTGTAATGTATGACCCCATGAGTGGCTGTGGTGGTCCTTTCAGTGACATTCAGAAGCAGTGCTTGACTGTCAGCTGGTTTTCTTCTACTCTTGAACATGAGGCTGCTCAGGCTCCTCTCCTGTTGAGGGCATTTAGGAGGCTCCCACTAGTCCCTTTTGACCAACAACAGATGGGTCTTCGCTGACTGACAGCAAGAGTTGTGCCAGATCACCATAGGGTACATGGGGAGGTGTCCTGGCAGAATTTAGGGAGCTGGGCAGACTGGAAATAAATGTGTTTTGAGCACAAAGATGACTGAAGCAGTTAGGATGAGGTCCCCCGGTTCCCTGGAGTTTGGGAGCAGTCAAGGGCAGCAAGTTCAGAGAAGAGGTTGGTAGGACCATGATGGAGCCTGAGCCTGAGGTGGGTGGGAACCTGCTGATCCACTGGGTCCTGACACTGTTCTCTCTTCCCTGCAGTCTCCAGCCAAAAATGGTTCCAAGCCTGTCCACAGCAACCAGCATCCCCAGTCCCCAGCTGTGCCACCCACCTACCCCTCTGGTCCCCCGCCTGCCGCCTCTGCCTTGAGCACCACCCCTGGCAACAATGGGGCACCTGCCCCAGCAGCACCCCCAAGTGCCCTGGGCCCTAAGGCCAGTCCAGCTCCCAGCCACAACTCGGGCACCCCGGCCCCCTATGCTCAGGCTGTGGCCCCACCAGCCCCCAGTGGGCCCAGTGCTACCCAGCCCCGACCCCCCAGTGCCCAGCCTGGCGGGGGTGGTGGTGGCGGTGGTGGAGGGAGCGGCAGTAATAGTAACAGCAGCACAGGTGGAGGGGCTGGCAAGCAGAACGGTGCCACCAGTAAGTGAGGCCGGCAGGGTGGGAGGAGGGGCCTGGAGCAGGATAGGGAGCAGCCAACAGCCCCTTTCTCTTTGCCTTTTGCTCCCCCCAGGCTACAGCTCAGTCGTGGCAGACAGCCCTGCAGAGGTGGCCCTGAGCAGCAGTGGGGGCAACAGTGCTAGCAGCCAGGCCCTGGGTCCGGCCTCAGGTCCCCACAATCCACCTCCCAGTACCTCGTGAGTGTCTTGGCAGCGGCAGTAGCAGCCTCTCCTGGAACACATAGGCTCTGGTGGCTCCCTCATTGGGGGATTGCTAACCTGGCCTTGATGGGCAGGGCGTCCAGTGGGCTTTGACTTCCACCTTTGCTAGGTGTCCGGTCTCCACTTCTCTTCACCTGGGAGGTGTGCATTAGCCTCTAGCTTTATCCAGTAGCTTGTCCTAAATCCACCTTCCTTTCACTGGGACTTTTCTCCAGTGCCCCACCATATTCTCACCATTTCTGTTTCCTGCCCCAAGGCTGACTCCCACTGGATGGGACATTGTTCCACTTTTCCAAGTGAAATGTCCACAAATCTTCCTTTGTTTCTAGCCATTCCTCCAAAGTTTAAGTCAGAGCACTCCTCTGGGTCCACCTGTTTTTGAAAGAATGCTAAATGAAGGACCTGTCATCCTCCTCCTCCTCCACCCCAGCTCTAGCTGGGTTGCCCCAGGGGCACCTGCCCTGTGTCCATCTACCTGAGAACATCCCCCCCCCCCCCATTCTCTCTTTACCTCATGGCCTATTTGAGCACCTTCAGAATCTGTATTCCCACTCCGGCAGCTCTGCTTTACTGAGGAAAAAATCCCAGAAATTAATTCTACCTTGGTCCCAAAAAACTGCTTCTGTCCTAAGTAGCCCCTCTCAGAGCCCATCTGGCTTCTCTGTGCTCATCACTCCCACGACTTTCCTCTGAGCCACTTCCCCTTCTCATCTTATTCCCAGGAAAGAATCCAGTGCGGCAGCCCCAACAGGGGCTGGCGGTGTGGCCCCAGGCTCAGGGAACAACTCAGGGGGACCCAGCCTTCTAGTGCCACTGCCTGTGAACCCCCCCAGCTCCCCAACGCCCAGCTTCAGTGAGGCCAAGGCAGCTGGTGCTCTGCTTAATGGACCACCGCAGTTCAGCACCACCCCAGAAGTCAAGGTGAGCTCTGAGTATCCCTGATTTCTGTGGCCTCCAGGTGTTTTCCTGCACCCTGTTCCAGGTCTCCAGCAACACCTCTACCTCCCCTTCCTCTCTGAATGTTTATCTGGTTTTTCTTCCCTTTTCTCTGGACCTTTTCCACCCCACATCCTCACCTCCATCTCTGGTGCTCTCAACCCCCTTGGTTCTTTCTGGGACTGTGTGTTTCTCTGGTCTTCTTTCCCTTTCTGTTGGTTGTATTTGCTCGCCTGCTTTCCATGGGTTTGTTTTTTATCTCCCCAGACCCTCAGTCTCTGTCCTGTCCTGAGATGCATGGTACTTTCTACTTCACATGCCCATTCCTTAAGTCACCATGCCCTTAGGCCTTCTAAAAGACCATTTCAATCAAGAAAACACTTGAGTGGTGTGTGGTGTCACACCTATAATCCCAGCAACTCGGGAGGCTGAGGCAGAAGGATCACAAGTTTGAGGCCAATCTAGGCAACTTGCTGACCCTGTCTCAAAAAAAAAAAAAAAAAAATATATATATATATATATATATATATATATACACATACATACATACATATACTGGGGATGTAGCAGAGTGGTAGAACACAACTGGGTTCAATCACCAGTACCAAAAGCAAAAAAATATTTGTTCAGGTCATTTCTCTGAGCCAGGTTTTGTGCTGGTTCCTGCCCTCAGGAATTGTTCCAGTGCTAGAGGGAGCTGTGTGTGATCAGGTGGCCACAGAGGAGGCTCTTGTGGGCTGCAGAGGGGTACCTGACCTGTTCTGGGGGGCAGGTCCAGGAAGGCTATGAGGGGCCTGATGCATAAGCGGTGTGCATAGGATAGGTGAGAACTGACAGCCAGAGGAATTCTGGGAAAGGCACTGATCAGCCCAGGCAGTCTGGGTGGGTTCAGCAGAGGAAGAGCCTGCACGCAGAGCAGGGGGGTGTCCTATGAACCTGACCAGGTTGTCCAGCTCCAGGTCCTGGCTGTCCTGTCTGGGCCTCTTTCTCTTCATTGAAAAGTAGAAATCCTCACTGTTAACACCTGCCACATAGGATTCTTTGCCAGACCATTCTTTATAAGGCCCTTGGAATAGTTTCTGACCTAGAAGCTTTCAAATTGCGTAGGTATCAGAAAATTCATGGTGTATGCTTTTCTGGAAAACGGAATAAGCAACTTTGAGAAGGAGTCCATGGTTTTTAAAAGGAAAAAAATCACTGGGGTGGAACTTGGGAGCTTTGGCAAGGTTTTGGGTAGAGAAGGGACAAAGACAGCTGGCTGGAGAGGTCCCTGTGGACTGCTGGGGATGAAACAAAAGGTGGTATGAAGGCCTGGGCAGCTCCGGGCATGGCCAGGGGATGGAATGGGTCTATCCAGGATATTTGGATGCAGGGTGGTTGGGCCTTGGTGACCGAAGTGTTGTACAGAATGGGTGGAGGAGCAGCCCTGACTGCAGGGAGCAGAAGTCAGTTCCAACCCAGTTAATACCAGTCCAACTTGCTGGTATTCCCAAAGAGGGCACCAAGTCCCAGAGGGATAACCTTTCACTCTCAAGGGAATGAGACCTCCCACCTCCCTAAGATGCCCCACAATACCAGGTAGTCAAGTGGCTTTTTTTCCCCAGAGTTTGGGGTCCTTTTAGGAATGTCTTAAGACAAACGGTGGCACAATTGGTATTCTGTAGGTCGTATTCTACAATGGAGAGTCCACACAGTTTCCAGTTTTCCCCACAGCAGTTCTTTTACATGTTAGGTACATTTTTTTTTTTCTTTAATATGACAGCGGAATGCACTACAATTTTTATTACACATATAGAGCACAAGTTTTCATCTCTCTGGTTGTATACACAGTATATTCACACCACTTCGTGTCTTCATACCTGTACTTTGGATAATAACGATCATCACATTCCACCATCATTCATAACCCCATGCCTTAGGTACATCTTCAGGCATGAGTAATTGCCGTTGATGGCTCTCAGCAGAACAGGCAAGAGTACTTGAGGCCTGACAGGCTGTTCTTAGCAATCTCTGGCCTGTGCCCTTAGTACAGACCTTTTCTTTTCTTCCTAGGCTCCTGAGCCTCTGAGCTCCCTGAAGTCCATGGCAGAGCGGGCAGCCATCAGCTCTGGTATTGAGGACCCTGTGCCAACGTTACACCTAACGGAGCGAGGTAAGAGTCCAGGGATGGTGGAGAAGGGGGCAGGTCAAAGAGAAGGGGTTGGCCCCATCCATCCTCCTCATCCAAGGGCTTGACCCTCCCCTCCCCACAGACATCATCCTGAGCAGCACATCAGCACCTCCGGCCTCAGCCCAGCCACCCCTGCAACTGTCAGAGGTGAACATACCACTGTCGCTGGGCGTGTGTCCACTGGGGCCAGTGCCCCTCACCAAGGAGCAGCTCTACCAGCAGGCCATGGAGGAGGCTGCCTGGCACCATATGCCCCACCCCTCTGACTCCGAGCGCATCCGGTGAGGGGCCACAGAACGGGCTGGGGGCCGGGACTCCAGAGTCTGAGGGAGGAGGCAGCAGCTGGGGAGCTGGCTCCCAGTCCTGAGAGGCTGTAGGTAAAAGTGAGCTGGCCCCAGGAAGTGATGAAGGCCTGGCTCAGGTTCCCTCCAGATGGCCTGAGATCAGGGCAGGAGCCAGAAAGCAGCTGGCACTAACCCCCTGCTGCTCCACAGGCAGTACCTACCCCGGAACCCTTGCCCGACGCCCCCCTACCACCACCAGATGCCGCCCCCACACTCGGACACCGTGGAGTTCTATCAGCGCCTGTCGACTGAGACGCTCTTCTTCATCTTCTACTATCTGGAGGTACAGCAGGGCCCCCGGGGCAGCCTCGGGCCCCCCGGCTCCGCCGCCACCGCCGCCGTCCCCCCTCGGGCTGGAGGGGCGAGGTGGGTGCCCCAATGCGGCCACCGGGACCGCACCCCCCTCCCTATCCCAGTCCCGGGCCCTGATCCCCCAAACCAAGACTGTCCCAGTCTCCATCCAGCCCAGTTGTGTCAAGAGCTACTCAGACTGAGGGAGAGGCAGGCCTCAGTGGCAGCCCAGACCATTTGGTTTCTCCCTGGCATGGCCCAAAGCCCCTTCCCAGCTCTCCTCAGCCAGGCCCTTTAGTCTTGGACCCCCTGTTTTCAGGCATCCCTGCAGACTTCTTGGAACCCATGCATCCTCCTGACCCCAGCCCATCATGAGTACCCTCCCCTCATCCCCACTGAGTAGTACTCTAAACTTTCTCTTTTGAGCTCTCTTCATATATTAGTTTCTCTTCCTTCTCAAAGCTTCTTTGAAAGCAATTTCCACCTCCTGTCTCATTTTTCTTCTCCTGACCAACATTGGTATGTTCCATGCCCCCAGCGCTGTCTGCAAACGGATTGTCCAGCCCAACTGTGGTCTGTAGTGGGGGCCCGGGTCCAGCCCTAATGCCCCACCCCATTCCCCTGGTCCCTACCCAGCTTGGGGGCCCCCTGATCCCCCCCTTCCTGCCTTCTTCCCCTAGGGCACTAAAGCACAGTACCTGGCAGCCAAGGCCCTAAAGAAGCAATCATGGCGATTCCACACCAAGTACATGATGTGGTTCCAGAGGCACGAGGAGCCCAAGACCATCACCGATGAGTTTGAGCAGGTGAGGGCCCCACCCACCCCCACCCACCCTGGTCCCACTGAGAGATGGCTAGCATTCCCAAGCCCAGGCAGCCCCTGCTGGCCTTTCTCCTTCACTCCCACTCTTCAGCCAGCTGAGACCTGCAGACTAACCAGGATGGCTCTGCCTGGGATGCAATTCTCATCCTTCACTTGTTGAGCTCTAGGTCTGAACCCAAACACTGGGCCCAAAACAGGCTCAAACTGAGCCCAAGTGTCCCTGCCCAAAGAAGGCTTCCTGGAGCCAGCAGCCTGTGTCTCTTCTGTGTGGCACTAGGCGCCTTGGTTGGGAGTGTGAATGTCCTAGTTGACATGTCTCCCTGAAGCAGGCTGTGGGCTCCACTGTACCCAGCAGCAGGGGCTCAGCAGACACTAGGGAGGCTGTCAAGGTGGCCTTCTCACGTTCCAACAATTAGCCCCTAGGAAACATCTTGTAGTCAGCCTCCTGAGTTTGAGCCCAGCTCCAGCTGGCTGACCTTGGGCAGGCAAGTCCCTTATTCTATTCTGTCATCTTATTTGTAAAAATGGGGTAATAGGACCCACCCCTGCAGTTGTACAAGGATGAAATGAGCTAATAACATGTACGTACTAATGGTGCCTGCTGCACAGTGAGTGTTGGGGGACATTTTTTTTTTTTAAAGTTACTTTCATTTGGTGTGTTCCACAGTGGTTTTCCTCCACAAATGTTTCCCAGATGTCAAGCCCCTTCAGTGATCCTTGTCCTCACCAAATTCCATCCTGCTCCTCTGATCTCCAGGCTGCTTTCTTTGAAGCATTTCAGACCCTCACTCAGGACCTAGCTCTTCTCCAACCTTGATCGCTTGACTGCTGACTTTGTGTCCCATCCTAGTTTGGTCCTTCACATCAGTACATTCTAGGGCATCCAGTCATTTAGAAATTCCCACACCATCACTGTCACAATAAAGTGTCCCTGCAGAGCACTTGGAATATAGACTCTGAGCATGTTGGGAGCTCTAGGCAAGGGCAGTGGTACCTGTGGCCTTAGGTTCTTTGTGGAGACTCCACACTAGGCCTTTACATCTGTACTGGGCACCCGGGAGATGCTCCACAGCTGCAGCCATCTGAAAGCAGGGGGAGCTCTGCAGACAGGCCTGGGTAGAGGCTTGACTGGGGTGCACACACCAGACCACTATGGTGGAGTGGAATTGCGTGTGCATGTGGGGCAGTTGGTCTGGCACCTCTATGGCCCCTAGAACTGCCCCCTGTTGGTCTGACCCAGCTCCCAGTCCACCACCTCATCCACTCACTGACCACCTTCTCCCCTGGCCAGGGCACCTACATCTACTTTGACTACGAGAAGTGGGGCCAGCGGAAGAAGGAAGGCTTCACCTTTGAGTACCGCTACCTGGAGGACCGGGACCTCCAGTGACACCGGCCCCCTCTACCTGACCCTTCCCCCGCATGCTGATCCCCCTGCCCAGGTGAGGGCCCTGCCCTGGAAGACTGGGGAGGCCCCAGGCCATGGGGCACCCCCTCCCCCAGGAAGCAGGGAGAGGGCCGGGAGGTTTTCTCTTCCTCTCAGCCCCACCCTGGGGGCCCCGGGGGCGAGGGCTGCCCCCTCCTCCCCTCCCCAGTGAGGGACATTTTTTGGTAAACCTATTTTCATTTTGGAAAATATTTATGAATAAATAGTTTTATATGACGGCTGGCAGTACAGCCTCTCCTGTACCCCCTCAGGAGTCAGTGAGCAAGATGATCCTGCTGGCGGGGCCGCCGGGCTAGCTGGGGGTTGAACTGGGAGTTGTACCGCCGGCGTCGATCATCTATCTCTTCCTCTGGCTGACCCTCCTGGGGTACCCTGCCTTGGATCCGGGCCAGCAGGGCCTCAGCCCGAGCCCTCTCAGCCACTTCCCGCCGAAGACGCTCAGCTCGAAGCTGGTCCAGGGATGGGGGCCTAGGGAAGAGAAGCAAGGTCAGAAAGCAGGGCAGCCCTCTCACCTCTACCACCAGGAGCCCCTATGTCTCAGGCTGCTGCTTCAGCTCTTGAAGCCACCTGGTGCAGGAACACCATGAGGAAGTCTCTGCCCACCCTTTTGTGGGCTTCTGTTCTCCCCAGTCCTAAAAGCAGGTGCCCTCTGCACCCCACACACCCCAACCAAGGTCAAGTGCAGAGTAGCATCCTGGGGAGAACAGGGAAACCTCTGGACTGGTTTCCCTTTGTGAGGTAAATCAAATTGTAGTCGGAAACGCCCCCTGCACTTGGGATCTAGCATCTTGAGGACACAAGCCTGCTTTTATTCTCTAACCCAGTGATTCTCAAATGTTTTGGTCTCAGGACCCTTTTATACTCTTAAAAACTGAGGAAATCAAAGATTTTCTAAGTTTACATACGTAAGTGTTCATAACATCAAGCAATCGGAGCAAAGACATCTCGCATCATGAAAAAGCAGCTTGACACTACAGGACTCCAGAGGGCTTTTTTGGAACTTGGGGTCCCTGGACCACAGGTTGAGAGCCACTTCCTACCCCACCTGCCGCATCAGCGGGGGTGCCCAGGCAGGGCTGCTGCCACGTTCTGTCTGGATGGTCTGCCCTGCCTTTGTCTTTGTTCTTACTGCTTGGGCCGCTGCTTCTCAGATCCTTCCATTTTTCCCTTTCTGTTGTGACCTCGTTCTTCACTGCTGTGCCTTCTCTTCTTCCCCAGATGTTTCTGCATCTCCTGTAAGGGGTCTAGTCGGTTCTTGATCTTCTCATCTGTGCCTGAGCCTGTTGGGGAACCCCCTCGCTTTGGGGGGAGCTGGTACCAAGGGGGTTGAGTCTGGGCCTCTGCTGCACTCTGGCCCAGGTATGTCAGGATGCCCAGCGCTTTTTCTTGCCTCTCCTGAGGGAGCCAGAAAACAGGAGAGGTGTTGACAGAACTTGAGTTCCTCAGGGAGCTCTAGATATGGTAACAGAGAAACCGAGGGCATCCTACCCAGAGCACAAGGTCCTGGGGAGACCTAACCAGTCATTCCACCACTGGAAATCAAGGGCCAATCATCAATCAGCTATCAGGTGCTAAGGCCTAATGCAAACAGGCTGAACTTCTGATGTAGGCACAGTGGCAAATGTAGTACCAAGCAGGTAAATGGGAGGATGGGGCAGAGCTCTCTGAGTTCAAAGGCAGGCTTTGGGGAGACAGCTGAAAGCACAGTGGTGGAGGTTGGGGAATAACAATCTCAGAATGATGGAAATGCCAGAGAGCTATAGAGTGGCAGGGTCTGATTCACATTTAAAAAGTTTAAGAAGCTGGGTGTGGTGGTGCACGCCTGTAATCCCAGCAGCTCAGGAGGCTGAGGCAGGAGGATTGCTAATTCAAAGCCAGCCTTAGCAATTTAGCAAGGCCTTAAGCAACTCAGCAAAACCTTGTCAATAAATGAAATACAAAAAAGGGCTGGGGATGTGGCTCAGGGGTTGAGTGCCCTAGGGTTCCATCTCTGGTACCCCAAAATAAAAAATGTCAGCACCACCTCCATCATCTACTAACCAGGACTGTGAGTGCCCCACAGGAATAACCAGTGTCCTAGGCACTGTGTTCTAGCCTATTGCAAATGTTCTGTTTATTTCTTTCACTATACTTCTTAATGCTCAGTCACAGCCCGGGGCCAAAATGTCCTCCGTCTCCCAGCTCTCTTCAGTATCCCTCTGATGACACAGATGAGGCCAGCTTACTTTTTCCTGTCGTTTTTCTTCTTCATAGTCTTTATTGCCTCTGGTCACCCCTTTCCCTTCCTCCAGCAAATCCCGGAACAGGTCCACAGGGCCAGACCTTGGAGCTCCTGCCTCTGCTGCATCGAGTTCAGACAGTGAATTCTGATGCCTGGCTTTCTTCCTTAGGAACTCTGTGCGAGCCTGGGGGAAAAGAATTATAGGCAGGATATGCAAAACCTACAGGTCGCTCAAGGGGACTCAAATGTGCTGACTGCAGAAAGCATAGCGGTCCATCATGCTGGGGGCTACAAGAGAGAACACAGGCACTGGGACCCAGAAGAGGCACCTGTCTCAGCAAGGGTGAAAACAGTAAATGGTGAGGTTATCAAAGACAGGTGGAAAAAGATCCCTGGCCTAAACCAAAAGGGATTCCAGTCTGGATAAAAACAGGTACAGGACCAGGCATGGTGGTGCTTGTAATCCCACGTACTGGGAAGGCCGAGGCAGGGAATGCAAGCTGGAGGCCAGCTAGAACAACTTAGCAAGACCCTATTCCAAAATTTAATGGCGGGCTGCAGATGTAGATTGGTAGTGGAGCATTTGCCTAACATGTTTGAGTCCCTGGTTTCAATCTCCAGTACCACAAAGAGAGGGGGGAAAAAAAAAAAAAGCTATTGGGCTAGAGGTGCAGCTCAGTTGTCGAGCCCCATCTTAGCATGAGTGAGGCCTTCGGGTTAGATTTGATGGTAATGGTGGTGATTTACAATGGTTATGAATGTAGTCAGATTGCTTCAGGGCAAACGCTCTAAATCCCAGGCATTGTATCAAGTCACTACCCCAAAATGCTTAGTAATTGAGAAACGTGAATTTTAAAACCCCAGATTGCCACCACCTCTCCAGCCACCGTTGAGGATCAGATTAGCTGAGGAATTAGGTGTAAACCAAACAAATTTAGGAGCTATACAGAAAGCCTCTGAGTTGAGTGTGGTGGTCCATGCTTCTAATCCTAGAGACTCAGGAAACTGAGGCAGAAGGATCTTAAGTTTGAGGCCGGCCTCAGCAACTTAAGTGAGACCTGTCTAAAAAGCCGGGAGGGTGGTGGGAATGTAGTTTAGAGCGTCCCTGAGTCCAATCCCCAGTACAAAAACAACAGAAAACAAAAACAAAAACTTGCGTCTGGGAAGCAGTTCAAGGAAAGGGCTCGTCCAGTGAAGTGGAACCTGGCTTGTGCCACTGTTCCCTCTTCCTGTGCCTTCCTCTCTGAAGCTACCTCGCTTCGTGCAAGATGACAACCCCCCTCCGAGAACTCAGTGCTTAAGATTCGGAAATCAAGTGGTCTGCACAAACTGAGCACACAAATAGGGTGCGCAGGCAAACTAGTTTGAAACGCATTTTTACAGATTGGTTTATTTATTCGACAACTAATTATTAAACTCCTACTCTGAGGCAGGCTCTGGACACTGCAAACACATCAGGGGAGAATCAAGACCAGAGATTTCTAGAGGTTTTGCGGAAGTGGGCTTAGAGCTAGCAAAAAAAAAAAAAATCGTCGCCAAAAGCTGGAGCGGCGACTAGTAGCAGCGCACCGCGCCTGCGCATCTCCCACTTCCGCTTCCTGCCCGCGACGCCGGTGCGATTAGCCGCGATAGCTCCGCCCGCCCGTACTCGAAGCTTACCTCTTGTTGAGCAAGCAGTACCCTCCTTTCACGCTCCTTTTCTTCCTCCCTGGCCTGAGCTTCGTCACGCCTCACGCGGGCGACATTGTCCTTATTCCGAACATGCCAGCTCTTCTTGGGCAAGATGTTCATGGCGCTGTAGCTGTACACAGACTGGCAGACCCGCCTTCTAGCACTTCCAATTGGCAGGAGATGCCCCGCCCTGTTCCCTACCTCGGCCACGGTTTGGTTTAGGTCAATTAGCACCGCTCCTCCAAGTCCGTAGAGAAAGGTGATTGGCCAAGACACTCTCCATCACAGCCAATCCTAGACATTGGGCGTTTTGTACGCCTGGCGACAGCTCTTGTCGGGATTGTCAAGCGGCCCTGCCCCTGATGCTACCGGAAGCGGCCGCCGATTGGCTGCCATGCCGTCTAGCCCCACGCGCCGACACGCATGCCCATACACCCGATTGGCTAGTCCCGGGGCAAAGCCCTACCCCAGGCTTCAGGACTCTGGTTTGAAAGAGCGCTCAGGAACCTCAACCCTGTTTATTAAAGTGATCAGAAGGTTCAATTAGACCGTCCGTACTTGGCAGCGGAAGCTCTGGAAATCTCGGGACAGGGCTGGGGAATGTCTGGGGCCTCACGGTGGGACGTCATCCCGAGACACGCTGGTCGAAGCCCCTTTGGCGGAGCTCATTGCCACTGTCCGCTGTGCCAGGAAGACTTTATTCTGCGCTTCCTGGGGTCAAGAGAGGTGAAGATGAGACACACCTTCTCTCCCCCATGGCACTTTCCATGTCCCCGAGGAGCCCTTCCCAGGGACTGGCCTGGCTCACCGTCTTTATCTGGCGTTTGAGCTCAGAGATGAGGCGTCCATAAGAGTTAGCTAGGGCCACGGTATACGCCATCAGGATGCTAAGGGAGAAAGGAATGGAAACCTCTCCAGAAACTCTCTTAGATTATCTTCACCCTATGTCTCATTAAAAAACAGAGACTGGCACGCATGAGCCAGGCCCCAGGTTGAATCCCCAGCAACACAGAACAGCCACCACGGACACGCGTCCTGACCTACGTATTTAGGCAGGATGCAGTGGTGAACACCTGTAATTCCAGCTACTCGGGAGACACAAATAAAAAGGGCTGGGGATGGGGAGATGTAGCTTAGTTATAGAGCGCCCCTGTGTTCCAACGCCAGTGCTGAAAAGAAGGGGCGGGGGAAGACTCCAAGACCCCCTCCTCCTTCAGATTCAGGAATTCAGTCTTCTAGACCCTCCTCTTTCTTAGGAGCAAGGACTCCAGGGTCTCACCCCTCCTCTCACGCCCAGGAGAGCAAGACCCTATTCTCCTCCTCTCAAGACCCAGGAATCTAGTACCGAGCCCCAACTCTTCCTCAGGACCAAGAAATCCAGGCCCCAACCCACCTCCCTCAGACTCAGGAATTCATACCCCTGTCCCTTCTTTCTAGGATATCTTGAGGACACAGGTAATGGGACCCCAGATCACATATTCAAACTTAGAAGTCTGTGTCCCCTCACCTGGAGATCAGCAGGAGAGGCACAGCAAAAGCCTGGGTCCCCAGAAAGAAGAGAAAATTCTGGGTGGTCTGAGGGAGGCTGTCAATGGATTCAGGGATCTGGGCCCAGATGGATGACTTCCCCCGGAATGGACCGCATGCCTTAGAAGGTGGGATCCTGGAGGCAGAGACAGGCTGGGCTCAATAGGACCAGACTCAGAACCCTGTGAGAGGGTAGAAGAAGGAGGCAGGAACCGCTCCCACTCACTGGAATATGCTGTAAAACACCGGGACAGCAGAGATGGCCAGACCCAAGAGAAGGACCAGAGGGAAAAAGAAATTCGCGGTGGAGGCCCGGAAGGTGCGGGAGGCTGGAGAGCAGGTGAAGAAGAGGGTGACCTGGCAAAGAAGGTTGGAAAAGGGGTTCTGAGACCCAAGAGTCGCTCACTTATCCTTTTTTCCTACCCTAGAGTCCTGCCCCCCACCCCAGGCTGTACCAAGGAACCTGAATTCTAATGGCTGGGACCTAGATGGCGGGATGCCCTAGACCCCTTCTTCTGCCCTCCAGCGCTCTCTTCTCAGGACCTAGTAGTCAGAGCTCCTGGCACCCTTGTCCAGCCTCCGGGGTGGTCCCAGTACTTGTTGGCTGGGTCCTTCTCACTCACCTTCTTCAGATAGAAGAGCAGCAGGAACTTGACCGTGTTGAGCAGGGGCAGTAAAGGGCAGAAAAAGCTCCCCACCCAGACCACCGTCTGGGCGTAGATAAGCCCCAGCACCTCGTGGGGCACCTCGAACTCCTGGGTCCCGGCGACTCGACCCAGCGCACCAGGACAGAAGCCACACACAAGCCTGCAGCGGGAGCGGGGCGAGGCGGTGAGAGACGTGCCGGCAGGTTTCCCCGCCTCCAAGGCCTCAGCCACCAATGGGAAAGGAGCGCGGGGCGGGGTCAGAGGGAAGGAACCCCCGAGCACGAGGCGGCGGGGTCTAAGCGCTAAGCCAGGGCCCCGGGTCCCCAGCGGCGGGGCGAGCCGGGAGTACTGCGCCTTGAGGGCGGGGCCTGCTCCCGGAGAGGCGGAGCCACGGCGAGGGGCGGGCTCTCACTTCCGAGGAAACTGGACGAGCAGCGTGACCGCCAGGCCGCTCAGGAAATCAAAGATGAGGAGTTTGTACATCTCCTGGCCCAGACGAGTCTCCCAGCACTGAAAAAAGGAAAAAGCCGCGGCAGATAGCCAGGCTGTAGGGCGCTACCCGTGCATTCTCGGGGTCCTCCTTTTTCCCGAGCGTCCACCCCTATAGAGCAACCCAAGCTCCTCCCGCCTCCCAGCCGGGACGTCAGGTCCCCTTCACCCACTCCTCCTTTCCTCCAGGGATCCGTGACTTTAAGCTCCATATCGACCCGCTTTCTGCCCCGGGAGCTTCTCACCGGAAGTTCCTTGTAATTATAGCCACAGGTCTGGCAGTCCTCAGCCTCGGCGTCGCCCCCGCAGGTGATCTGATTCCAGAGGGAGAAGAGCAGGACCAGCAGGGATGCAAGGCGCAGAAACACAGTCCTGCAAGGCAAAGGAGGAGGAGGATCTTCCCCGTGTCACAGATGAAGAAACTGAGGCTCAGTGTGATCCGATTTTGAATCCAGAACCCCTGGATCCTACATCCGTGGGATTTCCCCGTCTCATTTGCAGAGCCAACAACCTGACCGCTGCCATTCCACCACCCCCAGCCCATCCCAGGAGGCTGGAACCTGAGCAGGATAATAACGATCTGGCGGCTCCGAGTGTAGCCCTCCAGTGGGGCGATCAGCTTGAACACAAACGGCAGCACGAAGTTGACCACGGAGATGAAGATGGACGGAAGATAATTCACTACAAGCTTTAGCAGTGGGGTCTGCTGGACAAGGGACATCTCCTGGGAAGGAGGACAAACCAAGCAAAGAGCCATGCCTAAGGGCCTCCCCCAGCCTCTTCTTCCCTCAGGGCCATTGAGTCCAGGGTCCAAACACCTCCTCCGCCCCTGTGCTCCTAAGATTCCAGGAATCCTAGACCTCGGTTCCCTCCCACAGCCCTCCATCCTTGGAAATGTAGGTTCCAGGACCCTGGGGCGCTCCTTCCCCAAGACCCTTGACACCTGTAGCTCCACGGTGTATCCTGTGGCCCAGAAGACACCGTAAAAGGCCGCCGCCAGGAGCGCCAACACCAGCAGGTTGAGCAGCGCGCGCACCAGCCACACCTTGGCTTGCTGGCCCAGTGTCCGAGCTGCAGCCTGGCGTCGCACCACTGCTTCCTCCAGTTCCACCTGAGGCCAGGAGAGACGTTCCCGTGGGCTCCATCTCCTCAGTTCTGGGGGCTGCCCAGAGCCCCTCCTCAAGTTGAACGGATACACTCCTCACCTACCAGCTAAGGGTCTCTTGTTGTCCCCGTTCCACCCACTCCTGACCCGACATAGGACCATTCAGGCCCCCTCTCAAGACTCCCGCCCTGCACTTCCTGCCTGGAGCTCCAATCCTGCTTTACCAAGCCGCGCCCGCTCTGGCCAAGCCACCAGTCCACTTTGAACCAAGGTACCTCAAGGCCGGTCCTGTTCTGCTGGGTACTTGTTTCTGCACTGCTCAGCCTCAGGCAACCCTGTTGTCACACCATGCTCCTCAGCCCTGCCATACCCACGACCTCCCTCCTTAGAAGAATCTCCGACCTGCTTCTCTCCAAAAGCCCTATCACAGGGTTAGGCCCAGCGTCTTCTCAGCTCGGTCCCTTCGGTCCTTAGGGAGTTGTGGCCCCTGCCCTACCTCAAGCGCACCTGCAACTCATACAGAATAATGCCCTGGCGCAGCCGCACATTCTCGTCCCCACGGAGGCCAAAGTCCCAGGCTGAGAACACCTGGTGGCTGTAGCTGGTCAGAGCCCCGGATTCAGCCAACAAGGTCTGCTTCAGTCCCAACACCGAGCTGAAGAGGGGAGACCCGCGAGACTGGGTGTGAGAACAGCCACGAGTGGGGGGTCCCAGGGCACCCCTCTAATGGGACAAATGGAACATGAACTCTAAGGTCTTTGGCCAACTCCGCCTGATGGAGAAAGACTCAAAGAGGCGGAACACACATAGTCCTTGGAACCAAAGGCCACGAGGTGCAGAGAAACGTGGGGTACAGACAACTAAAAGTGACACAGAAGGAGAGAGTGAGTCCCAGAGAGCAGAGGAAGGGACCTGGGAAGGAGACAGAGGCCCAGAGAGGGTAGAGGTAAAGACCACAAGAGACAGAGGGCACAGAGGCCCAGGGAGGGGACAGAGAACCAGAGAAAGGGACAGAAACCACACCCAACCCCACATCCACCTTCACCCCGCTGGCCTCAGCCTCACCTTTCCCATGCACAGCCAGGAAGGCTGCACCTCTGAGAACCCATTCTCAGGCTGTACCTCTGAGAAGCCATTCTCTGGGTGTATTTTTTTTTTAACCTGGGATTGAAACCAGGGGTGCCTAAACACGGAGCCACACCCACAGCCCTTTTTATATTTTGAGACAGTACTGCTAAATTGTTGAGGCTGGCATTGAACTTGTGATCCTCCTGCCTCAGTCTTCCAATTCACTGGAATTACAGGTGTGCACCACCAAACCCAGCTCATTTTGTTTTTCAGCTGGTTGGGACTTCCTTTTTTAGGCAAAAGAGATGCTGTTGGCTATTGAAAACCCATTATGTAACTTCTCCCCGCTCTTAAGATTCAGGCTGCTTCCTAGCATAACCAGCCAGGGTCCACAACTTCACCTACCTTTGAAACTCAAACCTCATCCATCTTCTTCCTCCTCCTCATACTGGCTTTTTATTTCCCGAGACAAACCCAAACATCTTTCCCACCACAGGGCCTTTGCACTGCAGTGTGCTTTGCCTCGAATGCTGGAGTCTTGGCTATCCAGCTGGCTGGCTCCTTGTCTTTCCAGGGCCCATCTACAGGTTCCCCAGTCAGAGAAGCCTGTGCTGACAACTGCATCTAATGAGGGTCCCCTGCCATTCTCTATTACAGGGGTTAGCAGCCCCTGTGTCAAATCCCACTCAACACCTGTTTTTGTAAATATTGGAACAGCCACACCCAGTCATTTGCATGTCACCTATGGCTGCCCTCACAAACTATGATGGCCAAGATTAGTTGGGACTAGACTGCGTGACCCTCGAAGATGAAGATGCGTACTCGCTAACTTACAGAAGTCTGTTGGCTCCTGCTGTCACACCATGCAGCCTGTTTTTATACAGGGTCATTCCCCAACTCAAATTACTGATGTTTGCTCATTCCACATCTGTCCCACTCTTTATTTCCCCTCCCGGGCTGGGCTGTAAAGCATGCAAGGGATGGGGACCCTTGGGTGGCTCCCATGCCTGGCCACAGTGTCCAGCTTACAGGAGACACTCCATTTTTAAAACAAATGTTTATTCTTAAGTTTTAGGTGGACACAATATCTTTATTTTACATTTATGTGGTGCTAAGATCGACCCAGCGCCTTGTGCATGCCAGGTGCGCACTCCACCGCTGAGCACAACCCCAGCCCCTCCATTCTTTTTAAGTCCTTGATTTCCTTCTTGAACACACTCCTTTCCTTGGGGGTCTCCCTGTCCTGCCTGAATGCCAGAGTCCCAAGTGTGTACTCTAGTCCCAACCCACATATCCAACTGCATGCCTAACACTGGGTCTGAAAGGCACCTGGTGCTTGGGATGTGGCTCGGGGGTGTCGCCTGGCATCCATGAGGCCCTGGGTCCCATTCCCCCCACAATATCAAAATAAAAGGCACCTCAAAAATCACTGGGTCCAAAGCTACAGCTCCTGTACGGCCCGTCTATCTCAACCTCTACCCTGCCGTGTGTGGGTCAACAGGGAGTCCTTCTGGACTTTGATTTCAACCACACCCCTAATACAGTCAATCAGGAACCCCTGTAAATACATCCAGCGTAACAAGATGAAAACCAGGCCACAGGGCGGTGTGACAGAAGGGCGTGGTTACAGGAGCACCCGCGCTCTCTCTCTCTTTCTTTCCTGGTGCTGGGGATTGAACCTGGAGGTTCTCCACCAAGAAGCTACGTCCTCAGCCCTTTTTAGTTATTTTATTGTGAGACAGAATCTTTTGCTTAAGGCTTCACTAAATAGCCGAGGCTGGCCTCAAACTTGTGATCCTCCTACCTAAGCCTCCTGAGCTGCTGGGATTACAGGTGTGTGCCATCAGCCAGCTCCTGATCTCTTTCTTGATACCAGTGGAAACTCAAACCCTTTCCTTGTGTACTTTTAAATACTTGTGGCATTTTTAAAGATTAAAACTAACTCCAAAACTGACCCCTTGTCACCACCCTGCTTCTCCCATCAGATGGTGGTCTGTGCCATCGCTTGTTACCTGGACTCTGGCAGTGACCTCCTAATGGACCTCCTCCCCTCACTCACTCCTCCTTCCCTCCCTCCCCTTCTCTCTCTCTGCCTCCTTCCCTCTCTTCCACAAGCCCACAGGGGGACACTTTCATTCCCTGACTCAGGTCGGGATGGCCTTCTGTCCGAGGACCTGTCGGGCTGGTGGTGCCTGCCTTGCTCTGGCCCTGGGTCCGCCTGGAAGATCTTCCCCCAGGTGTCTGCCTGGCTGAAACTCTCGCTTCCTCAGCGTCATCCTCTCAACACTGTGTTCTCAACAATGCTTCCCTGACCCCCTGCAGTACAGCAGCCTGGCCCAGGCAGCACTGGGATGTCCCTCGCTCTGGCCCTGAGTAGCTTCCAGCAGCCTGTGCAAGTGACGCGCTCCTTACCTATCCCCCAAGTGCAACGGAAGTGCCACTGCGATGAGACTCTGTCTGTGTCTGTTTTCCTTAGTGATGTGTCCCAACATTTAGAACACTGCCTGGCACAGAGTATGAATGAGTGAAATCAGCCCTGTTTGTAGTCTATACAGCTCTATCCTAATCAGAAAGCACGAAATACACGTGCTTCCTTAACCTCCTCCCTCCCCCTGGCCTCCAGCCTGCTGGGGAGAGGACCCGCCACCTCCTGTGTGTCCCTAGCCTATGTGCACAAGAAGCATCTTAAAACGGACTTCAACTCAGAAAGGAGCACAGAGCGAGAGCCAGGATATTTGAGGAGGGCATTGACCACCACCACTCACTCCCCTCCTGTCCAGGGTATCAGGATGTGGGCAGAACTGACCGGTGCAGGATGAGCAGGAGGCAGATGAGGCCCACGGCAAAGACAGAGCACAGGTAGGTCACGGCCAGGTACTTGCGGGGCGGGTAGAACCCGTAGAAGAGAGGAGACCATTCTAGGTAACCCTGTGAGGGGCAGATCGGGGTCAAGGTGGAGGCAGGGCCCAGGAAGTAGGTAGCCAGGCCTTTGGGGCAGGGCTATAGATACAAGTCACAGGAACACCAGTGCTCGAAGGTGGGACCTACGGAGCCCAGCCACCTACCTCTCCAGAGAGCAGGTTGAAAAGCTGCGCGGGAAAGGAGACCAGGCCCTGGGTGTGGGGGCTATAGGAGCCGCAGGGCGAGGAGGTACCAGGGCCGGGAGGGCTGGGGGGAGCCCCTTCCAACCAGGTGGGCAGCAGCGTCATGCAGACCTCGAGCACAGAGGCCAGCACGTTGAGCAGCAGCAGGAAGCGCAACAGGGAGAAGTAGGACTCGGTGCCCCCGCCAAACTGGCCTGCAGGGGGGCAGGGGCTCAGTTCCTCCTGCTCAGCTCAGGCCCAGAGGCCCAGCCCAGCCTCCCCCCTCAGACCTGGGGTGGGGACCCAGCCCTCCCCCTCAGGCCCCACCGACCCCCGATCCTCTTCAGGGTCCAGGCCCAGGGCTGTAGGCCGCGCAAGCCTTCCTTCATCTTCTCCTTGGACCGAGGGAGCAGCCGTGCCCAGTGGGCAGTCCTCGGTCCAGAGCCCAAGGCCACTTGTTCCCTGGCCTGGCTCTTTCTGGAAGGGAAACAGACAGAGACGAGAACCAAGGGCGTGTCAGCACAGACTGGGAACACCCAAAGGTGCTGTGCTGTGCTGGCTCCCAGAAAACTCTGTGGCAAGGGGACAGAAGTGACCCGACCCACGCAGAGCAGGGAGACGGGAGGAGTCACGACGGGTGGCTCCTGAGGGACGCGTGTGCTTGTGTGGGAGCCACAGGGAAAGACAGGGGGCAGCTGCTGGGGGCAAGGAGCGGTCAGTGCCCGAGGAAGGGCTCAGGGAGAGCGGCTGTACCTGTGAGCCCTCCTGGCCTGCATGGGCCACGGCAACTCCCGGGACGGGCGAGGGTCCTGCAGCTCGCTTTGGCGGGCTTCTGCAGAGGCCTGCCTGCTCCTCTCTCCATCCTCATCCTCCTCTTCCAGTGTCCCCCAGGGCAGCATCCCAGGGCCACGGTACCGAAGGGTAGCAGCACTGGGGAGCTGGTGCAGCACAGCGGCCAAGGACTGGCCTGCGCAGGAGAGCAGAAGGCTGGGAGGACACAGGGGTCCAGGCCCAGCCTCCCCCCTCAGACCCAGGGTCCAGGCCCAGCCTCCGCCTTCAGATCCAGGGGTCCAGCCCTTCTCCCTCAGACCCAGGAGTCTGGACCCAGCCTCCTCCCTCAGAACCAGGGTCCAGACCCAGCCTCCCCCCTCAGACCCAGGGTCCAGGCCCAGCCTCCCCCCTCAGATCCAGGGGTCCAGGCCCAGCCTCCTCCCTCAGACCCAGGGTCCGGGCCCAGCCTCCTCCCTCAGACCCAGGGTCCGGGCCCAGCCTCCTCCCTCAGACCCCAGGACACAGGCCCAGCCTCCTCCCTCAGACCCAGGGTCCGGGCCCAGCCTCCTCCCTCAGACCCAGGGTCTGGGCCCAGCCTCCTCCCTCAGACCCCAGGACACAGGCCCAGCCTCCTCCCTCAGACCCAGGGTCCAGGCCCAGCCTCCTCCCTCAGACCCAGCCTCCTCCCTCAGACCCAGGGGTCCGGGCCCAGCCCCCCTCCCTCAGACCCAGGGTCCAGGCCCAGCCTCCTCCCTCAGACCCAGGGTCCGGGCCCAGCCTCCTCTCTCAGACCCCAGGACACAGGCCCAGCCTCCTCCCTCAGACCCAGGGTCCAGGCCCAGCCTCCTCCCTCAGACCCAGCCTCCTCCCTCAGACCCAGGGGTCCGGGCCCAGCCCCCCTCCCTCAGACCCAGGGTCCAGGACCCAGCCTCCTCCCTCAGACCCAGGGGTCCGGGCCCAGCCCCCCTCCCTCAGACCCAGGGTCCAGGCCCAGCCTCTTCCCTCAGACCCAGGGTCCGGGCCCAGCCTCCTCTCTCAGACCCCAGGACACAGGCCCAGCCTCCTCCCCCTGACCCAGGGTCCAGGCTTAACTTCCTTTTCCTTTACTTATGAGCCTGGAAACTTGTCCCCTCCTGAGGCACTGAGACTCTGGCCGTCCTCCCCCACGAGCCTGGGTCTCCTAACTCCTCCTCCTCATAACAAGGGATAGAATTCTCCAGTTCCCTTCTCCCCTCTTCTCTCTGCCCTGAAAACCAGGAAACCAGGGCCCCCACCTCCTGAGTCCCCCTGGCTTTGAGGGTGGTGGACCTGCACCCCCAGTTCTCCCACCTCCCCTGGCTTTCTGAGGGGCTGGCTGCTCCCCAGAGGAGCCCCAGGCGTCAGGGTCCCAGGTCCGGTTTTCCTCCATGGCGCCAAGCCTGCAGCGTTTCCGTCTCTACTGGCTCCCTGGGCGGGGACTGCCCAGGTAAGGGAGGGCCCTACGTCAGGGCCACGCCTGACCACCAGGTGGCCAGGAGGGACAGGGTGCAGTTCTCAGGAACTCCCAAGGCGACTGCTGTAGGCTCTGCTGGGAAATGAAGACCCTGTGGCTTTTGGAGCCGGGCAGTCACCAGAGTTGCCCTGGGAGGTGGAGCAGTGGCACTTCCTGTTGGCACTAGGTGTCCTAAGTGTCCCCAGGGGTTTACTGCCCACAGATACTCTCACAAACAGATGCCTGTGCCACACTTTATTGGGAAAGATTTACACACTCTGACCTGTTGTAGGCCAAGGGATGACAACAGGGTGGCAGGTGGGCCGGCCTGGAGGTGGCCGCTGCGTGAGCAGAGTCCCCAGCAGGCCACCTGTGCTTCAGCCCCCGGCAGGAAATGGAAGGCTACATTCCTTTCCACCCTGAAGTACTGCTCTAAAGAGACACAGGAGGACTGAGACCCAGGAAGGGGCTTCCTCTCCCCAGAACCTGACCCTGAAACTCCTGCCCCACACCAAGGACCCAGCGGGAATCTATCAAAGAAGCCACATGGCCCCTGGCCTGGCCCTGTTTCTGGGGAAGCGCGGCTCTCTGAGCACTTGCAGGCTGGAGCAGCAGCGAGGGCTGGACACCGCCTCTGGACAGGGCCCTGACTTCAGAGTAGGGAGGAGGGGCCTGCTGCAGGCACAGGGAGCAGGGGAGCTCTGCTGCAGCGGGCGCAGGGTCACGGCTGGGAAAGAGGATCCTCTCCAGGAGGGGAGGCGACGGCCTGGCCCACAGAGCTCCCAAGCCGAAGCCCAGGGGCTGGACACCACCACACTGGGGGTGCTGGCCGCTTACTCCTCCCGGAGCTTTTCTGGGGCAAGGCCAGAGGATTGGAGTGCTGTCTTTCGCCGGCTCGGGCTGCCCCCACCCAGAGCTAGCCCCAGCCCTAGGCAGGCCAGGGCCACGAAGTGGACGCAGAAGTAGATGGAGGACCAGTACCGGAGCGTGTCGCCCGTGGAGAGGAGCACAAAGCCCATGCACATGTAGTCATAGGCACGCATCTTCAGGAACCAGTGCACCCAGTCCCAGGCCTTCTGGCCCCTGGGACTGAGCCGCCACCTCAGGGCCGACTCCAAGCGACCCTCTGCGGCCAGGCACAGCGGGATGGTCAGGAAGCTCAGGTAGTAGCCAGGATGCAGGCCATGCCAGTAGGCGCTCAGCAGCATGGTCCAGGCGCTCCTGCGGAACAGGCTGGGAGTCAGGCCCCGGGAGCCACAGCCTCAGTCCCACAGGACCCAGGGGGCCAACCCCAACCCCCTCCCTCAGACCCGTGGGTCCTGGTCCCCAGCTCCTGAAGGCAGAGGAGGCTATGGATTCTGTCTCCTTTGGGAATCCTGAAGCCCCACCTGCCCCATCTGCACCCAGTGACCCAGGCATGTGCTGCCCTTTACCGTCTTTGGCTCACAGCCTTCCTCCCTCAGGGCCAAGGAGTCCCATTCCTTGGCGGGGTGCTGCTCCCAGTGAGCAGGTCCCTGGCCTGGCTTCAGCACACCTGGGAACCTGGTGATCCTTGCCCCACCCCACACCACAGGGACCTGGGCACGAGGCCCAGAAGGCACTGCCAGCGAGCCGAGGCCTCAGGTGGTGCTGGCGCACCTGAATGCCCGAGAGCTGCTGCCCAGCCCAGGAGACCCAGAGTCAGCCCCTGGACTGCCAGGGCCGTGTGTTCCCCTCTGACAGAACCTGCCTTCCTCAGGAAGCCAGGAGTGTTTGGCTGTCCTCCATCTACATGTCCAACTCCCCCTTCCTCCAGGAGGCCAGGATCTCAGAAGCCTGTCCCTCCTCCCTCGGGACCCAGGGGTTTCCACTTCTGATCTGGGAACCCAGCTCACCCGCTCCTTTCTCTGAGGACCTAGAAGTGGAAGACTCCAGCCCCTTCTTGCTTTAGGGACTCAGGAGTGTAAACGCTGACCCACGAGGACTCAGACCTCCAGCCAGGATCCCCTCCTCCCTGGCAGACCCAGGGTTTGCCCGGCCGTGTGTGTAAGAAGACAGAGACAGAACCTGCCCAGTGTGCGGGGGGCAAGGTAAGTGTCCTGCCACTGAGCCACGACCCAACCCTGGAGACCTGTGAACCCGGTGGGGGGGGGGCCTGTGCTAAGAAGAGTCATCGGTCTCCATGTCACCCCCCGACTCCAATTCCATCAGTGGCTTGCCATACCTGTGGCCTCAGGAGGGTCTTTCCTGCCTGTGGGCTTGTTCCTCTGACACACTAGATGTTTAAGGTACAAAGATCACCTAATGACAGAACAGCGGTCTGCCATCGGGCATGGGGGTGTGAGGCATCTCCTGCACTGTGGTGTTCAGGGGTGTCCCTGGTCCACCCCCACTCCAGGCTCCATCCCCAGCAACACCCACAGCATGCACCACACACTGCCACAGCCATGGCACAACCACCCCCCTGAGAACTGCTGGTCTGCAGAGGCAGCCCTGGGCTATAAGCATCACCTGCAACTAACCACACTCAACATTCACTCTTCTCTTAAGTGCCAGAATCCCATGACTAACTGCCTATCCAGTGACCCCAGCTGAACATCTGAGTCATCTGTCAATGACACCAAACCCAAGTCTTGTCACTTCACCCCACCCACTGCTGCAACTTCTCCCTGTAGGGTGCTCCCCTTCTCAGGAAGGGCCCTTCTGGACCCTCAGGCACCCAAACTCATAACCTGGGAAACAGGTTTCATTTACTCTCTCCTCCTGCTGGACACACGGTGTGTCCAAGTCTAGACTCCCCCTCGAGTTTACGTACTTCCTGGCCACTGACCCCCAAGGAAGATCCCAGGTCTTTCACTGGCCCCACCTGGAGAGTCAAGGGCTTCGGATCAGCCTCGTTGCTCCCCTTCTGCTCCCTCCAAATGAGGCCCCAGTGGAGCTGTCCACTGATTTTTTTGTGATGCCGGGGATCAAACCAGGGCCTCGCATGTGCTGGGGGTGGAGTAGACCTGGAACTCCCAAGTCTGACCACACCCAGGCAGGCGCCATCAGCACTTGCACCAGGAGAACACAGCACAGCGCATTCTAACCTCAGGAATCTCAGGGGAGGCGAGTGAGACTCAGGAGGTTACCCAGTATCCCTGAGCCTTAGTCCCTTCTCCTTAAGATGGAGATAGGAACTTTGATGACTAGAGATAATGTGCCTAGCAGTCTCAGGAAACACGGGGAGAGGGCTGGGGATACAGCTCAGAAGCAGCGTGCTTGCCTGCCACGCAGGGGGCTCTGGGATCCAAGAGCACAAGAAGAAATATCAGAAAGACGGAACACAGTGACGGCTCTTACACGGCAAGCACCCCCGTGAGGCCTCACACTGCACCCCACTGACCGCTCAGCCTGTGATGGAGGTTAACAGGTTAACCCCACTCAACAGCCTAGGACACTGTGGTCAGCTGCTCCCTGGAGTCTTCTCAGTGATCTGCAGCGCCATGATGTGGCAAAGTCTGGCCCCTGAGCCTGCAGGACCCAGGCCACTGCTGCTATTCAATGAGGACCACGCCTGAGGAACTACAGCTCCATGAGCCTCAGGGCAGGGGTTGTCTGGGAAGTCTCTGCACTGGCCCTGGCGCTGGGCAGGGCCCCTCACCTCAGGACGTAGGAGCGGGCAGGTGCGCTCTTGTAGATGTACTGCGCCAGCCACCACTGCACTGTCATGTTCCAGTACCGCATGCCATCCCGCACCCGCACGCAGAAATCTGTGCTGTAGCAGTCGATGTTGCGGATGGTCTCAAAATCATACTCCAGGGAAGCCGCCTTCTCCGGACTGGGGGTGGAGGGTGAGGGTGGGGACAGACATGCAGCTCAGCCAGGCCCCTCCGGGTGCCTGCTCCTGTCCCAGCCCCAGATGCTAAGGAGGGGATTCTGGACCAGCGATAGCCCTCTGGCTGTCAGACTTGCTACGACCACAGGGAAGGACAGCCCAGAGGGAGACTTCCAGAGAGCAGGGTGGACAGGGCAGTGTTCAGCAGGGTTCTCTTGGTAACCAAGAGGCCTACCACAGCCACCAAAAGCCTGAGCCACAAGTTCTTCAGCAACCAGGCTCAGTATGTTCAGAGAAGCTTCCAAATATGGTCCCTCCTGAAGTGTGGGGCAGTGTAGTTTCTAGGGAAGAATCCTAAAAGGTGGTTCAGGGTTGCTAGGGAGACGTTCTAGGCCCTGTGACTGACTGATCCCTGTTGCTAGGGAAAAGGCATTCCTTAGCAACAAGGCCCAGGCTATTTAGAAAAGCTTCTAAAAGGGGACTTTCTTCCTGGTCTCTGTAATTGTTCGAGAAGTGTCACCTCCAGAAATACAGTGGCTTCCGGGTCATTGGTACCAAGGATCCCATTTGAACCCTCAGTGGCTTGATGACGGGAACAGAGCTGCCTTAGAAGCGGGGCCTGGCAGATCTGGAAAAGCCTTCCTTCTGGCCTGTGCTCGGGGCACCTCCTCTCTAGCAGCTGCAGTCCACGGGTGGTTACCAGGGCAGTGGCAGTAAATGAACATGGGAGTGCCACGAAAGGGATGGCTGCTTGTGGGGCACAAACCCAGCAAGGGGTGGTTCATAATTTATACCAGAGGGCTGCTGCCAGCCCCAATCCCAAGAAGGCTGACCATGGATTCGAGGAGCAGAGGGCCATTCCCCGATGCCAGGGGTACCACTTCCCTATGGGAGCAGCACTTCCTTGGCAACAAGTTTCTGCCTCTATGACTCACCTAGCAACGGTGGTGCTGGGGGCAGGGGCAGCAGCACTAGCAACAGGGCCAATCCACAGTTATGGGGTGGGAGCTCGGCTGCGGCAGGAGGAAGGCCCCAGAGGTTGTTGGGAATGGTATGTCCTCAGCAGGACAGTACAGTCAGGGATTCTAGATCCTTAGAAAACAGGGCAACTGAACTGCTATGTGATGACATCCCACGGGAAGGTGATGGCTGCTAGTAACACGGGGCAGTTTGGGTGGCAGGTTCTGTAGCCACAAAAGCAAGCCTTCTGGCCTGAAGGGGCTAACAGTTCTAGGGATCCTGCTTCCCCAGCAACAGAGGATGACCTGCCCCTACCAAAGGATGGCATCCTCAGTAACCAGGATTGGTAAGGTTCTTGGGGTGACATGTCCCTGGCAACACAAGGATGCATGTGGTTGCTAAGAGAGCGTCTTCCTTCTCCTAGCAACGGAGAGCAATTCACCATAGTGAGGGTGGCAAGCACTTGCAACAAGGGGCAATCCACAGGTACCAGGAACACAGTTCCCTACCAACAGGGAAGGCAGCTGGGTTGCCAGGGGTGACACACCTACACACAAGTGGTGGCCCTGCCCCTGCTCCCCGCTCTCCTCCCTGCTAGGGGCAGGGCCAGCCCTTGGTGGTGGGGCCTGCTGGGTCTTGGGAAGCCTCCCTCCCGCCGCCTGACCTGCTGGGGGGTGGGCATTGGAGGGTGGGGCCGCCCCCGGCCCGGGCTTTGGCGGCCACGGGGTAAGCCCCGAAGCCCGCGGCAATGCAGCCGCACTCGGCGGCAATCCAGGCCACGTAGAAGCGCATGCGGAAGGCGAAGAAGACGGGGATCATGTAGAAGAGGCGGGCGGGCAGCGGGCGGGCGTAGAAGGCGTCCTCGCGCACGGCCTCCAGCGGGAAGAGGTGGGAGGACAGCAGGAAGAGCAGGCCAAACAGCGGGGCCGGCCAGGCGCGGCGCAGCAGTGGCCGCAGGCTGGGCACGGCCTCCGGGAAGGGCTGCTCCAGCCAGTCCAGGTAGGTGCGGTAGCGGAAGAACGGGCCTGTGGAGGTGGGGAGGGCAGCGGTCAGACGCTCGTGCTGTGTGCGGCTGGCGAGGGGAAGAGCTCAAGTCTGGAGGAGGCTGACAGGGTGAGACGGGGACAGGCAGCAGAGACAGGAGGGCCGCGGACCCAGAGAAAGAAGGAGGGACAGATCAGAGTGGAACAAAGATCCTGGGAATGAGACAGAGGAGGGCAGGACTTCAAGATGGGGTGATCTCCATATCAGTGAGTCACAGAAAGTAAAGCAATGGCCAAAATAAACTGGGGGTTGGGGTGGGGGGGGTTGGCAGGGGCTCCCCAGGCAAGGCAGGCAGGGAGAGCATGGATTCGCCCGGAGCTCCAGGAAACCACTGTAGCCCCCCCAACAGGACAGGGGTTGCCCAGCACCCCACAAGCTCCCTCTGGCTGCTGAGCAGGCTGGGTGTGTAGAGGGGCAGTAAGGAAAGTGGAGACAGTCGTGGCTCTTCATATGTGACGGTGGCAGCCTCGGAAGCAGCAGTGGGACTAACAGAAAGGACAGGTGTGGAAAACCTTGTGTGTTCACAGAAGATCACATGTTATGATTCCATTTACAAGAAATGTCCAGAACAGGCACATCTACAGAAACAGAGGTCAGTTAGTAGCATGCGGAAATGGATGGATGGGGGGCGAGGAAACTGTTCTGCAGTGGTGGCAGTGCACAACTCCATGGCTGCACCAACAGCCTGTGAGTTGTGTGCTTCAAGTGGGTGAACGTGTGAACAACAGCTCACTAACCCTAAACTGGGAAAACATTCTTAAGAAACGCTTTCTGAAACTGAAAATGGCTCTAAGCTCTGAATACGTGTCCCCTGAATGCAGGAAACATCAGGGGTGATCAATCCCAACTGATCAGGAGACTGAGGCAGGAGGCTGGCAAGTCTGATGCCTTTCCAGGCAATTTAGCAAAATACATTCTCAAAAAAAAGAAACATGAGGTTTCAAGAGGCCTAACCCCTTGATCTCTGTTAGCTCAATAAATCATAGGAGGAAAGTAGGGAATCCTGCAGGCTCAGAACCATTAGCATCTACCTATAAGAGCTCTGGTCTTATGTGAGAGTCAGACACAGATGGAGCCACAGAAGAGACAATAAACTCTGGGTGGAGAGAGGAACATCGGGTGACCGCGGTGGACAAGCAAATGTGCAGGGTAGGCCCACTCACCTGTCATGATTCCCACATAGCAGTAGCTGTAGCTGAGTGTCTCCATCAAGGAGGGCACATCGGGTAGCAGCCCCAGGGTGGGCCCCTTGCTGAAGCCGGAGGCCATTTCCTTCCTCTGGGCCAGGTGCAGGTCCTGGACCTCACTGGCCAGACTCACCAGCTGGGGAAAGGGAACAAGCAGCTGAGCTCTCCTCACATCCATTTCCCTTAAGCTGCCACTCTCAGCAGCAAGGTAGGCTGGGGGGTTACAGTGGGCTGAGGTCCCCGCCACCAGCAGCTCTGTGCATGAGAGGTGGGAAACACCTCCAGTTGGCAGTGATCCCCACGGCTCCATCTTGGGCCTCCTCTTCTTTCTCTATGGTTCATTTGAATCCATGCTTTAAGTATGCTAATGACACCCAAATTCAGCCCCTACCCTGGACCTCTCCAGTAATTTGCCTATTGCCATTTACACTTGGATGTCTCCTAGGCATCTCAAATTTAACACCTCCAAAGTGAAACACGCTACTACTTGATTCCCAGGGTTTCAAAGGCCTGAGGTAGGGCCTGGTAGTCTTGCTTTTGTCCACTTGCCCAGGTGGTTAAGAGTCCGAATGGCTATCCCAGTTTTGTGCCCTTGGGCCAGGTACCTCCTCCCCAGAGCTGGAATCCCTCCTTTGCAACACGGCTTGCTACAGAGACTCTGCTGGCAAAGCACGCTGGACAGGCTCACTCCAAGTGCCAAATCGCTCCTACTGCTGATGCACTTGGGCCATTTCCTTACCCCAGAACAGTGGAGAAGTGAAGAACTGCTGGAGCGTATGTGAAAGGGAACCCTATCCCTAGGGAGAGGTAAAGTCCTACTCTCGGGGTTTGGATGAAATAAAATCCCACCCCCCACCCCCACTGGCAAGGATGGGAGGAGGAGGTGAAGCAAGGGAGGTTAAATGGCCCGTAAGGAAGCTGGAGGGAGAATGCAGCCCCAAGTCTGACCTTCAGTGTCAACAGCAGCTGGACGGCATTGGTGAAGGGCGTGGGAGTGGGCAGGCCCAGCAGGCTGAGGGCTCGGAAGAACAGGAGATAGGAGAAGGTCCAGGCGAGAGCCAGGGCATGGCAGGAGCTGGAGCAAGGAGAAGCCAGTGTGGGCAGGGACCTGGGCCTCTGTCTTCCTCTTGCCAGAGTCTAGCCACATATCCTCCCCCACCTTTCCCTACTGGGACGAAAAAGGGGAGGACAGAGAGAGGACTGGACAATGGGATGCAGGGATGGAAGAGGCAACATGTGGAACTGCACAGTCTCGGAGAAGAATGAAGAAGGGTTGAGAGAATCTGCAGGGTGAAGACCTTCAGTCCTCCATTTTTTCTTCATCACCAAGATCCAGAGCTCAAGACGAGGAAGAAGGGGGGTGGCTATGCAGGACTATGAGTGGTGGCATGTCCAGCCATAACATGGACGTAAAGGACTATGGCAAACACCCAGGGACAAGGTGCAGGACAAGATAAAAGGGGAAAAAGATGAGACAAATGACAGAGAAACAAGAGATAAAGAGGAGAAATCCAGAGCTGGAGGCAGAAGCTGAGAAAGACCCAAAGAGGAAACAAGTGGCTTTCTCCACACCCCCACCCTCCCTGCCCTCCCTCCCCCAGTTCTCACCAGGGCTGGGCCTGAATGAGGGCCCAGGTCCCAAGGATGGTGATCAAAGAATGCAAAGTATGGGGACCACAGGTGAACAAGGTGAGTCCCAGGCCCACAGCTGCTGCCCCCCATCTCTTCAGCCCAGGCCCTGCAGAGAAAAGGGACAGCATAAGCCTGGAACCTTCCAGGGGGTCCCCCTCCCGTCCCCCTTATTTTACACTGGGGAGGGAACCTGACTCACCAGCTTTCTTAAAGAGGAAGCCGATAGGGATGGAGATAAGAAGAACTACCAGATAAGTCCATTCTTCTGGTGACATGATCTGGGGGAGGGATAGAGGGCAAGGGCTTGTGGTGAGAGCCCAGGCCTTCAGCTCTTCTTAGGGAATCCAGGAAACCAGGCCTGTGCTACTCCTCCTCCTAGGATCCAGGAATCCAGCCCCCACCCCTCTCCTTGGCCAACGCAGAAATCAAACCTATTCCCCACCCCCATTTAGGACTCAGACATAAAAGACATCCCTTCTCTGAGAACACAGACGCAGCTCCCCTTCCATACTCCTTCTCTTTCAGAGCCTGTACATGCAGACCCCCCATCCCCTCCTTGGAGGACCCGGGAACCCTCTAGACTGTTTTCCAGATCCCCCAGCTACTCCCCCTTCGAGGACCCAAGAACCCCGACCTCTCCGCCGACAGCACCCAGAGAAGCTCGGGCCTCCAGCCCTCCACCTCTTCTGGATCTCGGACCTCTCCACCACCTAGACCGCGAGAGCAGACCCTGCAGGTCTTCAGGCCCGTCCGCAGCTGGGCTGAGCCGAGCCCGTCCCAGGCGCTCGGGTAGAGCTACAGGCGGTTACGCCACAGCGCCCGGCGCACTCCAGCGCGGTTCCCACACCTCACCACTAGCCAACCCGCAGCGTCCCCACCCGGTCCCCCCCAGCCTAGCCCACCTGAAATGCCCGCGGGGCTGCAGGCGACCGAGCAGTGCCAGCCCGCGTCCGCCGCCACGCCTCCCCGCACAGCAAGCCCCCGCGCCGCCTGCTCCAGCTGGGCCGGCCGGGCCTCACGGTCCAGGCCCGGGGCGCGCGGCAGCCGGGCGCTGGACAGGCTGGGTAGAGAGGAAACTGGGAGCACCAGGCAGAAGCAGCCAACCTGACGGACCGGCTAGACCCGAGCGCCGAGCACCAGTACGTGAATGGGCAGGACCACTGGCTCGGAGAAGAGGGGCCAGGAGCTTGGAGCCGGGAGGAGCCAGCGCGGGGCCCGGGTGGGCGGGGTCAGGAGCTCGGAGTTCCGGAGGAGGCGGGGCCTCTGCCTCGGATTTCTTCGGGAGCTTGAGCCCACCGTTTGGAGGCGGGGCCACAGCCTCGGCTTACATCGGAGGTAGTCGAATACGTGAGCCGCGTTCGGATGTAGGCGGGCTACACGCTTTGACTTACTTCAGAGCTTGCCAAGCACTTAAGTCACTGTTCCAACATAGGCGGGCCTCAAAGGCGACCGGATGTGGGAGGGGCCATAGACATGGCTTACTTGGGAAACCGTGGGGGCAAAGGATCTGCGCCGATGTCGGCGGGGTCACACGCCTAGGCACCCTTCAAGAACCTAAGTTCCCACGCAGGCAGGGCTATAAGCCTTGGTTTACTTGGAGAAAATAGGTATAAGTGAAGTGGCACCTCTTTTTGTCACAGAAAAGTCTTAACTGGGTTCTCCAGAAATCTTCACCATGGCTGATTTTAGGACTGTCAGCAAAAGAGTCTCTGCAAAAGAGGCCAATGTAGATAAACTTCCTATTTTCGAGTCGTCCTGTTTACTTGGCCACTGGCCGAGAAGATACCAGCAGTCCAGGTGCTGCACACCCCTTACTAGTTTTTCACAAACATATGCAGTATAGTAGTTTGTAGAAATGTACAAATAAGGCCGCTGGGCTTCACAGAGATGTCTACATTTTTAGGATAAGAGGAGTTACCAACTGGGCTCCATGGTAACAGCTGGCAGGGGGAGGAAAGAAAGGGGAGAAGAAGCTCTCCCCTTCTCAGGTGTGGTCCTTGGAGGGTTAACTTGCCCAGAACAGTGAAAGAAAAAGCTGCTTTTATGTGAACTTCTGCAGACTGTGAACTTCTGAGCCCCTCCCCTTACTTGCTGGGTGTAAAACTCTGAAACTACATGAACTCGGCGTTCAGGGTAATGATTGATTATAGAAAAAGCTGTGCCCTCTGAACCTGGCTGCAGCCAAATAAAACAGTTTGCTGCTGTCTTCAGTGCCTTGCCTCATTTGTCCCTACAACATAAGTAACCTTGGTTTAATTACAGGCGGAGCCAACAGCTTCCCAGAGCATTGAGCCTCCTTTAAGGTAAGAAGGCGGGGCCATAGGCAGTATGAAAGAGGAGATGAATCCCCTCACTTAGAAAGGGGCGGGGTGAAAGCGGCCCAAGGGGGGCGGGGCTCAGAGGACCCGTGTGCCTAGGGGGCGGAGCCAGGGTAAAGAGCCCCAAGATCGAATCTTGCAGAATACCAGGGGACCAAGGAGGCACGCTGAGGGCTGGACCGAGGTGCTGAGGAGGCGGGGCCACAGTTCTGACTGGGCCGCCCCCAGGCTTCCCGCTCCGCTGACGTGGCGTGATGACGAAAGTGACGCAGACAGTTGGCGTGTTAGGGGCTGGAGGAAGCCCTGCGCGGCGCACTACGTAGGGGCTAGCTCCGCCTGGGCCAAGTTGGTGTTTACGAGGACATTAGCTGGTTCTGTCGGAGGACAGTGGGACACTCTCAGAGAAAGCAAGCCGCTGACTGAGCGCTCTCAAGTGGGGTGAGCCCGCCCAGCGGAGCGAACGGCGGGCGCCCAGGGGGCGGGACCTGAGGCTGCAGGGTTCGGCCGTGGGGCGGGAACTCTCCGAAGTGGGGCGCGTGGCGGCTGGGGGTGGAGCCACGGGCTGTGGGATTGACGGGAGCCTCCGAGGCCCGAACGCGGCCCGCCTGCGCCGGGAAGGCGCGGGGCTGTGGAGTCGGTCCGGCCGAGAACACCCGAACGCCGAACGTCTTGCGTTCGGGAGCGGGTGGGGTTCGATCCCGTGGAGTCTGAGTGGGAGCGAGAGGGCCGCAAAGCCAAACCGGGGTGGCTCGGGAGGGGAGGAGCCGAGGTCCCTGCGCCGGGAGAAGGTGTGGCCTGCGCGGCCCCCTGGCAACGGGAGGTTGCGACGCCTGACGCCCGCTCCGCGAGGGTGCGGTGCCAGAGTCACCCTGCGGCCTGTTTCTTCGTGGCGCGAGGCGCGATGGCAGACGCAGTAGCGTTGGCAGAGCGGGCGCCACCGGGAGCCCAAGGGCCGGGTGGAGCCCCGGTGGCTGCCCTGGGGTCCGCTGCTGTCAGCGGCGCTGGGCGTGGCCTGGAGGCGGCCTAGCGGGTCCTGAGCCGGGGCACCCTTCCCGGCCCCGGGCGGGCCCCGCGGCCGCACGGTGACCGCGCTCCCGCCCCGCAGGAGGATGCTGGTGGTGGAGGTGGAGAACGGCCGCTCCCTGGTGTGGGGCGCCGAGGCGGTGCAGGCGCTGCGGGAGCGCCTGGGAGTCGGGGGCCGCACGGTGGGCGCCCTGCCCCGCGGGCCGCGCCAGAACTCGCGCCTGGGCCTCCCGCTGCTGCTCATGCCCGAAGAGGCGCGGCTCCTGGCCGAGATCGGCGCCGTGACCCTGGTCAGCGTCCCGCGCCCCGACCCCGCCCGCCACGGCCTCGTAAGTGTTGGGGCCTGGCTGCGGGGTGCCTGGGAACCCCGTTCTGGGGAGGCGGTTGGGAGAGTGCAGGGAGCGGGAATCCCGGCTGCCTGAGGTGGCCGGAGCTTGGCCTGGGTCCGCGGCTTCCAGCTCCGCTTACCTCGCAGGCTCTGGCATCCTTCAAACGCCAGCAAGAGCAGAGCTTCCAGGAGCAAAGTGCCTTGGCAGCCGAGGCCCGTGAGACCCGGCGTCAGGAGCTGCTGGAGAAGATTTCAGAGGGGCAGGCTGCCAAGAAGCAGAAGCTGGAACAGAATTCGGGGTCCTGCGAGAGCCAGCAGGCCCCCGGGAGCCAGGTTGCTGAAGGGAACGAGACTGGAGATAGCCAGGCTTCGGGGGAGCAGGAGGAAGCAGGCAGGTTTGGAGTCCAGGGACCAAGGAAGGGGTAGAGGGAGCTTCTGGGAATTTGGGCTAGGTCTCTCTGGGAGTGGGAGCACTTTGCCCTTGGATTCACAAAACTTCTCTACACCTCTCCAGTTTCCTCCTCTCCCCAGCCAGGGCTTTCTGATGGGGTAGACCCCCTGCCCAGATCTGCCCTGCTGGTCCAGCTGGCCACTGCCAGGCCTCGACCTGTTAAGGCTAAGCCTCTGGACTGGCGCGTCCAGTCCAAAGACTGGCCCCATGCTGGCCGTCCTGCTCATGAGTTGCGCTACAGGATCTACAAAGACTTGTGGGAGAGAGGCTTCTTCCTAAGTGCTGCTGGCAAGTTCGGGGGTGACTTCCTCGTCTATCCTGGTGAGCCTGGGTTGGGAGCGCCGATGGCTTGCTTTTCCTCACAATCTCAATGTATTTTGCATTTTTACTTTTTGTCTCTCCTTGTCTTAGCCTCTGAAACCCCCAGGACAGAGAGCTCTTGGGAGTTCCCGTAGAAGAGTTTCGTTACAAGGCCCTGGGTTCTAATCCTCAGTGCGCACACACACACACACACACACAAAAGAACAGTTTAGTGACTTATTAATTACTTCCTATAACCCAGGGGAGTCACTCAGAAATATTTAGAAATATGCACAAAACACCTAAGAATATTCATTCTGAGGGGCTGAGGCTGTAGCTCAATGGCAGAGCACTTGTCTAGCATATGTGAGCCACTGGGTTCAATCCTTAGTACCACATAAAAATAAATGAATAAAATAAAGGCATGCTGTCCATCTACAACTACAAAAAAATTAAAAATATTCATCGCAAGATTATTCATCATATTGAAGAATTTGAAAAACAGCCCCCAAAATTAATAGTTACACATAACAGGTGGTTGTCAGAGGGACGCAGCATTAGTTATCAGAGACTGATGTAGGTCCACGTATGCTTATGACCAGCAGTTGTTGTAGAAAGTGTTTGTGGTAAGTTGTGTATTTGTATAAATACATCGGCACATACATATCACTTAAATAACCTTGAAAACTGTGGCTCTCTCTGGGTGCATGTCTTAAATACAGTATACCACATAGGCAGTGTGTCCTTGTCCCTAAGTGACCTGAGGTTTGAATCCCTTACATGTTTATAGACTTGTTTCTAAACATTTCTGAGGTTAAAAGATGATAAGCCTCCAGAAAAACAGTTTTGGGGTTAACATCTTAAGCATTTCGATGCTCCTTTCTCAGCTGGTTAAGGTATCATGACAGCCCGAAGGGTGCCTGGCTTCTGGCTAGGTTCTTGTTGAAACCAGCTGACCACTGGGCTTTAAATTTTAGAGATGCAAGGCCAGTCCCCTTGGGTGGATAGCCTTCCCTTGTAGATTTGTGGTGTCTGTCATGTGCTCTTCTGTGGAGTGCCCCATTCAAATTCCTATTCTATTTTCTCAGAGTCACCTAATCTAGGGGAACTATAGCCTGAGGTCAAATCTGGCCCACCATTTTTGAAACTAAAGCATTTTTTTACTGTTTTTTAGTTGTGAATGTACCTTTGTTTTGTTTTTATTTGAGCTGCTGAGAATCAAACCCAGCACCTCACGCATGCCAGACAACTGCTCTACCTTGTAACTCTTAAATTTTCTTGTTAGGATTTTGTGACACTAGGGATTGAACCCAGGGTCTTCCACATGCTAGGCTAGTATTCTGCCATGAGCTGCATCACCAGCCCCCTTTTAAAACTTATTTTGGGACAGGATCTTGCTAAATTGCCAAGGCTGGTCTTGGACTTGTAGTCTTCCTGCTGCAGCCTCCCAAGTAGCTGGATGAAAAAGCCGCTGGCCCACTTGTTGGCTCACGGGCAGCCATGCTGCTGCTATTGCAATGGCAGAGTTGCACGTGTGAATCCAGTCCATTAAACTAGCTCTTGGGAAAATTGTGTGGATCTCCTATGCCAGTGTATGTGTGTTAACTGGAGATTGAACCCAGGGGTGCTGTACCAGAGTTATAACTGCAGCCCTTTTTATTTTATGCCATTTATTTATTGCTCCATCCTACTGTAAAATCCTTTAGCTGACTGGAGTCACTTCTCAGAAATTATTGGTATGGTCTTTTTGAGTTCCTCATGGCTTTGACTGACTGGTCCTGGTTCTCAGGCCACACCATGACATATTCAATCACTGTTTTTTTTTTTTTTTTTTTTTAACATAGGATGCTGCTGTACACAGTGCGATAACTTGCTCCTCTCCTTCTTGTCTCCCTCAGAGTCAGTGACCATTTTCCACATTGTCTGTCATTGGGCGGGGATGGGGGATGGGAAAGTAACTGGGATTACAGGCCTGGTTAAAGTTTTTGTTTGTTTTTAGTTGTGAGATTATCAATATTTGCTTTTAGTGTGCAAATGTAAAGGTATTGGAAGGCCAGAATATACTTTACAATTAAGTATGTGTCATCATGTTTGCTTAAGTGGATATCATATATTTCTTCAGTACCTCAATTTTTTTTTTTTTATTTTTAGTTGTACACGTTTATTTATTTTTATATGGTGTTGAGGTTCGAACCCAGGGCCTCGCGCATGCTAGGTGAGCGCTCTACCGCTGAGCCACAACCCCAGCCCCAGTACCTCAATTTTTTTTTTTTTTTTTAGTTTTCGGCGGACACAACATCTGTGTTTGTATGTGGTGCTGAGGATCGAACCCGGGCCGCACACATGCCAGGCGAGCGCGCTACCGCTTGAGCCACATCCTCAGCCCAGTACCTCAATTTTTAAAAAATGATTTATTTAGAAACTCACAGAACTACATATTAACCATTTTTTTTACTTTCCTTATACTTGCCAAGTTTCTGTCTAGTGCTTGGATAGCATTTACCCTCAACTTGCTGCATAAAATGAACCTTAGTCACAATAAAAATAAGACATAATTCATTCCAAACCCTTCAGTGCTCTTCAAACCCCATGACTGCTTCCTGTGTTGGGGTAGAGTGATAGGAGCCAGGTGGTGGAGATAACCAACATGGAATGCTCAGGGTCTTTCAATCGTAACAGCTGTGTGTTGTTTCATGGGTATACCTCATGTCTGTGGTTTGTTTCCACTGGTTAGTAATTTCAGGTAATGACAAACTGATCATCTTGCTAGGTTTATTTCAGTGCCACTGTACTTATAAGAAAAAAATTTTTAGAAGTGAAATAGTTGGGTCCAAGAGTATGTGTTTCAGGTACTTGTAGGGAGTGCTGACGTGATTCCATGTCTGTTCCAATGTGTCCTCACTCTCTGCCATTGGAACTGCTATGTGCCTGTCTCTCTCCTGCAGGTGACCCACTCCGTTTCCATGCCCACTACATTGCCCAGTGCTGGGCCCCTGATGACCCCATCCCACTCCAGGATCTGGTCTCTGCCGGCCGCCTTGGAACCAGTGTCAGAAAGACCCTCCTGCTGTGTTCTCCACACCGAAATGGTGTGGTGGCCTACACCTCCCTGCAGTGGGCCAGCCTGCAGTGAGCACCAGAGACCCAGGGGTGTGGCTGACAGCTGCAGGAACCTCCTGGGCCTCCCCCCCCCCATGGAGGCTCATGCTCTCTCTATGGTTAGTCTCTGATCCCAGGGTTTTGAACATTAATCCTTTTTTTTGGTTCTTCCTGTTTCAAGCACTTGTTGGCTGTGTCGTTTTGTAGTTACCCATGTCTGAACTGTGAGCTTCTTGAGAGTGACTGTGTTGGGTGGATCTGTTTTCTACAGTGCCTAGGCCCCAGCAGATTTCAATAAACTTGTTGAATAAAAGTTTTTTTTTTTTTTTTTTTGAGAGAATCTTTTTCATAGATGGACAACACAATAACACAATGCCTTTTTATTTTTTTATTATGTGGTGCTGAGAATCGAACCCGGGCGTGCTAAGTGAGCGCTCTACTGCTGAGCCACAATCCCAGCCCAAGAGTCAAGTTTTTGATGAGCATTCTTAGAGGTGTGGGTACATTCAGCTGCATGTGCAGATGGGAGAAAGGAGGGAAATGACTTGCCAGGGACTTGTGGCTAGCAGGCTGCTGGGCTGGGTGTTCCCCTGGTCTTTCTATATCCTCAGCCCTCAGGCCGAGGCAGGAGGATCAAAAGTTCAAAGCCAGCCTCAGCAACTTAGCAAGGCCATAGCAACTTAGCAAGACCCTGTCTCTAAATGGGATGCACTGTTCTTTCTCATGGCCTGAGTAGTATTTGAGATTTGTAACACAAATTTTACAAAAATTAATACAAAAAATGTGTGTTTATAGCCAGGTACAGTGTCATAAACCTTTAATCCCAGCTGTTTAGGAGACTAGGTGGCAGAATTTCAAGTTCAAGGCCAACCTGAGGTTAGACCCTGTCTCAAAATATAAAGGGCTGGGGGTGTAACTCAGTGGTAAAGTGTATGCTTAGCATGCAAAAGGCCCTGGATTTAACCCCTAGCACCAACAAAAGCCAAAACAAGCTGGGCACAGTGGCACACACCTATAATCCCATTGGCTGGGGAGGCTGAGTCAAGAGGCTCGCAAGTTCAAAGCCAGCCTTAGCAAAAACAAGACACTAAGCAATTCAGTGAGACCTGGTCTCTAAATAAAATACAAAATAAGGCTGGGGATGTGAGGATGTGGCTCAGTGGTTGAGTGCCTCTGAGTTCAATCTCTGGTACCACCCCCCAAAGAAAATCCAAAACAAATGTACACATGCAGTATTCAAATAGGGGAAAATTGGAAATGGCTCATATGTCCCTGATAGGTGGAATGGCATTATAAATTATAGTACATGAAGCTGGTGAGGTGGTGCACACCTGTAATCCTAGTGACTCAGGAGGCTGAGGTAGGAGGATCACAAGTTGAGGCCAGCCTCAGCAAGTTAGCAAGACCCTGTCTCAAAAACAAAACAGTTCTACATATTGTTTATTTGAACATGGACACAATACCTTTATTCCTTTATTTTATTTACTTTTTATGTGGTGCTGAGGATCAAACTCAGTGCCTCACATATGCCAGGCAGGCGCTCTGCCACTGAGCCACAACCCAGCCCTGTCTCAAAATTTTAAATTCTGAGGATGTACTTCAATAGTAAAGCACCCCTGGGTTCAATTCCCAGTGCCAAAATAAAATAAAATAAAATTACATGAGGTGCAACTTTACACAGGGAGGAAGCTCCATGGGAGAGCTGCGCTAGAGTGTGGCCAAGGGAGGGAACAGGGCAGAGTCTGGAGGCAGGAGGGGCATGACAGGTCAGGACCAGAGAGAGAAGTGGGGCAGTAAGTGACACTAGAAGACACGAGGTTTTATTCCTGGACTGTGGGTCAAGTGACAGACTGTCTCCCAAGCCAAGAACCATGGGCTGGGGTGTGGCTCAGCACTAGCCTAGCCTGTTTGACCCCCAGCACTGCAAAAGAGAAAAGCAAGTTTTAGGGGCAGACTGAACATTTGTTCTGCAATGTGGTCAGCCCAGAAGTGTATGTAGGCATGGAGGTTTAGGCTGAGAAGACTGGACTGGAGTCACCTGGGGAGCAGGGAACATGAAGATGATGGGTACAGTTCTTCAGTCACACCTTCAGTATCGACTGTGTTGACCTGTGCTGCACAGAAACAGGAAAGGTGGCACCTGCCGGTAATCCCAGTGACTTGGGAAGCTAAGGCAATAGGACTGAAAGTTCACAGCCAGCCTCAGCACCTTAGCGAGGCACTAAACAATTTGTGAGACTGTCTCTAAATTAAATACAAAAAAGGACTTGGGATATGGCACAGTGGTTAAGTGCCCCTGAGTTCAATCCCCAGTACCCCCCCCCCCCGCAAAAAAAAGTTTGTCTGGGATTATTCCAGAATAGGGCTAGAAGGAAATAAACCTAGGGGCTACTTGAGGGAAAGCTGTAACAATAAAGAAACAATGCGGAAGTCCCTCTGGATGATAAATGGCACCAAGGTGGAGTAGAATGTATAGCAATAGGATTCAGAACATTTTCCCTGTTCTGGAAATCCACCCTCGGAATGACCTGTATGGTTTAACTTTTCTCCTGTTCCGTTCGTTCTCTCTGACTCTGAGCTCTGAGGAGGGGCAGCTGTATTTGGTGCTGCATGCCATTATGTAGAATGAATCCTTGGGCTGCTCAAAAACAATCCGTTGCATAAATGAAGGAAGCCCATGTTGAAGGTGGGCACCTTCCCCAGAAGTAGCCAAAAACATTATAAATAATTCCAGGGATGGCAGAGTTTCTAGTAAGGTCTTTTTCCCCTTGTCTACAACAAGCAAGGCCAAAATGGAATAATACAGGTGCAAAGGTGAGCTGTGTGTGTCCCTGAGCAAGTCATGGAACTGCAGGCAGCCTTCTGCCTGTACTTCTCAGATATTTTTTTAGCCAAGTTAAAAGAGCAGGCAGGATGGGAGTGGCTGAGGAGACTGAGGCACAAGGATCATGAATATGGCAAAGAAAACAAACAAACAAAAAAGCCTGCCTGTTATTTATTCATCTATTTATTTAGCAGTACTGGGGCTCAAACCCAGGGTTACTCTACCATTGTGCTGCATTCCCAGCCCTTTTTGCACAGGAAGAAAACTGAGGTCCACAGAGGGTAGGGACAACTTATCCAGCTGTGTTCAGAGACAAGAGTGGCACCAGGACGCAAATCCTAAGCTAGTTTGCCTGTCTTGTTAAAAACTGAGAAAGATGTTTAGGAATACAGAGGGAAAGAACACCAAGTTTCTAAAGGAGAAATATCCCTATTAAAATATAAAACAAACAACTTGTGTTATTAGACAAAGGAGCCTCAGAGACAGAAAAGAGGTGCAATATATAGCCCATAAATTACTTTGTGACTTTCCAGTTCCTTATGTTTTCTGGAATATAGCAAAACAGGAACAAGACCTCAACAGAAAGAGACCATTAACCTTGTGAGGCTAGGGGCTAACATTCGAAACCACCATGACCCTTCGGAGAACAGGTGAAATCTACATACGGGACCAGACCCTGCAACGGGAAAATAATACCTTGTTCAATAATTCCCAGCCAGAGGTTAAGTCCCGCTCCTCTGGATCATACATATTTCACCGTTTTTTTTTTCTGGGGGGGGGGGCGCGGTACTGGAGACTGAACTCAGGGGCGCTTAACCACTGAGCCACATGCCCATTCTTTTTTATTTTGAGATAAAAAATAGCCTCGTTGAGGCTGGGGATGTGGCTCAAGCGGTAGCGCGCTCGCCTGGCATGCGTGCGGCCCGGGTTCGATCCTCAGCACCACATACAAACAAAGATGTTGTGTCTGCCGAAAACTAAAATAAATATTTAAAAAATTAAAAAAAAATAGCCTCGCTAAGTTCTGAGGCTGGCCTTGAACTTGCCGTCCTTCTGCCTCAGTCTCCCAAGCCCCTGACCGCCCAGCACCACCTAATGAACCTCAATAAAAATCCGACCTTAAGCGCTGGTGGGAGAACTCGCGCACACCTTCCAGCATGAACTTTCCGATAAAGCTCTCCCTTCTTGCTCTGCGACCGGACACGTCCTTGGATTCCCAGTGGAGGTGTTCTGCACCCGTACAGACCTCCTCGGACCCTGTACCGTGACGGAACTACCGCCCAACGCGGAGAAGCGCTCTTCTCGACTTCCAGCCTTCCTCGGACCTCCGCGTTCCGGTCCCCGGACGCGCGCAAACTCCCTCCTCGCAACCCAACAAGCCGCTCTAGCCCAGCCTCTCGTCTCTACCGCTTCGCAGTCAGCCAACGCTTCTTCTGATTGGCTCGGACGTGCGCCTTGCGCAATGACGTAACGACAGGCAGGGTTCTTATAAAGGCGCGACGCGGACCACAGAGTCCTCTCTCTGTTTCCGGGCACTGCGTGTAGGTAAGTTGTGCTCACGTTAGTTCGGACTTGGGTTATATGAACCGCGGGCCTCCCGAGCTTTAGTGACCACACAGAAGTTAGGGACGCGAATGTTTTGGGGGCGACAGGTTAGAAAAGCTTTGGGGGCAGGCCTAGCGAGATCGCTCCCGAGTGCCACGAGCTCTCGGCGGACGTGCGGACTGCGCAGGCCCCGCACGGAGTACTCAGAGTGTTCCCCTCCCGCGCAGGCGCAGACAGGCAAGCGGAGCCAACATGCCGGTGGCCCGGAGCTGGGTATGTCGCAAAACGTATGTGACCCCGCGGAGGCCCTTTGAGAAATCCCGCCTCGACCAAGAACTGAAGCTGATCGGTGAGTGGCAGGGTTTCGGCTTCCGAGGTCAGGGAGGGTAGCACGTGGGGAGGCCGCTCACGTGCGGACTGTGGGCGTCTGCTGCAGGAAGATGGGTGGTTCCTGGCGCTTGTGCGGAGCCTGGCGCTGCCAATCCAGGTTTTGTACTAGTCGGTCGTCCTGAGACTATCAACCCGCCCTTCCACCCTCCTGCAGGCGAGTATGGTCTCCGGAACAAACGTGAGGTCTGGAGGGTCAAATTTACTCTGGCCAAAATTCGCAAGGCTGCCCGGGAGCTGCTGACGCTGGACGAAAAAGACCCCCGACGTCTGTTTGAAGGTTTGTGCGTGGTCCTTCCAAAGGGGTGGGGTGCAGGACTGCCGAGATCTAGAATAATCTGGTTAGAGGTGTGACATAGAACAAGCGGAGTCAGTTTTTTATTTAGCGGTTTTTCTTTTTCCTTGGTGCGGGGGTTTCAAATCAGCCCTGAATGGTAAGTTTGCTTCACCACGCCCCGAGGGTTTTCCCGCCTTTCCTCACTTAGTGGTGGGTTTTGAGTATGTGTATGGTGCTGAGGATGGAGCCCAGGGCCTTGTACACTTCAGGCAAAGCGCTCTATAAATGAGCTACACTCCCCTTAATTTAGCTATTTATTTAATGGAGATGTGTATGAGAAAAGTATCCGGATCTTACCCTTGCCTTATAGTATGAATGTATGATATTTTCAATATGTCTAGAGCTGGTGATGGCAGTCCTGCTTGCACATCAGACGACCTATGTATTACACAGCAAAGCATTCTGCTCTTTATTGTGTCCTGTTTGCTGGTGGTGGGAAGGCCTTGACTGAAATTTCTGGAATGTCTGATGGCAGGAAAGTGGCTTGAAGGTTTACTTTGCTTCCTTTTTGCAGTAAGCTGGTTAAGACTATTTAAGTGACATTTAGTAAAGGCCTGAAGGGGGGGGTGATGTGGATATCTTCAGGAAAAGCAGTTCAGGCGATGACATAGGGTTTGCCACCTTTTATTTTTGGCAGTACTGCAGATTGAACCCAGGGTGCTCCATCACTGACCTGTATCCCCAGCCCTTTTTTATTTTCAGATTTGTGTTGCTGAGGCTGGCCTTGAACTGTTCATGCTGCTGAGTAGCTCACTGTGCTTGGCTCTCACACCGTGTTTACACCCTATTTTTGGCCTGAGCTTAGATAATGATGTAGGGGAAAACAAAATGTGATGGGAATCATGAGGCCTGGCTCTTTGGGCAACTAACTGGCTTTAGTTTTCGTATAGGGTTACTAATCAGATTTTCCTCCCTGTGTGTGATGGAGTTATACAGGAATAGAGAATGGTCCTACATGTCGTGGAGCTTGAGGAGGACAAAATCCGCATGCATGTCACTTATTTGACAAGGCTTGTGGGTGTTGAAGTCTTCATTCTTTCTGCTAGATAGTAGATCTCTTTGAAAGGCCCATGAAAGCTCTGGAATCCCCTCTGTCATGGGCGCTGACGACCAGATGGCAGTTTCTCCCATAGCTCCATGGGGAGCAGGCTACAGCTAGTTCTTGTTTTGTGGGTCACTTTTTGAACCCAGAGCTAAACACAAGGTCTGTGATTTGGTGTTCCTCATGTGGAAAGGGAGCTGCAGCTTCGAGAGGCTGCCTGGTTTTCAGGTAAATAGCACTTTCTAGTAAATACAGGTGTTGAGCCAGGAACTGCAGGCATCCTGTCCTCAGCTTCCTTGTCCAGCCTGCCCTGAGCCAGATGCAAAGGTGTGTGATTTAAGAGTGAAAAGAATTGTTCTTTGCAGTCCTAAGGATAGGTGCCGATACCAGCCCCTTAAGGATAGGCCAGAAGTGTGCTTGCCTCACCGCAGAGCTCTCTGGCCCTACAGAGCAGCTCTCCTCTGCATTGTTAGGGCCGTAGTAGCTTCATAGTACCAGCACTTTCTGGACAAGAACATAGGTACATGTGGGCACCTGCTCTCCTTGTTAAAACAGGTGACTGGGGTGGTTTTCAGTATTACCTCATGTTGGTTAAGTACAATTAACTCTGTATCAAGTTAGCCTTTGTCTTAACGTAGCACTGCCACAACATGGAACTTCAAGATGTGGACCCAGGATTTGATCCCTAGAAGTCTGAGGTCAGAACTCTTGAGTGAAAACTTACTCTGTCCCTCCAGGCAATGCCCTGCTGCGACGACTTGTCCGCATTGGGGTGCTGGACGAGGGCAAGATGAAGCTGGATTACATATTGGGCCTGAAGATTGAGGATTTCTTGGAGAGGCGCCTGCAGACCCAGGTCTTTAAGCTGGGCCTGGCCAAGTCCATCCACCACGCACGTGTGCTCATTCGCCAGCGCCACATCAGGTATGGCAACTGCTGAACCCCTGAATCTCCCTATTCCCTTTGATGGTTGCCCTCTCTAAGCCTGCTGTCCCTGTCTCCTGTGCAGCCATTGGAGCTGACAAAGGTGTGAGGGTATGGATTCACACCCTGCAAACATCTCGTGGGGGATCTGGGGACAACCTTGTTCCCTGTAGCCCCTGTCAGCGCAAGGGTCACTGCGGCTAAAGCCGTACACCTTGCGAAGGCCTCTGCCAGGCATGCAGGCAGCTGGACAGGTAACAGCTCTTGGTGCCCCTGGATGGTGAGGATTGGGTGCAACTGGGTGGGCTCAGTTCCGCTGGGCTCACTGGAGCCTGTTCCAGAGGTTTGGTGCAGATACCAGGACCGCAGGAGTCCATCAGCTGCCATCCTGCCAGCTGATGCAGAGACAGGGCAAAGTGGGATTGAGTTGAGGGCTAGGTGTAGTTCTCCTCCCTACCCCGTACCTAGGATTGAACCCAGGGCACTTAGCCACTAAGTGACATTCCCAGTCCTCTGGGTTTTGTTTTTTGTTTTTTTTTTTTTTTAATATTTTTAGTTCTAGTTGGACACAATACCTTTATTTAACTTATTTATTTTTATGTGATGCTGAGGATCAAACCCAGGGTCTCACACATGTGAGGCGAGCACTCTACCACTGAGCCACAGCCCCAGCCCTCCCCCTCTGGGGTCTTGTGTGGGTTTCTTGATTTCTCTCCTCTTCTGTGAAGTGAAGGATAAACTCACCCAAAGCATTGGTGTGGTGTCCCGATGGCCTAAAGCTGACCCAGTACAGGGGTCCAAAGCTGAGAAGTGCCCCCAGCACACACATGGGACAGCACAATCCCAGAGCAGAGTGGTGTTTTGGTTGGGGGACTGGTCCGCCCAGGCCCCTTGACCGCCTTTCTCCTTTCAGGGTCCGCAAGCAGGTGGTGAACATCCCGTCCTTCATTGTCCGCCTGGACTCCCAGAAGCACATTGACTTCTCCCTGCGGTCTCCATATGGGGGTGGCCGCCCAGGCCGCGTGAAGAGGAAGAATGCCAAGAAGGGCCAGGGTGGGGCCGGGGCTGGTGATGATGAGGAGGAGGATTAGGCCCTCCCCCTGGGCTGGAGGATTGTTTTCCAGGCAGGTAATAAAGCAGGATTAATACTTTGGAGTTGGTGTTTTATAAGTGTGTCCTTGCACCCTCCCTCTGCACATCCTTCTGTGGTGGGCAGAACTCAGCTGGGTCCCAGGCCAGGCTTCCTGGAGCTGGGGCGTGCAAGTGTTGTCAGGCTAGAAGATACCACCAGGTCCAGGCTAATCCTGGTGGGTCAGCTTGTGAGCACCTCCCAGGTGTGGTGGGTCTTGACCTCAGGGTGGGCTACAGGGTAGTGAGCAGAATGTGCATAGTCACTTTTATAATTGGGGGGGAGACCAAGTTGCTGAGTAAAGCCAGGCATGTGCAAATGGGGACAGGAAAGTCATTTGCAGGCAGAGAAGCAAGTGCAGGTCAGGGCTTGTCCCACTCAGCCTGGCCAAGAGCTGAACCCTAGAGAGCCTTCATCTGATCATGGAAAGATTGCTACAGGGTGGTTGGTGATGGGGAGGGTCCCCGTTTGTCTCAACATGTGGGTTTAATAAGTGGGAAGTGGCTGGTGACCTTTGGACAGGGGCATTTGAGGAACTGCCTGTAGAGTTTCTCCTACATTCATAGTCAGGTGACAGGCTTCCCTTTTCCTGCCTTGCAGAGAAGCTGTGTTGGGCTGGGAGGTGGGTCAAAGCCTGCAGCCACTTTGCATGCTGCAGTCTGGTCCTTTGGGGATTTCAGGGCCCAGCTCTGGTCCCTGGGTCAGTCCACTGTGAATCCTGCACAGAGTCCGACAGCACTGCAGCTTCTTGGGCTAGGTGGTTTTCCACTTGAGTGGCCGAGATGTAGAGGGTAACCAGGTCACTCAGGTATTCTAGCGCAGCTGAAGCTTCCTGGAAGCAGTTTATGCCTCTCCCAGGCTCTTGTCCATTTGGTCCTTATCCTGGCCAGGGTCCATTAGCTGAGTCTGACATGGCTCCCATGCCCCCAGGGTCCTGGCAGTCTGGAGTGTGAGGTCTGTCCTTTGTCAGTGGAGAGCCAGGGCAGCATACACACTGGTTTCATCTAGGGCCTGTCCTGACTCCTGGTGAGAGGCAGCAGAGGTCTGCTAGAGGGATGGGCTGCACAGCTGGGCGTAGGTCACATGTGGTGGGCTTCAGATGCAGTGGCCTGGAGTGGGGACAGTGGGAGCGAAGGTGTGCTTGGGGTGGGGCAGCCCGGGGCTTGGGCAGGAAGACTGGTCCTCCTCTCCAGCTTCTGCTCTTGGGTGGTGGGCTTGGGGTCTTGTGATGAAGGGAGGAGGGACACAGGCAGCTGGCGTGGGGGTGGTTGGACACCTGGTGCTTGCAGAGGTCAGGACTGGGAGTAGGAAATGGAGTGGACCTGTCCACTTAAGAGGAGCAACAGCCTCAGGTGCCCCAGCCAGGGATCAGGCTCCCTTGCCAGGGCAGATAGAGGAGCCTGGGGTGGGTAGGAGCCACCATCACCTCTTGTTGGGCCCAAGTCTGGTTTCCTACAACTATGGGACAGTGAAGTAGAACAAGCCAGAGACCAGGGCAGAGCTGACTGGGATGCCCTTGGGCCTCTGCAGGTCCAGGGTGTGGGGCTCAGGTCCCAGTGTCCCCTGCGTGGCTCCTCTGTGCAGGTCAGGCTCTTCAGCCACACCTTCATCCCTGCCAGCCTGGTGGGGTGCTCAGCTCCTCAGGGACCAGAAACACCAGCAGTGGGACCCTGAGGGGGTGCTGTGTCAACACCAGTGTGCTCTGGACGCTACAGGGAACTGGCGCTGGGGGAGGGGCCTGCTGGGTTTGATGTTTGAGCAGGGAGGATGTGGATGCCCCATGAGGACCACAGGAGACTGTCCAGCTGTCTGTCCTCAGGCTGTGTGTCTTAGCAGCATCTGGGGTGGGGGTGGGTGCACAGAGTGGGACGTTCATCTTTTCAAGATACCCTGAGATCTCACTCTACAAAGGCCCAGGGTGGTTCTGACTTGGCCAAGGCCACACAGTATCAGATTCGTCTTCTCTAAGCCTAGAACATTCCAACCAACACCCACCTCCCTAGTGCTTGCCAGCCCCATTGTCCCACCCGCAGCACAACCCTCTTACACAGGTTCTCCTCCTGGACCTCAGCAGCCACCCTATGGCTGCAGTGCATCCTACAGAGGAAACATTATAATACCCTCTATCTCCTTGTAGAATTCAAGACCAGGCAGTTGTAAAAATATGAGCCAGGCTCAGTGGCACAGGCCTGTCATCCCAGCTACTTGGGAGGCTGAAGCAGGAGGATTGCCAGTTCAAGGCCAGACTCAGCAACTCAGGGAAACCCTGTCTCAAAGTAAAAAGGGCTGGGGATGTAGCTCAGTGATAGAGCACCCCTGGATTCAATCCCTAGTACCACACAGAAAGCTAACTAAAATAGTGAAAGACCCACAACTGCACATGTTCTCATAGATCTGAAAAGGCCAAAGTCACTTTAAACATTTCCGTACGCACATTGTTTCTTTCTACATTTTCTCACTAGGACATTATGCAAAAGTGTTTCCAAGCTCACCTGTTCCCAGCAGGCAGGTTTCTCTGGGGCTGCTACACTGAGCCCACCCTTGCTGGGCCCACGGGGAGCCCGCTCCCACTCACCTGCCTTCCTCTGTTGGCTCTGCCAACAGCGTTGGAGAAGGAGGAGGAGCAACAGGAGGAAGGCCACTGAGACTCAGCAGAACCTGCAGGTGCCTTCCCTTCAGATCTTCCCAGTCCTGGACACGGGGACATTGTGAACCAGGAGCCACGCTGCTTACCTGAGCACCCACTGTGTGCCAGCCTGCTGGTCTTTCCACCTGTCACCTCCAGCCCTGTCACTCAGGCATCATGGCACTGCCACCCACTCCCCAGGCACAGATGAGGAAACTGAGGCTCAGGGAGGGGTCCCCTGCCCAGTCACCCAGCAGGAAGCAGCAGAGCGGGGCCTGAACTGGGGGAGTCTGACTCCCAGTCTCCTTCTCTCCACCAGAGCTCAGCCCTGAGCTGGAGGGATGGCCCTGAGCCCCTCCCCTGCTCAGTGTCACTGTCACTGCACAGAGGGGACAGAGCCCTGCAGATTCAGGTCCTGGAGGCTTCCCTGGAGGCCCCTCTCCCAGCAGGGCACAGCCAAGGTCAGCCCTGAGAGGCACTTGAAGGTCAGGGCCAGGCCTCTCCTCTGCCCTGGGAGAAACTGAGGCCCAGAGGGGAGGGGCTGGTCCCCATCAGCATCTCCAGAGGGGGCTGCTCCCCCCTCAGCTCAGCCCCTGCCCTGGACCCACCTCCCACCAGAGCCCCTCACTCACCACTCTGGGGTCCTGGGTCCGTGGGGCTGAGGGGCTGGTCCTCAGGGCCTCCTGGGGTGGGTGGGAGGTGAGGGCTGGGCTGCCTGCTCCCCACTTCAGCTGGCTGCTCCTCCCCAGGCTGGGCCCAGTGTCACCTCTGCCTGGACCTCCCCCTCATGCCTCCCAGCCCTGAGCCCCAGGGCCTGGGGTCCCCACCGGCTCCTGTGCCCCAGAGGGAGGTCTTGGCCCTCCTGGGTGGAAGCCTCTGCTGCTTCCTTCCTGCTTTGTCCCCCTGGTGAGGGCCCCCTGGGCCTGTGAGACTGGTGGGAAATGGGGAGGGCCTTTCTCTTCTGTCTGCCCTGAGTCTTGCCGGCCACCCTCTCCCCACCAAGTCCCTGGTGGGCTTCAGGGGTGAGGCTCTAAGGGGAGGATTGGAAGGGAGGCCCTGGAGGGAGCTGCCCCATCTTCTCACTGGGATATCCTGGGGACAGCCTGGAACTGGCCATGAGGACACAGAAAGAATGGAGACTCTCACCTGGTACCCCGAGCTCTAGGGGTTCCCTGGGCTGTGACAGCAGGTAGGGGGTGGCGCTGTGTGAGCCATAGCACCTGTAGGTGCCCCCGTGGACCAAGGTCACAGCATTCAGTGTGAAGCTGGCCGGAGATGACACAGGCCATGCTGGGGAGGAGCAGCTGACCCCTCCTTGCACAGGTGGAAGGTGTCAAGGCAGACCTCAGAAAGACACTGCAGGGTCACATTCTCCCCCTTTCCCTGAGCTGCACAGGAGGGACACCTTCCCTCCCAGCGCCACCAGGGGCCTGGGTCAGCTGAGGGGGAGGGGAGAACACATGAAAGTGGGCCCGGAGCCCACGCTGGGAAGGGGCTGCTCCTCCTTCTTACCTGTCACCACCAGCTGCAGGGGGTCACTCTGATTGGACCAGCTGCCTGAGATGAGGTAGGCACAGCTGTCCAGTCCTGCGGAGCCCAGGGGGAAGCTGGGCTTGTCTGGAGTCCCGGTGGGCCCAGGGGTTGTGGTCTGAAGAGGCCCCAGCTTTGAACAGACGGTAGGTGTCTGCCTGCCGAGACCCCTGACACCAGATGGTCACAGGGTTCCCTGCGGCCACCATGGGGCCAGGGGCAGCCCAGATGAGGGGTTTAGGGGTGGGTTCCTGAGAAGGAATCAGACCTGGGGTTCAGGGATGTCTCCCTGTCTGCCTGGTCAGCCCAAGGCCCCTTCCAGACTGGTCAGCACCCCAGGCCCATGGACTCCCCTTTCCTAAACCAATCGGAGGTTCATTAGGCTGAACCAGGAGGTCTGAGACTCACCTACCTTTGTCTTGGCCCACAGGCCAGGACACAGCCCTGGAAGAGCGTACCCTGTGAGACTGTCCCCATGTGAACCCAGGTGGCCTCAGGACCTCCCAGGGCACAGCGCGCCCCCTGCTCAAGAGTGACCGCACACCCTCCCTCTGCCTGCTCTGGTTCTCTGAGCTTGGGGCTCAGAGCTGGGCTGAGTGCCTTGCCTCCCCGAGAGTGCAGCCGCCCCCAGACCTGAGTCCCAAGGCTCTCAGGGACCAGCACCCAGGAAGGGTCATCTCTGTCCCCAGAGCTCATCCAGGCAGAGGAGGGCGGTGAGGGCGGGGGTCTTGGCTCTGCCTCCCATGGTCCTTGGGGCAGAGCCCTCGCCTGAGGTCCCTTGGCAGAGGGCATCTCTCAGCTCTGTGTTGCAACTGGAGTTTCCTCCCCAGCCGCTGCCCTGGAGGAAGCTGTCCTGCCCTGGGGCCGCTGCCCTGGAGGAAGCTGTCCTGCCCTGGGGCCGCTGCCCTGGAGGAAGCTGTCCTGCCCTGGGGCCGCTGCCCTGGAGGAAGCTGTCCTGCCCTGGGGCCGCTGCCCTGGAGGAAGCTGTCCTGCCCTGAGGCCTCACTGGGCTGTGCCTGGAGGACAGGGCTGAGGAGGCAGAGGCTCTGGGACCTTCAGGCCAGATGTGAGCCCAGTGGGCCCCTGTGCTCTGCTGCCTGGCCTGACTCAGCGATCTTGCCCCCGCCCAGGGAGTCTGCACAGGGTCAGAGAGGGCCAGACCTCGGGGCGCCGTCCAGTCAGACTCCAAGTCTAGACAAGGTGTGCCTGAGGCCAGGCACCTCCCTCTCCTGAGCTTCTGTGGGTGCAGACTGTCTTCCTGTGCTGGGCATCTAGGCCAATTGAGTGGTCACCACCCACAGGCAGGCCCCGGGGCCGGAGCCTGAGGGAGGCCAACCTAGTAGGTGACCAGCGTTTGTCTCCCCTTCTGATTGGTGTGGCATTGTCGGTCACCTTGTGATCTGGTTGCCTAGGTAACCAGAGATGGTAGCCCCGATCTTTAGGGTCCAGCAAATGTGTCTTGCCTTCCTGCAGCCCCAGGGGTCCAGCTACGCTCACCTGTTCCTTTGTGATATTACCCCCTTGCCCTGTTTGGGATAGAATGTTCCATGGAAACGCCCTTTGTGTGTCCCCTTCTCTTACTCTGCCCTTGGGTGTGGCCTTCCTAGATGGCAGTGAACCTGACAGCAGACATCCCAAAGCTAGACTCAGCCCCTTGAAACCTGACCCCTGGACTCATTTGAATGGCTTCTCCTCAATAAAAGGGGTCAGCATGCGCTTTCTCTCTCTCTCTCTCTCTCTCTCTCTGCGGACCCTTAAGGTCAGAGGAGCCGTCACAGGAGCCCAAAGAAAAAGGCATCTCTGTCTCTTGTGTGGTCATTTTGCACTGCCCAGTCCCCTGGGGTGACCCTGGGTGTTACTCGGCAGGAGCCGCCAGTGAGGCAGGTGGTCTTCCTGGACGCGAGAGCCAAGGTGGACGGTGTCGTGAGTGTGCTGTGTATTAACAAGGAAGACCCACGTCTGTGTCTCCACTGTGTCCCTTTTTATGGAGCAACAGTGAATTGGCAGGCGACACCTCCTTCAGCAGTGGCACTTCATGAACACTCGGGGTCCCCTGGTGTCACAGCCGGGCATTCACAGGTGCTTTGATTTTAATCTTAATTTCTGTTATCTGAACCCCAAGTCACACACTGAAGGGAGACAGAGGAGGCTGGACCCGAGGAACAGCGGGAAGCAGCTTACTGGCTGCAGCCAGGTTCAAGAGCATGGCTTTTTGCCTCCATCGAATCACGCCTTGGAACCCTGAGTTCAGAAAATTCTAGAACTTTATACCCAGTGTGTAAGGGGAGGAGCTCAGAGGCTCACAATCTGTAGAAACTCACAAGTTCATTTTCTGGGCACCCAGCTGAGGCCAAGGACACTCTCTGTCTGGGGAGGCGAGTCCCTCTCCCCTTTCTTCCCGCCGGCTGGCTCCCAGGACCTGACTCTCGTCCTCTGAGGTGCAGTGCAGAGGCCTCTGGGTCGACCCAGACCCAGGCTGGAGGCTGTGGGTCCCTCATCACACTCTGTCTCTGCAAACACTCCCTCCACCTGAAAACTGTCCTAGGAATTCTTGCTGACAGTCTAAGAGCAGGTCTGCTAGACAGAATTTATGAAGGTCTCTGGGGAAGCTTAGTTATGGCAGGGTCTTCTGGGTGGGGGGTCCCTGGCCTGCTTCAGTCTTCACACCACGACGTATCAATAGGTCACAGAGGAAGAAAGGGTCAGAGCGGCTGCAGGGTTGCACAGCAGAGATGGTGCAGAGTCAGGGTCGCTGGTCACTGGCGGAGGTCAGAGAAGGATTTTAAGGAGCCAGTCCCAGCGGGATGTCTGAGCAGAGGATCTGGACTGACTGCAGTTCCAGTCTCAGTGTGAGCTTGGTCATCTCTGTGTGGTCATCCCAGCAGAAGAAACCACACTGTGCGGAAGCCCTGTGGGGACAGGAAATGAGAGAGGTTCCTCTCTGTGGGGAGTTTCCTGGCAAGGCTCTTGATGAGTGACCAGATGATGGGGACAAGGTTCAGTTGTGGGTGGGGGGGTGTCCCCCTTTTGGGGCCTCGAGTGAGGGGTCCTGTCTGGTGAGGTTGAAAAGTTCCCATGTCTGGTGTTCCTGATATGGTTCGCATGTCCGTGTGTCCAGGTGCTGCTTGACTTGGGTGTCCCTGATAAGGTGGCACTTACAGGTGACTGGCCAGCGTGTGCCTTCAGGGTGCCAGGCAGATGGTGGCTGTTTACTTGTACAGCGAGGAGTGGAGTCATCCGACCTGGCACCTGTACTCGTGGCAAACTAGTGCTTTACACATGGAGGGACTTGGGTGGTCATTCAGAGCAGGGCAGGCCTGCCGCCCACCAGAAGGCAGACACCACAACCACCTGGACATTTGATAAGCAGCGACAGTTTTGGCAAGCGGCAGGTGAGGAGGCCGGCGGAGCAGTGGGAGGCCAGCTTGAGCTGCTCTGCGAACCGCGTGCACTGGGGGCCCCGGGTGAGGGTCTCGGGTCCAGTGTATCTTGAAGGGTATGGCCCTCAGGACGAAGGGCTCAGGCAGAGTCTAAGCAGGAGCAGGAGGAACAAGGCTCTGTTTCTGGGAGGCACCACCACGCCCAGGAGTGTGGGGGGGCTCCATGTGGGGACCACAGCGATAGCCAACATGGCCCACCTGGACCGGGCTCTGTAGGCCTGCCACCGACGACACAGACAGGTTGACCACGCAGAGGAAGGAGAGGAGCTACTGTCGCCCTGGTGGCCGGGCCTTTGGAAAGGACCCTCGGGGCTCAGGTTGGCTCAGGCGTGTGTGATTCACGGCTGTGTGACTGGGCGGTCACGTGTCGGGGCTTGACCAGAGGAGGGGGACTGTCGTGTGGAGCAGTTGAGAGCATCTCTGGCCTGAGCATCAACAGCCTTGAGTGCCAGGGGGGTGTGCAAGGTGGGGCCGGGCCAGGACCAGAGCCTGGAGGGGGCCAGGAGAGGCTGGTGTGCTGGCGTGGACAGGGCGTCTGGAGCCTTCTCCAGGGCCTGGGCTGGGCTGCGGCCAGGGGACGTGGGTAGGAAGACTCCGGGCAGCACTGTCTAGAGTCAACCTCTGCAGGGAGACAAAGCCCCAGGCTGAGGTGGCTCCCCTCTGTGGGTGGGTGGCAGGAGCAGCCGTAGGTGTCCCAGGACGATGACCCCAGGAGAGGAGGCTTGGGGACCCTCAGAGGCAGGTCTGACTGCCCCCTGGCCCGGTGAGTGGCTCTGATCCTCCATGCGCTCTGCTGTCTTCCCTGAGTGTCTCAAGTCCCTTCCCTCCTGGGGTCATCTCGCCCTCTGCAGCCCCCTCCTCCCCTGGGCAGAACCGCCGTCTTATACCTTGAGTCCCCAGGCGCTGGTTAATTGGCCACCAGGCGCAGCCAATTGGCCACTGAAGACGTGATGAGGTTGTGACATTTCCTGGGGGCCTTGAGCGGGAACTTCCCCTCACCAGCCTCCTTTTCCCGCTTGTTCCCAAGGGCTGTGACCTCTGCTCTCTGTTTGCCATGAGGGACTGGGCGACTGGGGCATGGCTCTGTCTCCAGTGGACCATGGACGGGAGGCACTGGGATGGTGACAGTGACGACGGGAGCCCTGCTCCACACCCATCCCTGCTGCTAACCCGGAGAGGTGCAGGATGCAGGCTGGGTGTGTGGCCACAGCCCAGAGGGGAAGGGGGAGTGGCGAGGAGAGGGGACCCAGGGAGCCAGCAGAGGCCCAAGCTGAGTGTCCTGGTGCCTGATTTGCCCCTCGTCTGTGAAGCCGGCAACTGAACCCACGCCTGCTGGAGGCTGGGGACTGGGGCCTCAGCGCCTGGCCTCCGCTGTGGTGGGAGATGGTTGGTAGGAAATCAGGGAACTGGAAAATGAAGGCCAGGAAGTCCCGGAGGGAGCAGAGGCCTGGACAAAACAGCTCAGGGACAGGACTTGGAACAGGGCGCAGGGACTCACCAGGTCCCCAACCCAGCTCTCCCGAGTTTTAAGAGGAGGCCAAGGCCAGGCATGGTGGCGCACGCCTGTAATCCCAGAGGCTCCAGACTGAGGCCGGGAGGATCCTCCGTTCAAAGCCAGCCTCAGCACCTGAGCGAGACCCTTGGCAACTTCAGAAACGTAACGGGACCCTGACTCAAAAAATTAAAAGGGCCGGGAAGTGGCTCTGGGTTTATTCCCGGCCCCAAAACAAAGCGGACGCCCCAGTGGGGCAGGGTGGACGGCAGCACCAGGTGGACTGACTGGAGCCTGGCGGAAATGAGAGGAGACAGACGATGGCGAAGGCTTTGAAGTCAGCTGGCTCCTGAAACGCCCCACTGGAGAGCGGGCGAGAGCTGTCAGGACCGTGGGGAGCCCTGGAGCACGGGGAAGGAGGCCCAGGGCCCCGTCCCCCCCCCAGGGACACGCTGGGGGGCAAAACTGTCAGAATCAGCTTTTGGACTCAGATCGGCTGGGTGGCTGAAGTGACCAAGGGAAGTCCCCATGAGGGCAGCCCCCAAGCCGCAGGGCCAGTGGCTGTGGCCAGCCGTCAGCACCCAAGGTGGCAGATGGTCCTCATCGGGAAGAGCGGCGGGCATGTGTCTCCACTGCCTACCCGCTGCCCTCAGCTCCAGGGCAGGGCTCCGTTCTTTCCCTCTGACGGGGGCCATTCCCAGGACTGCAGCGTCTTCCCAGGAGGACAGGGCCAGAAGCAGTTGTGTTCTGTTTGTTTATTCATCATAACCCGTCTGCACCCAGGCCTTGAGCATACTGAGTGCTCTGCCCCCCAGCTCCAACCCCAGCCTTTTTTAATTTTTTTAAGACAGATTTGCCCAAATTGCAGAGGCTGGCCTTGAACTTGTGATCCTCCTGCCTCCACCTCCCAAGTAGCAGGGTTACAGGCATGGGCCACTGTGCCCAGCTTCCAAAAGTATTCAAAGTCACAGCTATGGGATGCAGTACTGGAGACTGGGGACACTGTTTGGGACAAGAAGCATATCAGGGATCCTGGGTGTGGCCCACGTCCTGGCTTGTGGGTCCTCTGAGAGTGGGACAGAATTACATACTTTCCAGCACCTGTGCTCCTGGGCGGCATCCAGAGCAACTGAGAAGAGATTTCACACAAACAGTCGCGCACAGATGTCACAGTGTCACTAGTCACAGCGGGAGAAAAGCAAGCACCACCCGAGTATCCACCATGGACCAAGGGAGGAAGGCCGCGGGGAGCGTCCACCCTGGAGCGTTCTGTATCCTGCTCCCATGCACCATGTTCTACTGGAGAAACAGACTTAAAGTTGTGCGAGAGAAGAATTCTGTATCCAGCAGAAAAATTCTTAAGGATTGAAAGCAAAATAAAGTAATTCTTAGACAAACAAAAACTAAGAAAGTATCTTCCCAACAGACACAACGTCAGAGAAATGTCCTACGGCAAAAGGGAAATGTGGAAATTTAGGAGTGGAGCCGGCGGGTGGGGAGCCCCTGTGGGCTCCGCTGCTCAGGAGGCTGAGGCAGGAGGATTCCCTGAGCCCAGGACTTCCCGGCCAGCCTGGGCAACTCAGCAGGACCCTGCCTCAGAACAGAAGGGTTGGGAGTGAGGTGCTGGGGCAGGCCGTTGCCTAGCACCTGTGAGGCCTGGATTTAAAAGACAAAAGAAAGCAAACCTGGTCCACCAACCACCTTAGCTCTTTGAGCTCCATGAGGGAAGCCCCCTGCAGCTGTGCTGAGTCTAGTTCTTACGGACCCGTCTCCTTCAGGGCCAGGCTTGTCTGCATCTTGGAGATGATAACTTTCACCTGTTCTGTTAATGTGCCGATTGCTCACTTGATTTCTGAATTTCAAGCCACTCTTGTCCTCCAAACAGAAAGCAAAAGCCAAAACCAAAAGCACGGGAGATCTCCATGTGGTCAGGGCGCATCGACCTTCCTGAGGGCACAGAGTCCAGCATGGCTGAGCTGAGGTGGGACCCAGGGGCACGCCACTGCCAATCCATGACCCTCACACTCTCTATTTGGAGTCAGGGTCTCTGTGAGTTTGGACTTGGGATCCTCCTGCCTCGGCCTCCCGAGTGGCTGGGGTGACCGCGTGCCCCTGGGCAACGGCTGGAACCTGATTTCCTTTAGGGCCTCGGGTATGGGTGGGTGTGAGATGGTCCTGTGACTTGCCTGTTCTCTCGTTTCCTTGTCAGGTCTTGGTATCAGTTTTCTCCTGCTGTGAGAGCATGTGTGGGGTTGCATTTCCTCCTTTTCTAGCCTCAGAAGCAGATCTTACACAGGTAGGGCCACGTGCGTGTTTCTCAAGTGCCTAAGTGTTTGGAAGAGACCACCAGCAAAGCCTCCCGAACTCGAATTTCCACTGGAAAACCGTCTTAAACTACAGACACAATCTATTTAATGTGCACGAGACAATTCAGATTTTCTGTTTATTTTTATGTTCATTTGGTAAATTGTATGTGTGGGGATTTTGCCTATTTTATCTACATCTTCTATGTGGGCATAAAACAGCTCATAATGTTCTCTTGTTGCCTTTAAAAACGTGTGCAGGGTCTGCCATCCTGCCTGCTATCTTGCTCTTCTCATACTGAAACATATGCAACTAATCTTATTATTTTTCCCTTTATTTTCATTTGGAGTGATTTGTTATTTTTTTTCTAAACTCTCGATAGAATAGCTTAGTTTGTTAATTTAAAAAAACATGTTTCCTACAGCTGGGCATGGTGGCACACGCCTGTAATCCCAGTGACTTGGGTGGCTGAGGCAGGAGAATCTCAAGTTCGAGGCAGTGACTCATCAAGATTCTGTCTTAAAATAAAAAAAACAAGGGGCTGGGGTTGTGGCTCAATGGTAGCACACTTGCCTGGCATATGTGAGGCACTGGGTTCGATTCTCAGCACCACATATAAATAAAAAAAATAAAGGTCTATCAACAATAAAAATAAATTTTAAAAAAATGGGCTGGAGATGTGGCTCGGAGGTTAAGCACCCCTGGGTTCAATCCCTAGTACCAAAGGAACACAAAACAAACAACAACAACAAAACTCAAAATAAAACAACACAAAAACCCTATTTCCTAACATGATCATTCAGGTCCTTGACTTTCTCACTTCACAGCCTTGGTGTGCAGTGTTAACCTTGTCATTCATGTTGAGACCTCCTGTCCCTCTGTTTCTCGTCCACTCCTTTGGTTATTGAGAAACTCTGGCTTTATTATTTATTATGCAGGGTGTCACTTTTCTCTGATGCAGAGTCAGGCCGGTCTCAGTTCCCGAGTCTCTGGAGGTGTCAGGTGGCTGGCTGCCTGAGGGCCACTAGTGAGTGTCCTTGGGGGCAGCTCCGGGGTGAGCAGGGGCCAGAGCAGCGTACACACTGGGCTCCGCTGGGGGCTGCTCTGCCTGGGAGGAGGGAGGGGCAGCGGCCCCCCGTCTGAGTGTCCATCTGCACAGCTGGGCGTAGGTCACGTCCTGGGGACCTTCAGATGCAGCAGCCTGGAGTGGGAGACGGTGAGAGGGAGGGTGTGTGCTTGGCTCGGGGAAGCCGGGGGCCTGGGGAGGACAGCACCCACCTGAGTGTCCGTCTGTCTGTCCTCTGCGTCCTCTGTGCCCAGGAACTGCCCCAACAGCGGGGGGAGAGGGGAGCTCCCACCCCGCCTGAGTCCTGAGTGCTCCACCTGGGCGTGTGTCACTCCCTGGGGGTCTCCGTCAGGTGGGCCCTGCAGCAGGGACACAGTGAGACAGACGAGTCCCCTGAGGTCCACTCGGGCTCTCCTCCAGCCACTTTGCACTGTGGCCAGAGTGACCCCTCAACAATCTCAGATTACGTCACTGCTCATGGGGTCTCCAGGGGCTTCCAGCCTGGAGGCCTGGAGGCTCCTCCTGCAGCTCTGAGCTCTTACCCCACACCCCCAGCCCTGCTCACTGGCTCCAGCCCCACTCCCCCCTTCCTGAAAGAGCCTGCTGCTGCCTCAGGACCTTGGCACCTGCCGCGTCCCCTGCTGCAGCTGCTCTTCAGGCACCTGTGGCCCTGTGTTCCCGGCTCATTAGGGCCCTGATGGTCAGTGGAGGGAGGACAGGGACATGGCCGCTGGGCTGAGCGGGAACAGGGAGTTCTTGGTGCCTGGGGGGGGTCTCACCCGACTGTCCAGCTCCACCCCGTCCTCAGGCTGAGGGTCCTTCACAGAAGCATCTGTGGGGACAGAACGGGGTCGTCTCCTGGCCAGAGCTGCTGGGGCCTCTCAGTCCCCCAGGCCCTGCCCTGTCCCAGATGGGGACACAGAGCCAGGGAGCCGTGGTGATGTCCCCAGGTCCCCAGTGTGGGTCAGCCACTCAGCCTGAGCCCCAGGCCCTCCCGCCTGCCCCTCCTGCCCCCACTGGGAGGTGCTGGGACCTGGGCTCCCCCTCCCACCCCAGCCCCCTTCCCTCACAGAGGGCTTCTTCCTGGGCAGCAGGGGCAGCCGCTGGACGGGATCTGGGGAGACAAGGGGGTGTCAGGTGGCAGTGAGGGACAGTGGGGGAGACAAGGGGGTGTCAGGTGGCAGTGAGGGATAGTGGGCGGGACAGGGGGATGTCAGGTAGCAGTGAGGGACAGTGGCGGGAACAAAGGAGTGTGAAGTGGCAGTGAGGGACACGGGCTCTGATTCTGGAGCAGGAATCACCTCTTCTGCTGGCCTCTGTCCTTGGGTGTTGGCTCTGTGTCACCTGCAGGTCCCTGGAAGCCAGCCTCTGTCTGGGCTGCATGAGGGGACAGTCTCAGCCCCAGGGGGAAGCACTGGCCCCTTAGAGGCCACCGCAGGGGTGTGAAGACCCCCTCCTGTCCCCTGAGAGGGGGTGCACACCTGCCGACATTGGTCTAGAAGCCGCGAGCAGGGGACTGCTCCTCTCTATTTCCTGGGGAAGTGTTTCCAAGTGACCTGTCCCAGCGGGCAGGTTTCCCTGGGGCTGCTGCCCTGAGCCCACCCTCGCCTGGCCCATGGGGAGGCCACCGCCTGCTGAGAGCCAGGTCACCCAGTGCCACTCACCTGCCTTCCTGCGTCTGCTGTGACGCCAGAGGAGGAGGAGGACGAGGAGGAGGAACAGCAGGAGGAAGGCCACTGAGACCCCGACCAGAACCGGCAGGTGCCTTCCCAGTCCTGGGCACAGGTGTGGACGAGGAGCCACGCTGCTTACCTGAGCACCTACTGTGTGCCACCCTGCTGGTCTTTCCACCTGTCACCTCCAGCCCTGTCACTCAGGCACCATGGCCCTGCCACCCACCCCCCAGGCACAGATGAGGAAACTGAGGCTCAGAGGGGGGTCCCCTGCCCAGTCACCCAGCAGGAAGCAGCAGAGCGGGGCCTGAACTGGGGGAGTCTGACTCCCAGTCTCCTTCTCTCCACCAGAGCTCAGCCCTGAGCTGGAGGGAAAGAGCCCGACACCCCGATGGCCCTGAGCCCTCCCCTGCTCAGTGTCACTGTCACTGCACAGAGGGGACAGGGCCCTGCAGATTCAGGTCCTGGAGGCTTCCCTGGAGGCCCCTCTCCCAGCAGGGCACAGCCAAGGTCAGCCCTGAGAGGCACTTGAAGGTCAGGGCCAGGCCTCTCCTCTGCCCTGGGAGAAACTGAGGCCCAGAGGGGAAGGGCTGGTCCCCGTCAGCATCTCCAGAGGGGGCTGCTCCCCCTCAGCTCAGCCCCTTCCCTGGACCCACCTCCCACCAGAGCCCCTCACTCACCACTCTGGGGTCCTGGGTCCGTGGGGGTGAGGGGCTGGTCCTCAGGGCCTCCTGGGGTGGGTGGGAGGTGAGGGCTGGGCTGCCTGCCCCCCACTTCAGCTGGCTGCTCCTCCCCAGGCTGGGCCCAGAGTCTCCTCTGCCTGGACCTCACCCTCATGCCTCCCAGCCCTGAGCTCTGGGGCCCGGGTTTCCTGACACTGTAAACCCTGATTCTTGTCCTCTGAAAAGTTTGAAGAGGAAGCAGAGATCCAGTGGGACAGTCAGAAGAGCTAGGTCAGAGTGGGGTGGGGAGTCCTGGGTCCCTGTGAGCTACGAGGCCTCAGGGACCAGCCTTGGGGATGGTAGGGGCAGGGCCCCCAGAGGGTCCTGGGAATGAGGAGAACAGGAGGGTGAGGGGTTCAGGCTGCCCCTGGGGACTGTCTCTGCCCATCCTCCTACACCTGCCTGGCCTCCCCAGGACCCTCCTGTGCCCACCTGCACCTTCCTGATTCCAGTGGTGGGTGGGTGCACAGGCTGGAGGACCCCTTGGCCCCTCCTCTCTGAGGGGTGAGTCCCACTGGCCTACCCTCCCTAGGGCCCCTCACTCCCATCCCACCCAGAGCTGTCCTGGGCAGGGCCCTGAGGGAATCCTTGAGGTCACAGAGGATGGGGTCAGGGTCACTCACCTGAGACCCCCAGGTCCAGGGGGGCACTGGGCCGTGACAGCAGGTAGGGGGATGAGCTGTGAGAGCCATAGCACCTGTAGGTCCCCCCGAGGGCTGGGGTCACAGCTCTCATGGAGAACTCTGCCTGGTGCCATGGGGCTCGGTACTCTGCTCTCAGATGCAGGGGGGGATCAGCTGCCCCCTCCTTGCACAGGAGGAAAGTGTCCATCTTGATCTGTGACTGACACAGCAGGGTCACGTTCTCCCCTGAGGACACTGTGGGACCAGGCTGCACTGAGAGGGAGGGTGTGACAGGGGGCTGTCCTAGAGAGAGGAAGGAGGGTGAGGGTGGCCCCAGCTTGTTCTGAGCTGAGACCTCCCCAGGGCCTCTCTCTGAGGACCCTGTGCTCTCTGTCTGTCTCATTGTCTCTGATTCTTCCTGTCCCTGTGTCCCCCTGTCTCTGTCCTCTCTGCCCCTCCCTGTCTCTCTCCCTCCTGGGACCCCACATCACCCTGGCCATCACCTCCTGGGGCTCCCCAACAGGGCTGTGCAGAGGCTGGGTCCCTGACTGCACCCTCTGTGCTCCTCACCTGAGACCAGGATGTCCAGGGGGTCACTGGGGGCTGACCACTCAGAGGAGAGGCTGTGTCCACCGTAGCACCTGTACTGACCCCCGTGGGAGCTGCTCACAGGGCCCAGCAGGAAGTCGGCCTGAGAGAGCCCAGCCTGGGGCTGCTGGGCAGGGCGCTGGGGGAGGTCCTGTGCCCCCTCCTTGGACAGAGTGAATCTGTCATAGGTGACGTCTGAGTGACACTGGAGGGTCAGGGTCTCTCCAGGGGCCAGGACAGGGCCCTGCTGGGTCAGGAGGGAGGGCTTCCTGGACACCCCTGGAGGAAGAGGAGCCTGGGCTGAGGGCTGGACCCTGCCAACCCCCTGCCTCCCCCCGTCCTGCCTGCAGGTCACACTCTCACTCCTGGGGACTCTGGTGAGGAGACCCTGATTCTCTCCCCTTTCTCTCACCTGGGGTCGTCCTAAGGAAGAGGCCCCCAAGTCCCTGCTTAATGTCCCCAACTGTGTCAGGGGAAGATGGAGCTTCCTCACCTGAGACCAGGAGTTCCAGGGGGTCACTGGGTCCTGACCACACCTGCGGGTTGCTCCTGAAATAGCCGTAGCATGTGAATGTCCACCTGTGGCTGGGGATCACGGGGCCCACAGGGAACTGGGCCTGATACTGCCCACTGGGGTGTCGCTGTGAGTCCAGGGTCCAGGTGAGGTGGTGTCCTCCTTCCTTGGCAAGAACAAACCTGCCATATCCCTGCCATGAGCCACACTGGAGGGTCACCTTCCCTCGTGAGGTCACCACAGGGCTGGGCAGGGCTGAGAGCCTGGGTTTGCTGTAGGTTCCTAGGAGAGAAGGAGGCAGGTGTTCATGGCTCCCTCCTCCCACACCATCCTCAGCTGGGCTGTGAGAGGGACACCTGGGAGCAGACCCCCTTCCTGAGGGCAGAGCCTGGGGCTGGGACCCCTGAGTGTCCTCTCACCTATCATTACCACCAGCTCCAGGGGGTCACTATGCTCTGACCACCCAGCAGGGCTGAGATAGAGGCATTGATATCTCCCTGCACGGTGCTCAGTCATGTATGGGATGGAGAACTTGGCCTTGTTCCTGGGCCCCAGTGGTCTCTGTCTGTCCCAGGGCACTGAGCTTCCCTCTTTATCCAGACGGAGCTCCTGGGCCTCCAGGGGCCCCTCACACCAGATGGTCACTGGCCTTCCCCAGGAGATCACAGAGCCTGGCTCAGCCCACAGGGTGGGCTTGGGGAGGGTCCCTGCAAGGGAATCAGAGGCTGGGTCCCAGCACAGCCCCTCAGATCCCAGCCCTCAGCCCAGCCCCCTCCAGGCTCCCCAGCCTCAGCCCCCAACTCTGTTCTCCACCCACTGCCCAGGGTGGCTCCTGGTCCCCAGGAGGAGGACCTGGACAGCTGGGGACACTCACCTGCCTGCCCTCGGGTCCCGGGGCCCAGACTCAGCCCTGGAAGAGAGTTCCTGTGAGAGGGGAGCCCCTGAGGCCTGAGCAGGCCCTGTCCCCCCACAGCCTCCTGGGCCCTGGGTCTCCTGATGGCCAGGGCCTGGCTGTGGGCTGACCTCCCAGAACAGGGTGTCCCCTCCCTCCGTCACATCTCACCCAGGCAGAGCAGGGCCGTGAGGGTGGGGGTCATGGTGTGTCCTCCCCGTGGTCCCAGGGTCCAGATGGAGAGGTCAGAGAGCTGGAGGACAGACACACACAGGGCGTGGCCACTTGGAGGCCGGGTTCTGCCTGTCATAGGGCTGTCACATCAGCTGCTCACAGGAAGGGGAACTGCCCCCCCAGAGCCTGGCTCTTGTCCCCAGGACTGGGTGGGGAGGGCCTGGGCCCCCTGCAGGCGGCTCAGACAGCAGTGCTGCCCCCTCACCCCTTCTGCTGTCTGCCTGACCTGTCCTCGTCCCTCCAGGGCCAGGACGCAGCACAAACTCCCTGGTGCCCTCCTGAGCCGGCCCCTTCCAGGTGAGGGTGACCCGGGGCTGGTCCTCCTCCCAGGGCCTCCCCGGGGCTCCCTCAGCCCGTCCTGGGCACAGGGTTCTGGTCCTTGCTGGGCCAGTCGTCTCCCAGCCCTGGAGGTGCTCTGGGGAAGGTGCAGGTTCCTGCTGCAGGTGGACGCAGAGCAGCAGACCCTGAGCACCTGGCTGTGAGCCAGCTGGAGCTCGTGTGGGGGACAGAGGGACACAGGGGCCAGGGAAGGACCTGGGGGCTCCTGCTGTAGCTGGTTTGGGTTCCCCTGCTCATGGTCCCCTTCACGGCCCCCCTCCTTAGCAGCGGAACCCACATCTCCCTGGGGAGGAAGCTGAGGCCTTCCTGCCCAGGGGAGCCCCTGTCTCCTGGGGCCGAACGCTCCTCCTGGGCCAGGCTCTTGCCCTCAGTGCCAGCTCATCTCCACTGCCCTGTCCTCCTGAGCAGGGACTCTGGTCCCGCAGCCACTGCTGTCTGTGTGGAGCTCTTGTCTGCCCCTCACGGCTGGGAGCGTGGGGTCAGCAGGGCCTGCATGTGGACAGGCTCAGCCGGCTTCTCCTCCAGGGCAGGGCAGCCTGGGTTTGGGCCAGGAGAGGTGGGAGCTGGACTTGTGTGGTCCCAGGGAGGCCCCTTGTGCTCTGAGAGTTCAGAGACTGTCCCTTAATGTCTGCCATCTGCAGCTCCTCTCCTCATCCGCAGAAAGGGGACTCGGAAGGTCCCCAAATGGAGAAGGAGCCACATGGAAGGGTCCTCTGGGTCTCAGATCAACAAGGGGTCACGGAGGAGGAGGCCCCTGCTCTAGGTGGGGTGGGAGTGGGCTCCGGGCCCCGGGAGGGTGGCAGGTTCCAGCCAGGCCTGGGTGGCTCAGCTCCCCTGGGGCCCAGGGCAGCGCCCAGCCTCCCTCTGCACCTCCCTCTCCTGTCCTCCCTCCCCCCCACTCCCCCTCTGCCCCCCTCCCCACCTCTCCCCTCCCCTCTTCTCCTCTCTCTCCCCCACCCCCTGCTGGGGCAGAACCAGGGTCCAGCCTGCTGACAGTGACCTTCCACCCAGCTTCATCCCAATGGTTCTGATGTGTCCTGTTGCCATTTTGTTTGTCTTGAAGTGCTTTCTGATCCCCTTTCAGTGTCCTCTTTGTCCCAAGGATGTTCCAGGAGGCACGGTCTCCCCTCCAGCCTTGGGGATGCTCTGGTTCCCTCTCAGGACCGGTTCCTAGTTTCACACCACTGAGGCCTGAACAGACACCTGACGGGGCTTTGGTCTCTTAGGTTTGTGGGGACTGTCCTGCCACCTGCCGAGATGCGCCCTGCGGGGTCCTGGCTGTGCCCGAGGTTGGCTGGGCTCCTTCTCGCAGCCCACTTGCTCTCTGGGGTTCCCGTCCTCCTGTCCTGTTTGGTCCTGGATGTCCTGCCTGGATGTGGTGTCCAGCATTAAAGTGGGACGTGGCCATCTCCAGTTACTGCCCTTCTCAGCTTTCCCCTGCCCATCTGCCTGAATCATTATTATTATTATTATTATCATCATCATCATCATCTTGGTACAGGGATTGATCGCAGGGATGCGTCACCACTGAGCCACGTCCCCAGCACTTCTTACCTTTTTCTCACTGAGTTGCTTAGGGGTCACTAAGTTGCCCAGGCTGCCCTGGAACCTGCCGTCCTCCTGCTCAGCCTCCCGGGTGCTGGGACCACAGGAGTGGACACTGCACCCAGCTGTTTCTCTTGTTCATCTGAGTGCTTCGTGGGTGGAAGTGTGTCCCTAATGGTCCCAGGAGGGTGATGGTTGGCGTTTTCATCACTGTTAATGTCCCTCTCTGGGTCTTAAGGTGCCTGTTGAGGTGCCGTCTGTTTTGCTGATGTGACTGGAGTTTCCCCCACTCTCTCTCTCGGTTCCTGTTGGCACAGAACATTCTCCTCCGTGCTCTCCGTCAGCCTCTGTGTGTCCCTGAGCTGAAGTGTGATTGCCGAGGTGTGCCCAGTGGCAGGACCTGCAGTCCCGGCTGTGTGGGAGGGAGAGGGGGAGGATCGCTGGAGCCCAGGAGTTCAAGGACGGCCAGGCAAGATAGGGAGACTCAGTCTGAGAAATAAATGAACAAAGAAAAGAAAAAATAAACAAAACAAAACAAAACACCAGATCAAGGGAATCTCTCGAAGACAGTGTGCAGTAGAACTTGGTTTCCCACATTCCCTGTTGGTGCACGGTCGTTGTACGCATGGTGGGTGTGCAGTTCCACATTCACACATGCACACAACGCAGCACGTGACTCACCATTGCCACCCGTGTTTCCCCTTTCTGTCCCTCCTCCCTCCTCCTGGCCCCGTCCTCTCCTCTGCTGACCTATCTGATTTCCAGGAGACCCCCCACCATTCTTTTCCTTTCCCTCTCTGGCTTCCACTTATAAGAGAAAACACGCCACCCTTGACCTTCTGAGTTTGTCTTATTTCACTTTACACAATGGTCTCTAGTTTCATCCATTTTCCTGAAAACACCATGTGTCCTTCTTCTTAATGTGAGTAGAACTCCACTGTGTGGACCCCGCGTTCTCTTTATCCAGTCACCCACGGATCACACCAGGGCTGGTTCCACAGCCTGGCTCCTGGGAGGTGTGCTGCTGTCAACAGGGTGTGTGTGTCTCTCTGCAGTAAGACGACCTGAACTCTTCAGGACAGACACCGAGGGTGGCACAGCTGGGGTGCAGGGGGTCCACACCTCGTCTTTGGAGGAACCTCCACACGGTTTCCATGGTGGCTGTGCTGATCCAGCCCACCTGGGGGGTAGAGTGCTCCTTTTCTGCAACCCCCCAGCACTTAGTGTCATCTATTCCTGATGACGGGCATTCTGCCTGGTGGGGATGGAATCTCAGTGCAGTTTTAATTCCCTTCTCCTTATCTGGTAATGGTGTTGAGTGTGTTTTCATGTGTTTGTTGCCATTTCTATTTCTTCTTTTGAGAAATGATTGGTTCATTTGCTGATTCATTGGCTTTTTTTCCCTGTTAAGTTTTTGAGCTCTCTATGTCTTCTGGATGTTAACTTTTGTCAGAAGAGCAGCTGGCAAGGGTCTCCCCCACTCCCTGGTTCTCTCTTCACATTTAATAGCTTCCTGTCCTGCGAAGCTGTTTAATCTGATCCATCCATTTACTAAGTCTTGACATTGTTCCCGAGTCTTCAACTTCCACGGAGAAGGCCGAGGCCGTCCTGTGTGCTGCAGGGTAGACAGAGGTCTTCCTCTGTGAGTCGCACATTTCTGGTCTAATTCCGAGGCAGGGTGAGTGACAAGGGCCTAGTGTCATTCTTCTACTGGGGTTTCCTGTTGTGGCAGCCCCGTTGCTGCAGGCTGTCTTTCCTCCCATGTAGGCTGGCACCTGTGCTGAGCACCAGATGGCTAGGAGCATGTGGCTGTCTCCGTGTCCCCTCTCCTGTCCCTGTGGCCCTGGGACTGTGCTATGTCAGGGCCATGCGGCTCTGTCCTGTAGCTCTCTGGTGTAAGGTGAGCTCAGGTATGTGATCCCGCTAACACTGCTTTTTTTGCTTTAATTGCTTTGACTGTTGTGGGTCTTCTATTCTTCCAAACACATTTTAAGACTTTTTTTCATTGTTTAACAGAGTCACTGGAATTTGGTGGGGAGTGCAGTGGATTTGCGTATTGTTTTTGGTGGTGGCCATTTAACAACATCAGTTCTGGCTCTCCACGACATGGGAAGACTCCACCTTCTTCTTCTTCTTCAGTTTATTTACTCAGTGTCCTATGGTTTTCACTGTGGAGGCCTTTCACCACCTTGGGTAGTTTTATTCCTATTTTTTTCTTCAGCTTATTTGAATGGGACAGGTTTTTTTTTTTTTTTTTTTTTTTTGCGGGGAGGGGGTGTGGGTATTGGGGATTGGACTCAGGGGCACTCGACCACTGACCCACATCCCAGCCCTATTTTGTATTTTGTTTAGAAACGGGGTCTCCCTGAGTTGCTTAGTGCCTTACTTTTGCTGAGTCTGGCTTTGAGTTTGTGATCCTCCTGCCTCAGCCTCTCTAGCTGTTGGGAGTACAGGTATGTGGCACTGCACCTGGCTCCGACAGTGATTTTATTATGAATGGGTGCAGAATTTTCTCAAAGGCTCTCTCTGCAACTCTTGAGACGACTAAGTGATTTTTTTCTTAATTCTATGATTTGGTAAATTACATTCATTAATTTGAATGTATTAAATCATCCTTGCATTCCTGGGATAAAACAAATTTGGTCACGATACATGTTCTTCTTAATATGTTCTGGAATATAATTTGCCAATATTTTACTAAGAACTTTTGCATCTAAGTTCATGAGCAATAGTCATCTATAGTTTACTTTCCTTGATGTGTTTTATCTGGTTTTGATAGGAGTGTGATATTGGCTATAGAATAAATTTGGAAGTGCTCCATCCCTTTCTGGTTCACAAAATAATTTGAGGAGCATTGAAATCAGTTCTTTCTTAAAGGTCTTCTAGAACTCAGTTGGGAATTTATCCTGTGGATTTCTTTGTTGGAAATCCTTTTACTTCTGCTTCTATCTTGTTACTAGTTATGGGTCTGTTTAGGTTTTCTATGATTCAACATTGGCAGGTCAAATTTGACTAGAAAGAGATCCATTTCTTCTAGGTTTTCCAGTTTATTGGAGCATAAATCTTCAAAACAGTCCCTAATGATCCTCTGAATATCTGTGGTAATTTCTTTTTTTATCTCTATTTTTTAAAAATTTGGGACTTGTCTCTTTTTCTTTTGTTTAGTGTTAACTAAGGTCTCATCCATCTTGTTTATGTTTAGGGACAAGTGACTCTTCATTTCATGGGTCTTTCGTATCATTATTATTATTTTTTGGTACCAGGAATTGAACTCAGGGGCACTCAAGCCCTGAGCCACACCCCCAGCCCTATTTTGTATTTTATTTAGAGACAGGGGCTCACTGAGCTGCTTAGGACCTCACTTTTGCTGAGGCTGGCTGTGAACTTGTGATCCTCTTGTCTCAGTCTCCAGAGCCGCTGGGATTTACAGGCGTGTGCCACCTCTCCTGGCTCTTTGTATTGTTTTTTAATTCTAAATTTTTTAAAATTCAGCTCTGATCATGATCATTTCCCTCTTTCTACTTGCTTTGGAATTAATTTGTCCTTGGGAGTCAAGGGTCTTGAGATGAATGACTAGGTAGTTTATTTGCTGACTTTCTGATTTTCTTCTGTGGCCATCACAGCCATGAACTTTTGTCTTAGAATCATCTTCCTAGTGGCCTAAGGGTCTGGAATGTTGTATGGATGTTCTTATTTGATTCTAAAATTTTTGAATTTCTCCCTTTTTCTTCTATCATCCATTCATTGTTCAAAGGTGTATTCTTCAATCTCCATATTTATATGATTTCTGTAGGTGTTTGGAAAGGTTGAAAAAATTTTTAAATATATTTTTTAGTTGTTGATGGACCCTGTATGTGGTGCTGAGAATCGAACCCAGTGCCTCACACATGCTAGGCAAGCGCTCTACCGCTGAGCCACCACCCCAGCCCCTCACCCCCGCCAAAGGTTGATTTTTTTTAAATATTTATTTTTTAGGTGTGGATGGACACAACACAATGCATTTATTTAATTTATTTAGTTAGTATTTTAGGTGGACACAATATCTTTATTTTATTTTTATGTGGTGTAGAGGATCTAACCCAGCGCCCCGTGCATGCCAGGTGAGTGCGCTACTGCTTGAGCCACATCCCCAGCCCCAATGCTTTTATTTCTATGTGGTGCTGAGGATGGAACCTGGGTCCTGCCCATGCTACGCGAGCGCTCTACCGCTGAGCCACAATCCCAGCCCTGTAAAAGGTTGATTTTTTTAAAAAAATTTTTCTCATAGCTTTATAGAGGTACAATTGAAGTACAATAAAATGTGCACATTTTAAGTTTGCAATTTGATCAGTTCTGACCTGCACTTAAGTAATAGTCAATATACAAAGCATTTCCTTACTTTTTTTAATGTTTGAAATCTTGTAGACTATGTCTCCTGCATGATTTATTATATTAGAACTCACTCACCTTGAGGTATATAGAACCCCACCCCGACGTCAACTGTTTCAAAATTAAGTGGTGCACTTGTAAATATCTCTGAAGTGAGGGAAGAAAGCACAAGAGAAATAAATTAAAGGTGTCTTTTCATCCCAGAGATCCTGATATTTTAACTAAGCTTAAAATATAGTTGGGTCTTGTTTTTTAATCCATTCTTCCAATCTAAGTCATTTAATGGGAAAGTTGAGACCATTTACATTCAATGTGACTATAGAGATATGTTATTAATTCCCACCATTTTGATTTATCTTTAATGTCTATGTTGGTCTTGTTTCTCATTTGCTTAGTTACTCTTTTTTTTTTTTTTAATTTTTTATTGTGGGTTGCTTAGTTACTCTTCAGATGAGGTTTACCTGTTTGTGAGCTCTGTGGTTTTTTTTATTTCTTTTGAGTTAAATATTTTTACAAGTATTTTCTATAGTGCCATTTTAGTAGTCATGGATTCTTTTAGTTCCACTTCTCTTGGGAGGTTTTCATTTCTTATTTGATTCTGAAGGATGACGTTTCTGGATAGAGCAATAGTTGTTGGCCATTATTTTCTTTCAGGATTTGGGACACATGATTCAAAGTCCCCCTGGATTTTTAGGATTTGTGCTAAGAGATTGGAAGTAATTCTGACAGGGTTGCCTCTAAATGTAAACTGACATTTTTACTTTTGAAACTTTTAAAATAGTATGTGTTTCCTGTATGTTAGGCATTTAAATCACAATGTGTCATGGAGAGGTTCTTTTTTAAAAAGTCTTGGCTATTTGGTGATCTGAGTGCCTGGTGACGCTGGATGCTCATTTCATTCTTCATGGATCCTACTCAGGGAAAAAAATAACAAAATTATTCAAACCCTAAGAATGAATGTCTCTATGTTCACCTGTATCTACATCTTCTAAACCAGGAGAAGGCACCCAGACTGTACATATTTGCTCCAACCTACCTGTTTTCTGGTGCTGGGGGATAGAATCCAGGGCCTTGTGAATGGAGGCTGGCCCTGGGCCTCAGAGCTGCCTGCTCAGACTGTTGCTCCATCCATTCTAAGGGCACCTTCCTGTGCTCATGGGCCACCGTCAGCACCTGGTTGCTGTTGTAGGTATCCCCATATCAGCCTTCCCCAGTGCATCCCAGGTTCATGTTCTCACTTCCCTGTGGACTTCATGGGTGGCTGGGAGTCCTTCCCCTGAAGTGAGTGAGGGGATGCTCCATGTCGATGGAGCAGATGTTGGAGTCCTTGCCCAGGGCAGCTGTGGGCCCCACCCACCCACACTCAGCTCAGGCTTCATCCTCAGGGAGCAGGATTTGCTGCTGTCTCCTGCTGGAGTGTGTTCCAGGGAAGGAAGTGGCCTCCAGGTGACTTGCTGGTCTCACAGATGACATTGCATCCAGACCTCTCTGAATATGACACGTTAGATGCTCATTCACCGCAGGTCCAACAGAATATAGGGACTTGGGTCCCTGCAATATTCCACCCTTGCCCCAGGGCCACTCCCTTTGTGGTCCACCCTGCATGCCTCAGGGCCACTGCACACAGCTGGTGAACTCTGCTGGTTGGTCCCGTAGACCAGTTGGTCTGGTAGCCCTGCTTGGACTGTGCTCAGCTGGTGCTCACTGCTCAGGGATGGCCATGGTGGGTAGCAGGAGTCTGTCTTGCCCTCATCGGCCTCAGTCCTGGGCAGGACCCAGTGCCTGGCTGGAGGGTGGGGCTCACGTTGTGTGCCTCCCCCCTTGGCAGCCACACTTCCTTCCTGTGCTTGGTTGGTGTGGCCGACTTCCTGTTCCTTCTCCCGAGAACGCAATCTTGACTGGAAACAGGAGGATGTTGGGGGTGCACTGGTCAGGAGCTGTGCACCCACCTTTAAGTCCTGAGTAAAGAGGAACTGAAATGGTATTGCACCCATCGAAGTGCAATAGGACTCTACCTCTGCTCCCATAAGAAAGGTGCAGCTCTGCGGGTGGGCGTCACCTGATGGGGTGAATTACACCCACCTATCTGTGTAACCCTACCCTTTTCCCTTTTTTGGATAGAATGTTCCGTGGATTGGCTCCCCAGTAGTAAAACCTGGGTTCGAGGTGTGCCCTCTCCTTCTTGCCTGCCTTGCCTCCTTGTGGGAGCTGTGGCTGAGGAACGGTCACTGAACCCAAAGAAAAATGTATTTTCTGTGTCTATGTCTTTATGTAGTCAGCCCAGATTCACAAGGAGTGACCCTGATTGGTTTAGTCACATGTCCCTTCAGTAGGACCCTGGGCTAACTGGGGACCTGTTTCCTGCACCCCCTGGGGCAGAGTGGCCTTGTCATCTACCCTCTTCCAGCCACTGGGCTCCTCACCTGGACCTGAGGAGTCAGTGACCCCCCCCAGGGAATTCCGACTGTCCCCAGGGAGGATCTGGCCGGAGCAGACCCCAGGCTGACACAGCAGCACCATCAGGTGGGCCTCACCTGTGGGCTCTCTCCCCCTCCCACCTTAGTGTGGAGACCCACAGAGGCTCCTGGGCAGGGCCTGGGCCTGGATGCCTGCTGCCTGGGTCTGAGGCCCCAGGGCTCCTGTCCCTTGAGCTGTGTGCCAACCTTGACCCCAAGGCACCATCCCAGAGCCCGCTGGCCTGTCCCAAGTGTGTGTGGCAGAGGCTCATCCTGTGGTGCTGGTCCAGGTGCATCTCACAGGGGACCACGGGGTCCCTGAGGCACAGGTTCCTGTGGGTCTCCTGCAAGTGGTGATGATGGGCGGTTGAGAAGCAGATGGCTCCTCTTCTGTTTAGGTAAACGGTGAGATGAGGTCTGTCCTTTTGGACACACCTGGAATCCCGGGGAAGGCCTCCTGGAGGGGGAGCTGGGAAGAGCTGCCTTCAGAACAAGAGCAGGCCCAGGGGACCTGGGGCTCCATGGAGCAGAGACGCTGGTCCCACTTCCCCAGGTCCCTCAGGCCTGTGCAGTCTCAAAGTCGAGGTGGATGGTGGCAGGTGGCCTCGACCAACACAAGAGCAACCCGACGTTGCCCCAAAGATGGTCGTGAGTGACATCTACCTGTGGACGGCGACTTTCCCCTGGGTGTTGACCTGTCTAGTTCCTTGTTTTAAACTCCATCAGAACTGTGGGGGCGGTCACTGAGCCCCCTGGAGTCGGCAGCAGTGTTCCCGCCCACCCTGCCCACGACCACATGGACCCTGGCTCCATGACTGTGCAGTCTGTAGGGACGGCCATCGCCCTGTGTTCTAGGGACCACCCAGTCTTCCTGTGACCCATGTGCTGGTCTCTCTGCCAAAGCCACTGCCTGCGGGTCTGTGGCCTCTACTGGAGGACCCCACGCAGCAGAGAAGGAGCAGGTGCTCACCCTGCCCAGGACTGCAGCGGGCTGCTCACACAGGGTCACCCAGGGGCCAGCCTGGCGGGTGTGTGAGGCACTCAGTGGCACAGCAGGGTTCCAGCATGGAGGTGACAGCAGGGCCAGCGCTGTCCCTGCTGATGGTGCTGGGGATGCTTTAGTCCAGTGCCCGTCTGTGGTGTCGACTGCACATGGTAGTGGGTGGAGTCATGTAGGGTGGCCTGTCACCATGGCTGCAGTGACATGCTTGGGGACTCCGTGCTTCACCTCCACAAGCTGGCTTCCTTGGTCTCGATGACCCTTTCTCAGGACAGGATCCTATCAACCTGGGGAGACAGTGAGCCTCACAGTGACCATGAGCTTGGGACACCACCTGGTCACATCTGCTCTCTGCTCTAGTGGCAGCCACAGAGTGTCCAGGGCCTGTGGCTGGGTTGGAGCCCCTCACTTCATGGGTCACACGCTGCTCTAAAGGCCACCCTTAGTGTGCCTCTGACTTCAGGGCGGGACGATTTGTCTGTACAGAGGACACAGTGGGGACACACCATGGGGCAAAGGGAGTCCAGGGACATTTGAGGATCCTACAGTGCCGGCTGGACAGAGCAGGAGGGGGGTTCTGTCCCACTGCCCAGCAGGGCAGCCGGAGCCGACAACAATGTCCCCAGACCTCAGCACAGGGGAGAAGATCACGAGGGTTTACAAAGCAGGGGTGAGTGTCTGCCCCAGGTGACCTCACACCTGATTCATCACTGCTCAGGGTGAGCGTGCCTGGACCCTCACAGTGTCCCCCAGAGAGCTGAACTCATTGTGTGTCGGTTACAAAATGCCAAAGAGCCCGTATGTCACCCCGTGGCGGAGGGGCCTGAGGAGCAGGCAGGCTGCATCTCCAGCACTGAACCTGGGAGGGAGCAGCCAGGAGGGGCAGGTCTGCCTGGCCCCTGATTTACACCCAGTGACAGTGGCCGTCCTCTGCCCCTAGAGCTGAGTGAACACCAGCACAGAGGCCAGAGCCTCCTGCGTGTCTGCAGCCAGCCAGGGTGTGGGGACCTGGTGCAGCCCAGGAGCAGCTCCCAGAGGGGACGTTGAACACGGCCCCTGCTCCTCCCAATGACGTGCATCCTGTGTGTCTCTTCCTGCCACGTGGACAGCTGCCCTCCTGGACAAGGGTGCAGGACCTGCATGAGAGGCGTGAAGCCCTTCTCCTGGGGCAGTGGCTGTGGTTCATGCCATCTGCTCCACCCTGTCCATGGGACCCTGTGCTGCTCCTGGACATCTCCTGCAGTGTAGGGTCCCCTGTGTGTCCAGCAGCACCTGCCATCTAAGGTCCCGGCTGAGGTCCCGGCTGAGGTCCCCGCCGAGGTCCGTCTGTCCTCTCCCTGCTGCAACATGTCAGGTGGGTCCTGGCTGCAGCCTGGCCCTGGGTGCCCTGAGCCGCTGGAAGGGCTGCTGCTCCGTGTTCCCTGCGTGTTGTGGTGCCCTTGACCCCTGTTGTAAGGGACCTGCAGTTCACTGGGCTTCGAGGGCCAATTTTATACATTTACGTTGTTTAGGTATTTCCCCAAATCATCATTGTTTGATATGGTTCTTATTTCCTTCTTTCTGCCATTCTCAAAGACTCCCTGGCTCTGTTGGGTGGTGCCAACTTAACTCATTGATTTCCCATCCTCCTGTTCTTTCTGTACCTGGGTGCCTATCAGGTGTGCAGTGTGGTGAGTTGGTCAGGACATGCACAGGACACTCCTGGTTGGGTTTCACTGACCACGACCGCCCCTTCTCCCCCGTTCCCCATCCTGTCCCCCACCTCACGGGGCTCCCTTGCTCCAGGGTGTGCGTGTGTATGTGTGTGGGGGTGTCTATGTGTAGGTTAGTGTGGTAACAGGAACTGAACCCAGGTGCTTCACCACTGAGACATGTCCCCAGCCCTTTTCAGTTTTTATTCAGACACAGGGTCTTGCTAAGTTGCTAGGGCCTCACTAAGTGGCGGAGGCTGACTTTGAACTGCCATCTTCCTGGGCCTCTGGGATCACAGAGGCGTGTACCTCCCTTAGTCATTTTTGATGTAATTTTCCCCCCCTTTTCCCCTCTACCTTCCTAATTTGAGTGAGAACATGCACTTGTTTTTCTGAGTCTTTTATCACTTAATGTGATGCTCTTCCCATGCATCCACTTTCCTGCAAATGGCATGATGTCATGTTTATATGGTGAGTAACCCACCCTGTACATACTCCACAGTGTTCTGTTCCATTCGTCTGTAGATGGACACCCAGGGTTGCTCCATAACTTTGCTCGAGTGCAAAGTGCTTGCACACATGGTGCACGTGGCCATGTGAATGCAGACCTTTGTGTTCTGCGGGGTGGGGCAGCGGGAGGGTGAGGAGCTGCACACTGAGTCCCCTCGGCTGAGCTCACCTACACTCTCAGGGACAGAGCGTGAGAACCCGGGCACTGTCCTGTCCTTAAATTTTATTGAAAGTTTTTTTGATCTAAAGGTGCTTTGTTTCTTGCCCATCATGACTTTGGTAGTTTTCCCATCACATATTGGCACATTTGGCTTGTGATTTTTCCCTCTTGCCCTTTGGTTATTTAGAGAATGAAGTGTCTAAATGTGGCACATGGACTGGTACCAGTTATTGTGCTGGGAATCAGGTGACTTCCAGCAGGTCTCAGATGCTCCTGGCCCTGCATGTCAGGCCCCAGGCTGGCCGTGACTCCTAGCTGTGTGTCCATGGGCTGTCTAGTGCCTGCTGAGGTCCCCATGTCCCTGTCTTGCAGGGTGGGATCTGAGTGGTGTCCTGGGCTAGTGGAAGGCCAGGGTGGTATAGATGTTGGGCTCAGAGGGAGGCTCCAATCCATTGAAGGAAGGAGCAGTGGCTGTCCCCTCTCTGAGCTTGAGGTCCTTCAGCTGGGCGTAGGTTACAAATTGGGAGGATTCAGATGCAGCCACCTGGAGTGAGGGCAGAGTGGTGACAGGTGTGAGGCTGCTGGCTGGGGAGCCTGGGGCCTGGAGGGGACAAGACCCACCTGGCATTCCTGCAGGCTATCCTCTCCCTCTGGTGTGTCCTTCATGACCAGGAATGGCCCTGACTCAGGTGACAAAGGTGACATTCCTCCTCGCCCCTATCTAGAGTGTGACACCTCAGCATAGGTGACACCCCAGGGGTCTTCATCTGCAGGGCTCTGTGGAGGGGACAGAGGCAGGCGATTCCTGAGTCCACTCTGGCTGTGCCCCTCACCTCCCACAGGGAGCTGGAGGGACCTGCAGCCAGCAGTCAGCTCTCCACGCCCAGCAGAACTTCCAGGGGCTTCTCAGGCTCTGCCAGAGCAGAGGCACCTGCAGGACTAACCCCTGCCCACATCGGCCCCTGCCACCTGTCACAGCTGCTCCTCATGCATCACCTGCAGCCACCTGGACTCGTGCCTGCTGGACAGGTCAGCCTGTGCCCACTGGCCTCACAGTGCTGCTCCCTTGGCAGGACCCTCTTCCTGAGATGCTCTCAGGCCTGTCCCTGTGGTGAGGGCTCTGGCCAGGGTCCTCCCCAGGGAACCCTCCTTGACTGTCCAGTTACCCCTCCTGCTCCTGCCCATGGCCCTCCGCCCACCTGTCTCTGTCCTGGGTTCACAGCCCTCTCCCTGCCCGGTCTCCCCACGCCTGTCTGCCTCTGCCCCGTCTGTCTGTCCCGGGGCTGTCCTGTGTCTGAGCACCAGACTGTGTTTGCTGCTGCTGTCCCCAGCCCCGAGTAGAGCCTTGCCAACAGCAAACCCCCAGGAGTCGGCCATCTGTGTGGCTGGGAGGGGCCAGTGCAGGGCAGGGCTGTGGCCAGGTCCACCTCCTACTCAGGAGCAGGGGCCGTGAGCTCAGCAGGGGAGGAGGCAGAGGAGAAAGGCCAGCGCCCAGGCCTCAGGGCAGGAGGCCGACCAGAGCCCATCAGCACAATCAGCTGGGAGGAGAGAGGAGGGCAGCGGGCACAGAGAGGAGGGCGGGGGAGAGGACGGGTCACCTGGTGGCCTTGGGTGGCCTCTGGGGAGGTGACAGCAGTGCTGAGCCCTGTGTGACGAGAAGAAGGCAGACCTGTGGGGCCACCACGGGCTCTTGCTGGGCCTCCTGGGTGGTCCTGCTGCTCAGGGTGACAACCAGGGCTTCCCATCTGTGTGCCCTGAGCACAACTGGCTAATTCCCCTGGGACGCCACCACGTCTCCCCCTCCCCACTCACCTGCCTTCCTGCATTGTCCCCGACACTGGTGTCCCAGGAGGAGGAAGAGGAGCAGCAGGAGGAGGGGAACCGAGACCCCCACCAGAATCTTCAGACTCCTTCCCAGTCCTGGGCACAGGTGTGGACGAGGAGCCACGCTGCTTACCTGAGCACCTACTGTGTGCCACCCTGCTGGTCTTTCCACCTGTCACCTCCAGCCCTGTCACTCAGGCACCATGGCCCTGCCACCCACTCCCCAGGCACAGATGAGGAAACTGAGGCTCAGAGAGGGGTCCCCTGCCCAGTCACCCAGCAGGAAGCAGCAGAGCGGGGCCTGAACTGGGGGAGTCTGACTCCCAGTCTCCTTCTCTCCACCAGAGCTCAGCCCTGAGCTGGAGGGAAAGAGCCTGACACCCCGATGGCCCTGAGCCCCTCCCCTGCTCAGTGTCACTGTCACTGCACAGAGGGGACAGAGCCCTGCAGATTCAGGTCCTGGAGGCTTCCCTGGAGGCCCCTCTTCCAGCAGGGCACAGCCAAGGTCAGCCCTGAGAGGCACTTGAAGGTCAGGACCAGGCCTCTCCTCTGCCCTGGGAGAAACCGAGGCCCAGACGGGAGGGGCTGGTCCCCATCAGCATCTCCAGAGGGGGCTGCTCCCCCTCAGCTCAGCCCCTGCCCTGGACCCACCTCCCACCAGAGCCCCTCACTCACCACTCTGGGGTCCTGGGTCCGTGGGGCTGAGGGGCTGGTCCTCAGGGCCTCCTGGGGAGGGTGGGAGGTGAGGGCTGGGCTGCCTGCCCCCCACTTCAGCTGGCTGCTCCTCCCCAGGCTGGGCCCAGAGTCTCCTCTGCCTGGACCTCCCCCTCACACCTCCCAGCCCTGAGCCCCAGGGCCTGGGGTCCCTGACCATTCTCTGCAGTGCCCTGGACTCAGCTTGGCTGAGTTTGTAATTGGACTTTGTAGCTCAGAGTGATTCTTGGTTGCCCATGAATGCAGGACACTGTCTGCACAGAGGCCCCTGAGACTCACCAGCTGGTGACCTGGGTCCTGAGGGTGGGGGGCTGGGTCCCCCAGAGGGTCCTGGGAATGGGGAGAACAGGAGGGTGAGGGGTTCAGGCTGCCCCTGGGGACTGTCTCTGCCCATCCTCCTACACCTGCCTGACTTCCCCAGGACCCTCCTGTGCCCACCTGCACCTTCCTGATTCCAGTGGTGGGTGGGTGCACAGGCTGGAGGACCTCGGTGGCCCCTCTCTGGGGGGTGAGTCCCACTGGCCGACCCTCCCTAGGGCCCCTCACTCCCATCCCACCCAGAGCTGTCCTGGGCAGGGCCCTGAGGGAATCCTTGAGCTCACAGAGGATGGGGTCAGGGTCACTCACCTGAGACCACCAGGTCCAGGGGGGCACTGGGCCGTGACAGCAGGTAGGGGGATGAGCTGTGAGAGCCATAGCACCTGTAGGTCCCCCCGAGGGCTGGGGTCACAGCTCTCATGGAGAACTCTGCCTGGTACCATGGGGCTCGGTACTCTGCTCTCAGACGCAGGGGGGGATCAGCTGTCCCCTCCTTGCACAGGAGGAAAGTGTCCATCTTGACACGTGACTGACACAGCAGGGTCACGTTCTCCCCTGAGGACACTGTGGGACCAGGCTGCACTGAGAGGGAGGGTGTGCCAGGGAGCTGTCCTAGAGAGAGGAAGGAGGGTGAGGGTGGCCCCAGCTTGTTCTGAGTTGAGACCTCCCAGGGCCTCTCTCTGAGGACCCTGTGCTCTCTGTCTGTCTCATTGTCTCTGATTCTTCCTGTCCCTGTGTCCCCCTGCCTCTGTCCTCTCTGCCCCTCCCTGTCTCTCTCCCTCCTGAGACCCCACCTCACCCTGGCCATCACCTCCTGGGGCTCCCCAACAGGGCTGTGCAGAGTCTGGGTCCCTGACTGCACCCTCTGGGCTCCTCACCTGAGACCAGGATGTCCAGGGGGTCACTGGGGGCCGACCACTCAGAGGAGAGGCTGTGTCCACCGTAGCACCTGTACTGACCCCCGTGGGAGCTGCTCACAGGGCCCAGCAGGAAGTCGGCCTGAGAGAGCCCAGCCTGGGGCTGCTGGGCAGGGCGCTGGGGGAGGTCCTGTGCCCCCTCCTTGGACAGAGCGAATCTGTCATAGGTGATGTCTGAGTGACACTGGAGGGTCAGGGTCTCTCCAGGGGCCAGGACAGGGCCCTGCTGGGTCAGGAGGGAGGGCTTCCTGGACACCCCTGGAGGAAGAGGAGTCTGGGCTGAGGGCTGGATCCTGCCAACCCCCTGCCTCCCCCCGTCCTCTCTGCAAGTCACCAACTCACTCCTGGGACTCTACCTGCAATGTCACAGCCTCAGAAAATGATGGAGTGAAAAATGGGAATACCTTACCTGAGACCAGCAGCTCTAGTGGGTCACTGGGTCCTGACCACACCTGGGGTTTGCTCCTGAAATAGCCGTAGCATGTGAATGTCCACCTGTGGCTGGGGTTAATAGGCCCCACTGGGAACTGGGCCTGGACCTGCCCACTGGGGTGTCGCTGTGAGTCCTGGGTCCAGGTGAGGTGGTGTCCTCCTTCCTTGGCAAGAACAAACCTGCCATATCCCTGCCATGAGCCACACTGGAGGGTCACCTTCCCTCGTGAGGTCACCACAGGGCTGGGCAGGGCTGAGAGCCTGGGTTTGCTATAGGTTCCTAGGAGAGAAGGAGGCAGGTGTTCATGGCTCCCTCCTCCCACACCACCCCCAGCTGGGCTGTGAGAGGGACACCTGGGAGCAGACCCCCTCCCTGAGGGCAGAGCCTGGGGCAGGGACCCCTGAGTGTCCTCTCACCTGTCACCACCAGTTCCAGGGGGTCACTGTGCTCTGACCACCCAGCAGGGCTGAGATAGTAGCACTGGTATTTCCCCACATGGAGCTCACTCATGGTGGGGATTTGGAACTTGGCCTTGTTCTTTGGGTCCATCGAAGCACGTTTGCATGTGGGCCTCAAGCTTCTTTCTTTAATGAGACAGTACTTCTGGGCCATCTGTGTCCCCTGACAAGAGATGGTAACTGCCCTCCCCTGGTGGATGACAGGGCCTGGCTCAGCCCAGAGGGTGGGCTTGGGGAGGATCCCTGCAAGAAAACCAGAGGCTGGGTCCTGGCCTGTCCCTACCCCAGGTCCCACTGCCCTACCTTGTCACCACCCTCCGCCCAGGCTGCTCTCTTCTCTCCTGAGACCCCAGGGGCTGAGCCTGGGCAGGACGTGGGCGGCTAGCAGGGCACTCACCTGAAGACCCCCGGGGGCTCTGTTGCAGACTCAGCCCTGGAAGAGAGGTCCCCGTGAGGAGCTGGCATCTCAGTGTTGGGGAGGATTATTGTTCCTTGTGGTCACAGCAGCCATTTGGTATCATATGAGACTAAGACCTGAGGGCTCTCTGTGAACAGGCACCTGGGACCCTCCCCACCCAGCCTGTGTCCCTCCCTCCAACCAACACTGACCGAGGCACAGGAGGACAGGCAGGGTGGACCTCATGCCGCCTGCTCTGAAGACTCCAGCGTCCAGAGAGGAGAGTGCAGGCCCTGCAGGTCAGACAGCACGGAAGTGGTAAGCAGGGGCTGCTGCTGCTCCCCGGTCCCCAGAGCTGAGCACCCACCGGATGGGGTGGGCCCTCCTTGCCCTGACTCTGGTTTTTCCAGGGCAGGGCTCAGGGGGATTCTGCCCTTGGAGACATCTCAGCCAGAGCTGAGGTCCCCCTGACCCTGAGGCCCTTCCATACCGACCTCAATGCTGCCCAGCCAGGCCAGGCCCCAGGCCACACTTGAGTCAGCCACCCCTGTGTGAGGGAGATGTGCGCTTCCCCAGGGGACGTGGTCTGAGACACGTGGGCATGGGAGGACACAGCGTGGGGGACGTCGCTGGGGCAGGTAGCTGCAGGGGGTGGCCAGGGCAGGATCCAGGAGGGCCTCTGCTCATCACCACCTCCCAGAAGACCACGTCATCTTGCCATGGAGGTGGACACTGTCACCACCTGGAGTCTCTTGTAGGAGACCTAGGTCACGGGCAAGGAGACGGTGTCTCGCCCTGCACCATGACCCAGGATGGCCAGTCTCCCTGCCTTGCTGGACAGGCTGCAGCCCCAGGAGGCTTCAGAGTCTTGACCAGGGCTCAGGGGGCCAAGGAGCTGAATTACCTCCAGGTAGTTAGTCCTCCCTAATTTTAGTCTACGTGGCCAATGTGTTCACAGGGAGCCCTGTTGGAGGGCGTGGATGTGGAATACTGAAGACCAGGAACTTGGGGCACTCCTGTAACCCCAGCAGCTCGGAGGCTGAGGCAGGAGGATGACACGTTCAAAGGCAGCCTCCAGCAACTCAGCAAGGCCCTGAGCTAGCTAGTGATTCCTTGTCTCTAGGTAAGATACAAAGGAGGGCTGCGTGTGCCTCAGTGTTCAACCACCCCTGGGTGCAATCCCTGGTACCAAACAAGAAGATGAAAGTTTACTGAAGAATTTGAAGATTGTCTGAGTTTATGCCTCAGACTTCCACAAGCCCTCAGTAGGGTTTAGAGAGAGCCGCAGGATAACGAGGAGCAGGGCAGATGGGTGGTGCGCAGGGGAACCGCCCCGCCCTGTCTGCACCTCACAGTGGAGGCTGGAGTAGCTGGCTCTCTGCTAAGGGACCCTGGGGGTGTATTTTCAGTCCTGGGCACTGAACCCAGGGTCTCTTTACCCTGGAGTTACATCCCAGGCTGCTTATTTTCAATTTGGAGACAGGTCTTGCTACAGTGCCAGGCTGGCCTTGAACTTGTGATCCTCCTGCCTCAGCCTCCTAGTCTCTGGGATGAGGCCCCTGCTGGGACCCTCAGGTTTCAAGGTCCTCCTATAAGTATTCACTCTGCTGTTGTCCCCTTAGAGGCACCCGATGGTTCTAGGAGGAGACAGAGAATCCGGAATCCTCCCAGCCTGGATCCAGGTCCTTCTTGGGCAGCTCTGTGTGCTCAGAGTGGGGGCAGCTGCAGGACTAGGGTGGCAGCTGAGGTGGGGGTCAAGGTGCAGGTCTCACCTCCTGTCCATCATGGGGTCCTCCCTGGGCTCTGGGTCTCAGAGCAGATCTGTTGGGTGCAAAATGCAGAGAGGCCTTGGTGTATCCTCCTGGTCCTCCCATCAAGAGCAGAACAAGGCAGGGGTATTGGTGAGGTCACTCAGCCCTCTCCCCATTAGATGCAGGCAACTAGCCCACCAACGCCAGGCCACCTCCACCTCCCCAGGGTCCCCTCTAAAGCATGGCCCCATCCTACCACATCACCTCTCGGCCATCTCCTGAAGGTCAACAGCCCTGGGCATGAGGATCAGGGAGGTGGGCAGTCAGTTAAGGAATGGGCAGGGGTCCTGGTGTCCACTATGGTCCTCAACACCCCACAGGTCAGCCTGGGGAAGTGGACCTCACCTCTGCACCATTCACCCCATTAGCTCTCATGACCCCGTCCTGGCCCCTTTGGACCTGGGTTTGATGGAACACCAGTGACAGTTAGCACAGAGGACAGTGCCAGGGAGACCAGCTACCCCATGTCCACTGAGGGAGTCAGCTTGGTGGCCATCCTGGAGGACCTGGTGCGTCTGTCACAGCACATCCCTGAGCACCTGTGCTGGTGGCTGTGTGAGGGGACCACAGTGGCCTGCAGCGTGTGCTGGCTCCTGAGTCCCCAGCCCTCACCCCCCAGCCACTCTCTCTATTCCAAGAGGCACCCCCAGGTCCAGGAGCAGTGGGCACCTCTGTGCAATCAGGGAGCCAGGAAGGGACGTGGACGTCTAGCCCAGGTCCACCCACACTCCAAGTGCTCTTTGCTGGTGCCCTGGGAAGAGGCGGAGATTCTGGCCAGAGCAGGAAGGTCGTCCACCTCCTGGGGCTGAGCAGTTCCCTGGGAAAGCACTTGTGTTGGCCAAAACCACAACCTGGGCCTTGAGGATTCAGGTTGTGTTCCTGAATCATGTGGCCCAGACAGAAAGACATGACCCATGCCCACATGGACTCTGCCTTTCCAGGGCTCTGCCTGTCCCTAGTGTTGGCCGTGGCAGGTCACCCTGGGCTCCTCAGGGCATGACCTCAGCTTCCCAGGGCTCCCTCCTCTGGCCTGGGCTCTGGAGGCCCAATGTCTTCAGGGGGGACTTTCCACCATGTCCTCTGCTGCCTCCCCCCCCCAGGGCACAGCAGGGACAGGAGGTGGGTGAATTGGGGCCACACTGGGGCCAGGATGCAGGAGCTGAACAAAGCTGCAAAGTGAGCAGGATGTGGTCACAGGACCTTCACACCCTGCAGGGTTGCTGCCTCCTCCCCACAGCAAGGTGACCAGCTCCTCTCCCCAGCGAGGGCCGGGGGTGGGCAGCTGCAGGTGAGACCTGGGTGCAGCACAGGCCCCTCCCAGGCCGTGCTCGGCCCTCACAGAGCCCCTGGGTGGACACTGCTAGCCCACTGTGGCCATGCAGCACCCACACAGACATTCATCACGTCTCTCCACCTTTCCTGGGTCTATGCAACTTGTCCTGGGCACCAGGCCCCAGGCACATGAACACGGAGTCAGTACTCACACAGGATCGTGTAGAAGTAAAGCAAGTCCTCTACTCCTCACCTGTGTGCTCTTCATCAACAATTCCCGTTTAGCAGAGGCTGGGTGACCTGGGCCTGCCCCACATCCACCGTGTCCTGGGGTCATTTTCACCTTCCCATCACGTTCCCCGTGCACCTGGAGCCCGCCCCTGTGCTCCTGGGTTCAGCTCTGGTCACTCTGTCCTTGACCTTAGTGGGCTTCAGTCCTTTCATCTCTTTCCCGCACCTGGGGCTGACCTCAGGCCCTGCACGAGGACTTGGGTAGGCGAGTGCTCTACCGCGAGCCACGTCCCAGCCCTGTGACTTTTCTCTAAGGTTCCCAGGGTGGCCTCAAACCTGGGATCCTCCTGCTCAGTTTGTACAGCCCCTGGGATTACAGGGGTGACTCATTAGATATTAAACTCATTCACTACTTTCTGTTGATCCATCTGTCCTTTAACTTGCATAAAATGACTAAAACTTATTATCTTAAATGACGATATTGCTGAGATTTGATGCTGATTTGCCGTGTCTTTTACGGTGTTTCTTAGTCAACTGAAGACACACATGATGTTGGGGTTCATCTCGACACAGTCATGCAGGCATGGGAGCTGATTTGCTCCAGTTGAGGCCCCAGCCCTCCCCTTCCCCCTCCTCCTTCTGCCTGTTCCCCTCCTCAACCCTCCTGCCTTCCCTCTGTTTATTTGTAGTGTTTTTAGTTAGTGCTTTATGGATACGCACAGTGTGGGATGCACGGTGGGATGTTCAGCTGTGAACCTGGGAAAGTTGATCCCTTTCACCCACAGTTCTTCCTTTCCCACTCCCTCTCCTCCTCTCCCCTGGTTTCCCGTCAGTTTTCATGGGATCCCCCACCCCTTCTTCTTCTTCTTCTTCTTCTTTTCTCATATTTGGGGTCCAGTTTCTGCATAGAGAGGAAACACTGCCCCTTGGGGTGCAGGAGCCCAGCCCTGGGCAGTGCCAGCCTAAGCTGGCCTCCCGGGAGCAGGGGCAGGGCAGGAGCAGACTCCTGGGCTTCAAGGTGGTGGGGAGTGAAAGCAGGTCCTCTCTGCTGTGGAGGGGACAGTGCTGGGCACCTGCCACTGCAAAGGGGGGAGATTGGATAGAGGGGATGCTGGCCTTTGTCCCTGTCACAATGAGAAAAGGCACCAGCAGTTTGCAACCTTGGGCAGTGGGATCCAGACCACAGGACAATTAGCTGTCTTTCTCCTGATAGCAGGGACAGTGCCCCAGGATCTGCCTCGGGGACACTTCTGCCCAGGGAACCCCACCACAGGACCTGTGCTTGTGGACAGCTTAGATCAGGCTCTGGGCCTCTCTGCAAAGGGGCAGGTGTGGTGACCCGGGCAGTCAGTCCAGCCCAGAGACCACCATCCTGAGCTCCTGGACACAACAGAGACAACCAGCAGACACGGCACCGCCCCAGGGCACCAGCCCCATTCCCAGGGCTGACACGTGAGGACCCGCTGGGGAAGGTCCACAGCAACCAGGGCCATGGCTCCTGAGCCCCAGCACCTCTGGGCGCATTCAAAGCCTCCAAGTGATGGACATCTTGTAAAGGCCCGAATCGCAGGAGACCCAACCAAGGGTCAATGAGAATTTTCTTCACCTTGTCATGGTTCACTACAAACAGCTCTAAAGTCAGCATTGAGGGATTCCCTATAAGAGATCCATATTCAGCTCACCATATCACATGTATTTGAAGTAGGTACGCATGAATTGATACATAAAATGGATATTTGCAAACTGGTATCAGAATCTGATAGATGAAATGGAAGAAAACATAAATGATCGTTCAATGACAATGAAATATCGCAACACTCTAAATTCCATATGTGACATATAGTTTCAATAGGAGTATTTCTGTGCTCCAGGCACAGTGACATGTGCTTAGAGTCCCAGCCACACTGGAGGCTGAGGAAGGAGGACAGCCTCAGCCCAGGAATCCCAGGGCAGCCTGGCCAACATAACAAAGGCCCCACTTAAACAATATCATCTCATAAAAGCGTTGGACAGGATTCAGCCTCCACTCCTGAAGCCACAAGCAGGTTCAGAGAAGAACTTCATAATGGGATATCGTTTGTCATATCACTACATCAGATCGTTGGTTCGAGGTCTTTGGGGATTACATCTGAACCATTAGGAGGGTCCTCCCTATTTCTGTGAGAAATGCCTTTGGGATTCTGATAGCTACGGCCGCGAGTGTGCAGAGACTCTGGGCGTTTCAACAGTCCATGAACAAGGGCTGTCTTTCCGTCTAGCTGCTCCTCCCTCCGTTGCTCTCACCAAGTTGTGCAGTGCACAGTGTGCACACCTCCCACCTTCTGGACCACGTCGGTCCCTGCTGGGTCTCGTCAAGGTGATCTGAGGTGGAGGGCTCCCTTGAGATGGTTCTGGGCGGTTCATTGTTAGGGTTTAGAGACCCTTGTCCTTGACAGTAGCTCCCCTCATGGGTAGGAGGGGACTCTCATTGTGGTTTGATGTGAATTTTGGTAAAAATGAGGGATGTTGAGCATCTTTCCTTTGGGTTTATTAGGCATTTGTGTATTTTCTTTGGAGAAAGGACATTTTTAAGTCCTTTGCTGCCTCTTTGTAGCAGGAGGTTACTGGGGATTGAACCCAGGGGCACTTAACCTCTGAGCCACATCCTCAGGCTTTTTATTTCTTATTTTGAGACAGAGTCTCACCATGTTGCTTAGGGCCTTGCTAAGTTTCTGAGGCTGGCCTTGAAGTTGTGATCCTCCTGCCTCAGCCTCCTGAGCTGCTGGGATTACAGACATGCTCCAGTGCACCCGGCTCTGTTCTTTTGCCATGTTTGCATTGGGATTCTCTTTGTTTGTTTCTTTTTTAGTTTGAGTTTTGTGAGTTATCCATGTATTCGGGGGATTGATTCCTCATTGGTTGTATGATTTGCAAATATTTTCTCCAGTTCTGTGGGAGTCTTCCTTACTCTAGTGGTACTCTTTGTGGGGAGGGTACTGGGGATTGAAACCAGGGGTGCTCTACCACTGAGCTACATCCCCAGGCCCCTTTCTAAATTGAGAGGCAGGACCTCCCAAATGTGCTCAGCTGGCCTCCAACTGTGATCCTCCAGCCTCCGCTCTCCAAGGAGCTGGGACCACAGGGGTGTGCCACTGTGCCCAGTGACGATGTTGTCTCCTCTGCACAAAATCTGAAAGTTTTCATGAAACCCAATTTGTCCACTTCTTTCCTGCTGTTGCCTGGGCCTGCAGGGATTTCCACAGGCCACTGTCCAGCTCAGAGCTGTGGCTTTGCTGTCTGTGCGTCTGGAGGTTGGTCGCACATTCAGGACCCACAGCACTTCTCACCCTCCCTCCCGTGTCAGAGATGGTCCAGGCCCCAGTGGACCCTCAAGTGCAGGCAAAGCACGGCCTCCAGGAAGGGCTGAGGGCCATGCTGTCCCTGGCCGGTTCACCCACTCACTACACAACTGCCGTGCAAATGTCACCAATGAAATGAACTGAGGATCCCTGTCCTGCACACGCCATGGAATGAAAAGTAGTAGCTTTTGTGAGTGTTCACAGTACTGTCCTGTGTAGATCTCTCCATGACCTTCTCATCACTCTTCTTTAATGTGTGTGTGTGTGTGTGTGTGTCACAGCAGGTGCTCAGCTATGGTATGAACTTCATGGAGGTAAGCTTGTTTCTATTTTCATAAATAAACAACTAACAAAAATTACTCTAACACATTGGCTGACGAATATTTTAATTCCATATTGTTTGTGGCGAGATGAACGTGAAACACTTCCATCCCTAGGATTCTACTGACCAGTCCTTGACCACCACAGAGTCTCCTGGGCATTGGAATTGCAAAGGGCTAACCAAGACCCAGGAGGAAACATCTGGTAACTCAGATTCCTCTGACATTGTCTGATGGGTCAGAAGAATCATTTCTTCCTCTGTCTCCCTCCCTCCCCTCCCTCCTTCTCCCTCTCTCTCTGTCTCCCTCCCTCTCATTTTCTCTCTCCCTCTTGCTCTCTCCCTCTCTCTCTCTCTCCCCCTCCCACTCTCAAACTCTCCCTCCCTCTCTCCCTCCCTCTCTCTCTCCCTCTCCCTCCCTCTCTCCTCCCTGTCTGTCTCTCTGTTTTTAAGGTGGCTGTTTAAGTCACCTTTTGCATCACTGTAACAAAGACCTGACATGAACAATTAGAGGAGGAGAAGACTATTTGGCTCACAGTGTCCGAGGCCTCAGTTCCCAGTGGCCAACCCCACTGCTCTAGGCCCCAGAGGAGGAGGGCATCATGGCAGAAGGGCCTGGGGCAGGAAGGCAGCTCAGGACGCAGCAACAAAGCAGCAGACACAGCGTCTGCCCACCAGGGACCAGACAGAAACCCACAGGACAGCCCCAGGGACCCCTCCTCCAGCTGTGCCAACCTGCCCACAGTTATTGCCCAGTTACCAGTCAGGGCATTAAGCCTGGGATCAAGTTACCAGGTGCCACAGGACTCCTCCCCTGATCATGTCACCTCTGAAAGCTATTGCATTGTGTCCTACGTGAGCTTCTGGGGACAAGTCACATGTAAACCATGACAGGTGCTGACATTCTTGACTTTAGTCTTAAGAACAGGCTGTGTATGCTCATTCTGGAGACTAAGAGGTGTAACAGGCCGACCACCAAGAAGGAGGCTGGGGCCTGGGACAGGGGAAGAGAGTTTCTTGATCCTGGGCTGAGACCAAGACTGAACCCGGGAAAATATAAGAGTCAAACAGACTTAGAACATTCTTTATATCTGCTGTTTGAAAATGATTCCTGCTAAGTGTGAATGTGGTACATCAAGAGAAATAAGCCTGGGAGGTTAGGACACAGGGGTGTATGGCTTTGTGTTCTAAGGACTCCAACTGTGAGGTTTTCTTGTAGGATCCCTACATTTATTTCTTAATAAATGAAAAATTAAGTTTGGGTGATTTTAGGCACTTAATTCATGGACCTAGTAAGTAAAAATGTAGTATCAGAAAGACCAGTAGGAAATTTAGAGATCCTCATTGTTATACAAATTTACATATAAGAGAAAGTGAGGGGAAAGGGGAAAAAAACAAGGGGGAAAATAAATTGCAGTAGATGGGGTAGAGAGAGAAGATGGGAGGGGAGGGGAGGGGAGGGGAGGGGAGGGGGGATAGTAGAGGATAGGAAGGGCAGGAGAATACCACAGACACTAGTATGGCAGTATGTAAAAACGTGGATGTGTAACCAATGTGATTGTGCAATGTGTATTCGGGGTAAAAATGGGAGTTCATAACCCACTGGAATCTAATGTATGAAATATGATATGTCAAGAGCTTTGTCATGTTTTGAACAACTAATAATAAAAATTAAAAAGAAAAGAAAAGTTAGAGAATAAAGGGAATCGTCACTAAGTCAAGAGAAGGTAAAGAAGAAGGGGAAGAGGAATAATGATTATAGTACACAGTAGTGGCAGGGAGGAGGAGGAGGGGAGGGGGAGAGGAAGGGAAGGGGAGGGGGAGGGGAGTTAAGGGGAGGAGGAGGGCAGGGGGAGGAGGGAAGGAGGAGGGACAGAGAATAAGGGGAAGGAGGCAATGGAGGAGGGAGGGGAGGAAGGAGGAGGAGGAAGAGGAGAGGGAGGAGGGAAGGAGGGGAAGAGGAAAAGAGGAGGAGAAGGAAGGAGGAGGGCCCTAGAGACAGGGAGGAGGTGCAGGAGGAGGAGGGGAGGAAGGAGGAGGAGAGAGAAGAGGAGGAGGGAGAGTAGGAAAAGTAGGAGGGAGGTAAGGGGAGGAGAGGGACCCGGAGGGGAGGGAACCAGGAGAAGAAGTAAAAGAGGAGGAAATGGAGGAGGGGAAGGGAGGTTAGAAGGAGGAGGGGAAGGAAGGAGGAAGGAAGGATCCTAAAAAAAGGATGAGGAGGAGGAGGAGGAAGGACAGAGAGGGAGAGGAGGAGAAGGTGAAGACTGAGAGGAAAAGAGGAGGAATAGGAGGAGGAGGAGGAGGAGGAGGAGGAGGAGGACAGGGCAGTGGGAGCACCTGGAGGGGGGTTCTCTGAGGACCCTGAGGACAAGGAGGTGTGAGCTGGGGACCCCCCCTCCGTCCCTGGGAGCTGGGTGAGTGAGGACCCCCTGCCGTCTGTCTTTCCCCTCCAGGTCTCCATGCCCCTGGGTGTGGGTGCCCCTCGCCCACCCCTGCCCTCCCTGTCCCTCCCTCTGGTCCTCTGTCTCTAGGTCCCCAGCTCTGCTCCCACTGGGCTCCTGGGTGGCTCCAGGTCTGCGCTCCCCTTTCCACAGACCCTTCCCTGAGGTGGGCAGGGGACCCCTGCAGGCTGCCACTCAGCCCAGGTCATGCTGCTGCACAGAGGGGTCCCAGCCGGGTGTGAAAATCAGCAGGAAGGCAGGTGACATGGGGCTCCCCAGGGTCACCCCAGCACATTTTGAACTTTATTGTAAGTTTCCTTTGATCAAAGTCACTTCGTTTCTGTGCGTCATCAGCGGGATGCACTTTCCCATCACACATTTGCTCACTTGCCTTGTGACTCCTCTCCCCTTGCCTGTTGGTGACTAGGAGAATAAAATGGCCAAACGTGGCACGTGGTTGGGGACCAGTTATTGTGACTGGGAATCAGGTGACGTCCAGCAGGTCGCAGATGCTCCTGGCCATGCATGTCAGGCCCCAAGCTGGCCGTGACACCTAGCTGCATGTCCATGGGCTGTCTTGTGCCTGCTGGGGTCCCCGTGTCCCTGTCCTTGCAGCGTGGGATCTGAGTGGTGTCCTGGGCTAGTGGAAGGCCAGGGTGGTGTAGACACTGGGCGCAGTGGGAGGCTCCTGTCCCTGAGAGGAAGGAGGACTGGCTGTCTCCTTGAGCTTGAGGTAATTCAGCTGGGCGTAGGTCACATTCTGGGGGGCACCAGATGCAGCCACCTGGAGTGAGGGCAGAGTGGTGACAGGTGAGGCTGGTGTCTGGGGAGCCTGGGCCCTGGAGGGGACAGGACCCACATGACACCCTTCAGGCTGTCCTCTCCCTCTAATGTGTCCTTCATGACCAGGAATGGCCGTGACTCAGGGGATAAGTGGACACTCCACAATGGCCCTGATTCTGGGCACAGGTGACAGCCCAGGGGTCTTCATCTGCAGGGCTCTATGGAGAGGACAGAGGCAGGTGATTCCTGAGTCCACTCTGGCTGTGCCCCTCACCTCCCACAGGGAGCTGGAGGGACCTGCAGCCAGCAGTCAGCTCTCCACGCCCAGCAGAACTTCCAGGGGCTTCTCAGGCTCTGCCAGAGCAGAGGCACCTGCAGGACTAACCCCTGCCCACCTCTGTCCTGCCACCTGTCACAGCTGCTCCTCCTGCATCGCCTGCAGCCACCTGGACTCGTGCCTGCTGGACAGGTCAGCCTGTGCCCACTGGCCTCACACTGCTGCTCCCTTGGCAGGACCCTCTTCCTGAGATGCTCTCAGGCCTGTCCCTGTGGTGAGGGCTCTGGCCAGGGTCCTCCCCAGGGAACCCTCCTTGACTGTCCAGTTACCCCTCCTGCTCCTGCCCATGGCCCTCCGCCCACCTGGCTCTGTCCTGGGTTCACAGCCCTCTCCCTGCCCGGTCTCCCCACGCCTTTCTGCCTCTGCCCCGTCTGTCTGTCCCGGGGCTGTCCTGTGTCTGAGCACCAGACTGTGTTTGCTGCTGCTGTCCCCAGCCCCCAGTAGAGCCTTGCCAACAGCAAACCCCCAGGAGTCGGCCATCTGTGTGGCTGGGAGGGGCCAGTGCAGGGCAGGGCTGTGGCCAGGTCCACCTCCTACTCAGGAGCAGGGGCAGTGAGCTCAGCAGGGGAGGAGGCAGAGGAGAGAGGCCAGCGCCCAGGCCTCAGGGCAGGAGGCCGACCAGAGCCCATCAGCACAATCAGCTGGGAGGAGAGAGGAGGGCAGCGGGCACAGAGAGGAGGGCGGGGGAGAGGACGGGTCACCTGGTGGCCTTGGGTGGCCTCTGGGGAGGTGACAGCAGTGCTGAGCCCTGTGTGACGAGAAGAAGGCAGACCTGTGAGGCCACCACGGGCTCTTGCTGGGCCTCCTGGGTGGTCCTGCTGCTCAGGGTGACAACCAGGGCTTCCCATCTGTGTGCCCTGAGCAAAACTGGCTAATTCCCCTGGGACGCCACCACGTCTCCCCCTCCCCACTCACCTGCCTTCCTGCATTGTCCCCGACACTGGTGTCCCAGGAGGAGGAAGAGGAGCAGCAGGAGGAGGGGAACCGAGACCCCCACCAGAATCTTCAGACTCCTTCCCAGTCCTGGGCACAGGTGTGGACGAGGAGCCACGCTGCTTACCTGAGCACCTACTGTGTGCCACCCTGCTGGTCTTTCCACCTGTCACCTCCAGCCCTGTCACTCAGGCACCATGGCCCTGCCACCCACTCCCCAGGCACAGATGAGGAACCTGAGGCTCAGAGGGGGGTCCCCTGCCCAATCACCCAGCAGGAAGCAGCAGAGCGGGGCCTGAACTGGGGGAGTCTGACTCCCAGTCTCCTTCTCTCCACCAGAGCTCAGCCCTGAGCTGGAGGGAAAGAGCCCAACACCCCGATGGCCCTGAGCCCCTCCCCTGCTCAGTCACTGTCACTGCACAGAGGGGACAGAGCCCTGCAGATTCAGGTCCTGGAGGCTTCCCTGGAGGCCCCTCTCCCAGCAGGGCACAGCCAAGGTCAGCCCTGAGAGGCACTTGAAGGTCAGGGCCAGGCCTCTCCTCTGCCCTGGGAGAAACTGAGGCCCAGAGGGGAGGGGCTGGTCCCCGTCAGCATCTCCAGAGGGGGCTGCTCCCCCTCAGCTCAGCCCCTGCCCTGGACCCCACCTCCCACCAGAGCCCCTCACTCACCACTCTGGGGTCCTGGGTCCGTGGGGGTGAGGGGCTGGTCCTCAGGGCCTCCTGGGGTGGGTGGGAGGTGAGGGCTGGGCTGCCTGCCCCCCACTTCAGCTGGCTGCTCCTCCCCAGGCTGGGCCCAGAGTCTCCTCTGCCTGGACCTCCCCCTCACACCTCCCAGCCCTGAGCCCCAGGGCCTGGGGTCCCTGACCATTCTCTGCAGTGCCCTGGACACAGCTTGGCTAAGTTTGTAACTGGACTTTGCAGCTCAGAGTGATTCTTGGTTGCCCAAGAATGCAGGACACTGTCTGCACAGAGGCCCCTGAGACTCACCAGCTGGTGACCTGGGTCCTGAGGGTGGGGGGCTGGGTCCCCCAGAGGGTCCTGGGAATGAGGAGAACAGGAGGGTGAGGGGTGCAGGCTGCCCCTGGGGACTGTCTCTGCCCATCCTCCTACACCTGCCTGGCCTCCCCAGGACCCTCCTGTGCCCACCTGCACCTTCCTGATTCCAGTGGTGGGTGGGTGCACAGGCTGGAGGACCCCGTTGGCCCCTCCTCTCTGAGGGGTGAGTCCCACTGGCCGACCCTTCCTAGGGCCCCTCACTCCCATCCCACCCAGAGCTGTCCTGGGCAGGGCCCTGAGGGAATCCTTGAGGTCACAGAGGATGGGTTCAGGTCACTCCCATGAGATCACCAGGTCCAGGGGGGCACTGGGCCGTGACAGCAGGTAGGGGGATGAGCTGCGAGAGCCATAGCACCTGTAGGTCCCCCCGAGGGCTGGGGTCACAGCTCTCATGGAGAACTCTGCCTGGTACCGTGGGGCTCGGTACTCTGCTCTCAGACGCAGGGGGGGATCAGCTGCCCCCTCCTTGCACAGGAGGAAAGTGTCCATCTTGACACGTGACTGACAGAGCAGGGTCACGTTCTCCCCTGAGGACACTGTGGGACCAGGCTGCACTGAGAGGGAGGGTGTGACAGGGTGCTGTCCCAGAGAAAGGAAGGAGGGTGAGGGTGGCCCCAGCTTGTTCTGAGCTGAGACCTCCCCAGGGCCTCTCTCTGAGGACCCTGTGCTCTCTGTCTGTCTCATTGTCTCTGATTCTTCCTGTCCCTGTGTCCCCCTGTCTCTGTCCTCTCTGCCCCTCCCTGTCTCTCTCCCTCCTGAGACCCCACCTCACCCTGGCCATCACCTCCTGGGGCTCCCCAACAGGGCTGTGCAGAGGCTGGGTCCCTAACAGCACCTTCTGGGATCCTCACATGTGACCACAATGTTAAGGGGGTCATTGGGGGCTGACCACTCAGAGGAGAGGCTGTGTCCACCATAGCATCTGAAACAACCCCTGTGTGGGCTGCTCACAGGGCCCAGCAGGAAGTCGGCCTGAGAGAGCCCAGCCTGGGGCTGCTGGGCAGGGCGCTGGGGGAGGTCCTGTGCCCCTTGTTGGACAGAGCATATCGGTCATAGCCAATGTCAGTGTGACACTGAGGGCCAGGTTCTCTCCAGGGGCAGGACAGGGCAATGCTGGACAGAAGGGAGGGCTTCCTGGACACCCCTGGAGGAAGAGGAGCCTGGGCTGAGGGCTGGACCCTGCCAACCCCCTGCCTACCCCGTCCTGCCTGCAGGTCACCCTCTCACACAATGTCTCTGCCCACAAGGTCGCAGCCTCACCAAATATTGGAATGAAAGATGGGAATTCCTTACCTGAGACCAGGAGGTCCAGGGGGTCACTGGGAATTGACCACACCTGGGGTTTGCTCCTATCATAGCCATAACATGCGAATGTCCACCTGTCGGTGAGGTTAACAGGCCCCAATGGAAACTGGGCCTGGAACTGCCCACTGGGTTTTTGCTGTGCGTCCAGGGTCCAGGTGAGGTGGTGTTCTCCTTCCTTCGTCAAAATGAAGCCGTCAAACTCCTTCCATGAGCCACACTGGAGGGTCACCTTCCCTCCTGAGGTCACCACAGGGCTGGGCAGGGCTGAGAGGCTGGGTTTGCTGTAGAATCCTAGGAGAGAACGAGGCAGGTGTTCATGGCTCCCTCCTCCCCCATTAATGGGCTGTGAGACGGACACCCTGGGAGCAGACCCCTTTCCTTAGGCAGAGCAGGGGCCGGACCCCTGAGTGTCCACTCACCTGTCACCACCAGCTCTAGGCGTTCACTGCGTTGTAGTGAGCCAGCAGGGCTCTGATAGTAGCATTGATACCCTCCTGCATCCTGCGCAGTCATGGTGGGGATGGGGAACATGGCCCTGTTCCCTGGACCCTGTAAGGGTCTTCTGCATGTGGGGCTCCACGTCCTTTCCATAATGAGACAGTACTCTTGGGCGTCCAGTGATCCCTGACACCAGAGGGTCACTGACCTTCCACGGGGAATGACAGGGCCTGGTTCTGCCCACAGAATGGGCTTAGGGAGGGTCCCTGCAAGAAAACCAGAGGCTGGGTCCTGGCCTGTCCCTACCCCAGGTCCCACTGCCCTACCTTGTCACCACCCTCCGCCCAGGCTGCTCTCTTCTCTCCTGAGACCCCAGGGTTTGAGCCTGGGCAGGACGTGGGCGGCTAGCAGGGCACTCACCTGAAGACCCCCGGGGGCTCTGTTGCAGACTCAGCCCTGGAAGAGAGGTCCCCGTGAGGAGCTGGCATCTCAGTGTTGGGGAGGATTATTGTTCCTTGTGCTCACAGCAGCCATTTGGTACCATATGAGACTAAGACCTGAGGGCTCTCTGTGAACAGGCACCTGGGACCCTCCCCACCCAGCCTGTGTCCCTCCCTCCACCAACACTGACCGAGGCACAGGAGGACAGGCAGGGTGGACCTCATGCCGCCTGCTCTGAAGACTCCAGCGTCCAGAGAGGAGAGTGCAGGCCCTGCAGGTCAGACAGCACGGAAGTGGTAAGCAGGGGCTGCTGCTGACCTCTGGTCCCCATAGGTGTGCTCCCACCAGATGGGGACGGCCCCTCTTGGCCCATCTCTGGTTTCCTAAAGGCAGGGTTGAGGGCTTTCCGCCCCTTGGGAACATCTCAGCACAGATCTGAGGTCCCCCCTGAACCTGAGGCCCTTCTGTACTGACATGAATGCTGCCCGGCCAGGTCAGGGCCCAGGCCCCACCAGAGTCGGCCCCACATAGGCTGACTCCAACCCATTATTAAGTCCTCAGAGGATCCAGGAAGGGAATGTGGGGGTCACTGCTAGACCAGGTGAAACATGACCAGCTACTGGGCAGGTGGGTGCCAGGCTCCAGAGGTCCAGCATGGTGGAGGCCTGCACCCTGTCATCTGGGAGCTGGACCAGCTGAAGGAGCTCAGGGCTCTTTCCCAGTGCAGCCCACCATGGCGCAGCCTGTGCAGGAGCACACCCCTCCCTCAGCAGCTCTGGTCTATTTAAGTTGATGGTCTCTGGTGTTTTGTTGCAGTAGCGCAGAGCTGACTGACACAGCAGCTGAAAGGAGCGAGCCCTCCTCCCTGCACCAGGTCTCAGTGCTGCATGTGAAATGGTCTGTTCTGGGGTGTGGGGGAAGAGGCGTCCCATCTGCTCTGGGGTCCATGCTCCAGCCTGTCCCACCATCAACAGAGCGGCCTGGCTGAGAGCTGAGGTGGGCGTCACCACCCCTGAGCCTGGCTTCCTTGTAGGAAAATGCTCTTCAGCCTAAACTGGATGCTCCACACTGTGCCAGGTGGGGGGGACCCTCCTGTGGGGCCTCGGGAGCTCTACCTGGCTCATCACTTCCTGTGTGTCCTGGCTGCAGGGTCCGCACAGCAGGGAGGGGACGGCTGAGGTGAGACTGCACAGGGGAAGGAGGCCACAGGACTAGGGTGGCAGCTGAGGTGAGGGCTGCAGATGTCACCTCCTGTCCTTCACGGGGTCCTCCCTGGCCTCTGGGTCTTCAAGGCAGATGTGTGGGGTGAAGGGGGAGCCAGGCCCTTAGCATGTTCTCCTGGTCCTCCATCAGGACCAGAATGGGGCAGGGGTGTGCCTGAGGTTGCTCAGCCCTCCCCCCCCCAGATCCTGACAACTTACCCCACATCCCTCAGGCCAACCTCCACCTCCCCATTGTCCCCTCTAATCCATGCCCCATCCTGCCACATTGCCCATAGACCATCTCCTTTTGCAGGTCAGCAACCCTGGGCCTGAGGAGCATTAGGGTGGGCAGCCAGTTAAGAGAAGTCCAGGGGTCCTGGTGTCCACCATGGTCCTCAACACCCCACAGGTCAGCCTGGGGAAGTGGACCTCACCTCTGCACCATTCACCCATTAGCTCTCATGACCCCGTCCTGGCCCCTTTGGACCTGGGTTTGATGGAACACCAGTGACAGTTAGCACAGAGGACAGTGCCAGGGAGACCAGCTACCCCACGTCCACTGAGGGAGTCAGCTTGGGGGCCATCCTGGAGGACCTGGTGCTTCTGTCACAGCACACCCCTGAGCACCTGTGCTGGTGGCTGTGTGAGGGGACCACAGTGGCCTGCAGCGTGTGCTGGCTCCTGAGTCCCCAGCCCTCACCCCCCCGGCCATTCTCTCTATTCCAAGATGCACCCCCAGGTCCAGGAGCAGTGGGCACCTCTGTGCAATCAGGGAGCCAGGAAGGGACGTGGACGTCTAGCCCAGGTCCACCCACACTCCAAGTGCTCTTTGCTGCTGCCCTGGGAAGAGCTCCAGGGTTCTCTGTGTGAGGAGCTCTGCGAGGGTGAGTCCTGGTGAGGAACCACTCACTGCAGGTGCCCAAGGGCCAGGTGACAGGCTCATGGGAGCTGTTGGGAAAGGTCCCCTCCGGAGCTCAGGAGGAGGCCCCACCTCCTTGGAGTAGCTCCCCCAGGACACCCTGAGGCTGGCGTGGACGGTGCAGGGTCAGAGCCTGTGAATTCTGATAGAAGACCAGGAACCAGCAAAAGCCCTAGAGTGACATCCCCAGATCAAGCAAAACAAGACAAAATTGAAGCCCATTTAAAATTCTTCTTCATTAGAAAGTTCTGCAAGGTCTGGAGGTCACTTGCTGCTGGCCAGTCCCTCTGACTGCACCAGGGGCACTCTTAGCTCAGCCCCCTGTCAGGTGGAGACCCTCGGGCAATGCCTGGTCCCCAGGGGTCCCTGTGTCCAGCACTGGAGCCTCCCTGCTCACCAGGTGACCAGCCCACCCTGGAGACCCCAGAACGTGAACACCTCAGACTTTTGCAGATCTGGCTGAGGCCAAGGAGGTGTCCAGGCAGGTCTAAGAGGAGAGTGGGAGCATCAGTGTCCAGTGTCCTTTTCCTTTGCTACCAGAGGACCCAGAGCACCCCACACCTCCTACCTGGGAGAAACCCTCTTGTTTTGCCAAAACCACAATCTGCGACTGGGAGGATCCTCATGTGTCCCTACATCAGGTGGCTTAGATGGAGCACTTGTGGGACAACCACACAGAGGTGACCATGTGGACTCTGCCCTCCCAGGGCTCTGCCTGTCCCTAGTGTTGGCCGTGGCAGGTCACCCTGGGCTCCTCAGGGCATGACCTCAGCTTCCCAGGGCTCCCTCCTCTGGCCTGGGCTCTGGAGGCCCAATGTCTTCAGGGGGGACTTTCCACCATGTCCTCTGCTGCCTCCCCCCCCAGGGCACAGCAGGGACAGGAGGTGGGTGAATTGGGGCCACACTGGGGCCAGGATGCAGGAGATGAGCCATGAGCAGGATGTGGTCACAGGACCTTCACACCCTGCAGGGTTGCTGCCTCCTCCCCACAGCAAGGTGACCAGCTCCTCTCCCCAGCAAGGGCCGGGGGTGGGCAGCTGCAGATGAGGCCTGGGTGCAACCACAGCCCTGCAAGGCCCCGCTCCACCTCCTGCTGCCTGCCCCTGTGTGCACACTGCAGGCTCCACGTGGCCACTTACGTCCAAGGAGACATTTCAATATGTCTCAGCACCTCTCTTGGTCTGTGGGATCAATGGATTCCCTGCCACAGCCCAAGGTGACGAGGGTGCTCCTATGGAGCATGAACAGGTCCCTGGGTGCTCTGTGCTCCTGCTCCTGTCGTGTCCCACAAGGTGTCCAGGTCAGCAGAGGTGGGGGTCCTTGACCTGCTTTGCATCCTGGGCGTTCACTGTCACAGGTCCTTCCCTTTCCCATAATCTGGGAGCACGTCCCTGTTCAAGTGACTCTGCCTTCTTTACCTTCATGTCCTCTCATTCCTTTGATATCTTTTGTTTGTTTATTCTGATTCCTTTGTGGCCCTGAAAGTGGACCCAGGCCCTAGGGGTGCTCTGCAGGCCTGTCCCATGAGCTACGTTCTGTCCAGTCCTGTTTACTTTTTATGTTGAGTCATGAGGTTCCTAAGTTCCCCAGGTGGCCTTGAACTTGCCATCCTCCTGCCTTGGCCTCCAGAGTCACTGGAGTTACAGCCCTGGGCCCCTGTGCTGGGCTGTCTCTGTAATACCTTTTAAGGATTCACTGTTTCCTTCTATCTCCTCTGTCTCCTACTATAATCGAAACGAGTAAAACATCCTCTTCTAACTCACAGCACTTTTCAGGTTTTGATGCTGAATTGCTGGGTCATCTTTGAGAGAGACTCAGGTGCATCTAGAGCTCAGAGACCATGGTACCTATTTGTCTGCATCAGCTCTGAACCATTTCTCTCTGTATCACAGGTGCTTCATGGTGGTGTGTCCCCTGTTTCTTTCTGGAGATGCTGCGGAAGTCGAACTCTGCTCAGTGCTGAGGGCTCCCTAAGCCTGGAGGGATGAGCCCTCTGCAGAAGGCCATGGGCGCAGGCATGGTCCTGGGTGGGGCCCTTGTGACAGGGGTGGAGGGCACTACACCTCCCACCAAACCTGCTGCTCCTGGTGCCCAGTGGCCGACTCCTCCCACAGTCCATTATCTCAGAGGAGGACGTGGACAGCACAGAGAGGGAGAAGCTCCCCCTTCAAAGCCCTGTGGGGCCTAGTGAGGCTTTGGGCTCCTGAGGTCCCAGCTACTCCGAGGTTCAGGAGCCCAGGGATGTCTTGAGTCCAGGAGGCCAGTGTGGGCAGCACAAGAGTCCTGCCTCAACAACAAGCAAACCCTCAGCAGATACAGTGTGAAGAGCAGAGACCAGCTGCTGTCCCACTGGGTGGGGCTGGGTGACGGCTCCCCGTGTCGAGGTCCTGGTGTCCACCCCCGCCCTGACAAAGACACGCCTCGAGAACCAAGGGGAACCTGAAGGCCCTGTGAGCTGTGGTCACCAAGGCACGTGCTGACCTCCAGAAGTCCTGTGTCCTGCAGAACCACACTGGGAACCCTGTGTGTCATCTCCTGTGTCCCCACCTCAGCCCTGGGGACTGTAGTGCACACAGCCGTGTCGTGCAGTTGAGATTTGCAGAGGGTGGATCTGTAGTGCTCTCACCATGAGAAGGAACAAGGGAGAACGGTAGCTGTGGGGCAGCTGGGTGTGTCCATGAGGTCAGTGTGGAGCTCATGTCACAGTGTAGTCATATCCCAACACGACAAATTGTGTGCCCCAAATATGAGAAATATTTATGTGTCATTAACTATAAATAAGTCCCCAGGAGTCTTCACCATGACCTTGGTGTCTCCCAGAGTGGACAGGCCTCAGCGTGGGTTGCTCCTTCACTTTCTCCATGGACGGTTACATTAAGGAGCGGCTGGGGAGGGGCAGTGGGGAGGCCTGGACCCCACCCAGCACCAGGAGAGAAGCATGAGCCAGGTCAGGCATCTCTGGGGGTTTGAGAGAAGCTGCGTGAGGTCTCACACCGTGGCCATTGCTCACCCCCTTTCTCGTCCTGGGCTGAGATCAGCATCATCCCCTAGAGGGGGCAGAGATAGGACGGGGGCAGCTGCTGGGTCTGGCAAAGCCTCCTGTCTCCTGTCGAGGTTTCCTGGTCCCCAGTGTTGGCCCGTGTCCCCCTTCCTCCTCATGGCCCTGTGCTGTGGGAGGACCTGGCAGGTGGTGGGCAGAGCCTTCAGCTGTCCACACTGGGGAGAGGACTCAGAAGGAAACGGTGCCCAGACCCTTTCTCCCTCCTGGGTCCTAAGATCTCGTCTGGACCAGGGGTTTGGTCTCTGGTCCTGTGTCCTTGAAGATGAGGGGCTGAGTCTATTTTCTAATCTTCTGTTCAATGTTCATCACTTCAAATATATGAGGGTTTGAAAATGACCACTTCACAGCCGTCATCCTGAAGAGAAGTGTTCACAGCCCTTCACATTAGAAAGGAAGCAATGTGGAAAAATGTCATTTTCATTCTTTGGTACAAAATTATAGAGAAAATGTGTCTCCTTCCTTGGGAGGAAATCCTGGGCCACCTTCAGGGCAGCCAGCAGGGCACTGGGTGGACAGGAGGCTGAAGTGGGCCTGGGACCATCACAGAGGCTGAGGGCCAGGTGGGGGCTGCAGGGAGAAGGTCCCCAGCAGGAGCCCAGGCCCTGTGGGCAGAGCTGTGTGCTGCAGGGGACCAGCCTGGCTCAGAGGTTTTCTCTGAGAATCCCAATGAGGAGAACAGGATTTTCAAGGTGGTGTCCTCCTCAGGTGTGAGGCCATCTCTGTCCTGCACCATCTCTGAGCAGCACTGCAGAGGGGGCTCCTGTGGAGTCCCCAGGCCGACCTCACCCAGGACGTGCCTGCAGCTGGCTGTCCCCTTCCTCAGGGCGTCTCACCTCCTGTGCTCAGACTCTCCAAGGTCCTGCTCACGTGGGCAGCAGGCCCACCCCTTCCTGAGTTTCCACCTTGGCAGCTGATGGGGGCACCAGGACCCGCCAGCCACGCCCACCTGAATGAGGTCCCACAGTGTCGCCTGGATGGTGTGGCCTGTGGGCAGGACAGAGGGTCCCTGAGGGCTGGACAGGTCACATGGGCCTTTAAGCCCAGCTGGGTGTTGGTCCTTCTGCACCCTGAGAGGGAATTCCACAGCAGATCATCTCTCTGAAGCTCTGGCTGGTGGCCGATGGCCCAGAATCAGGAGCTGCTAAGAACAAGGAGGGCCGAGGAAGGAGCACTGTGGGGTGGGGACCCCCTCTGCCCTGCTCGTGCAGGTGACCTCGCCTCCTTCTCAGGAGAGCCTGTGTGGCCTGGCTGCCCTCATGCCCCCCTGAGGCTGGGCAGCCATGGCCTCTGCTCATCCTGAGCAGGACGGAGCCCTCAGTGTTGGAGAGGTTGGGCCTCTAGTTTTGCACTGCAGCTCAGGGGAGGGAGGATGGGGTCTGCAGACCCTGCTCTCCAGATGCTCTCTGGTTAGCTCAGCCCCAGCTGCACCCTCTAGGTGGAGATCTCAGCCATCACCACCTGTCAGTGCCAAGTCTGTGCATCCCCCTGGGGACACCAGGCCGTGGCCAGCAGGAACACTAGGGAGCTCATTACCCATAGCCGTTGCAGTGGTACTGATGACTGTGACCCCCTCACTTTGTATTCTGCCCCCCCTCCCGTTGTCTGTTCTATGATAAAGGAGAGGGCGGCCTCAGCCTCAGAGCACCTTTTCCGGGAGCTGGGAATCTACAGTGAGCAAGACTCCAAAAGTCCCTTCAAGTAGGGGCGCAAATGTGAAAAGCAGAGGAATTCGCAAAGAGATAGATTTTTTTTTTTTTTTTTTTTTTACAGATTCAGGTGGACAATGGAAAGGATCTGCTTGGAGATCTGAAATACCAGCAGCATGTTTAAAAACAGGAGGGAATACCAGGGGCCAAGACCACGGAACCGCTTTTCTCAGGAAGAAGTATTGATTGATTGATTTGTTCGCTGATGAACAAGGGAAGAACTTACTCACGTTAGAAAATACCCAAAGAAAATCCTCAACACAGGAGCAGAGTCTGGAATTAACGCACACAGGTGGCAGATCTGTGTCCCGATGTTCTGGGGACGAGGAAGTGCAGGCACAGCGCGAGAGAAGCTGTCTATCCACAGAGGTGCGTCATGTGAGCCACCTGGACCTGTCCACGGGCTGCTATGTGTGACTGTATTGCCCTAATAAAAGCCCAGAGAGTATCCATGCACCAAGCAGGGGTCGCAAGAAGCGCCTGCCCACAGTGCAGCCCTGCATCACAGAACATGGCTGGGACCTGGCGCGTGGTGGGACAGGACAGGAGGAAGCAGAGGAGGGGCCCGCTGCCCCTGCAGGGTGGCCCTGGGAAGAGGGGAACAGGTGTCCTCAACACTAGGGCAGTTCTTCTTGCCCCTGGGGACCCTCTGCTAGAGACACCAGAATTTGATCTAGAGCAGGAATAGGAATTAAAACACCCACAGCGAATCCACCACGTGTACGTCACAAGACACTAACTAACAAAAAGTAAACCACTATAAGTAAATCACAGAAAGACCAGTAGAGGGGAGGGAACAGGAGGGAGGAGAAGAGGGGAAGGGGAAGTACTGGGGGCTGACTTGGAGCAAATTATATCCCATGCTTTTATAATCGCGCCAGATGAATTCTACCGTCATGTACAACAAAGGAACCAACAAAACTTTTAAACTGCTCTGATTGGCTTTGTGTGGGAGAAGGGCCCGGGGAGGACTGCGGAGGCAGGAGAAGGAGGCTGGGGAGAGAAGACGGGCTGGATAGGGGGTGCAGGTAGGAGTGGAGACCACAGGGCTCGGCAAGGACAGGGGCTTTGAATCCCAGGCCAGGGGAGGGGTGGGTTTCGGATTTTAAATAGAATGTTCGCAGCTGGACCTATAATCCTGTGTTGGTGGATTGTGTGAAGGGCACGTGCTTCTTGCCCCAGTGCCCGGCTCCTTGAGCTGCAGGTGAGGTGGTCAAGTGGGCAGGTCAAGTGTGGGGCCCACCCACACCTGCAACGATGTCCCCACAGGAGAATTCTGGGTCTGCGCTCCCTTCACGGAACCTTGGCCCAGATCTAAGCAGCACCCAGGCGCCAGGTCCAGGCTTCAGTGCTGAGTGTCCTCCGGGCCCTGGATTCACGGTGCCTGGGCCGCCTGCCTCCTCCTCCCCACACTCAGCCTGGCCTCTCCCTTGTGAATTGGCCACACATTCCCAGGGTGGCTTGAACCCCACGTGCACTTTCTCTTTCCTTTCCCTATTTCACATCCTGAAAACCAAGTCTATGGCTGAATCTGGGGAGGAGGAGGAGAATTAATTGAGGGGAATGTGTGGGGCTGTCCAGGACAGCAGCAGAGCTCTGTCCAGTCCAGAGTGGATTCAGGTTCACGTCTTCCCAGCTGGGCTGCCCTCCCCAGGTCACAGGCTGGGGTTCACAGAAACTGGGTCAGAAGCCCTCTTCACCATGACCACAGGGATTGGTTAGTATCCAGAGTAGACTGCAGTCCCCAGGAAGGTCAGCCAGACACCTCCCCTCCTAAAGGACCCGAGAAGTTCAGAGATGGCGACCTTTGGACAATAGGGACAGGATGTTGCCTTTGATGGACAGGAGACAGCCCCAGATTTGGAGAGATTTAGCCAAAGGTGTCACCCCAAGAGATCTGAGACCACTCAACTTGCAGCAATCACCCTCAGTGGTCCCCAAACCCTGTCTACAAATTGAGAGGCCCCTGTACCCTACTTTTCAAGGTGGGGCCCTGGTAGCAGGAGCTCTGGAATGACCCTCCAGAGCCCGAGACTTCAACACCAAGGAGGGGAGGCAGCTGGCTACCCTCCCTGCCCGGTTGGCCTGCTCCCTACACAGGTCCTCCACACAATGCCCCCTGCACACAGTGCCCCCTGCACACAGGTATGCCCTCCACACAGGTATGCCCTCCACACAGGTGCCCCCTCCACACAGGTACGCCCTCCACACACTGCACCCTCCACACAGGTACGCCCTCCACACAGGTATGCCCTCCACACAGGTATGCCCTCCACACAGGTGTGCCCTCCACACAGGTGTGCCCTCCACACAGGTATGCCCTCCACACAGGTGTGCCCTCCACACAGGTATGCCCTCCACACAGGTACGCCCTCCACACAGGTATGCCCTCCACACAGGTGTGCCCTCCACACAGGTGTGCCCTCCACACAGTGCCCCCTCCACACAGGTGCCCCATCCACACAGGTGCGCCCTCCACACAGGTACGCCCTCCACACAGGTGCGCCCTCCACACAAGTGCGTCCTCCATACAGTGCCCCCTCCACACAGGTACGCCCTCCACACAGGTGCCCCCTCCACGCAGGTGCCCCCTCCACACAGGTGGGCTCTCCACACAGTGCCCCCTCCACACAGGTATGTCCTCCACACAGTGCCCCCTCCACACAGGTGCACCCTCCACACAGTGCCCCCTCCACACAGGTGCCCCCTCCACACAGGTGCGCCCTCCACACAGGTGCGTCCTCCACACAGGTATGCCCTCCACACAGTGCCCCCTCCACACAGGTGCCCCCTCCACACAGGTGCGCTCTCCACACAGTGCCCCCTCCACACAGGTGCCCCCTCCACACAGTGCCCCCTCCACACAGGTGCCCCCTCCACACAGGTATGCCCTCCACACAGTGCCCCCTCCACACAGGTGCGTCCTCCACACAGTGCCCCCTCCACACAGGTATGCCCTCCACACAGGTGCCCCCTCCACACAGGTACTCCCTCCACACAGGTGCCCCCTCCACACAGGTGCGCCCCCCATGACTTCAGGGGGTCAGGCCCCTCCACAGTTGGAAGAACACACTGTGCCACAGACCTCCCAGGTGAGTGACGCGTGTACGAGGAAGCATACAAACAGGTACGTGTAACACACGTGTATGCGTGTTCAGCATCGATTAATAAGATCACAGGTCTGTGCGCTGTAAGCACAGAGGTGTGTGCACACAGACCAGGCAGGTAGGGGAGGAGGGCCATCTGTGTTCTCAGTCGGGCACTGAGAAGGCCACACTTGGAGGTGACATTCAAGCTGATCCCCAAATAGCAGCCGCAGCCAAGCAGCTGTGAAAACCCTTCTGTCTGCTGGAGCCTCTGGCTGGTTCTGTCACCATCTGCCCAGTTTCTGAATCTCTGCTGTCACTGTCTCCCAACCTCTTTCAAATGGGCTCAGGAACCCTGGTTCCTCTCACCCCATCCAGCCACCAGGACTACACCTAGGGACATGGGTCCCACCTGAGTCATTCACGGGAAAGGCTAAGGTTTCCTCACCTGAGACCAGGAGTTCCAGGGGGTCACTGGGTCCTGACCACACCTGGGGTTCGCTCCTGTAATAGCCGTAGCATGTGAATGTCCACCTGTGGCTGGGGATCACGGGGCCCACAGGGAACAGGGCCTGGACCTGCCCACTGGGGTGTTGCTGTGAGTCCAGGGTCCAGGTGAGGTGGTGTCCTCCTTCCTTGGTGAGAACAAACCTGCCATATCCCTGCCATGAGCCACACTGGAGGGTCACGTTCCCTGCTGAGGTCACCACAGGGCTGGGCAGGGCTGAGAGCCTGGGTTTGCTGTAGGTTCCTAGGAGAGAAGGAGGCAGGTGTTCATGGCTCCCTCCTCCCACACCACCCCCAGCTGGGCTGTGAGAGGGACACCTGGGAGCAGACCCCCTCCCTGAGGGCAGAGCCTGGGGCTGGGACCCCTGAGTGTCCTCTCACCTATCATTACCACCAGCTCCAGGGGGTCACTATGCTCTGACCACCCAGCAGGGCTGAGATAGCGGCATTGATATATCCCTGCACGGTGCTCAGTCATGTGCGGGATGGAGAACTTGGCCTTGTTCCTGGGCCCCAGTGGGATCTGTCTGTCCCAGGGCCCTGAGCTTCCCTCTTTACCCAGACGGAACTCCTGGGTCCCCAGGGGCCCCTCACACCAGATGGTCACTGGCCTTCCCCGGGCGATCACAGAGCCTGGCTCAGCCCACAGGGTGGGCTTGGGGAGGGTCCCTGCAAGGGAATCAGAGGCTGGGTCCCAGCACACCCCTCAGATCCCAGCCCTCAGCCCAGCCCCCTCCAGGCTCCCAGCCTCAGCCCCCAACTCTGTTCACCCCACTGCCCAGGGTGGCTCCTGGTCCCCAGGAGGAGGACCTGGACAGCTGGGGACACTCACCTGCCTGCCCTCGGGTCCCGGGGCCCAGACTCAGCCCTGGAAGAGAGTTCCTGTGAGAGGGGAGCCCCTGAGGCCTGAGCAGGCCCTGTCCCCCCACAGCCTCCTGGGCCCTGGGTCTCCTGATGGCCAGGGCCTGGCTGTGGGCTGGGTCCCCCCAGAACAGGGTGTCCCCTCCCTCCGTCACATCTCACCCAGGCAGAGCAGGGCCGTGAGGGTGGGGGTCATGGTGTGTCCTCCCCGAGGTCCCAGGGTCCAGATGGAGGAGGTCACAGAGCTGGAGGACAGACAGATACACAGGGTGTAACTACGTGGACACTGGAGACTGGTTCTTCCCTCCCTGGGACTGTGACACAGCAGCCCCACAGGAAGGGGACAGCCCGCCTCCCTGCGTGGTCTTGTTTTCCTAGGAATGTGGCTGTCTCAGGATGCAGTGTCTCTGCAGGCCCTTCAGACAGAGTGGGGTCTCCTCTGTCCACCCCCACGGTCTGTCTGATCTGTCCTCATCCCTCCTGGGGACACAGCAGCAAATACACCTGCTGCCCTCCTGAGCTGGCCCTTTCCAGGTGAGAGTGACCCAGGGCTGGGCCTCCCCTCTCAGGGCCTCCCTGGGGCTCCATCTCCCTGCAGCCTGTCCAGGGCACAGGGTGGTGAGCCCCTTGCCAGGGCCAGCCATCCCCCAGCCCTGGAGATGCTTCTGGGGAGACGCAGGCTCCCTCTTCAGGGGAGGGCAGAGCAGCAGACCCTGAGCACCTGGCTGTGAGCTCACCTGGCGCTTCCTGCTGGGGATGAGCACAGAGACCCAGGGAAGTCCAAGAAAGTAACAAGTGTCTTTTCGGGACTCTGGAGTGTGGTTTGTTCTCTACTGAAGTCTGCCCCATTGACTTCCCTTCCCGGCTTCCAGCACACCCACTCCCCTGTTCTGAGAAACAACCTGAGTAGTCACTGCCCCCCCCCCTGCACTGCATTTCCCCTTGGCCCCTTTGGTACCTCTGCCCATTGCTGTGTCACGTCTGGGCCACAACACTGAGGGCTGAGCTCTGGGTTTGCCCGAGTACCCACGAGCATTAAGCTGCCCTCTCTGGCCCTCAGTTTCCTCATCTTGAGGAGGTCGTCACAAACTCTCTCCACAGAGGGATTTGGGTCAGTGGTGCAGGTGCATGGGAAGGGCTGTGTCTGGTTAATCTGCAAACCTCCTTAGGATGTGGGCTGGGGAGGCTGTGACCTGAGAAAATCTTGCCTTTGGGCCCCAGGGTCAAGGTGGATGATTGCTGAAAATCCTCACCTGCTCCTAACACTCAGAAATGCTCCACCTGATATTTCTGAAATGTGCACCATTGCACTTAGGGTGGGAAGAGAGAAATGAAAGTTCCCGAGTGGGAAAGAACCCTCAGCAAGGAGTGATGTGGTCAGCCATGCTGGGGCCAGCCGAGGTCACGGGGGCAGAATCTCCCTCTGTGAGCAGCAGGAGGGGACCCAGTGTAGAAAGGGTAGATGCAAAATTAGGGACTCAAGGTATCAACCAAAGGAGCAGTGGTGTCACATGTAGCAGATCAATCCAACTTGGTGCAAAAGGGATCAGGGAGTTTCAAACAGAGGCAAAGAAGAGAAACCTTAACCCATAACTGCATGAATTCTTAATACGGCTGCGATTATTCCCAAGGAATCACTTCTTTTTTTCCTATTATTATTGATTTTTATGTATGACAGCTGAATGCATTACCATTCATATTACACATAGCATAATTTGTCATCTCTCTGGTTGTATATCAAGTATACTCACACCAATTCATGCCTTCGTACATGCACTTTGGATAAGGGAATCACTTCTAGGCAAACACGTGAAAGAGTAGCTCACCCTCAGCAGAGCCTCGATAGTTCCCCACAGCTCCCAGCGCCGGGCGACGCACAGAAGCCCCTGCTCTGGCCTGGGGCTGGTCCCCAGCCCCACACTCAGAAAGACAGTCATCGAGGATACAAATAACAATAAGTGCAGAACAGTGAACTTCATACACTGTTGCTGGGACTTAATGCCCCTGTGGAAAGTCCTCAAAAGACTGAGAACAGCTCCGCCATCTGACCGGCTGTCCCAGTGCGTGGCGTCTGTCCCCAGGAGGTCACGACAGCTCAGTGCAGAGGTCAGGGCATTCCCGGGTTGATAAAGCAAACTCACAGTGGCCTCCTTCAGTAGCAGCTGGGTTCTGTCCTCGGATGCGGGGGTAAAGGACATGTGGTCTCACACACCATGGAATTATTATTATTTTTGGCATAAAGAAGAAAAACATTGTTTCATTTTCAGGAAAACAGCTGGAACTGAAGAGCATCCTATCAAAGAAAACAAGCCAGACTTAGGAAGAGCGCGGAAGCTGGAGAGGAAAAGGGGGGAAGGAAGGGAGCCCATCAGAGGAGAGGAGTGACCAGGGAGAGGGGCGGAGAGGGCAGGGAGGGGGCTGGGAGCAGAACGGACAGGACTGCCCTGCGACGGGGTGAGGTGCCTCCGTGAATCCCGCTGCTCTGTATGATCGATATGCACTGATCAAAAATGCAGTTGTCTCGTATGAGAAAAAGGCACCAGAAACACACATTGGAGAACAGATAGTCTCTTCACTGGGAGAACTACAGAGCCACAAGCAGCAGACGGACGCTAAACCCCGCTCTCTCACCAGGCACAAGACTCAACTCAGAGTGGATCAAAAACCTGGGAATCAGACCAGACACCCTGTGAGAGTGGGAGCAAAGGTTGCCACAGTCTGGCTGGGCACAAAATAACCGAGCCGCCATGAGGCACTTGTAGGTTCAAACAGAAACTCCTTTATTGCCCGAACTCCCCAATAGGACATGAGGTGCCTCCTTAAGGTGTAAGGAATTTATAGGGTATCATATCATTTTCCCCTTTTTGTTATTGAACCATAATTTATATAACCCAAGTAGCCACTGAGCACTTGGAAGTGCACGGTCCAGCGACACTGAGCACACAGCACATCATGCTCTCTCCACCTGTGTTTAGTTCCCAGACATTTTAGCCCCCAAAGAGAACCCTGTGCCCGGTAAGCGGTCCCCACGTTCCCACGCCCCAGCTCCTGCTTTCTGCATCTGGATGACCTCTTTGGCCTGTGGCCTGTGGGTGGACCCCCTTGCCACCGGGCACTTGGTGTCTGCCTTTCACTGAGCACATTTCAAAGTCTGAGGAATCGCAGGATTCGAGGCTGTGTTCCTCCTCAGCTGGGCCATGTTCTATGCAAAATCCCGGTCCTCGCCCCGTTTCAGCCTCAAGCCAGTGCTGAGACCCGGATGCTCAGAATACAGTCCAGGGCCCACGTGGTCCTCAGGTTCCTCCAAATGTGGGCGATTCCCGCCGTCCTCGGGTTCTTCTTCTCATTTTCCTTCCCTTAGGAGTTCCGGGCGGCGTGCACATGGTATGTTGTATGTTCCATTCCCAGTTTTCTTTTCAGATCTCCATACTGCTTTCTAATTTGCAGTCCCACCAGCAGTATATGAGTGTGCCTTTACCCCACATCCTCACCAACATTTATTGCTGCCTGAATTCTTGATGATTGCCATTCTGACAGGGGTGAGATGAAATCGTAGAGTAGTTTTGAGGTAGTGAGGGAACTCATGTCCGGGGTAACCAAGGCCGTGCCCAGGAAGAGACCTCTGGGCGCAGCAGTGGCTTCTGCCCTAGCCTAGAAAGAAGACCCCCAGGCGACCTCAGGCTGGCAGCAGCAGAAGCAGAGGCAGCAATGGTGGTAGTGGTGCAGGCAGCTGTCCCCAGAGGATTAAGTGAAATGGAAGTCGCTCCAAATTAGACAAGCCCTAAGTTCCACCGGGCTCAGGTGCCATCACACTGGTGAAATTTCCACCAGCAGGTTGGGTGATAGTTTAGCTGGGTATAGGATCGGCTGCACCCCAGCATCCTGTACGGGTCTGTGGTTCTCTCCATTCCACCCACCTTTTAGCCAGCTTTCTGTTGCAGTGACAAAATGCCTGAAAAACACCATCTTCGAGCAGGAAAGGTTCATTTTGGCTCATAGTGTCAGAGATTTCAGCCCCTGGACCCTGGACCCATTGTTATGGGCTGTGATGGGGCAGAACAACATGGCGGGGAGAGAGACAGAGAGAACAGTGCACTCACTTTTATAACAAAATCCTTTCCTCAAAACCTCAGAATATGAATCCCTGAGTGGATTAATCCGTTGATGAAGTCAGAGCCCCCATGATCCAACCAATCACCCCTCAAAGGCGAACACCCTGCACGGGGACAGGCCTTCAACACGTGAGCGTTCAGATCCTAGTCGTGATGACCCGGGGAGCAGGACTGCTTCTCCGTCATGTTCTGGGCTCGGAGGGCAGGTCTGGGGAGGAGAGGAGCCCTTCCCCGCACCGGACTCCTCGATGGAAAGCCCTTCAGAGGGAGACTCTTCCTCGTCTCGGGAACTGCCCTCCTAGAAGCTGCCATCACCCTCGCCCTGTGAGGAGGATGGTGGGGGGCTGTTTCCTGCTCCAGGTTGACAAGTGATCAAGGCCACCCCCATTCTTGAGCAGACGCCGGCGGATCTCCTCCCAGGAGCACTAGTGACGAGCACGGAGCAGAGTCCACAGGGTCAGAGGAGGAGCTGTGGGTCAGAGAAGAGGGAGAGGAAGCAGGAATGACCCCGAGCAGTGGATGGAGGAGCCCGGGAGACGCTGCCTCGTACAGAAATGAGGAAGTCCAAGGAGGAAGTTTGGAAGCAACAGAATGACGCAACTGGCTGGCGGGACTCGACTTCCCTCTGTGAGCCAGTGAAGTCTTGCAAACCTTTTCCTGAGCCTCCTTCTCCCTGACGTCGTCATCCCGTGACGCCCACTGGCTGCTCCCACCAGCCCAGGCACAGAGGGGAGCTACCCTCAGCCCTGGGGCTCTTGTCCCCTCTGCAGAGCTTAACTCCAGACAGCACTGCCCAGAGCCCCTCCGACCCACGTCCGCTGGCCATGTGCACAGCCCAGGCCTGGAGAGGGCTTCGGAAGTCCTGTCCACGCCATCACACCAGACCCCGGGCTGTACTCGGGATCTCTGCCTGAGGTTCAGGCCGTGGTGACCAGCGAAGCTGACTCCGCACCAGCAAACCCAGCTCCTCCCTAGAGGGCAGCCCCCCCAGCGAGCTCCCCACAGACCTGCCCTACAGACTCAACTCCCAGGGCCTCGGACACACTGCGCCTCTCAGTCAGCTCCAGAGACACGCGGAGCCCCGACGACACCTGCCCACACTCCTCACCAGGCCAAGGCGAAGGATCTCCCAGCGTCACTCCTCAGCTGTAAATGGGTTCACGGCCTTGGGTCCGTAGGAGAGGCAGGAGGTCCACGTGCACCACTCAGAATACCAGTGGGCACATCATCTGGGTTCAGATAACTGTTGGAGAAGTGTCCGTTTGCTCTCAAGACCGCCCTGCTACCGTCCACTTCCTTCCTGGTAATGGTCTTAAAAATGCTTGTGTGGTGCAAGAGGCCCTGCAAGATGAGAGCCCCCTAGGCCTGTGCTCCCACCCTTCTCCAGAGCGGCCCATGCTCCAGATCAGGTGGTTGCAGCTCTACCTGTTGTTGAGTCTCGTCCCCTTTTCTCCCTCCTGAGAAGCAGAGAGTCGAGCAGAATTGCCCACTGCCCTGTGTGCTGGTCCTGTCTCCACCCGTCTGAGATCCGTGGGCCCAAGGAAGGAACCCCTCAGCTCGTCAAGCATCCCCATGCCTGGCCCCAAGGCTGGACATGGTGAGGACTCAGTGGCCACTGGGGGATGGTGTAGGAGAGACAATACTTGAATTTACAGAAGGTTTGGAAGGAATGGCCTTGACCTAGCATGTGAAGAATCCATGACAGAGGGACTTGGAACGGGGTCCAGGGAGCTGTGCAGCCAGGGACTCAGGCCTGCCGAGCTGGCCCACCAGCAGACGGACCTGCATCTCTGCAGCGTCTCCAGGCTGGGCAGACGGCTGGTCCTGACAAGGAGCCCACAACCCTGGGCCATGGCAGGCTGAAGGAGAGCCAGGGAGGAGGAGCAGCCCCAGGGTCACTGTGGCACTAGGTGTACCTGCCTCAGCACACTGGCCCTCAGTGAGAGCAGGACAGGTCAGGCAGACAGTGGAAGGGGTGAGGAGGGCACCATTGCTGTCTGAGCTGCCCGCAAGAACCCAGGCCTGACCCAGCTGGAAATGAGAACCAGGCTCCTGGGGAGGGCAGTTCCCCTTCCTGTGGGCAGCTGATGTGACAGCACTTTGACGGGCAGGACACCGCCTCCAAGTGGCCACACCCTGTGTGTGTCTGTCCTCCAGGCTCTGTGACCTCCACTGGGACCACTGGGGAGAGACGCCATGACCCCCACCCTCACGGCCCTGCTCTGCCTGGGTGAGATGTGACGGAGGGAGGGGACACCCTGTTCTGGGAGGTCAGCCCACAGCCAGGCCCTGGCCATCAGGAGACCCAGGGCCCAGGAGGCTGTGGGGGGACAGGGCCTGCTCAGGCCTCAGGGGCTCCCCTCTCACAGGAACTCTCTTCCAGGGCTGAGTCTGGGCCCCGGGACCCGAGGGCAGGCAGGTGAGTGTCCCCAGCTGTCCAGGTCCTCCTCCTGGGGACCAGGAGCCACCCTGGGCAGTGGGGTGAACAGAGTTGGGGGCTGAGGCTGGGAGCCTGGAGGGGGCTGGGCTGAGGGCTGGGATCTGAGGGGCTGTGCTGGGACCCAGCCTCTGATTCCCTTGCAGGGACCCTCCCCAAGCCCACCCTGTGGGCTGAGCCAGGCTCTGTGATCGCCCGCGGAAGGCCAGTGACCATCTGGTGTGAGGGGCCCCTGGGGACCCAGGAGTACTATCTGCATAAAGAAGGACATGCACAGCCTTCCAGAGAGTCTCCGCTGGAGCCAGAGAACAAGGCCAGGTTCCCCATCCCATCCATGACCGAGTATCATGCAGGGAGATATCAATGCTACTATCACAGCCCTGCTGGGTGGTCAGAGCGCAGTGACCCCCTGGAGATGGTGGTGACAGGTGAGAAGACACTCAGGGGTCCCAGCCCCAGGCTCTGCCCTCAGGGAGGGGGTCTGCTCCCAGGTGTCCCTCTCACAGCCCAGCTGGGGGTGGTGTGGGAGGAGGGAGCCATGAACACCTGTCTCCTTCTCTGCTAGGATTCTACAGCAAACCCAGGCTCTCAGCCCTGCCCAGCCCTGTGGTGACCTCAGGAGGGAACGTGACCCTCCAGTGTGGCTCAGGGCAGAGATATGACAGGTTTGTTCTCACCAAGGAAGGAGGACACAACCTCACCTGGACCCTGGACTCACAGCTACACCCCAGTGGGCAGGTCCAGGCCTTGCTTCCTATAGGCCTGGTGACCTCTGGTCAGAGGTGGAAATTCAGATGTTATGGATATTACAGGAGCACCCCCCAGCTGTGGTCAGTTCCTAGCGACCCCCTGGAGCTCCAGCTGTCAGGTGAGAGAGCCTTATTCTTCTCTCAACTGTCTTTTGAGTACCCAAACGATTTTCTATGATCCCTGCTCTCAAGGGAGCCCCAGTGGGGAGGCTGGCTCACAGGAGCTTGGACACACTGAGCCAGAGACCAGAGTGACCTGCAGGCAGGACAGGGGAGGCAGGGGGTTTGCAGGATCCAGCCCTCAGCCCAGGCTCATCTTCCTCCAGGGGTGTCCAGGAAGCCCTCCCTCCTGACCCAGCAGGGCCCTGGAGAGAACCTGGCCTCTAGCATCACCCTGATGTGGACTATGACAGATTCACTCTGTCCAAGGAGGGGACACAGGACCTCCCCCAGCGCCCTGCCCAGCAGCCCCAGGCTGGGCTCTCTCAGGCCGACTTCCTGCTGGGCCCTGTGAGCAGCTCCCACGGGGGTCGGTACAGGTGCTACAGTGGACATAGTCTTTCCTCTGAGTGGTCAACCCCCAGTGGCCCCCTGGACATCCTGGTCTCAGGTGAGGAGCACAGAGGGTGCAGCCAGGGACCCAGCCTCTGCACAGCCCTGTTGGGGAGCCCCAGGAGGTGATGGCCAGGGTGATGTGGGGTCTCAGGAGGGAGAGAGACAGGGAGGGGCAGAGAGGACAGAGACAGGGGGACACAGGGACAGGAAGAATCAGAGACAATGAGACAGACAGAGAGCACAGGGTCCTCAGAGAGAGGCCCCGGGGAGGTCTCAGCTCAGAACAAGCTGGGGCCACCCTCACCCTCCTTCCTCTCTCTAGGACAGCTCCCTGTCACACCCTCCCTCTCAGTGCAGCCTGGTCCCACAGTGTCCTCAGGGGAGAACGTGACCCTGCTGTGTCAGTCACTGATCAAGATGGACACTTTCCTCCTGTGCAAGGAGGGGGTAGTTGACAGCCCAGCCGCCATGTTTAAGATCAGAGCTTCAAGCTCCACTCCCAGGCACAATCCTCCGTGAGGGCTGTGAGCTCAGCCCCTGCTGGGCGGGGGCACCTACAGGGACGGATTCTGTCCTTCCCACTTCTCCTGGGAGGCTGGCTCTCTGGGAAGGCCTTTCCCTCCAGCCCTGGGCTCCCCATCTGAACAGGGGAGCTGCCTGACCTGAGCACCAATCCTGGTTCCTGGCCTCTGGGCTCCTGGGCAGCGGGTCCTGGAGCCGGTCCTGTGCAGCCCTCCCTGGGCCTGCACCGCTGCTCTCAGTGACTGTGTCTGTGAGGATGGAAGCACCAAGGTGGGGAGCAGGGCCATCCTCAGCTGCCCAGGGCTCGGCTTGGAAAGCAGAGACACAGCATTTTGGAAACAACAAAGATTTATCAAACTCTCCTGGTTGAGAACCTCCCCTCCGTGGGTCACACAAAATCACTCAGATTTTACTCTGAGCCACCGCTACACACAGCTCTGCATGACCCCTCGCCTCCAGCAGGTGGGCAGGGACCTCCGGGAAACAGGGCCAGTGGTGGGGCCAGCAGCCAGCGGGGGGTCCCCTGAGCAGCTCTTATTTCTCATTTCTGAGCCCGCAAGATGCAGCCCTCACCCCACCTGCAGGGTCCCTGGGCCCTCTCAGGTCACCGCGGAGGCTGCTCAGGCCACAGTGGGGTGTGGTGGGGGTGAGGCTGGAGCCCCCACAGGACACGGTGTCCCAGGCAGGGAGGCCACTGGGCTCCTCAGGGATCACCTGGTGGCCTCAGGGCACACCTGAGACTAAGGAGGGCCCTGCTCCCTGGAGCCACTCCAACGTCACCCTCTGCAGCAGAACTCTCTCCAGTCTGTTTTCTCTCCCTTTCTAAAACTTTTGAAGCTGAAAATTTAGCTTGAGATATTTGGATTTATAGCTTAAAAATAAAGAAATTCTACTCCAATTTCCCTGGGTCTAGATTATATTCCTGCATTAATTGTGGGGAATACCTTCTTCCCACGACCAAGTCCTCTTTCCCAAGACACTTGGCATAGACGTTTATGAAGGAACATGAGAAATATTGTGAAGTTGAAAAGGGGTCCATTCATGGGTGATTTTCAGAATTGTTTGACTATCTTAGGAATTTATAAGGTCAGTCCTTATTTTCTAAATAGTAATTAAGTATAGGAGGCTGTTAGCTTGGTATATTAATTTTATTTCATATTAACTTAGGATTCTCTCCCGTTTGATGGTTTTTAAATCTCTTGTGATTAACTGATGAAATTTATGTCAAACAAAATCAGATCTAAATTTCACTTCTTGACTTCCTAATTGCACACCAATTTCTCTTGCTTCGATATATGTGTATATGTGTGTGTGTGTGTGGTTACACATATCTACAATTATATCAATATCTAAATATTTATCCCTAATTATATAATTCAATTATCTGATTATTACTGTATTAGAATATACATATTATATCCACATTCTTAATGTCATTAGGCTGGTGGGGTTTTACGTGTTGTTATGGTTACTAGGCTGCATAGATTTATATTTCTACAAGTAGATGATTACGGGAGCCACTGGTAGGACCCCACTGGAGCACTGCACCTCTTACCTGGTGTGTGAGGCACTGGTGTGGGGGTCTCTGGCTACACAATGATTAGCTAATGAGACTGAACTGACGAGGACACCCAAGGGGAACTGGCTAGAGAGGTGCAGGGGGTGGCCAGAACTGTCACCTTTCTGCTCTTGACCATCAGGCACCCCACACCACCCCTCACCCCGGCCCTGGGCACTCAGTAGGGAAACCACTGAACCTCCTCTCCAGGGGTCATAGCTCCATGGTCCAAGGTCCAGACCACACAGAGCACACAGGGCAGGGGAACCCTGAACCAGGGACCAGTCTCCCCACCAACCCTGAGATCTGAGGCTCAGCTGAACTTTGCTCCAAGGTGACTCAGACACACTCCTGACCTCCCAGAGCACAGAGAGGGTGAAGGACCAGGGAGAGGAGCAGAGGGGACCCTGAGGACCAGGAAGGGCTCAGAGGGGCTCCAGAGAGTCCTGTGGTGAGAATGAGGCGAGGAGGTGGGTCCCAGGCAGGACGGGGCTCCTCAGGTCACAGGTCCCCTCTTCTACTTGGTTCTAGGAGCCACTGAGACCATCAGCCCAGCGCAGAGCAGCTCAGACCCCAGCTCAGGGGAGTCGGGAGGATTCTCAGCTATGGGACTGGACTCTGAGGGTCACGTCCTGGCCAGGGGAGGCGGCTGCCCTGGGTGGACATGTGGGGATCCTGGGGTGATTTGGTCCTGCTGACCTCTGACCTCTGTGTCCAATTCCCAGCCTCAGCTCCCCAGGACTACACAGTGCAGAACCTCATCCGGATGGGCCTGGCTGGCCTGGTCCTGCTGGTCCTCGGGGTCCTGCTGTCTCAGGCTCAGGACAGCCAGAGAGGGACCCGAGGTGCAGCCAGGAGGTGAACAGGAGAGAACAGGGCACACTCAGAGGGCAGAGCTGGGAGCCGAAGGACCCTCGGGAGTCTGAAGGCCACCTGGACAGGTGGGGCTGCACCTGAGACTGTCCTGGCAGCAGAGGTGACTGGGTGCAGGACCAGCTGGGTGCTGGCTGAGAGCCTTCCCCACCATGCTGTGTGCACCCAGGGCTGGCCCAGCGCTCTCTGCAGCCCTCCACGCGCCAGTCCCCACGGGGAGATGTCCGTGCAGCTGTGCCCACAGTGTAACAGGTGCTGGTCCTGTGGACATGACTGTGAAAAAGCCACATTAAAACCCTGAGAGTCCTGCTGTGTGTTTGCTCTTACTGTCCACGTCCCTTCCTCCCACCCTCCACGTGCCGAGGTAGCACCACGTCACCAGGTCGTGGTGTAAATCCAAACATCTCTGCTCACTGCTGGAGTGTGGAGAAGCATCGACCCCCAACGTCACCTAGAGTCACCTCCTGACATGGCTCCCTGGGTCCTGCAGGGTTTCTGTCTTCATGAAATCGCTAGGGGATCTGTGTTGCCAATCATGACATTGTGGACAGAGTCATTTCAATGAAGGGACTTGAGAGTCCACTGGTAGTTCAGAGACTGTCAATGAAGGTAAGGCACCCTCCAGGCCTTCCCTTCACTGGTAGTCCATGTGGTTGATGGCGTGCACTTTCCTGCCCCAGGACCTTGGCTTAGCATTTCAAGGCAGGTGGGCTGCAGGCAGAGCCCCTCAGCGTGGGCATGAGCAGCCGCTCTCTCCCTCCACCTTGAGGGGAACTCCCAGGGCAGAGCGTGGGGCGGGTGCTCTTTGCTCTCCTCCCTTCTCTGTCCCGGGCCTGGTCCTGCCCACCTGGTCTCTGCGTGGCCCTGCAGACCTGTGTCCGTCCCTCTGCAGGTGGGCTGGTGGCCATCGTCACCCTGGGTTCCTGCACGTGGGCTCAAGTGCTCAGTGGCTCTGCTGCCTGGGTCCTGGGCGGTGTCTCTGAGTTCCTGGATCTGGGGTCTGTGTCTGATGGTAACTGGGGACTCCCTGTCATTGTCCTCCCACTGGGTCTCTGTGTCTTCCTTTCTCCTCCTGGTGCTCCAGGGGGCAGAGGTGACCCCTGTGTCCCTTGGTCCTGGAGGCTCTCACCTTGCAGTCTTGGTTCTTTTCCAGTCTTGAGGTTTCCGCTGCTGCAACCTCCAGCCGAGAGCTGTCCTCGTGGTGCCACCCTGAGCGCCCCTGAGGCCCTCGCCGAGTCCTGCCAGCCCTTCCGGCCTCTGGTGGCCCTCTGAGTCTCTTCCTGGGACCCCCGTCTGTTCTCAGAGCTGCTCACTGTCAGCCAGAGCCCCGGGCATCTCTGTGACTGGTTTAGATTCCTGTTCTCTCCACTCCCACCTCCCTGCCTGTGGGCTCCCAGGGTGGCCCTGTATTTCTAGCTGTGTTCTCCCCCTGGGGACACCTGGGGTCCACTTCCTGACCGCTAGATCTGTGCTGAATAGGGTCAGCCCTAACAGACCCTGGAGAGGTGGGAGAGGTGCTGCAGCCCTCAGGGTCCTGACCACCCTTCCGCCCCCAGGTGCCCCTGGCCAGGGTTTCACCCCGATTTGTTGCAGAGAGTTAAGATGCCAGGGGAGCGTGGCCTGCAGGCTCTGAAGCAGGGGCTGTCACTAACACTGGACATGTGCATACTTCTGAGGAAGCCCAGGTCCCTGCTGTGGCCCTGGCCCTGCCCGCCTCCTGCAGGCCTTGGGCTCCTCCTGTCTTGCTGTTGCAGAAGACAAGCTGGTGGCCCTGGGTTCCTCCTGCAGTCCCCAGGGTGCACCTGGAGCCATCTCCTCCGGCCCAGTCCCTCGGCATCATCCCCTGGGGTGGCAGTTCCCGTACATGGGCTTTTCAGGAAAGCTAAGGTGTGCGGCTGGGCACGTGTCCAGCAGTGCACGGTCAGATCTGTCTCTCCATGACCAGGTGGTCCTGGACAGGGAGCTTCACAGTGCTTCTCAGGGTTTCTGTCCCACATAGGGGAGACCCGAGGGCTGCAGGGGGCAGGAGCTGGCCCGTCCCGTCCAGGTCAGCCAGGCTCTGGTAAAGCCCCAGCAGGCAGGCTGTGCAGCTGCCTCTCCTGCAGACCTGGGACAAGGGCAGAGCGCCCAGCGTTGGGTCTTCAGTGGACACAGCATTCATCCACCTGGACCCTGGAGCCAAAGCCAGAACTCTCTCAGGTCCCAGACTCCCCTCCCCTCCTCCTAAGGAGGTTTGCAGATTAACCAGGACAGAGCCCCTCCCATGCTCCCTGTACCCCGATCCAAATCCTCTGTGGAGAGGGTCTATGAGAACCTCCTCAGGACGAGGAAACTGAGGGTCAGAAAAGTGGTATCAATGTTCACGGGTACATAGGCAAGGACAAGCAGGAATTCTTTTTTCTGGTACCAAGAATTGAACCCAGGAGCCCCCTCCCACTATCCCCAATCCTTTTAGTTTTTTTAGTTTGAGACAGGGTTTGCTAAGTTGCTTAAGTCCTCCCTAAATTGCTGAGACTAGCCTCAAACTTGTCATCCTCCTGCCTCAGTCTCCAGAGTTTCTGGGATTGCAGGGTAACCAGGAACTTTTAAAGATGAGCTTCTGCCCTGCACACCCAGAGCTCAACCCTCAGTGTTGTGTCCCACACGTGACCCAGCCATGGGTGGAGGTAGCAATGGGGCCCAAGGCAGCACAATTGGGTTGTTTCTTAGAACGGGGGAGGGGAGCGCTGGATGAAAAACAGGGAAGTGGATTAAGGCAAAGTTTAGTAGAAACAAACCACACTCCAGAGTCTTGAACAGACATTTCTTATTTATTTAATTTTTGGTACCAGGGATTGAACCCAGGGGTTCTTTACCACTGAGCCACAGACCAGCCTTTTATGTTTTATTTTGAGACAGGGTCTCACTCCGTTGCTTAGGCCACTAAGTTGCTGAGGCTGGCCTTGATCTTGCCATCCCCCTGCCTCAGCCTCCTGAGCTACAAGAATTACAGCCTGGGCCACCATGCCCGGCTCTTGTTATTTCCTTCACTTTCCCTGCGTCTCTGTGCTCATCCCCAGCAGGAAGCACCAGGTGAGCTCACAGCCAGGTGCTCAGGGTCTGCTGCTCTGCCCTCCCCTGAAGAGGGAGCCTGTGTCTCCCCAGAAGCATCTCCAGGGCTGGGGGATGGCTGCCCCTGGCAAGGGGCTCACCACCCTGTGCCCTGGACAGGCTGCAGGGAGATGGAGCCCCAGGGAGGCCCTGAGAGGGGAGGCCCAGCCCTGGGTCACTCTCACCTGGAAGGGTCTGGCTCAGGAGGGCAGCAGGTGTATTTGCTGCTGTGTCCCCAGGAGGGATGAGGACAGATCAGACAGACCGTGGGGGTGGACAGAGGAGACCCCACTCTGTCTGAAGGGCTGCAGAGACACTGCATTCCCCCATAGCCACATTCCTAGGAAAACAAGACCACGCAGGGAGGCGGGCTGTCCCCTTCCTGTGGGGCTTCTGGTGGGACGTGAAGCCAGAATCAGACAGGCAGGCAGTAAAGGTGGTAAATGGAGTCAGGTCGGATCAAGGAGGCCAAGTTTGAGTGAGTCCAGGAAGGTGGAGACTGTCCCCTGAGGGACTGAAATGTTAATTCCTCAGCCCTTCCTCCACCCTTATCAAGACCTGCCCCTGCTCCAACCTGCTGCTGAGGTCACCTGTCCCAGGAGTGGCCCCTGCCTGGGGGAGCCACAAGGTTGTTAATCAATGTGTCCTGGGCGGCACCATCCTGCCCTCCCCTCCAGCCCACCTGGGTCCCCCTTTTGGCCTCCCTCCGAGCACCCCTGGGCCTAGCCAGGTAGACAGGAAGGAGAGAGACCAGGGGAAGAGGGCAGGAGAAACAGGAAGCCCAGGACATATAAAAAGGCAGAACCCCTCCCTTTTGGGGACACCAGGACACCAGCTATGGCCCCTCCTGGGAGAAGTCTTCCTCCCCCTTTTTAAATAAACCCCACTTTACATGCTGCCTCGGCTGCTTCTCTACTGTTCCCACTTCAACATGTGAGGGAGCAGGACTCCTCACAGAACCCAGGTATCAACAGCCCAGGGAGGGAGAACTGGCCAAGGGCTGCTTTAACGCCTGTCTCCTGACCCGGCTGTGGCCAGGTGGGAGCCAGGAGGGGGCACCAGCCTTCCTCCCCTCCCCTAGGACAGCAGGGCCTTTGCTGTGTGTCCTGCAGGCCCCTGGCTGGGCTCCTGGAGGTCAGTGTCATGATCTAGGGATGCACTATCCTGATCTCCCCTTTAGGGAGTCTCACTATTGTCCACACGTGGCCTCTACAGTTGGTCAACCACAGGTTTTCCTCTGCTGGACAAGGTACTAAACCAAAACTTCTCAAAAGACGTACAAAGGACCAAAAATAATATGAAACAAAAACAAAAACCAACAAACAATACCCAAGGTGAACTTCTCTAGCCAGCCGGGGAAAAGCCACCGAGGAACCCAGCTTAATTCCACCATAAGATCAGGAGCCATCTCATCCCAGTCATAAAAGTGAATCTCTGCTTTACTATAAATTACTGAAATACCTAAACTATTTGGAATTCCTGCCTGTGCCTTGAACTCACCCCTGCCTGGCTTTCCCTGAGCGCAAAACAACCCTCTCTAAAACCTCATGGGCGCCTCATAAATCCTGATGTTGGGATCTGAATTTGCTCCCTACCTTGAAATATCATGCCATGTACATCATTAACCTGCTCTATGCCTGTGTATTGTGCTTGTCAAATCCTGTTAGCTGTAAGTTCTCCAGACACCCCGCTTTGCAACTTTCTGTGCTGTAAAACCTTGTTCCTGGAGGGCTGGGGGCTGCTCTCTGGCCTGGATTGGGAGAGACAGCCGCTGATCAGCTCTTCTTTGTGTACACAATACAAGCTTGCCTTAATTTGATTTAAAATTGCAGTCAGAGGTCTTTTCTTTGCTTCGGGATTCAACACAACTCTACTATGGTTCCATTTCACCCAGTCAGGAATGCTTTCTATTCAAAAAAACAAACCTGCATCTGGTTTTCATTTAGGATGTCTCCATTGCTGTATCTTCAATGCAAGTCCACCACTCTCTACTACTTCAGTGTTCAACATCTGGTTTGTGTCTTTACTTTTTGGCAGTTTTTGTATCTAGAAGTTCCATTTAGTCCCCCCCCACACCACACACACACACACACACTTATCTCTACTTATTTGCTAAACTTTTTGAAAATACAGAATGCAGTTATGGTGAATGGTTTTGGGGCTGGGATTGACCCCAGGGCCTCACGTGTGCAAGGCATGCGCTCCACCACTGAGCCACCCCCTCAGCCCCTACAAGGACTGTTTTAATGTCTTTCTCTACCAATTCTAACATCCCTGTACATGGCCTGGGCACCACACACCAAGCCAAGGAGCCCCAGGACCTCAGCAGACGCCAGGTCCCTGTGGTGGGCCCAGGAGTGTGAGATGAACCCCAGGTGTTCTGTGGACGGGTGCTGTGGTTCCTCCCCCTGCCTGTCTGGTAATGGTGGATGGGAGGCCAGACAGTGTTCCCTTACTCTGTAGGTGCAGGATGTGTTTGTATTCCTGTCAGTGCTCTGAAGGTTTGTTCTAGAACTCGGACAAGAGCCTGGGAAGCAGTTCGATCCAAACTAGAGCTGCATTTACCTAGAGGTGCCTGGTCCTCCCCACTGCAGCAGGCCCCTCTGCACTCTGTGCCTATAACAGTGCCCTGTGCCACCCTCCAGGGCACCCTGGAAAGACAATCAGCAGGTCTTTGTGCAAGCATCTTGCAGGGAGGGAAGACGGGGATGCTTTATTCAAAGTGCTGGAGAAAAACAAAGCCAAACAAGAATTTCCTTCAGGAGTGAAGGGGAGAGGATGAGAGGAGGGCTCAGGGCCTGGTGGTGCCCACAGCCCACTGTGAGAACCAGCCAGGGGAGGGCAGAGGTGTGACCCTGGGCTGCACCAGGGCTGTCTCTGCTCTGCCAGTTCATCCAGCCCGACGTCTGCTGGACCTTTGAGTGTCCCCATCCCTCCTCTCAGTCCAAACCCCAGCATCTGAGGCCTTGGGAAAGGGGTCAGGGTAGGTGACCCCTGTGTGTGCGTCCCTAGGGCAGGATGGATGGACTCTGCTTGCCCTTCACTGGGTGACCCTCCTCCCCCAACACCCAGGGTCTCCTGGGGACACTGTGCTGAGCTACAGTGAGCAGGACCCAGAGTGCATGGGGCTGGGGTCCCAGGTGGATCCCCAGCCCAGTGCACCCTGGAGCTGACCTCCTGAGCTGGTGATTGACAGAGCTCTGGGTCTGCAGGTCCTAATGGAGTCTCAGTGCACAGGACCACGACACGTCACCTCACAGACACTGGGGAAGCCCTGACAGGACCAGGGTCCCCACAGCATGGGGACAGGGAGGGGATGACCGAGGGTCCACACAGGGTCTCCTCCTCCTGGAAGGTTCCAGGCAAACAGCAGAGGGGGCAGGTGGGACTTATCCACCCAGACAGCTGGACCAACAGGACAGACAGTGGGGGACACTCCACCCCGTCACATGGACAGGGAGGCAGAGGTGACCATGATGGTCTGGGGTCAGGATGGGGTGGGCATCAGCATGACCACTTCACACCTTGTCACCTGCCAGGAGCCACGTCCCTGCCCTGGGGCCACATCCTGAGAGGTGCAGGGTATGTCATGGCTCCTTCCCGCCAGGTGCCTGCCGCACCTGTGGAGATCATGGTGGTCTCTACAGAGCTGACCTGCTTTACACCAGTACCTGTGTGCCTGCCTGGAGCACAGGTAGAGTCACACACCTGAGGTCTCTGGGGCTCCTGTGGACCGTCCCTCACCTCCCACAGTGTCCTCTAACTCCTGCCTGGGCCCTCTCCTGTACCCTGGATTATGAGTGACCTTTGCAGACCCCCAGGGTGGGCAAGGAGACCTGGGGACCCAGGTGGCACCTGAGCTGTTCCTGCTGTGCACCCACCAGCACTAAGCAGCTCGTCCTGGTCATGGGCAGACAGACAAGGGGAGCTTCACCCAGGACACAGGGTCAGGAGGTCTGGGCACTGACCTCACCTAGGTGGCCACTGTGCCACCAGTAATTACCCAGGATACTGGGGACCTGTCAGAGCCTCAGGATAAACTAGTGAGTGCCCCCAGAACTGACTGGAGCCCTACCCCTGGACACTGTGCATCTGGCCCACCCCTGGACACTGCATCTGGTCCACCCCTGGACACTGTGCATCTGGCCCCCAGGATGTCTGGGTTACAGCAGAATTCACAGAGAAGGGAGAAAAGACTTGGCTTTAAATGGAGAATGTCCCCTGTCCCTCTCTGGGATGGGGTGACCCTCCTGGACCCTAACAACAGACTGAGCACACACAGGACATGGACCATCACCTCCCAAAGCTTCCCCAGTGCCCCTTCCAGTCCTGGTCAGGTTTATCCCTGGGCTAGGAGACCTGCCCAGTGGGAGGGGACTACACCAGATCTCACCCTCAGCCACCCAGGCTCTGGCCCCGTGGGAAGGACAGTGAACACACCATCTGAGTGAAGAGACACTGTTCTGGAAGGGGTCTGCCCCCAGCCATCTCTGGGGACCCCTCTCCACCCAGCCGCAGGGCCACCTCAAGCCCAACCCATTCTAGATTTGTGCCCAGGTCACACAAAGTGGCCATGAGACCAGGGCTCCAGGGACCTCAGGGCAAAAAGGGCTGAAGAGACATTGTGCAGAGGGAGGGGCCTGGGGTCAGGTGGGGGCAGGAGGCTGTGGACAGGACCTGGGGACCAACCTGATGGCTGAGCTGGGACTGGGGTGGTGACCTGGGTGACGTCCTCCCTGCTCAGCACCAGCCTCAAGTCTTCACTGAGCTCAGACCACGTGGACTTTAGGTAGAGGCAGTGATAACGCCCAGCAGTGTCCTCACTCATGAGGGGAACAGGAACCTGGCCTCTCGCTCAGAAGGTGAAGGATTCCTCTTATCCCAGAACTGGATTCTTCCCTCCTTCTCCAGGCGAAATTCCTGAGCCCAAGCAGGGCCCCAGCACACGATGGTCACGGGCCTCCCCCGGGGGATCACAGAGCCTGGCTCAGCAGAGATGGAGGGTCTGGGCAGGGCCCCTGGGAGGAAGCAGACAGCGGCTCAGCGTCCACTGGGAGGAGTGGCTGTGCCACAGATTGAATTCAGTTGCACAGCCCAAGGTTCTTGGGCAGTTTACAGAGCTGTGCAGCTGCGTCACTCTGTGACTCCACAGTTACCCACCTCCCTGCGTCCCTCTCCCTGGGCTCACCTCCTGTGTCTCCCTCCCTGTGTCCCTTCCCTATGTCCCCTCCCCGTGTCCCCTCCCTGTGTCCTCCCTGTGTCCTCCCCGTGTCCCCTCCCCGTGTCCCCTCCCCGTGTCCCCTCCCTCTGTCCCCTCCCTCTGTCCCCTCCCTGTGTCCTCCCTGTGTCCCCTCCCCGTGTCCCCTCCCCGTGTCCCCTCCCCGTGTCCCCTCCCCGTGTCCCCTCCCTGTGTCCCCTCCCTGTGTCCCTTCCCTATGTCCCCTCCCTGTGTCCCCTCCCTGTGTCCCCTCCCTCTGTCCCCTCCCTGTGTCCTCCCTGTGTCCCCTCCCCGTGTCCCTTCCCTATGTCCCCTCCCTGTGTCCCCTCCCTGTGTCCCCTCCCTCTGTCCCCTCCCTGTGTCCTCCCTGTGTCCCCTCCCCGTGTCCCCTCCCCGTGTCCCCTCCCTGTGTCCTCCCCGTGTCCCTTCCCTATGTCCCCTCCCTGTGTCCTCCCTGTGTCCCCTCCCTCTGTCCCCTCCCTGTGTCCTCCCTGTGTCCCCTCCCCGTGTCCCCTCCCTGTGTCCCCTCCCTGTGTCCTCCCCGTGTCCCTTCCCTATGTCCCCTCCCTGTGTCCTCCCTGTGTCCCCTCCCTGTGTCCTCCCCGTGTCCCTTCCCTATGTCCCCTCCCTGTGTCCTCCCCGTGTCCCCTCCCTGTGTCCCCTCCCTGTGTCCTCCCCGTGTCCCCCTCCCTGTGTCCCCTCCTGTGTCCTCCCTGTGTCCCCTCCTGTGTCCTCCCCGTGTCCCCCTCCCTGTGTCCCCTCCTGTGTCCTCCCTGTGTCCCCTCCCTCTGTCCTCCCTGTGTCCCCTCCCTGTGTCCCCTCCCTGTGTCCTCCCTGTGTCCCCTCCCTGTGTCCCCTCCCTGTGTCCCCTCCCTGTGTCCTCCCTCTGTCCCCTCCCTCTGTCCCCTCCCTGTGTCCCCTCCCTGTGTCCCCTCCCCGTGTCCCCTCCCTGTGTCCCCTCCCTGTGTCCTCCCCGTGTCCCCCTCCCTGTGTCCCCTCCTGTGTCCTCCCTGTGTCCCCTCCCTCTGTCCTCCCTGTGTCCCCTCCCTGTGTCCCCTCCCTGTGTCCTCCCTCTGTCCCCTCCCCGTGTCCCCTCCCCGTGTCCCCTCCCCGTGTCCCCTCCCTGTGTCCCCTCCCCGTGTCCCCTCCCCGTGTCCTCCCTGTGTCCCCTCCTGTGTCCTCCCTGTGTCCCCTCCCTCTGTCCTCCCTGTGTCCCCTCCCTGTGTCCCCTCCCTGTGTCCTCCCTCTGTCCCCTCCCTCTGTCCCCTCCCCGTGTCCCCTCCCTCTGTCCCTTCCCCGTGTCCCCTCCCTATGTCCCCTCCCTGTGTGTCCTCCCCGTGTCCCCTCCCCGTGTCCCTCCCCGTGTCCCCTCCCTGTGTCCCTCCCCATGTCCCCTCCCTCTGTCCCCTCCCTGTGTCCCCTCCCTGTCCCCTCCCTGTGTCCCCTCCCCGTGTCCCCTCCCTATGTCCCCTCCCTGTGTCCCCTCCCTGTGTCCTCCCTGTGTCCCCTCCCTGTGTCCCCTCCCTGTGTCCTCCCCGTGTCCCCTCCCCGTGTCCCCTCCCCGTGTCCCCTCCCTGTGTCCTCCCTGTGTCCCCTCCCCGTGTCCCCTCCCCGTGTCCCCTCCCCGTGTCCCCTCCCTGTGTCCTCCCCGTGTTCCCTCCCCGTGTCCCCTCCCCGTGTCCTCCCTGTGTCCCTTCCCTATGTCCCCTCCCTGTGTCCTCCCTGTGTCCCCTCCCTGTGTCCCCTCCCTGTGTCCTCCCTGTGTCCCCTCCCCGTGTCCCCTCCCCGTGTCCCCTCCCTGTGTCCTCCCCGTGTCCCTTCCCTATGTCCCCTCCCTGTGTCCTCCCTGTGTCCCCTCCCTGTGTCCCCTCCCTGTGTCCTCCCTGTGTCCCCTCCCCGTGTCCCCTCCCTGTGTCCCCTCCCTGTGTCCTCCCCGTGTCCCTTCCCTATGTCCCCTCCCTGTGTCCTCCCTGTGTCCCCTCCCTGTGTCCCCTCCCTGTGTCCTCCCTGTGTCCCCTCCCTCTGTCCTCCCTGTGTCCCCTCCCTGTGTCCTCCCCGTGTCCCCTCCCTGTGTCCCCTCCCTGTGTCCTCCCCGTGTCCCCTCCCTGTGTCCCCTCCCCGTGTCCCCTCCCTCTGTCCTCCCTGTGTCCCCTCCCTGTGTCCTCCCCGTGTCCCTTCCCTATGTCCCCTCCCTGTGTCCTCCCTGTGTCCCCTCCCTGTGTCCCCTCCCCGTGTCCCCTCCCTCTGTCCTCCCTGTGTCCCCTCCCTGTGTCCTCCCCGTGTCCCCTCCCGTGTCCCCTCCCTGTGTCCCCTCCCCGTGTCCCCTCCCTCTGTCCTCCCTGTGTCCCCTCCCTGTGTCCTCCCCGTGTCCCTTCCCTATGTCCCCTCCCTGTGTCCTCCCTGTGTCCCCTCCCTGTGTCCCCTCCCCGTGTCCCCTCCCTCTGTCCTCCCTGTGTCCCCTCCCTGTGTCCTCCCCGTGTCCCCTCCCGTGTCCCCTCCCCGTGTCCCCTCCCCGTGTCCCCTCCCCGTGTCCCCTCCCGTGTCCCCTCCCTGTGTCCCCTCCCGTGTCCCCTCCCTGTGTCCTCCCCGTGTCCCCTCCCGTGTCCCCTCCCTGTGTCCCCTCCCGTGTCCCCTCCCTGTGTCCCCTCCCCGTGTCCCCTCCCCGTGTCCCCTCCCTGTGTCCCCTCCCCGTGTCCCCTCCCCGTGTCCCCTCCCGTGTCCCCTCCCTGTGTCCCCTCCCCGTGTCCCCTCCCTGTGTCCCCTCCCTGTGTCCCCTCCCCGTGTCCCCTCCCGTGTCCCCTCCCTGTGTCCCCTCCCCGTGTCCCCTCCCCGTGTCCCCTCCCCGTGTCCCCTCCTGTGCACATCCTCCCTGCTGTTGCAGCTGCTGTCCCACCTGGTGAGGAGGACCTGACCCCAGCTGCATCCTGCCTGGCTCGGGGTCCCCTGGGAGCCTGGGCATCCTGGCCCTGCTGTGTCTGTGCCCACCCCTCCCTGCCCTGGGCCAGGTCCAGGGGCCTCTGCTGAGCCTCTGCCTCGGGGTGTCCTCTACACTGTCCCCTCCTTCTCAGCCTGTTAGCACTTGCTGGCTGGTCACCTGCTGCACAGCTGGCCTCCTGCTCAGACCCCTCTGCCCACTGGAATGTCCCACCCTTGGGCCAACCCAGTCCATCTCCTCCCCTCATCTCCCTCAGTCCTGGTCCCTGTCTGTCCACTCAGAGCCCCTCTGTGTGCTGACAGGAGCAGGAGAGGCACAGACACAGCCTCCTGAGGAGGGAGGACGGGCAGGTGGAGACCCTGTCCAGTTGTGACCCTGCACAAGTGTCCCTGGGCACATCAGGGCACAGAGGAGGTGGCTGTCTCTCCCTGGGACATGGGGCACCTGGCTGAGACCTAGGACAGGTGTCGGGCCCCTCCCCCACTCCCGGGGCCCAGAGTGGGAGAAGCCCAGGTGCCTGTCACTCAGGACACTGCAGCTAGAGGTGGAGCAAGTCCAGGGGCCTCTTGGAGGACAGCCACTGGCCTGTGTGGGGACTGTGGCTGGTAACGGTGTGGGGTGCACAACTGCTGAGGGGCAGGAATGGACGCTCTCCACCAACACGGGTAAGTGGGAGAGGCCAGGCCTGCTGACCCCACCTACCCACTCCCAGGTGGGCCATCAGAGCATCCTGCCACGACCCCAGACACGCAGCCACCATGTCAGGGGCGAGCCCTGTGCTCAGCCCAGGAAACCACAGGAGACAGGCAGAGACACAGGGACCTGGCTGAGGGCCACACTGGGGTTGCCAACGCGTGGGACACTGTTAAGGTCCCCAGGCTCCTGGATCCACATGCCCCTGTCCACAGCTGCCCCTGTGAGGAGGACTGGGACCTGCACTCACCCTCCTGTGCATGGATCTCCTGGCCCAGGCAGAGCCCTGGAAGAGAAGCCCAGTGAGATGAGCGCCCCAGTTCCCCCAGAGCTGGGCCAGCAGGGCCTGGTGGAGCCTGGGCACTCAGTCTCCCTGCTTCCCAGGCCACCTGCTCCCCAGGGTCAGGGTGGCCTTCTTCCTGCTCTGGGGTGGCTGCGAGACCTCCAGGTCCCCTTCCAAGAGTCTCTCTGCTGCCCAGACCTTCCCAAGGCTGGGCCTGTCCCCAACCCATGTGTCTGTCTCTAGGACCCAGTGCTCCCTGGTCACACTGAGCCTGGGCAGAGGTGAGGGGCAGCCCCGGGGGAGGGCACAGAGTCTGCTGGGTTTGCTGGCTCAGGCCTGTGCAGGGAAGGGACCTGTTCCTGTCCTGTCACCTCCACCCAGTCCCCACCGTCCAGGACTCACCAAGGGCCAGGAGGACAATGGAGCAGGGGGCCATGGTCAGGCTCCTGCAGCCTCCCTGTCTGGAGCTGGGGACCCACAGAGGACACAGGGGACAGGATGTGTTGGCTGGGCCCCTCTGGGGTGTCTACATCATGCCCCACAGAAAGAGGAAGAGGTCGCTGCCTCCTTTCCTCTTCCCACAGTGACAGAGGGAGGCCTCGGCTGCTGGGACATTTCTGACCTGTGCTCAGATGTGCTGAGTGTCCCCTGACCTGTGGCCTCACTGTAAATCAAGGGGACAAGGCAGAACACAGGCCCTGCTACAGACTGAGTGGGTCCCACCAGCTCCACAAAGAGCCACTGTCTGTCCTGGGAAAGACGTTAGACCCCGAAAGCTGGACGTCCTCATGTTCAGTGTGGGAACCGCACTCCTGCTGAGCCTCTAAGGGAGCACTGGCCAAAGTCCAAACAGGACATTAACACCTTGAGGGTGTCCCAGTGTAGATAAATGCTGAGAGCCATAGCCAAGTAGGAATGACGCATGGCAATTTCTTTGTCAGCCTACCCAATGTTGCTTAGAAGGAGGACTCTCCATTGTGGAAATGGGCTTGCCTTGGACCCAGGTCATTTGCAGTGACATTGCATGAAAGGTGACCTTGCTCAGGGATTAGGGCGGATCCGGGTTTAGGGCGGATCTGGGTTTAAGGTGGATCCTGATCCTGCTGCCTTAGGTGCCCGCTCCTTGAGTTCCCGTTCAGTTCTCATGGGATTCAGAGAGTATTTGGTATGCAGAGCCCTGTGGAGGGTGTGGATTTTTCCAGAACATGCATGTAGAGTGCTGGTGTATTTTCCCCAGAACGTGCGTGTAGAGTGCCGGTGAGAGTTCTGGAATAAAGAGTTGCTGTTTGAATCTACAAGGCTGTGAGTGGTTCGTGATTTTGTGCCCAGCCAGACTGTGGCATTTCTGTATCCTCCTCCCTTCTGCTAGTGATGGTCTAAAATTTGGAGGCCAACAGAGGTGAGGTTTGAATCTACAAGGCTGTGAGTGGCTCGATTTTGTGCCCAGACAGACTGCGGCAGATAAAGACTAAATCAAGGTGGAGCAGGCGAGAGTGGAAGGGATGGTCCCCGAGTGCACTGAGCCCAGCCCTGGTCTCACCTTGATGGCGGCGCAGACCTGAGCTGTTTCAGGGCCTCGGGGATCCCAGGACAGGAAGGAAGCCCAGAGCTCAGCCTGGTTGAGGATCAGGGAAGACCCCCCCTTTGCTTACCCGGTTCCAGAAGCCCCTGCTGCCTGGTAACTGTGAATTCAAGCTCCTGCAAACCTGCATGGGCTGTGGAGTCCATGTGTGTAATATCCACCAGTGCCGTGCAGGAAGGCACAACAGTGGGGTTCATTTGACATGTTCATAGTGCACACAGCAGTCTGCCCATGTCAATCCCCAGGGCTCCCTCTTCCCCCACCCACCTCCCCTGACTCTTCCTTCACTCTACTGGTCGGTCTTCTTTCTACTAAGTTAGTTTTAGTTGGTGCATTTCTCTTACATATATATTGATATGCATCCAGGTCTATTCACACTGCACACAGCATGACCTGGTCCACTTCCCTCCCCAGGTCCTCCCTGTTGCCCTCCCTCCTTTCTGATCCTTGGTCCCCAACTCTGCTCTACTGCTCTCCCTCTATTTTTATGTGATCTCTTTTTCATTCCTTTTTTCTCTTTAGCTTTTGCAGCAAATGCCATAATTTCCTTCTTCTTTTTGGCTGGGTAGAACTCCACTGTGTGTATAAATCATATTGTCTTTAGTCATTTATCTGTTGACAGGTACCTGGGCTGGTTCCATAATTTAGCTATTGTGAATTCTGCTGCTATACACATTGATGTGGCTCTACCTCTATTGTATGCTGATTTTAGGCTTGTTTTTTTTTTATAAATACCAAGAAGTGGGATCACTGGGTCATATGGTGGTTCTGTTCCTAGTCTTTTGAGGAATCTCCATAGTGCTCTCCAAAGTGGTTGTGCTACTTAGCAGTCCCACCAAGAAGGTATGTGTGTCCTTTCTCCCAACATTCTTGCCAGTAGTCATTGGTATTTGTATTCTTGAAGATTGCCCTTCTAACCTTTGTGGGATGGGGTCTTAGCACGATTTTGATTTGTATCTCTCTGATTGTTAGAGATGTGGAAACGTTTTCCATATGATTGTTGGTCACTTGCAATTTTTTCTTTTGAGAAATGTCACTTTTTGAAATTTGGCCATTTATTGAGCATGTTATTAGTTTTTTAGGTGTTATGTTTTTTCAGTTCTTTATATATTCTTAATTCCCTATTGTAAAAGAAGATGGCAAAGATTTTGTCACATTCTGTTCACCAGATCTAGAAGTCTTCTGGTGCAGTGTTTTGTTCTTTAAGTACAGCATTGTTATCAGTAATGAAAGATACTTGGACTCATTCTCCTTCTATTTGTATCCCGTTAATTTCCTTCTCTTGCCTGATTGCTCTGGCTACAGTTTCAAGAACTATATTGCACAGGTGTGGTGAGAACCGAGATCCTTTTTTTCTTTCTGATCTTAGAGGAAATGCTTTCAGATACTCTCTGCTCAGTATGATCTTGTTTGGGGGTTTGGAATATATAACTTTTATTATATTAAGGGAAGACTCTTCAGTTCCTAGTTTCTTCAGGGTCTTTTTTGTTTGTTTGTTATTTGCATTGCTGGTGATTGAATCTAGGGCTGTGCACATGCTAGCTGTGCCTCTCTCACTGAGTCCCATGCCCAGGCCTCTTCAGTGTTTTGAACATGAACATGTGGCTGAATTTTGTCCAGGGCTTTTTCTGCATCTGTTGAGAGAATTGTGTGATTTTTTCCCCTTGGTTTTATTTGTTATGAATTTCATTTTCTGATTTGTGTATATTGAACCAACCTTGCATCCCTGGGGCAAATCTAACTTGATCATGGCATGCAGCAGTCTTCCTAAAGTGTTTTGAACGTGGTAATGTAAGGGTCCGGCAAAGCGTCGGAGGAAGAGACCACCAAGAGACTGACTCACGCAATTGCAGAAGGGGATTTATTGGGGATCCATTCCAGCGTGCTGGGGCTCCGTGCTCACTCAAGAAGGGAGAGCAGCCCAGAGCCCTGAGCAGGGGCTGAGCACTGCCTAAGTACACTTTTTGGGGAGGGCGGGGACTTTACATACATCACAGTCTCCTTTAACAAATCATCATACACTGCGGGAAAATCAAACAACAACTCCCAAACATGATTAGTTCATTCATTGGCGGGAACAGGTCGGGCGGGAGTGATAGGTCAGTTCTAAAGCGTGGTACACATTAAAACTGATTGGTCCAGGCCCTGCGATGCCTACGTGCAAGGCCACACAGGGCCCTAAGTTATTAAACAACCAGGCGGTCAGGGGAAATATTTACTGGTCGGTTCCAAGCATTGTCTTAACAGCTACAGGAATTTCAGGTTTTGCAAGTAGCATAGGAACTTAACAATACCTGGTCCTTTACATTTTAACTCAGGCCTTGCAGCTTAGAAACTTTACAATGCCCGGTCTTTTACACTTTAACTTCAATTTCTTTTACCCTTACAGTTTACTATTATTTTATTATGTAGTTTGGCATCTGTGTTCATCGCGGATATTGGTCTGTAGTTTTCTTTTCTTCATGTGTCTTTATCTGGTTTTGTTATCAGGGTGATATTGACTTCAGAGAGTAAGTTTGGGAGTGCTCTCTGCCTCTCTATTTCATGGGATAATTTGAGGAATTTTGCATTGATTCATTTTTAATGGTCTGATAGAAACTCAGCAAAGCATCTATCAGGTACCAGGCTTTTCTTTCTCAGAAGGCCTTTGATTTCTGCTTCGCATGATGTTAGTCTGTTTTCTATATCAACCTAGTTCATTTTTGTAGGTCAAATCTGTCTAGAAATATATCTATATATATCTCTATATATTCTATATGTTCCAATTTATTAGAGGATATGGTTTTAAAATAACCCCAATGATCCTCTAGATTTAGCTGTGTCTGTAGTGATGTCTCCTTTTCCATCTTCAATGATGTTGATCTGGGTCTGCCCTCTCCTTCTTTTGGTCATTCTGGCTAATGGTTTGTGAACCTTGTTCATCTTTATGAAGAACTGACTCTTTGTTCCATTGATGCTTTGAGTTTGATAATTACCTATTTCATTAATTTTAGTTCGGTCTTAATTATTTGCTGTCTCATACTGATTTTGGAATTAGTTTGTTTCTGTACTTCTAGGGCCATTGGATGTACCATTAGAGTATTGTTTGGGATTTTCCAGGGTCTCCTTGTCATTGTTGCTGTTATTGCTACCGGGGATTGACCTCGGGCATGCCCCACTGAGCCACACCCGCAGCCCTATTTCGTATTTTATTTAGAGGCAGGGTCTCACTGAGTGGCTTTGTGCCTCCCTTTTGCTGATCCTGGGTTTGAACTCTCAATTCTCGTGTCTCAGCCTCCTGAGCCTCTAGGTTTATAGGCATGTGCCCCTGCACCCCGTGATCTTCCTGTTTTTTAATGTGGGCACTTCATGCCATAATCTTCCCTCTAAGTCTCATCACCATAGTGTCCCCAAGATTGTCATAAGCTGTACCACTGAGGAACAGTGAGCAGAGGCCACGGCTGCTCAGCCTCAGTGGGGTGTGAGGTCAGCCAGGGCCACACAGTGCTCTCCTGAGAAGACAGGGCAGGGCCAAGGGGGTCCCCACGACCCCAGCTGCTCCTTCCTCGGCCCTCCTAATTCGTAGGAGCTCCTGACTCTGGGCCATAGCCACCAGCCAGAGCCCAGAGAGATGATCTGCTGTGGAATTCCCTCTCAGGGTACAGATGGACCAACACCCAGCTGGGGCTTAAAGGCCCATGTGACCTGTCCAGCCCTCAGGGACCCTCTGTCCTGCCCACAGGCCACACCATCCAGGTGACACTGTGGGACCTCATCCAGGTGGGCATGGCTGGCGGGTCCTGGTGCCCCCATCAGCTGCCAAGGTGGAAACTCAGGAAGGGGTGGCCCTGCTGCCCACGTGAGCAGGACCTTGGAGAGTCTGAGCACAGGAGGTGAGACGCCCTGAGGAAGGGGACAGCCAGCTGCAGGCACGTCCTGGGTGAGGTCGGCCTGGGGACTCCACAGGAGCCCCCTCTGCAGTGCTGCTCAGAGATGGTGCAGGACAGAGATGGCCTCACACCTGAGGAGGACACCACCTTGAAAATCCTGTTCTCCTCATTGGGATTCTCAGAGAAAACCTCTGAGCCAGGCTGGTCCCCTGCAGCACACAGCTCTGCCCACAGGGCCTGGGCTCCTGCTGGGGACCTTCTCCCTGCAGCCCCCACCTGGCCCTCAGCCTCTGTGATGGTCCCAGGCCCACTTCAGCCTCCTGTCCACCCAGTGCCCTGCTGGCTGCCCTGAAGGTGGCCCAGGATTTCCTCCCAAGGAAGGAGACACATTTTCTCTATAATTTTGTACCAAAGAATGAAAATGACATTTTTCCACATTGCTTCCTTTCTAGTGTGAAGGGCTGTGAACGCTTCTCTTCAGGATGACGGCTGTGAAGTGGTCATTTTCAAACCCTCATATATTTGAAGTGATGAACATTGAACAGAAGATTAGAAAATAGACTCGGCCCCTCATCTTCAAGGACACAGGACCAGAGACCAAACCCCTGGTCCAGACGAGATCTTAGGACCCAGGAGGGAGAAAGGGTCTGGGCACCGTTTCCTTCTGAGTCCTCTCCCCAGTGTGGACAGCTGAAGGCTCTGCCCACCACCTGCCAGGTCCTCCCACAGCACAGGGCCATGAGGAGGAAGGGGGGACACGGGCCAACACTGGGGACCAGGAAACCTCGACAGGAGACAGGAGGCTTTGCCAGACCCAGCAGCTGCCCCGTCCTATCTCTGCCCCCTCTAGGGGATGATGCTGATCTCAGCCCAGGACGAGAAAGGGGGTGAGCAATGGCCACGGTGTGAGACCTCACGCAGCTTCTCTCAATCCCCCAGAGATGCCTGACCTGGCTCATGCTTCTCTCCTGGTGCTGGGTGGGGTCCAGGCCTCCCCACTGCCCCTCCCCAGCCCTCCTTAATGTAACCGTCCATGGAGAAAGTGAAGGAGCAACCCACGCTGAGGCCTGTCCACTCTGGGAGACACCAAGGTCATGGTGAAGACTCCTGGGGACTTATTTATAGTTAATGACACATAAATATTTCTCATATTTGAGGCACACAATTTGTCGTGTTGGGATATGACTACACTGTGACATGAGCTCCACACTGACCTCATGGACACACCCAGCTGCCCCACAGCTACCGTTCTCCCTTGTTGCTTCTCATGGTGAGAGCACTACAGATCCACCCTCTGCAAATTACAAGTAGATGATATGGTTGTGTCACAACAGTCCCCAGGGCTGAGGTGGGGACACAGGAGATGACACACAGGGTTCCCAGTGTGGTTCTGCAGGACACAGGACTTCTGGAGGTCAGCACGTGCCTTGGTGACCACAGCTCACAGGGCCTTCAGGTTCCCCTTGGTTCTCGAGGCGTGTCTTTGTCAGGGCGGGGGTGGAAA